>NC_058509.1:3196975-3805308 GCF_020382885.2 Scatophagus argus | reverse complement strand
TTCAGGTTCATTCGGACATGACAGTGATAATAAACATGCAGTCATGTTCACGTAACTGTCGTCACTCTGTCAGGGTCACGGGGCGAACTACAGAAATACAAGCTGCTCTGCTGCTTCAAAAGCTCTACAGAATCCCACTGATTTATATATTTAAAATTCCCCACACAGCCTCATTGGCAGAGGACAGTAACTCAGTTATGGAGGAAGCTGATGTCAAGCCCACTGTAATACCACCACCCACAGAGGAGGACCAAGTGGAGGACATGAAAGCAGCATCGGACTCGGTGCAGTCGAGGTCGTCTCCATCATCTGAAGCTACGGCAGGTACAGGTGAGTGTCCTCAAAGGCGAATGGGGGTTTTGGGCTACTGAAATCAGAACTGGTAGTTCTGGAGCATCTTAAGCTTGATATTTCCTTACACCCTATAGTTAAAACGTAGCTGGTGTTGGTTAAATTTTGATTTTGAATTTCTGGATGTCCATTGGAAGACCATTTGATTACATTGCTTATTTCTCTGCCACTGGTGTAATGGATGAGGATTTTCTACATTTATTTATTTTCTTCATGACTCACTTGGTGCTCTTATTCACAGCGAACCAATTAACATGTTGCTCGTGTTCCTGTAGGAAGGGACAGTTCATCTCCAGCAGCTACGATCAACGGGATGAAAGTAGTTAAGCTAAACACTGTAAGTATAAGCCAGAAAAGCTGCCTCAGGGTGACACGTTTGGGGTTAAAGCTGCTTGTATCTGCACTGTTCAGCTGTTCTAGTTTAATATAGTTTAAGAACAAAAGAAAACTGTTGGCTGTAATGTCACCCTGTTAGCTGAACAGCATCAGTTAATGTTGTGGTTGTTTTTTCTTTTTTCTGTATTGGAGGAACAGTTAAATGATCCCTCTCAGCCAATCAAGTCTTCTCTTTCACCACCTTTGGTGAAAGTGAAGGATGAGCCTGCAGATGATGAGTACGAACAAGCCCTAATATCCTCTACATCTACAGCAAGCGTGAAAGATGAGCCCAATACTGCAAAGGTAGGATGCACATCGTTTTGTGAAGATTTTAAAAGCTAAGCCCCTCTCAGACATTTCACTTTTTGTGTTAATGCAATGGAAACTTGAAGAGCTCAGAGTTTGTTGACAGTGCTAACAAAGAGAGTGACTGAAGTGTTAGCTTGGAAGTTTTGAGCTTAGTGGGGAAAGATGATTTTATTATACAATTAAAAATTAATTTCCAGATTTGCTGGTTGCTGTTCTCCAGCTTAACTCAAGAGGCAAAGTCGAAATGTTATATTCTGAACGTTTCATCGTGGTAATGTTCTAAAGCACAAAACCAATCCTGGTGCTGCATTGCATCCACAAATGTTGTCTTCTGGCCTCTGCCTCACCGTTCTGCTGTTGACAGGACGACTTGAGGATTGGATCGGTCTTCTCTGTGACCCCCACTGTCGAATCACAGACGCTGCCCACCATCAACCCGTCAATGTTGCACATGTCCTGTTCCCACTGCAAGAAGAGCCTGATGAAGGGACAGACCGCTTTCCAGAGGAAGGGCTCCCCAGCTCTCTTCTGCTCCACCTCCTGCCTCACCACCTCTCTGCCCGCGGTCAAAGAAACCATTAAGATCTGCCACAACTGCCAAAAGTGAGTTCATCGGGGAAAAACATAATCTCTCTAGACTTGAGAATGTGTTGTTTTGTCCAAGTTCTCTGTCCATGCAGTAAATAAAGCTGCCTTACCTTGCTTTGCCTTAGACAGTTAAGGAAATGCAGAGTATTTGATTCTATGTATGATTAACTTAATTTTGTCGGAGTTCATGACCCAGATGAGCTGTTCCTGAATGTACCCACGTTGATGTCACCTCCTTGTCTTTGTCTCAGGTTGATCTTTCGGCCTCAGGACGTCATCCTGGCTCCAGATGCTAAAGGAACCATGAAGGAGTTCTGCAGCCAGAACTGCCTGACCGCCTTCAACTACAAGAAACATGCCGCCAGCTACAGCATGTCCGCCGGCGCCAAAAAACCACCGCAACCAATAGCACCGCAGCCACTCTGCAGCATGTGCACCAGATACTGCATTGTAAGGCTGCAACTAGTGATCATTTTCATTAACAGTAAATCTGCCAGTTGCTTTCTCGATTAATTGAGTAATAGTTTTGTCTAAAAAGTGTGCGTTAAATTCCTGTATATAAGAACACAGAAGCAGTACACACAACCTTTTTCCACACTGAACCTGTGAACTACACACACTACAAGTGAAAGAATTCATCTCTGGAATAAGAAACACTGTTTGCCGTCCCTCCTGCAGAGCAAACACGAGGTGATCCTGAGCGGTGCTGTCCATAAGCTCTGCAGCGACGCCTGCTTTAAACGTTTCCGAACGGTAAACAACCTGTCCATGGCCGGCTGTGCAAACTGCGGCTCCTACTGCCACAACAAACCCCTGATGCTGAAGATGGAAGGCAGCAACAAAACTGTGTGCAATGCAGAGTGTTTGGCCAAGTACAAAGAGGTATGAAATTAAAGTTAAAAGAAAGACGCTCACGGGTATTCGAGTCACACTGGTGCAGATTACACCCAGTGTATGTAGTCCGTATGGCGAGGCAAGTATTATTGTCCACATGGGGAGATTTGACTTGGACTCTACAGACTTTCAACACATGCAACACCAGCAGACATTGGCAGGTACACACATTAAATTAACAATACACACTCTGCGGTATCAGTCGTTTTGTGGTTTTGCACTGCAGTACAGCCTCTGTCACCTCTGCTACAGGCACAAGGGTATTAAACCAGTTCACTGTGCACCGCAGAGTTCTGTATGTGAACCCCCATGTCGTCAGTTCATCCGTTCAGCGTGAGCATTAATGTTGCAGGTTCTGCAGAGAGGCAGAATGAGTCGTGTGAGTTCACATAATGACAAAACCACACTGTCTGTCCAGCTAAGCATTTCTTTTCTTTCCCCCAAACCTCATCATAGAAAACTAAGACAAACCAGCCTTGTACGATGTGTCGCACCTCTCGGTTGCTGGCAGACATGGTTGACAGCAAGAACAGCGATGACTCGGTGAATCTCTTCTGTAGCAGCAGTTGTGTGATGGCGTTCAAGGTCCAGACTGTCAGTGCCTCAGGTACCAGACAACATGTTTTTGGGACTGTTTTTTTGCTGTTGGCATTAAGCACTACACTTTTAAACATGTGTTTCTTTTAAATAAAACTTCCTTCATTTTCCACAGGTGCTCGGTTGAATTGTGACAGCTGTGCGAAAAACACAGTGCCGGCCTACCACCTGGCCATGTCGGACACCTCCATCAGGAACTTCTGCACTCTACCTTGTGTCATGGCTTTTCAGGTACGAGGTTTCATAATGCTGCTGTCAGATGATATTGGAAATCAAAAGTTTGTGTACTTTATTTGAATGGGAGCACTCGATGGGGTGGGGACGAATAGTTGACAGTCGTGGTTTAAATATGGAGGGTTGAATGCACACGCTTTCACTTTCAGGAGAAGTTCAAGAAGTCCCAGAATAAGGTGAACGTTTTCACCAAGTTACCCATCGGATCCACCCAAATCCAGGCCATCACTCCTGTCCAGCCTCAGCGAGATGTGCCCAAAGAACCACAGAAACTGAACTGCTCGCAGTGCAACCGCCTCATAACCTTTAAACCTGAACTCATCCAGATCAAGGTAATTTGTGTGTGTTATTAAAAACGAGAGAGTGACTTCTTTAACGCACTGATCAGATGACAGTTTGACATTTGTGGAATTCAATCTATTATATGATGAATTTAAAGCTATAGTCCTGCCCATAACTTTTATTCAATTTGTTTAAAAGAAAGAGAAATAAAAGGATTCATATGCTTTAAAGGTGAGACATTTTCTGCTGTCTGTTGAGTTTATTTTATGTAGATTTTGAAAAGTAACTGATAAATATTTTTGAAAAGTGAAAATGGAATTTCTGTGGTGGCAGAATGAATTTTTAATTGGGTAATAACAAACCGCTTTCCTTTAGTAACAGCAATTTTTGTATTTAGATTTGACGGACATAATAACATTTCTGCGTACGGCTGATTTATCGTTTATACCAACTCTGTGAGTGCAGGACAAGATGGTTTTCGTGTGTAGCGTGGACTGTTCGCTCGAATTCAAGAAAGCCAACTTTGTGACATCGCTGTGTGAATACTGTAAGATGGAGAAGATCACCAGAGACGCCAAGAGGATTAACAACAAGGACTGCTTCTTCTGTAGCGACGGTAAGCAGATGTCGGAATAACCCATGGAGTAACGATGGGTTTTCTACCTTAGTTTCTCTGGACATGTACCATCAAAGCTTATAATTATGTGAAAGTTCTATTACCTAGAACCGATCCTCTCCCTCCCCGCAGGCTGTAAGCTCCTCTTTCGACACGATTTGACTAAAAACTGGGGGAAACACTGTCACTCCTGCGTCTACTGCCACTCCGTGTCCAAGAAGCTGGTGACGGCGCAGTATGGAGGCTCGACCGAGGAGTTCTGCTCTGAGGACTGCAGGTCCAGATACACCATGCTCTTCTGCCACGTAAGCAAGAATCAGTCTGGTTAGAAGTTACACTCAGGCAGTGGTGGTGATGATGATCTTGCTCAGGCCCAGGTAAGCTTTGTCTCACTGTTTTTCTCTCAGGTTGCAAAGTGTGACACCTGCAGCCGCAAAGGGAAACTGAAGCAGAGTCTCGCCATGCTGGGAGAGGTCAAACACTTCTGTGACTTGACTTGTCTGCTGCAGTTTTGCTGTGAAAATCAGGCCACACAGGGTGAAGTCTGCAAAGGTGTGTTATATTGTTGTCATTTCAAGTTTTGTTTTAATGTGTTGTGGTTTTTAATCCTGACTTTTTAATTAATATGTCAAGAAACTGATCAGCATACTGACTTTGTTTTTTTTCTTGGATCTGCAGGCACAGGGGAGGCCACACCTGTCATCGCCAACGTCGTCTCGCTTGCAGGCCCTCTGACAGGAAAATCCAATGCATCTGACCAAGCAGTCCAGCAAAGTACACAGCAACACACACACACACACACAGAAATACACAAGTATTTATATACTGTGTAACTTACAGTGTGTTCATTCAACCATTTGTTACTGTAAACATTTCATCCTCTGTCTCCACAGGCACAGTCTCTAACTTTCCACCAAAGAGCTCTGGAAATGTAAGTTGTTTGCATGTAAGATGTGTCTTATATAGAAACTTTTATTTATACAGACAGGTGACTAATTAAAGGATGTTTATATAAAGATGTATTCTTCAGTTCAGTAGAAGATAATTTGAAGTGAATTGATTTTTTTGTTATGAATCACAAAAATCCTGAGCGGTTTAACTGTCAGTCTGTGTCCGGTGTGAAGAACTGAGTTATTGGTGCAGTTGGTACAGCCAGAACATGCCTTTAGAGACAACCATCGGTGAGATTGAGGCTCATTGTTTGTACATTTGTTGTCATTTTGTCGGTCCCTCAGATCAGTATTCAGACGGACGCAGTGAAAACTCACCCTCCAAAAATCCTGAAGAACAAAGCCCTGTTGTGTAGACCGCTGGTGCAGAACAAAGGGGTCTCTTGTAGAACACAGACAGTCGATGGCGAAGCACAAACAGGTAAAAGCAGCTTCTGGATACCCAGTGCTTCAATGGTAAACGACATCTCAGCTCTACAGTCTGCTGATGACCTGCAGGGACCAGCTGCAGATTTCACTGAGATGTTGTGTGTGTAGAAACTGAATCCACTGAGTCCAAGGAACGTATCCACTTTTGAATGTACTGACCCCAAAATTTTCCATGTCCCAACTGAATACTTGTCATGTCTTTATATCTCATTGAAGACACTATAATGTTGCCAGTGTTGAAACATTTGCTCAGTTTCAAATCCTCTTTTTATAAAACTCTGACATTGTTTATTTCTTCCTTCTCCAGATGACATTTTCCCTAAAGTCATGGTTGTTCCTGTCCCAGTGCCAGTGTATGTTCCTGTACCCATGAACATGTACACCCAGTGTACCCCCAGAACTGTGGGCCTACCATTACCAGTGCGTCAAACACTGCAGCCACCTCTGTTTTTGCTTTAGGGTTAATACAGCAACATTAGATCTAAATGGATCATATCAGTCTCAGGAACGGTTCATAATCAGTAACTGCGTCTTCATTACAGATCCTCATAGGCTGTTCTTCCTCTGCCACAGGTGCCTGTGCCCATGTTCCTTCCTGTGACAATGGACAGTGCTGAACGCATCGTGGAAACCATCCAGGAGATCAAGGAAAAGATCCCGTCTGACCCCTACGAAGCAGAGCTCATCCTCATGGCTGAGATGGTTGCAGAACAAGATGAGAAAGATGACAAAAAGGAGAGACCAAAGGAGAAAGTGGTGGAGAAGGAGACAGTGAGACAAGAAGCATCTGCTCCAGATGGTAAGGCAAACCATATTCATAGCTTTTTGGAAGTTTAAGAATGGGTGGAAACATTTTAGTTACTTTGCTTTGTGGAAATTTGGAATGTGGAATGTGTGGTGTTTTTCACTGTCTTACAATATGAGAAAATGTATCACATGGGATGACGGGTTCCTCTCATGTTTACAGACCGCACCAGTAACTACAGCGATGACTTGGACACAGACGACTTAGCCAGTTTCCTCAACAACTGGGAGGAAGCCTCCTCAGATGCCGGTCTCAGGTCTCCCAGTCAACTGTACTCCCATGAGAAGCTCAACCCGAACTTGGACATCCCTGTGGGCGTGTCCAGCGAGTCTTATGCAGAGGCCCCACCTCCAGCAACGCCTCCCATGGACATCGAAGCTGATGTCACTGTTGGTGAGGAGATGAGATGTTCGAACTTGTGCATGAACAAACTTCTCAATGTTCAGTGGTCATTTGAGTTTTATTCTCATCTTGACCCGTGTTTGAAGAGTCCAGTTGACGTTTTGCGTGTGCCCTCTGGAAAGAAAACATCAAGCCTTTATCCTAAATAATGCCAACTTCCTCATAAAACACCGGTTTGCCTTTGGGGTGCTTGGTCTAATGCTTAATGTGGTGCCATTACCAGAAATACTGGAGAAAACAGCTCGGCTCAGAGAGCATTCCCAGCGGTCCCCGAGCCCTCCACCTGCTGCTCCACGACGTCGACAAGCTCACAGGAAAGCCCGTGAAAAGAAGGTAACTTCCTGGGAAAAGGGATGAGCTGCTCCTTGTGCATTTGTTCTAAAAGACATTTATAGTTAGGATACTGGTAATAACCATCTGCGAGAGAGAGAATAGCTTGGGCTTGCTCATCACTTCTTTTTCTCACCCCAGTCATAGCCATGATGCAACTTCCTCTCTCTCTCTACTTTGCCTAAGGGTCGTAAGTCACAGCGGTTGTCTAAGGGAGCTGAAGCGTCCTCTCAAAAAGGCTCTTCGAACAAGGCCAAGGCTTTAGATGTCCCAAAGCTGAAGAGTCAGTATGGCGTCGACGCCTGGAAGCGATGGATCCAGTGGAGGCAAACTCAAACCAACCTAGAGAAGCCACGCTTCGGTTGTAAGTCTGGATGTACACTAAATTCAATCACTGAACTGACCATGATAGTTCCTTCACTTCAGATTGCTACAGAGAAAATCATCCTTTCACCCAGTCATCCTCACATATATCTTAGGACGGATTCTTTATATACAGTTTGACATTTTAATGACAAACCAACTCCTAAAGATAATTTGGGCTTCTTATATCTTGATTTCAGCTCGTCCCATGGAGTTGAAGGAGGATGTTCTTCAGTGCACCACTGCTGAGCTGAGCTATGGCCTGTGCTGCTTCATCAATGAGGTGAAACGACCAAATGGAGAGCCCTACTCCCCCGACAGCCTGTTCTACCTCTGCCTCGGTATTCAACAGGTAAGACCTTTTTCCACACAAGTAACCAGACCTGTTTTTTGTTGAAGAATAACTTGTTACTTGGCTGACGTTGCTTGATAACTGCTGAGAAGGTTGGTGCAGCAGCAAATTACTATAGTGAAATAAATATCTGCTCTTCTAATTGTTTGAAAATGACCCTGTAACCTTTTGCCTGTCTGTAGTACCTGTTTGAGAATGGTCGTGTGGAGAACATATTCATGGATCGGTTCTACAATAAGTTCTCCACTGAGTTCACTAACATGCTGAGGGGTTTCAAGCCGTCAATCACAGCAAGCGGTGAGTTCTGCATGTTTTTGCAGTTTTATTCTCTCAGTATTTCAGTTTGTCACAAATGTACCCACATTTGATTAGATTTATAGCGGGTCCATCTTCTCCTCTTCAGGTTATATTCATTCCCGTGTGGAGGAGGAGTTTCTGTGGGACTGTAAACAGTTGGGGGCGTACTCCCCCATCGTCCTCCTCAACACTCTGCTCTTCTTCTGCTGCAAGTACTTTGGCTTCACCACGGTGGAGCAGCACCGCCAGCTGTCCTTCGCTCATGTCATGCGCTGCACCAAAACCAACCAGAACTACACCAAGACCACCTTCCTGCGCTTCTACCCCCCAATATCCATAAATGACACGGAGTCAGGTACCATCAAGGCTGCATGTCAAAATGAAATGCTCTTTTTTCCCCTCATACCAAAAATGTTAAGCTATTAAAACACATGAGTAGTCTTAGTCTCAGAATCCCTGTGATTGCATTTTAACAGTCTGTCAAATTTTGTGCTTTTACAGGAATGTTTTGGAGGAGGCTGAGCAATGGGCATACAGAAATGTTTTGTGAAATAGTATTTTTAACCATGAGTTCTATGTCAAGTTGTGTTACCACAGCAGTTTACTGTTAAATGGATTATTCATATCAGAAATTGTGTGCTGTGTGTGTACTGTGTCCTCTTCAGATCCAGAGGTTCCAGCTAAGAGGCGTAAGGAGGAGGAGAGTAAAGAGGAAATCCTGGAGATGATGGAGAACACTGAGAACCCTCTCCGCTGTCCTGTCAGACTCTATGAGTTCTACCTGTCCAAGTGGTACGTATTGTACCACAATGAACAAACTTCTGTCTCTTCATGGTTGAACTTGACTTAAAGGTTAATTTTATCAGGCATAATTTTTCTGTAGTTGCGAGCCTTTAGCTTTTTCCACTGTTGAGCTCCCTTTACTATATGGGATTGATAGTATGGTGTTTTTTGTGGTATAAAGCTGTGGTGGAAGCATACTAAGAAAAAAGGGAAATGTTCAAGTCGGAAAGCTAAATGAGTACTAAAAGGGTACTGTGGGTTGATTTTGCCTGTTACTTAATTTTGGAAGAGCATTAGGAAGAGGAAGAGTATTGTTTAGAGACAGATAAGAATTTAAATCTTTTGACTGTCTCGTCCAACCAGTCCAAGAATCAAGGTTCATTTGTGATGGTTCTCTCTTAGCCTTAGGACTAAAATGATTGCTGCACATTGACCTCTTTAATTCCTTGGTCGCCATGATGTCATTAACAACTGTGTTCCATCCAGCTCTGAGTCAGTCAAGCAGCGCACCAACCTCTTCTACCTTCACCCCGAGCGCTGCTGCGTCCCCAACAGCCCACTGTGGTTCTCCTCCACTCCTCTGGATGACAGCACCATGGAGGCCATGCTCATCCGCATCCTCACCGTCAGAGAGCTGCACCTCACGACAGGAAAAGAGGAGCAGCAGAGCCCTGATGACCCACCATTTGTACCTGGAGAAGAAGATGGGGATTCAGAATGATGAAGAGCAGTTAAAACAGAAGTGACCTTTTATTGGTGCAGCACCTTGTTGTGTAAATGTTTGTAGATTAACTAAAATGTTCACGTAAAAACGGCACAATAAAGAGAAACGAGCAGAGTAAATCTCTCACATACATAACTGCAGTGTGCTAAACTGCACATAAAGTCATACTTCCTAAACCACATGTTGATCAGGATTTATAGAAGAGCTTCACACGCATGGTGTTTGTGTGGTTTGGACATGGAAGCGCTCAGCAGGAGACATTGTTGTATTTCTGTGTTTTCTCTGCTGAATAGTTACTTCTCAAGGATTATGCTACTTTCTTTCTTCCACATATTATGATTCCTTAAAGTCCTGTGCTTGTCTTTTATCAAAAGAATTACAATGAAAAGCCACTTTGATTCAGCGATTCCACCCCAGAAGAAAACTGAACGTTTATCTGTGATGAAGTTGATTGCCAACCATTGTGCTGAGTGGCAAACTTGTATTCGAGTTTAATTTTCAACGATGCATCAATTGCACGATTTGATGTCAATCTCTAAGTGAAATGAGATTCTTTACAGTTTTTACACCCTGATGTGTGCAGGAAAGTCATTCTTTTAGGAAATACACTTGACAACAAAATCATATCCAGTAATCATTTGAAATCACAGATTTGGTCATACCAAAGTGTGACATGATTGTCGATTTTTCCTTTATATCTACTGTTACAAGTGGTGTTCTGGAGGATTGTCCAACCTTCTCAAATGTTCAAAATAATATTCAACATAAACTCTTTTCTGTTCATCACATAATCTTGTTTTCAAAGGTTTAGTCACTCAATTGTGAGATTACAGAGTGGCCTTCCATTTTTGAAAATTTTTAAAAAATATATTTCCTGTCTCATCAATAGACATTGACAAATATTTATCACAAGTGTCCAGATGACACTGGGATTAAAAATGCCTTTGTAATTGCTACTACAGTGAAGAAAAGTATCTTTGAATGTAGATGATATCACTGTTTAAAGAAAAGCTGAAAGCTCCTATGCCATGTGGCAGAACCCCATCTTCTTGACTGAACAAAGAAATGAACAGAAGAGTTTGAGTGCTGAGTAACGTTTTTGATTATGTTGTTTCATCCAAGTTGTTGAGTTTTTGTAGAAAATGACCACGTTGTATAAAGAGAAATTAACGAAATACTGTCCGTTCATGTATATCTTGGTTATATTAACCCCCAGTCCCCAGTATGGCTGCCAATGCTCTGAGTATTTTCTATTGTATGTTTGTGTGTGCGCGTGTGTGTTTTTAATAAAAACATTTCAAAACATTGTTGTCCAATGAGACTTAACAGTTGCAGCAGTTTTATATTGAATATTTGCATCTGTTGTACTCATGTTTACCGTGTGAGTAACAGACTGAATGTGGCAACAGTACATTATTCTGAGGAGTCCTCATAAACCACACATGCCAGTGATTCCGTGAGTTCGTAGTGTTCACCGCTGCTCCCTGTGGTCGAGACATCTACGTCTGTTCATTGGCTACTTCTTGAGTCAAATAGTGACGTTTCGATCAGTGATTGGCAAGACGTACCGCCGTTGGCTGTAGGAAAGGTAGCGTCATGACGACTGAAAGGGAAAAGATGAAAGATGGCTGCCACTGTTTTAGCTAGTAGTGCAATTCTTCTTGCTTCTACCTTGGAATTGTGAAGCTAAGGTAAACGGCGCTATTTAAAACATATATCTACCGAACTGCACAAGTGAAACTTAACTACCGAAATGAACAAAGTGGTTGCAAACTGCTTCTAGCTTCCTCACGCTTTGCTAATTGATGTTAGCATTCTAGCAAATCATGTCTACCTGCCAGATTGAACTAAAGTCAGACACAACCCTCTCCCAGCAAAACTGGTTTGATATAAACACAGTTGAACATTGCTTTACAGAAGAGAAAACAGCTAGCAGCTAGATTTACTGATGTGTTTTCTTTGATCATAGTTTCAACACAGATTTATTTCTCTGTACACAAGTTTTTTCAGTAGGTTAGACAGCCCTTGCTTATGGAATTGGCAACTAATAAGGACATAGTAACATTTAATATTACAGTAACACAGGTTAATATTACATATAAATTTGGAAAAGCTTGTTAATACCTTTGTTTTTATCGATCTTCAAATAAACAGCTTACCCAATTTTGCAATGGAGAAAAAGTTAGGTGACCGCTTTCTCTCCATCGCAATAACAGCCCTAATATGGATGACTGCAGGGCAAGGAAGGAGAACTTCATACATTCATACACGCATAATGTTTTAATATGTCTTACATTTACTGATTTTCTTACTGTCTCCTTTCCACTTTTTTCAGCTTTCATGGACAAGCAGAGAAGGCAGTTAACTCCTGAGCAAGATGCCCTGGAGCACATAGTTGCTTGTAGAGACAAACCTTTTCTGGAGGAAAGGTATATAGACTCCTTCAAAGGTAGGAGCTGCATTTCTGATAGTAGTCTGTATATCAATATTAAGGTGATTTTTCTGGTATCATTTGAAAACAGGCTGGGGTAACCAGTCCTTCAAAGTACACAGTTGATTTTTTGACTGTTAATAGGGATATTCCTGTTCCTTAGGAGTTTTTGTAAGACATGCTGGTAAAATGTATCATAACTCAGTACAGAGTTAGACGGTGCAGATTGAGGAAACGTGAGTTTTGCCATAGAAAAATATTTAAAAAAAGAAGTAACTAATTTTGGCAGGATTGAAATTTGTCTTTTCATCTGAATATATATTTGTCTTGATGAAAGTAATGCAATGATGTCCATCATAACTTTGTTATTCAGACCATTATTACTCTGAACTAGTGTTTTCATGATAATCTTTGCTTTTGTAGGGAGAGGAGTATTCACCCACAAAGCCATTGTACCATCTGCTTTTGTTGTTGAGTATCGGGGGAAGATCTTTCCTCACAAAGACTTGAAGCCAAAGAAGAACTGTGTTGATACGCTGAACAATTACTTGTTTGAGTTTTCATGGAAAGGAGAGAACTGGTGGTAAGTTATGTACTTGTTCTTGTTGTTGTGGTTTGTCATAAGGAGACCTTGCCAGGTTAAAGAATGATTGAAAGAGTAATTTTCTTGCAGCATCGATGCTTCGACAGAGGATAAGACACTTGGAAGACTTGTGAATGATGATCACATAAGTCCTAACTGTGAAGTGAAGAAGATTGTTAATGAGGAAAAGCCACACATGTGCCTGTTTGCAATAAAAGAAATATCTCCCGGTGAGGAGATAACTTACAACTATGGGGACTCCTCTTACCCGTGGCGCTCAAGGGTAGGTTTGTGTTATTGAATGAGTCTTTCACTTGCACAGTCACTTACCAGTTTGTTAGGAACGCCTATTTAACACTAATGCACATTTGTGCAGCAGTCCTGCAGTAAATCAGTTACTGTTAAAACCATTAGAGGATGTAGTTTTTGGTGCAGTAAAACTGTAGTGCATTAGGCGGAGAGTGTTTCTGTAATGTGTCTCACCCTCTTTGATATAAATTAGGTGGACAAATTTAACATTCATAAATAGTAAATATAAATAACGTGAAAGCCTTGTCTCACCACACAAGGGGTGAGACAAGGATAATTCATTTGGTTGCAGTGTGCTGTGATAAATTACATATTTTTCTGTGCGTGTACAGATAAAATCATCTACTATATGGATAACATGTCTTTGCACTGTATTCCCAGGGAGAGGACTTGGAGGCAGCTTCTGGCTCTGAAAATTTCAGCTCTGATGATGATTCCAAACTGTCTGACAGTGGACTAAGTCGTGAAAACGATTCCTCTGAAGAAATGACGGGGACTTTGAGGCAGAGGGAGCACGAGGCTGCTCTCAGATCTGAAGAAAATCAGAATGGAGACTGTGGACCCAGCAAGGCTACACGAAAGCCCAAATGCCCTTCTTACACCAGCAAAAATTATTGTTATGTCTGCGGAGCAGGTTTTTCTAAAATTGCTCGACATCTTTTAAGGCATGCTGCTGAAGAGCCTGATATTGCTGAAGCTTTTGCCTTACCCAAAAAATCCAAGGAGCGAAAAAAGTCACTTGAAGATTTACGGAACCGCGGAAATTACAAACATAATCAAGAGGTGTTGAAGAATAACAGTGGAGAGTTGAAACTGAGAAGACGACCAACAACAGTGACGTTCAGTGCTAAGGAACACATGCACTGTCCATACTGTAAAGCCATGTTTAAACGTAAACAATTGTGGAAACATGTCGCCAGAAGCCATTCTACCGAAAAGCCAAACTCTACAGCACATGGCAGGTCAAGAGTCTTAGCTGGGTTTGCCCTTGCAGAGTCACCACTCTCCCAAAAACTTCATTCAGGTGTGTGGAAGATGCTTTCAACTATGCAGCAAGATGACACTGCATCCGCTATTCAAAATGATTCCCTTCTTATACAGCTGGCACAGAATCTGTCTGAGAAGTATGAATACAATACGAATAGATATGAATACATCAGACAGAAGCTGCGAGAAATGGGAAGACTTTTGATAGCACTGCATGAAAAGTCTATTTTTAGCTTTGAAGACGCTGTCAAATCCAAGAACTTCTACAAAGTTGTTGAGGCTGTGAAGGAAATTGCTGGTTTTGATGAGAAGATGCAGAGCTATAACAAGCCAAGTCTTGCTTTGAAATTAGGGCATTCACTCAAAAAAATAGGTGCCATTGTCATCAAAGGTGGTCATGGCAATGAGCAAGGTATAAGAGACACAAAGAAATTCATGAAATTGTGTACAAATGAATGGAGTCAACTTGTCTCGCAAACAGCCCTCGCTTCATTGGGTGGACAAAAAGTAAACAACCCATCTACCATTCCATTCACACGTGATGTGCAGGTTTTCTACAGGTACCTGGAGAAAACCTCAGCTTCTGCCATTGAGAGACTGAAGACAGATGGAAGCCCACAGTCGTACACTGCACTTTGCAGAGTGACACTTGCACAGGTGTCGGTCTTAAACAAAGGTGCACTCGAAGTCTCAAAAATGACACTGAAGGCATTCCAGGAGAGGGAGGACACTACCAGAGTGTTGTCCAAGCACTTCATCAGAATAAATATTCTGAGCAGGACAGGCCAGAACGTTGCTGTCTTGTTGACCTCTGGACTTGTGAGTGCAATAACGCTGCTTGTTAGCAAAAGAGAGGCATGTGGCATAGGCCGAGACAATCCGTTCCTGTTTGCAAAGCCGGACTCTTCTTCTTCAAGCCTTTACCATGGACGGACCTGCATCAGGGTTTTTTCAGCTCTATGTCGTGCAAAGAACCCAGAGCATCTCAGATCAGTGCATCTTCACAAGCACATTGCAAGAATTTTCCAGATTCTCAACCTGGAGAATGACGAGCTTTGTCACCTTGCTAAACTATTGGGCCATGACATCCCAGCTGAAAGGGATTATTATCGTTTGCCTGAGGCAGCTGTGGAACTTGCAAAAATAGCCAAACTTCTTCTGGCAATGGAAAAGGGTTCACTTCAGGGATTCAAAGGAAACTCACTGGAGGATATTGAGATTGACGGTATGTGTAATACACAGTTCTACAGTGCTTGTTCAGTTGAGATATATCACAACTACAAATGCGTGCATGTTATCTTTCTTTTTATTCAAGATGAATTGGAGCCTGATGTGGAGCAGGCCAACTCTGAAGCCAGTGATACTGATGAGGACAATGAAGAATCAGATCTTTTACTTCAGCAGGGTGGTATGTTGTGAGGAGAAGCCCCTTCCTGTACCCGTTTATCTGTAATGACATAACGTAAGATTTCTTTAAGATCAATATCAACAAAAATTAAATTTTAAATACTTGAAGTTGATATTGATCGAAGAACTGAAACAAAATTAATCGAAAGATCCAAAGGAATCATGAGGCAGTCATGCAGTTGTAAAATAAAGACACAACAGAAGGAAGAAGGGTGTTTTGGACAAGGATTTTAAAATTATTTTGCAACTCATCAATCCTCCAAAGTGGCTTACGAAACATTTTAACCATCACATAAATTCTGTACATTCAAGTACTTCAGCGATCAGCAAAAATGGGCTAAAGTTTCACCAGGTTTTTGATATGTCTGAATGATGTTATTATTTTTAATATAGATTGTAAATTTGTTCTAGACTTGTCAAAGAAGGTTGAAAATTTCTTCGATTTTCTGAGAGAAACACAGGATTTGAGACCATCGTTAGTGTTGTTTGTACTTTAATCTTTATATTTTTGGATAACTTTCAGATGCTGAGGAACAACAAACCGAGAAGCAGAGATGGCAACCGACTCCTGAGCAAGATGCCCTGGAACACATTAAGGCTCGCAGAGACAAACCCTTCCTGGTGGAAATGTTTATTGACCCCGTTAAAGGTTTTTATATTTAAAAAAAAAATCTATATGACCCTTTATTTAATGACATAATCTCATGGATATTTCTTAAATATCACACAGGATTTGCTCCACTGGTATATAGGATGAATTTGTTTTAGGATGTATATGTTTTTGTTGTAAGCAGCCATTGGGATGATTGGACAAAGACTGAATGTAATTTTGCCTGTTATTTCTTATTATTCTTATTGTTATTGAAGGGAGAGGTGTGTTTACTTGGGAATCAATTGAACCCTCCACCTTTGTCGTTGAGTATCGGGGGAACATCATCCCTCAAAAAGAAACCAGGGAAAAGACATGTGGTGATACTCTGAACAATTTTTTATTTGACTTCTCATGGAGTGGAACAAACTGGCGGTGAGTTTATAGCGTATATGTCAGATTTTCAGCGTGGCCTTGTTTTTTAATGGTATATAAAGGCTGGTTATGGGAAGTATTTTTCTCGATAAAGATTTATGTAAAGAAAATAAAGTACAACCAAAGTGTGACTTTTGGTAAATTAATCAACAGTAGATTTGATTAGTTTCATGAGTCCAATTTCAATCATTCACCAACATCAGTTTCAGTCAGAGTGATAAAACAGCCATTTTATGTTTGAAGTTTATTCAGAGTGTTTTGCTTGCAGCATTGATGCTTCAAAAGAGGATGGGACCCTCGGACGACTTGTGAATGATGATCACAAAAGTCCGAACTGCAAAATGAAGAAAATTGTTTGTAAGGGAAAACCACACTTATGTCTGTTTGCAGTGAAGAAAATATCTCCCGGCGAGGAGATAACTTACAACTATGGCGACTCCTTGTATCCTTGGCGCTCAAAGGTTGATTTATTTTCTGCCTAGCTTTTGAATTTTTTTTAAAATATATATATACCATGCTATTGACAGACAGGGAGATTCTTTTCATCATGTCATACAACATCCTGTTTATTGCATATATGTTTCTGTTCTGCTGCTCTCTGTTTATGTCAAAATATTAACACAGAAGCTCAATAATGACCTCAGACATGAATCAAAACATCTCCAGAATGTTTTGTTTGTACATATTGTATACAAAAACTGAATATGTAAGCTTTGTCAAATGGGGAGTTATTGCAGAACTGCTGTAGATTATGTGTGGCACAGTTGGAGAGGTGATGCAAATAACACTGTTAGAATTTCAGTTTGACAGCTTGCAGTAGTGTGTGCAAGGAAATGTGTTGTCACATTTCTTCATGAATGTCTGTCTCCTTAATATTTACAGGAATCCAGTGAGGAGCTGAATACATCACAGACGGACATAAATGCTTCTGCATCTTCAGCAGAGGATGAAAATGTAGGTGTTGAATGTATTTCCCTGATTAAGCACCAGTCAGATGTGGTGTCCGAGGGTTGGCAGGTTTCATAAGTAATAATTTTGTTTTTCACTTGGCCAAATATCCATCACAGTTACAGAGGACAGTCACAGTCAGGACAGCAACTCTCTTAGCTCTACTGAGAACAACTCTATTGTAACAAAACATGAGGAGGCACCGCTTAACCCCTTTTACATCAAGCATAAATCTGAGTGAAAATAAAGTACAGGCTTTGCTCAAGCCTCCTTCAAACAAAATAAGAGTTCAGAACAAGCCAAACAAAACAGAGAACATGAAAGTCTTATGTCTGGAAAAAGTGAGATTTGAATCAGTTACATGTTGATATAATGATACTGTTAAGAAATTAGAAAATATGTACAGTTAGAATTTGTATGGCATACAGTGGAATTTCAAGCTTACTGCTTTTTCGTCTTTCGTTACTACAAGTGTATTACACTTCCGTTCCAGCTTGAAGACCCTGAGGAAGCCTCCAGTTCTGCAGGATCCTGCTGTGATGATGTGTACGTACCTGTCGCAGAATCCAGTAGCGATGAGAGTTCTGCCAGCAGCAACAACCAGCGGTGTCAGAGGAAGAATCGCAAGATGAATCCAGATTCTTCTACACAGCAAAGCTCTGTGCAGCCTGTCAATGCTTCGTGTGCCCAGCAGGCAGATGAAGTTGATTACAGCTCTGATGACTTTACCTCTGATGGAGAGACCCAAGCTCAGTCCCACAGTAACAAAAATTATTGTTACGTTTGCGGGAAGGCTCAATCTAAAATTTCTCGTCACCTTTTCAGACACAGAGATGAAGAGCCAGAAATAGCTGAAGTGTTTGCGCTACCCTTATTCTCCAAGAAGCGCAATATGCTACTGGATAAGTTGCGCAGCAGAGGAAATTACAGACATAATCAAGAGGTTCTAAAGACTTGCAGAGGAGAACTGAAAGTGAGAAGAAGAAAATCAAACATGTCTGTCAGTGCTGAAACATTTGCACTTTGTCTGTTTTGTAAAGCCATGTATAGTCGCAAGGACATGTGGCGACATATGCGAAAGTGTTCCTCAAGGAAATCCTCAACGCCTTCAGCAAGAGGCAGGAGCAAAGTCTTAGCACTGGTTGCTGCTGCAGAGTCAACAGACCCTGAAGAAGTCTCATCAGAGCTGCAGAAGATATTAAAAACAATGAAGAAAGATGAGATTACATCTGTGGTTATGAACGATCCCCATATACTGCAGTTGGCACGGTGTTTGTACCGCTCCAATGAAAGGAAAACAAGAAAATATGATAGCATCTCACAAAGGCTGAGGCTAATGGCAAGACTCCTATTAACATTAAGAAAGAATTCCATAAGTAGCATTGAAGAAGCTATCAAACCCCAAAACTTCAGCAAGGTCGTTGAAGCCGTCAGAGAGCTCGCTGGTTTCAATGAAGAGAAGAATTCCTGGGACAGACCAAGTATTATGACAAAACTGGGAAATTCACTTAAGAAAGTTGGTGACATTAACTTCGCCAGGGCTTTGAAAGAAGAGGCTGATAAACAAACGATACATGAAGCGGAGACGTTCATAAGGTTGTGCGCAAAGGAGTGGAACTATGTCCCTCCGTCAAAAAGGGTCAACAAAGCACCAACCATGCAGTTCATGCATGACGTTCAGCTTTTCTATCAGCATGTAGAGAAGACTGCAGCTTCTGCGGTTGAAAGTCTGACGATGTACGAGAGCCCTCCGGTCTACAATGCGCTTCTCAGAGTGACCCTTGCTCAGCTGTCTGTCTTAAACAAAAACGTAGTGGAACTTTCAAAAATAACACTCAAGTCATTCAACGAGAGGGTCGAGTCCGAGCGTCATGAAGACGTAGCAGGTTGCCTGTCGCACTTTGATCAGATGCTGTCCAATCACTTTGTGAAGATCAATGTTATGAGCAACTGTGGCAAAAACGTTGTTGTTACATTGACCCCTAAATTGCTCTCTGCAATAACGCTGCTTGTGAGCAAGAGAGAAACATGTGGTGTTCATAAAAGTAATCCCTTCTTATTTGCGAGACCTGTCGCCATTCCGACGAGCGTCTGCCAGGGACATCAGTCCATCTGCATTTTTGCCAATCGGTGTGGCGCGAAGAACACGGTGAACCTCAGGTCTGTGTTTTTTCGGCGGCATGTGGCAAGAGTTTTTCTGATTCTCAGCCTCACGAACGATGAGCTTGCTGAGCTAGCCAAAGTGCTGGGCCGTGACATCCGGACCGACCAAGAGTATTATCAGACACCAGAGGCATCTATCGACGTCGCAAAACTCTCTGAGCTGCTGTCGGCAATAGAGAATGGATCTCTTGAAAAATTTGAAGGAAAATCTCTTCAGGAAATCGAGATTGCAGGTATGTGTCCAGTCCAGTATTTAAAGGTTCCCTGTGGAGTTTTCTTTTAAATACATTTCACTCATAAAATACATTGTGTAGTCTAGTCTATTTGTGGAGCCATTTTAATTTTTGATTTTGAAATTTTTGATTGCTTGTATGCTCTGTTCTTCTTCTTCTCTGCCTCTTGGTGACTGTTTCTTGGTACCTAACCACCACCTGTCTGTCATTCAGTCAGTGGAATAGAGTGTTCTCGTATACAAGTCAAAGATTCCACATGATGGCTTTACAGTGTTCTAACCTGTCAAACAACATTAATAACTTAACTAACTAACTTAATGCCATTGTGATATCAGCATGATTGTATTTATGTCTTGATACTGACTGAAACCATATCACCCAGTCTTATTGGTACTACGGACATATATGTGTATTTTGCTTTCCTTTGTAGATGAACTGGAGCCAGACATGGAGCAGGACAAATCTGAAAACAGTGACGCTGTGGAGGACAATGAAGAATCAGAAAGTTCTCTTCAGCTGACAGACATTTTTAGTGGCCATGAAGCAGGTAATATACAGTACTTTGTTTATTTTCTCTGGCACAAGCCTACCAGATATGATAGATATCTAGATATGAATGTGATTGTGTTGTATTTAAATATTTGTGTACCAACTAGGAACCTTTGAATAGTTTTGATCATCTCTACCAAAGTCAGGCCTGCTGTACAAAATTGATATCAAAATTTGCATACGGTGTTACATGCAGTGCTGCACCAAGATGGTTACATAGAAAGTTGAAGATAACAATGTTTTAGATGTGTACTAGATTACACTACAAGAAGGACAAAATGTATAATATGAAATATCAATATAACAATCGATATAGCGTCTCAAGCCTTCTCTGAACTTCTGCCCACCCTTGTCTGCTGTATGTTTATCTCCTCCAGGTCTTTCCTCCTCAAGAGGCTCGACAGCTAAGAGAGAGAGAAGAGTTTCTTCCTCGAGGAGACGTGGCCGAGGCAGGAGCAGGAAGGAGGATAGTGAAAATGAGACGCCTGAGCTGAACGATGAGAAAAATGATGAGGGGAACACAGGGAAGGATGACGGAGCAGAGGAAGTTCCCATGTGCTGTGACATCAACACACCTGAGAAAACGCTGTCTTGCAGCATTGAGGAAGCAACAAAGCCGTTTTTTAGCGACGAGGAGGACATGAATGTGGACTTTGACATAGACGTGGACACAGATGATGATGGTGTCGAAAATGAGGGAAATGGTGGAGACAGTGACACAGACAGCTCAAAATCAATGCCTCTGATGCCAGATGTTCGAAATATGACAGAACAGGACGATGACAGCAGTGAGACTGAGAAGACCAACAGCTCGGCTAACGAGGACACCACTGTTGCAGACCTTGAGAACACCATGGACATCGATGCAGTGAACCAAGCGGTTAACAAGGATCAAAAGAAAGGAGAGGAACAAGGTGATTGCATGTGTGTGGATAGCAGAAGTTCTTCTACCAATTTAAACAGAGGTAAAATTGATCTAGTTGCTCTTTAGGAGAAGTCAAGAAATCGCCAAAGTAGTTAGGACGAATGATCTGGTAACCATAAATGTCATGAATTACAAAAGTTTGTGCCAGTCTAGTAGATGTCAAGCTATATCAATGAATAGATTTAAACTTTGACCTGTTAGTTTTGCTAGTTTGCGAGGAAAAGGACGCCGGGATGGGAAGTTGAACATCTGTTCAGTAGCTGTTGAGATAATTCACTCAAACCCAAAACTGTCAGCCTTATGGTGGCACGAGCAGGTTTCATCCTCTGGAGATCGTGATGACCAAATGTCAGACCAGTACGTACGGTAGGATATTAAATGCATCTGAACTGTGTAACAGGAACGTGGTTTTACATCCATATTTGATGTCATTGTTTACAGAAAAGAAGAACAAATTATCAGCTGTTTTGATTGGAATGAAAGAAGTGAAGATATTAATCCCCAAACTGGACATTGTGAGTATATACATTTCTTGCCTTTTTCTCTTATTAGAAACTGGTTTATATTAGAAAATATGTCTTAAGGCTTTCTTTATAGACGTGCTTTTGGCCACCCCATCACCCATCTCCTGTATAATGTCTGACGTGACCACGATACTCATTGCTAGACTTTGGCTTTATACACATCTCGAAAAAAAGTAAAAGAAAAAATGTCTCGACAATACGTACTACTGCTTTTAAAGTCTGATCATTTGCAGTCTACTCGTTTTCCCCTGAAGAGTTTTTTCTTGTTTGTTCGTCCACACAAGGAGGAATTGCAGTCTCCGGTCCACATTTCCAAGTTATCATCTGTGTGTAACTCTGTCAAGAGGCTGGTGGAAGATCAGCCCATCCATGACAACAGCAACCAGCGTCCAACGTCACCATCCTCCTCAGATGTCAAAAACAAACTTACCTCTGCAAAGGTAGGGGATCACGCTATGCTATGCGGTTTGTCAGGTGAACATAGCATTAACAAGGGTGTTTATGTCATTAAGTCATTGTAATGATAAAACCAGCTGAGCTCAGTACTTCTGCTTTTTAGGATACACAAGCATTCTCACTGAGAGCTGATATGAGCAGGTTACCATTTCCTCCGTTCCTTGAAGGAAGATAAAATTATACACAACTTTTAAGATTTGCTTGCAGTTTGCTGTTTGTCACATATCTCAGATTTGTGAGAATTGTTTATTCTCAGTTATTTAGTTCTTTAAGAACAAGAGTGTACCATTTTGAGTCTATTAGTGTAAAAATTGTGAAAATAATTTATGCAGTACATGTCACCTCCGTGTTATCTGCTCTCTTGCATATCAGGCAATGCAGATGACCTGCTCCCACTGCATGAAGACCATGATGAAGGGCCAAACTGCTTACCAGAAGAAGGGCTTCACAGATGTCTTCTGCTCAAAAGACTGCCTATTTGAAATGTTTCCCGTCAACAAACCCGTCACCAAGACCTGCCACTACTGTCATAAGTGAGTCTGTGACAAGCATCACTTCATCTTAAAGTCCTGCACGGCTGTCCTCGCATCTCGCAGCCTGTGTGCTTCACTTCCTGAATGTCTTTTTCCTGGTTTCCAGTCTTGTTACTAAACACGTCAGTATGTTGTCACGATGCTGATTCGAACCTCCAGCAATTCCTGTCTTTGACAGCAATTACAACAGGTTTATTTTTATGATATTCTGCAGTTAATTTAAAAAAGTGGCTGTCTGGAAGAAAACCCAATGTCCTACTCCGTATACATTTTGGAAATCATCAGGTTTCTTTTAAAAGTGCATGCATTGTGGTAAAGGGCTACAACGTACGTAAACTGGCAGTAATCACAGTGTTGATGGTATTAGAGATTATTGTTGTTGTTTCACTCCGGTTGATTCTCCTCGTTTTGTAAGGGCCATATCACAGCCTCTGGACCTTATCATGGCTGCAGTGGACATTAAGGGAACTATGAAGGACTTCTGCAGTGTGACCTGTCTGTCCTCTTTTAAGTCCAACAATGTGTCCTCTCCAACATCACAAACACCACAGCCGATCTGCAGCAGGTGCAGCAAATTCTGCACTGTAAGCAGGAATAATCTTTTATTCAACTTCAGATCTTTGCCAACAAAACTGTTCATTTTAACCACAATCTCTTTTTTTGTGCTCCATTATGGTTATCTTCTGCAGACCACTCATGAGTTGACCCTGTGCGGGACCGTCCACAAGTTTTGCAGCAAGTCCTGCTTGGAAGATTCTCACAGGGACAACACGGCCATCTGTGAGCACTGCAACTCCGCCTGCCTCAACAAGACGCTAATGCTGAAGCTGCAGGAGGAGGAGGAGGCGGAGACGAAGACCAAAACCATCTGCAGTGAAGAATGTCTGAACAAGTTCAAGGAGGTGCATGAATATCTAAATTAGGATCACTCAACGAGAAGATTTGTGATTTCTGTGAAGTTATTCTTAAACCCACCAGGTCTGATTCCTATTTGATAGGTAATAAACATGAAAACAAAATTGGAATCACATAAAATATTCTGAAATGATAAAAATGGGTTCATTTATATTTTTGTCATTGCCAACAAATTCCATTACAAAAGACCCAAACCAGCCATGCTTGGCACTCAGCCAGAGTTTTAAGTTTTTGGCTCACTCATAGAAAGAGTTAGTGGGGAACGATGAAACAGTGCATTTGTTATGGACGATTTGCAGCCACAGATTAATGCATGTTTGGGTCCACTACTGAGTATTTATGGTACAGTAAAAAAAAAAATCAAAGCAATCTGCAAGAGATCCGCCACATACTCAATAAAGACTAATTAACTGGATTAACTGGAACTGTTGCGCCCAAAGCAAGGCACTGTGACACTTTTGCACTGATTAAAGACTTTGCTGAATAAAATGTGTGATGTTATATTTTCCATTTCTGCTAATGCACAGACAATCAGGAGACCCCACCTGTGCACCATGTGCCACACTTCTCGACTGGTGTCAGACATGGTTCACTACAGAAGCGATGGGGACGTGGTGGAGCTCTTCTGCACTCACACCTGTGTGACGTCGTATATGCTGACTGTTGTACGAGGCCTTCAAGGTACAGCGCAATAAGTTTTCTCAAGAGAGCATCTTCGAGCATGATTCTCTTCCTGGTGTATAAACAGATGCTTGTTTCTTATTTATTCATCGTTTATTATTATGTTTTTTCAGAAAACAGCTCAGCTCAGTTGAAGAAGAGAAAAGGAGGTTTAAAATCCAGACTAGATGAAAATGATGCACCTGCAGCTGCTGAATCGGACACAGCAACACTCGCCATTACAAAGTCGCTGGCTGTCTGTTGCCACTGTAGAAAGCAGCTGCGGAGAGGACATGAATTTTACCAGCTGAAGAGCTCATCAGAGTTTTTTTGCTCAGCTTCTTGCATCTCTGAAGAGTATCCACATGTTAAAATAGTCCCCAAAAAGTGCTACAACTGCTTTCAGTAAGTCTGGGATGTTTTTCATGCTCCATGCTTTTTTCTGTCTATATGTCATCTCTCTTCTTTTTTTTTTGTTTTTATTTTTATGTTCCAACTTCTCAGTTTAGAGAATTCCCCACTTTTTTTTTCAGTCTCGTGATCTTAAACGGAAAATGTTCAGACTAGACAAAACAAACAATTGCGGTGAGAGTTTCTTTACTTTTTAACTTAACGCACAAACAGCCCTAAAAGCTTTTAGTGGAACAGTTGCTGTTTGCCCTCTCCAACACAAGTGACAGAGCTGTTAGACAGCTCATGTTTTCCAGGTCAAGTAATGTAAACACTACTTTGAAATCAGGAGACTGAGGCTCTGCATCCGACCATCTTCACAGATTCTTTGTAAAACATGACGAAGCCTCCACCATAGAGCTCACACAATCTCACCTTGATGTTGTTCCCCCAGGGTGATAAAGCGGCCTCACAACGTCATCCTCGCTCCCATGGATGATTCAGGAACTATGATTGAATTGTGCAGCGACACCTGTCTCTCTTCTGTCAACTCCAAGAGGAACATGGCTGCACCAAAACCTCCGCCTCCAGCAGGACCTCAGACAGAGTGCAGGATGTGTGCCAGATTTTGCATTGTAAGAAAATGTTAGATCATTACCCACAGATTTCCAGTGTATGGCACTGGGACTGTGCAGTCTATTGTTGAAGTGATATGATATTTAAAGGAAAGATTTCCAGTCATTAAGAGCATATTTGGTCTTTTCTCTGTACTTGGACTTTGTTCAAGGTGTCACACAATTGTCCTTTAATGGATCTTTAAGGCAAGAGGAACGTAGAGGAATTAGCTCTAGGCTGTACCTTCTTCTAGGATCAATCCGTTCAGTTATTTTTTAACTGAAAATATGAAAATAAAGAATATCACAAGCCTTATCCTTGAAATAATCACAATTACTACACATGAAAGATAGATATTTTTCTGCCTTTACATTAATTACCCTGCACATGCTCTTTTTGTCATCCTCAGTGCGAATCCAGGCAGACCCTGGATGGCTCGATGCTTAGCTTTTGCAACGACGCTTGCTTCACGGGCTACTGCAAAGCCAAGAATTTGCCTGTGGTCATTTGTGACGTCTGCAGCTCCGTTTGCCCCGAGAAACGTCTCGTGCTGAAGGGGGAGGACGGCGGTAAAACCCTCTGCAGCGAAGAATGTCTGGTCAAGTTCAAAGAGGTGCAGAAATCAAACACAGGAGTCATAAAGATATTAAGGATATTACTAAGCTATAAATACCTAGTCCAAAGACCTAAGATCCAATATTCTCCTTGAAGAAGGCTTCAGTAATTCATGTAAACCAAAAGTGTGTTAATATTTGTCTCCTGGCATTGGAATGAGCAAAAATTAAATGATCACGATCAAAAGATACGGTCAGAGTTGGTACAAACAGCTGCGAAGTGGCAGAACGCATTGATTGCTGAGCACGTAAGGGAATTCTGTTACCTTTTTTGTAATTGCAGTTATAGTAAGTAAGAATTTAGATGTGATGCTTCAAGACTGGGAAATTTTTGGTTCATTTATCTTGAAGGTGCTTCAAAGTGCTTGAATTTTACTGTTAAAGGAACACGGAATTTTAAATATCTCATGAACACCATCTGAACCCTCAGGATCAGCAGACGGTCTGAGCTGTTTAAAATGTGTTGCTTTGCTCATCCTGCTCTGAGCCTCACATTGTTTCTCTGCTGTTCGTATTCTTTCCAACTTGTCGCAGAGAATTGAGACTCCTCAGCTGTGTCCCCTGTGCCAGACGTCTCATCGGATGTCAGACATGATCGAAAACAAAAACGATGAGGGCATGCTGGACTTCTTCTGTAGTAACAGATGTATGATGGTACACGAGGCTCAGTCTCTCACTGTGTCAGGTACTACAGCTTCTTCTCCTTCACTCTGTCACTCCCTGCACTGCCTTTATCTGCATTACACTTTTCTACTGAATTATTGAACGTGTGTCTGGCAGGAGTTATCAAACATAAGGCACAGAACAGTTTGCTCTACTTAGTAATGATCTTCACCAAACACAGATGACTCTAACTAACTTCTACCTCACACTAGCACACACCTGTACATGCATATTTATGCTCACATGCTAAACTGGCTTCTTATTTATTTATTTCCTTTCTCAGAATGTTTAGTTTTTTTTATATTGTATTTGTTTTAGCCTATATATTCTACTCTTAGCCTATATATTCTATTTTTACTTAGCTTATATTTCTATTTTTTATTTAACTTTTCATTTCATATTTTTCTTTATAAAATACCATACCTGTTGCTCCCGGGACCTGAGTCCTAATTTCATTCCATAAGCATGTAAATGTGAGCTGGTATGACAATATAAGTTCCCTTAACCTTGATCTTTGATCCTTAATCCTTGATCCTCTAAAACTAGAAACTTCTTAGATAAGATAAGAAGATAAGATAAGAACTTTATTGATCCCGCAGGAAATTGTTGTGCCAGGGTTGCAATACAAAGAAGCAAACAAAAGTTGAAAGTAATTTCCCCACAAAATATAAAAATAACATAATATAAAAATAATAAATAATATATAGTATATACATGAGATATAGATAATAGCAGATAAGGTGCAGAATGGCAACGGATAAGGTGTGGATACAATCTTAAAGTGTTAATTCTAGTGCAGGATAAATTGTTTGGTCCTATGTGGAGACAAAACAATTATGTTCCCGTCTCTTTATGCTAGACTTGATTTTTTTTGTCTGTCCTGTGATGAAAAATCTCTGTAGAGCATAATTTGACTCATTGTTTCACCATGTCTTTATAGGAAGGAAAAGCCCAACATTTGATGATATTGACATTAAAGAAGTGAAGCCATCGCTAATAAATTTGGACTTTGTGAGTATTTTCAAGAATAATTGTAAGAATTTTTTTTCTGGAGGTGAGTTTCAACATCTGCGTGTTACAGTCAAGTAGATTCACCAAATTACACAACACTTTGAATCAGACCTCACTGCTGTAAATGTTACACAGCTAATGGGTTTGTCTCTTCACTCCTCATCCAGATTAAAAAAGAGCCCATTGATGAAGAGTACAACCACAATCTGTCACCCTCCATCTCCACTGAGCACATCAAGGACGAACCTAAAGTGGCGAAGGTAGGTCACGCGATACAGGCCAACTTTATTTTTTATTATCGTACTTGTGTCCGTCTGTAATTGATTCTTAAAATCTTATTTCACATTTAGAAAAAATTAATTTAAACTAATTTGATTTTAAAAAATGTATTGTTGTTATTGTTGTTATGGGAAAAGCTGGAACAAAATGTATTTTTGAAAATTCTTAAACATGTTGATTTGCAATGAAAATGACTGTGTTTTGTAACATAAACAGACAGCAGACAGGGCCATAAAGTGCAAATAAACTGTGTTTCCTAAGAAACAATATTGCAAACGTGTCTGAACATACACGATGTGTCAGGAAGATGATGCTGTCCCCAGTGAGGAGGAGGAAGAGCAGGAGGGACACAATGGAGGACATTTATGTTTGTTTTTTTGACAGGAGGATTTGATGATCAACTCAGTGTTCTCCTTGACTGAAGAATCCACGTCTCCAAGGCCCACTGAGACCCACCTGGATCTGCCCGCGTCCTGCTCCAACTGCAAGAAGGCCCTGATAGACGGAGAGACTGTTTATCAGAGGAAGGGCCGCGCTGATATCTTCTGCTCTATGTCCTGCCTTTTGAATTTTTTCCAGATGAAACAAGCCAAGAAGTCCTGCCACTTCTGCCTTCAGTCAGTCATACAGGAGTTTAATTTGCTGAATTTTGAATGTGCTTCAGCTAAACTCATCTCAGCTGTATCTGCGCTGACCACATCCTCGCTCGTTGTCTCAGGGCAATAACACAGCCTCAGGACGTCCTCCAGGCCCTGGTGGACACTGAGGAGACCATGAAGGATTTCTGCAGCCAGACCTGTCTGTCCTCCTTCAGCTACAAGCAAGTCATGTCCACCAAAATACCCATCGTCCCAGTCAAGTCACACTCACAATGCAGCATATGCAGCAGATACTGCATTGTAAGAGGGGAAAAAATATTTTATATTTCTTTGTTGTATTAACAAAGGAACCTGCCAAATGATTTTGAACTCTAAACAATTGACCAGAGTAGAACACACTGCGCTTTGTTTATCCTCCTGCAGAGCAAACATGAGATCATACAGCAGGACGTCATCCATAAGATCTGCAGTGATCCCTGTTTTCTTCGCTTCTGCAACATGAACAACCTGTCTGTGTGTGAGAACTGTCGCTGCCACTGCAACACACCCGTCATGCTCAAAATGGAAAACGGCAGCAAAAAACTCTGCAGTGCAGACTGTCTGGACCAGTTCAAACGGGTAACAACATTTTAAAGCATCTGTCAAACATCAACGAATATTTTAAAAAATTGCTTTTAAAAAAGGGAATGGAATTACTGAAACAGACTTATTTAAGTAAAACTAGGATAAAACAGGAAAACATGCTGGGCAACATAAAAAAAAAGAAAAAGAAAACAAAAGCTTTTTAATGTTTGTCAGATGTTATCCACTGCTGTTGTTGAATGTCTTGATGCCCGACAAGTAACCTGGACCCCTCTAAATTCCCTAAACGAAGGGACTAAAAATTTGCTGTTGTGCTCTGTGCTGTTTTTATTACTTTACAGAAAATCATAGCACCACAGCCGTGCGCCATGTGCAGCACCCCATGTTCGATGTCGGACATGGTTGAAAACAGAAACAGTGAGGATGTGGTGGAGCTGTTCTGCACCAGCAGCTGTGTGATGGCGTCGAAGATCCAGGCTGTCAGCGCGTCAGGTCCTGGACTGTCATTTTCACAGCTCATTGTCATCCTTTTTCTCTTTCAATTAATACAAAACATTCCAGGTCATTTGTGGTGGAGATTAGGGACATTTCTTCATTTGGCCAAGCTTTTATCATGAAAAATCTCTTTCTCCACAGGTCTTCCACTGAATTGCGACAGCTGTGGTAAGACTACAGTACCAGCCTGCCACCTCGCCATGTCAGATACCTCCATCAGAAACTTTTGCTCTCTAAGCTGTGCCATGGCTTTCAAGGTACGACAGCCTACAGCCTAAACAGCATTCAGAACTCTTAGTAATGCCAAAAACATCAGTGCTCTGCTCCTAAAGGAAATTAAAAAAAGACTTTAAAACATGAAATGCTATATTTGGGCCTTGTGGCTGAAAGACGCAAGTATTGATTAAGAGATGGACTCTCAATTGGGCTTTCCTGGGATTTGTTGAGAATATATATATATATATATATATATATATATATATATATATATATATATATATATATATTAGTTATTGAGCGCACCTGAATATAAGCTGCACCCACTAAATTTAAAAAGGAAAAAAAAACTTGTACATATATAGGTCGCAATTGTCTATAAGCCGCAGGTGTCCACGTTGTCAGTCTCTCTTTCGTTGTTGCGACCACATCTTTAAGTTTAAAACCTTTGCCCTGCGCTTTTGTGTTTTTGTACCACAGGAGACCCACAGTGGTGCCACTGAGACAGCAGCCTCCGACCAGACCAGAAGTGATTTCCTCAAATCACCAGAGAAACTGCCATGCGCCCAGTGTCGCCGCATTTTAAAATCTACGCCTAAAGTCGTCCAGAAAAAGGTGTGTTGGTCTGTGTTTTTGTTTTCTGAAGATGAAACAGGAAGCATAAAGCTGTCAGGCTGTGATAGTGTAACATTCCCAGGAGCCGCTCTGTGAATCAGCTGCTCAGGTCTGTGTGAGTGAGGCTTGTACATCCTGATTGTAGCAGTGGATCTTATTGAATTTTTATCCAATGATTTTGTCACGACTTTGTCCACCCACCAGCTGTAATCCTCCCAGTGTGACTCCTCATAAACAGTAACAGTACACTATGACGTGTTTGTGCACAGGGCAAAATGAATTTTGTGTGTAGTCTGGCCTGTTCTGAAGAGTTTAAGAGAGCCAACAACATCATGGGCAAGTGTGAATACTGTAAGAATGAAAGGATAATCAGAGACGCCAGGAGAGTCGACGGCAAAGACTGCTACTTCTGCAGCGACGGTAAGACGACGCAGACAGACAGACAGAAGCACAGAGTTTAAAAACCTGGAGATCCCTGAGCCTTTCTTTATTTCCCCACAGACTGCAAGATGCTCTTTCACCACGAGCTGGAAAAGAAGTGGGGTGAACACTGTCAGTCATGTGCTTACTGCCTCTCCATCTCTAAGACACTGGTGACAGCTCAGTATAAAGGCACTGAAGAGGAGTTCTGCTCTGATGACTGCAACACCAAGTACAAAATGCTTTTCTGCCATGTAAGTAGAGGCGGCAGGTCAGCCACAGCACAGATTACCTGCCTGTTGTGGGTTAAGTTGTATTCTAGAGTGTGTCGTTTTGTATTGATAATGTTTTTACTGGCTCAGAGTAAGTGATGTCGTGTTGAGATTAGTAAAATTACAGCTAAATAATCTAAAATAACGAAAGGATTGGTTCATTAGATATTACATGTTAAATAGCAACTAATTAATTTTGACAGTAATCAGCATATAAACAGATGATCTGAACAGCTAGTTGTTGTTCATGTTTTTCTCTCAGGTTGCAAAGTGTGACACCTGTGGCCGCGAAGGGAAACTGAGGCAGAGTCTTCCCATGCTGGGCAAGGTCAAACACTTCTGTGACCTGAAATGTCTCCTACATTACTGCAACAGACAAGTCCAGATGTTCAACACAGGTATGTATTTGCAAACATTTGCTTATTTGCACATCCAGCAGACACAGAACAACATGATCACTCTTTTTGATTTGTGTTTGTGTCCACCTGGTGAATGCAGGTTCATTATTCACTCAGTTTTAAGAAATTCTGAGGGAAAACGTTTAACTCTTTAGCCGTTAAATGTTCCACTATGTTCAGCAGTTGGTCTCTGTGTGTGACTGCTGTCTGGTGCCGAGCAGGTAGTGTACAGTGGGTTAACAGAGCGCCTTCACCTAAAGCAACTGAAGATGACACTATGAGAGTGGACCATTTGCTATCAGACAGCCAAACATTGAGCTGAAACTCACTGTAAAGCTCTGCAAAGATTTATAGGAGGGCTGCAGATTCGCTATGAATCTGTCACGTTGTTATCTGACACATAAGATGAAGAGCATCAACTTAACGTTATAAGTAAATTCTGACAGGCCTGAGCTCTGACACATAAAGGCCACATTCCATTTAGTAGCATGTCATGTTTTCTTTACTACTGCATGTCTCTCAAATTTAAAACAAAAATAACCAGTTGAAGGTGGATTATCAGAATCCATTCGTCAGGTTTTTGTGAGATCAGATTGCTTTGACTTTTGTTTCTATTTACGGTTTAATTGTTCAAAGGTCCGTCACCAGCGTCCTCTGCTGACTGCTCTTTGTTTCTCTCCCAACAGTGTCTTCACCTCCCAGATCTGCAGGCGCAGCGGCGTCCTCCCCAGTCATCACTAACGTTATCTCGCTCGCTGGCGCTTTGGCTCAGCAGTGTGGTGCTTCTGCCTGCTCTCCACAGCCAGGTACAGGCTCACACAGACTGATTATGTATGCATGTAGTGCAGAAGAGCTGCTCACTCTGGGAATTTAAGAAGCTTCATGTACTTTTGTTCCGTTGCTGTGGGCACTGTTTGTTTTTCTGACTCAAACTCTGTCTGTTGTCCACAGTGCCTGTCCCCGACATTCAGACCAAGGTTGTTGGACACGTACGTTTAAAAACTAAGTCCTCCACACACTAATGACGCGTCCCTCTGTCAACTTTCCTGTTCTCTCATTTGAATTAGCCAACATAAAACCTTAACAGTATGAGAATTTCATACAGACAGACGGTGTATGCAGATTGTTCTTACTCCTTTTGAAGTTTGACCTGTTGATGATGTGGCCATTATTTGTTTGTTCTTCAGACCGGCGTCCAGACAGTCCCCAAGGAAGTGAAGAACAAGTCCATGCTCTGCACACCATTGGTTCATAACAAAGGAGTCTGGTGTACAACCCAGAGTGTCGACACAGAGACACAGACGGGTAATTTTCACCCCTTGGATATTTTTTAAATGTGAAGCCAAATTTTTGTGATGCAGTGACAGAACATACACACACACACACACACACACCCTCTTTATAGTATTAAGAGCTGGGATGTTTTCTGTTTTCTTTTTTTGTTGTGTGCAGACAGCTTTGTACCCAAAGCCACAGACCTGCCTGTCCCACTGCCGGTTTATGTTCCTGTGCCGATGAACATGTACAGCCAGTACACACCAACACCTGTGGGCATTCTCTTACCGGTATCTGAAACACCTGTTTTGAACTGTTTTACTTTGATCACCTACAGATATAAAATGTTAGTGCTGCACTCTGTACTGTTGAGCTATCCACTAAATATGAAATATCCCACAGATAATTCTGTGTTGGTGTGGTTGGGATTAGGCAGCACAGCCTCCAGATTTTACAGATTGTCTTTTCCAAACTGTCCCTGCCGCAGCTGCCTGTGCCCCTATTTGTCCCTGTGAAACTGGACAGCCCTGACCCAACTGTGAAACCTGTGAAGGAGAGGAACCCATCTGACCCCTTTGAGGGAGAGCTCACCTTCAAGCCTGAGATGAAGAAGACGCAAGATGAGAAGAACGAGACAGAGGATGCACTGAAAGACAGATTGGTGGGAAAAGAGGGACAAAGTCAAGAAATTCCAAAGGGTAAGACATTCGATAAACCTGAAGTGATGGGACCTGCACAGGATGATGAAACCGATAGATCACAAGACCTTATTCTTTGAACTTTTCCAGCTCTTCTCCTGATGATGTCCAAGTTAAATAAAGGCCAAATAAAGGAGAAGTATTACAAAATGTTATAGTCACATTAACAGTAACCTCCTCTCTCCTCTGGTATTCAAACGAAGCAAAAACATGCAAACTCTCCAGCCACATACATACCTTCATTCTTTTCAGAGCACTGGAGTGATGTCCTGCATGCAGATCGTCACTCCATTTTCAACAGCCAGGAGGACTCTGGCTCTGGCACCGCTTATGGGTCGTTCAGTCGACCACACACGGACGTGCTGAGTGAGCCTCAACCTGAGCTGCCACCTGCAGCTCCTCCTCCTCGTCTGGAGGTGAGGGAGGATCCCCGGACCCCCCCAAGTCCTGCACCGACTTCTCCACTGTTGCAGCAAACTGTGGGGAAGGTCCACAACAAGAATAAGGTAACGAATCACCTGGGGATTGAGTTATGAAGCTGCAGTGTCATCTTTCTGAGGTGTAAAGTGCTCTCTGCTCTCTGTCGTAAGCTGCAGCAGTTGTCTAAGGCAGTGAAAAGGAACATGTCAAGGAAACACCGTAAACTGAACAGTCGACGTGGAATCGACGCCTGGAAGAGATGGATACAGTGGAGGGAATCACAGACCAGCCTGAACCTCGTGTCTTGTATGTTTTTTTGTTTTGTTTTTTTTGTTTTTTGGGGGGTTTTTTGGGGTTTTTTGGGGGGGGGGGTTTGTTTTTTTTTCTTTTCACAGTTTGATTGTCGGTTGGTGGACACGATGGTGCGACCCTCGCTCCAGGTTCAAATCCTGGTCTGGGCCTTTCTCTCCAGCTTTCTCCCACAGTCCCAAAAACATGCATTTTAATTAATTGGCTACTCTACATTAGCCCAAGGTGTGAGTGTGTGGATGTTTATCTTTGTGTGTCAGCCCTGCGATTGACTGGCGACCAGTCCAGGATGTACCCCTTTTGACTGTGGTCAGCTGAGATAGGCTCCAGCCCCCCTCCCCCGTGACCCTGACAGATAAAGGGGTATATGAGGGGCATTGGGTTGCCCGGGCGATGGTGTCTGATGTCTGATGTAGTTGTTTTGAGAACAAAACCTAACAAATGCAGGTTGCCTTTTTTTGTGCTGTCTGAAACAAACACAAAGTGACTGACGCGTCCTCCAACACTTTCTCTTCTGTTAGCTCGTGCTGTGACCTTAAACGAAGACGTTCTTCTCTGCTCGGCGACCGAGCTGAGCGACGGCCTGTTTCGCTTCATTAGGGAGGTGAAACGAGCTGATGGAGAGCCGTACTCCCCCGACAGCCTGTTCTACCTCTGCCTCAGCATACAGCAGGCGAGATGAGCAACACTGCACACTGACACAGTACACTGTGACATGCTTCGCTCACATTTTAGTCTTCAGTCTTTTCATGGGGATTTTTTTCTTTTGTACCTTCTAGTAAGATTTTGTCAAGCTGTGAAATGTTACATGTATGAATTATAAAAGCTCATTAGTATTTCTAAGATGTTTTATTCCATTTTATTAACATACTCAACAGACTTCTCCTCCTCCTTTGCTATCAAAAATATTGACAAGAAAGCGTTAGAACATTATTATAATTTTATGTTGCATACATAAGCTGTATAGACAAATTAATTGGGACACCTTACCCTTAGACCAATAGGGACTCACATTCTAAATACACAGTTTCCACTCTTTTGTGGGAATTTGTGCCCATTCATGCAGCAGAGCATTTGTGAGGTCACACACTGATGTTGGACCAAAAGGCCTGGCTCACAATCTCCATTCCAGTTCATCCCAAAGGTGTTGGACAGGGTTGAGGTCAGGACTCTGTGTGGGCCAGTCAAGTTCTTCCACACCACATTCCTGGGCCACAGTCATGCTGGAATAGAAAAGGGCTTTCAACAAACTGTTGCCACAAAGTTGGAAGCATAGCATTGTCCAAAATGTCTTGGTGTGCTGAAGCATTAAGATTTCACTGGAAGTCAGGGGCCGAGCCCAACCCCAGAGAAACAGCCCCATAAAGACGTAGACTTTTGTCTATATAGTGTACTTACATACAGTTTTTCATATATTTTTTTTAATGATAATTTACATTTCTGCATATGCAGTATATTTTTGATGTCATGTCACCGTTTTTCTGATTCTGTGAGACACAACATAACTGTCACTTCCTGCTTGCTGAAGGAGAGAATGACTCAAGTTGCTCCTTGTGTTTTATAACTACTGCAGCACCAGCACCCCCTGCTGGACAAATATAGGCATTAATTCTCTTCTTCTTGGTTGCCTTTACAAACTGTAGGCACCTTCAGAAATACTTTGGGATAAACTTTTATGGTCTTATTGTTTTGTCTCACTGTCATTTTGTCGTTTCTCTTTAGTACCTGTTTGAGAACGGCCGTATGGAGAACATATTCAGTGATATGACCTACGACAAGTTCTCCAGAGAGTTCACCGAGATCCTGAAAGGTTTCAAACCCTCAGTCACAGCCAGCGGTGAGTCATCATGTCCTGTTTCTGTCTCTCATCTCTTCAGGGAGACCAGGTTTATAGTGGGTCCATCTTCTCCTCTTCAGGTTATATTCATTCCCGTGTGGAGGAGGAGTTTCTGTGGGACTGTAAACAGTTGGGGGCGTACTCCCCCATCGTCCTCCTCAACACTCTGCTCTTCTTCTGCTGCAAGTACTTTGGCTTCACCACGGTGGAGCAGCACCGCCAGCTGTCCTTCGCCCACATCAAATGCTGCACCAGAACCAACCAGAACTACACCAAGACCACCTTCCTACGCTTCTGCCCACCAATATCCATAAATGAGACAGAGTCAGGTACCAACGTGGCTGCATGTCAGAGTGACGTGTATTGTAATAATGTGGATTCCAGATATAAATAAATTGTGCGTTTGTCAGATGCAGACGCTGTCCCAGCTAAGAAGCGTAAGAAGAATGAGTGTCGAGCAGAAATCCTGGAGATGATGGAGAACACTGAGAACCCTCTCCGCTGTCCGGTCAGACTCTACGAGTTCTACCTGTCCAAGAGGTTTGTAGATTTTTTAATAGATTTTAGTTTCAGTTGTGTGATTTACTTACCTGCTTATCTGTTGCATTTCCTCTCCCCTCCTCCTGCTTGCTGATGTGATGTTATTTTGTAATTTTTTTACATTTTCTTATAAAATTTGAATACAGTTTTTGTAAATACCTGTACTTTGAGATTTTAGTTTTTGTTTATCCTTTCTTTATAGTTTATCCAATTTTTTATACTACTACTATATACTACTATACTTTTCTCCTTTCTTGGTCGGGAATACTACATGTGCAATGTCTGTAAGAACAAGAATTTCCCTCCAGGGATAAATAAAGGAATTCTGATTCTGATTCTGATTATGGTTTGAGATATGTCCAGGATGGGATTTTGAAGGGATTTTGAAGCTGTAAACACTTAAACAAATCATCACCTTTGAGTTGATGTGGTGAACCTGTTGGCAAACAGTCGGCAGACATGGAGCAACGTGATCATTTACTTTCCGTCGTGCTTCTGATCAGCTGATGGATTTAAGTCCAATATTTTCTCTCCTTTTCGCTCCTCACACTCCTGAGGGAAATGTCTGTTCACCTGCTAGTCACTAATGGTGTCAGTCTGCCATTGAGTGCTGTTCGGGTTGTGCACGGTGGGTCTTTGGAATCAGAATCAGAATTCCTTAATTTGTCCCTGAGGGGAAATTCTTTAATTTAATTAATTTAGTTGATGGAATCTTGTTGTGTTGCAGCTTTCTTATTTCTCTCTCGTCTTTAATTATTTATTTGTAAAGCATGTTTTGAAATGTTTTTTTTTTAAATGTTGTGAAATATATTTTAGGTTTATTATTCAGAAAGACCTGGAAACGCTTTTGACTTTTACCATCAGAAAGGAACAAGTGAAAACAGCACACAAATGTCTGCTGGTAAACTTTCTGATCTTAATAGTGAACCCCGTTTTGTTGAATTAAGTCCTAATAAACCCCACCATTTTAAGGTAATCTTCAGGTAGACATAAGTTGCAAAGTTTGTACCATACTTCAACGAGTACCTCCAGTAAGACAAGTTGGTACACATTAGGGTACATCAAGATACTGTAAATTAGGCGTGAAATTGGGGGCAGTCGTGGCCTAGAGGTTGGAGAAGTGGCTTGTGATTGGAGGGTCGTCGGTTTGATTCCCCCACTGGATGGGCAGGAAAAATTTGGGTGTGTGTGGAGTGATTAATGAAAAAAAAAAAAATTGTCTTTTGAAGACGTTTCACCTCTCATCCAAGAGGCTTCATCAGTTCATGCTCGCTTGACTAGGGACTCGCCTGGACTAGTCCCAGACTAGTCCCATAACTAAGTCCAGTTGCATTCGATTGAATTTCCTTGAGATAACCATGACCTGGATGAATGAGAATATTCACAGGCTTAATATATATACTGCCAATAATAGCTGATGCTGATTCTGATTTTGAAGAGTCTTTTAGGCCATCTTTGTTTTCTCTTCTTCCATGCAGCTCAGAGTCGGTCAGGCAGAGCACCGACTTGTTCTACCTCCAACCAGATGGCTCTTGTGTTCCTGACAGCCCTTGGTGGTACTCCTCCACCCCTCTGGACAGCAGCATAATGGAAGCCATGCTTGCACAAATCCTCGCCGTCCGAGAGCTGCAGGAGGGTGATGGAGGACGTCTGGACCAGCAGAGGTCAGATGACAGGGAATTTGTACCCGATGAGGAGGAGTCAGAATGATCGAGCTCAGTTGTTTTTTTATGTTGTTTTTTCAGAGCTGTGTTTGGTTATCAGGTGTTTAAAAATCAAAAAAATTGTGTAACTACAAAAAAGTCCTCTTTCATTAAATCATTTGCAGGTTTTGACAAAATCACGACAAAGATGTAAGATGTTTTTTTTAACAACTATTTTAACGATTATTTTTACAAGCCAGTATATTATATTTAAAGTCTTTATTTTTAAGAAAATGTCTTAACCTTCTTCAGACCAATCCAAGAGCAAAATTAAGTCACCACACTACAAACTGGTGTTAAATATTTCTTTGAAAATGATATCTTCTAACTTTAAATATCAAAAAGGAACTCTGGACTGCTGATTTGACCTGTTTGTTGAGCCCTTGTTCTGACTCATTTGAAAAGTCAACGCTTTCAGTTGTGACTTGATACGTTTTGCAAAATGAAAGTAAGCGGTTTTTCCTCAGCTTTGCATTTCCTTATCATACATATCTCCAAAATGGAAAAGCAACATATTAACAGGCCCAACGAGGTGTTGCACACACACACGGCAACTCAAAATGTTGTTGATGTTTGTATTTGTTAGATTTGTTCTTGTTTCACCGTGGTTTTTATCCAATTATTCAATGGAAAGTGGTGCAACCCCACACCCCCACAGAGAACCTCCTCTGGTAAAGGTCTGTTCGGCCCGCCACTGCTTACTCTTACTCTAGGTTATATTCATTCCCGTGTGAAGGAGGAGTTTCTGTGGGACTATAAACAGTTGGGGGCGTACTCCCCCATCGTCCTCCTCAACACTCTGCTCTTCTTCTGCTGCAAGTAATTCTGATTCTGATTCTGATTATGGTTTGAGATATGACCAGTCTGCCATTGAGTGCTGTTCGGGTTGTGCACGGTGGGTCTTTGGAATCAGAATCAGAATTCCTTAATTTGTCCCTGAGGGGAAATTCTTTAATTTAATTAATTTAGTTGATGGAATCTTGTTGTGTTGCAGCTTTCTTATTTCTCTCTCGTCTTTAATTATTTATTTGTAAAGCATGTTTTGAAATGTTTTTTTTTGAAATGTTGTGAAATATATTTTAGGTTTATTATTCAGAAAGACCTGGAAACGCTTTTGACTTTTACCATCAGAAAGGAACAAGTGAAAACAGCACACAAATGTCTGCTGGTAAACTTTCTGATCTTAATAGTGAACCCCGTTTTGTTGAATTAAGTCCTAATAAACCCCACCATTTTAAGGTAATCTTCAGGTAGACATAAGTTGCAAAGTACATACTTCAACGAGTACCTCCAGTAAGACAAGTTGGTACACATTAGGGTACATCAAGATACTGTAAATTATGTGTGAAATTGGGGGCAGTCGTGGCCTAGAGGTTGGAGAAGTGGCTTGTGATTGGAGGGTCGCCGGTTTGATTCCCCCACTGGCTTTTTACAAAACAGTATATTATGTTTAAAGTCACTGCTTACTCTTTGGTGCCACTTCTGAATCGGAAAAGAGATTTGAAGAACTGTTTAATACCGGTCTTTCTTTGTGGTGTTGTCAGATGCTCTTTTAGACTACTAATTATACATTCATAAAGCCACGATTTTTTTGCTTGCAGCTTAATGAACATCTTCCGTGGGCCGCCCATCATCTCGTACAGGTTCTTCTTCACCGCTTTCACGATCTGTTGAATATCGTCTGGATTGGGCTTGATTACAGCGTCACAGCCTGCAATCTCTGCCAAGAGCATCTTTTTCAGCGTCATGATGATGAGCAAAGTATTGTTCCTGCACAGACTGATAGTGCTATCTTTGATAATCTTCTCAACCAGCATTGTCACCATGAGTTGGCACGCTTCGTCCCACTCCTGGTCTGGTTGTGCTTCGTCAGTTTCATCCCTCACAGCTGGCTCTTCTGTGACAGCAGATGTTGAAGTGTCACCTTTCATTTCCAGAGGGTTCTCTGAGAGTGCTGGCAGGTTTCCCGCCACTATCTTGATCTTCCTCAGAGCAGCACTCACTTTGTCCGTCTTTCTCTCGTGCTGCTCTGCCTGCTGTTTGAGCCAGTTGGACATCAGCTCCATAAAAATGTCCACTTCAGTCCTAATCTCCTCCATATGCTGCGGCTTAGGTGGACTGGGTTGAAGATAGCGGTTTACTCTATCACACAGCCGCTTAGCCGTGATGCTGCGCTGACAGCTGGAACTGTCATAGGTGATTTTCTTGAAAAGACACCCCTGATCTGTGCCCTCTTTTGTCTCCATATATTCCTCCAATGCAATCATGTTTTCCAGCAGCCAGTCCACCTCTTCCAGCAGTGCTGACAGTCTCTTTTCTTCCTGTGGTGGGAAGCAGTCAAATTTTATTCTCAGTTTTACCACAAGGCAAATGATTGACTCCTTGACAAATTTCTGAACAAAAAAGATCTTGATTTCTCTCTCCACCCTCTTCCAGAGGGATGTTTTATCCACTGGTTCAGACTCCTCCTCAGGGGTGCCATCTGTCTTGAGTTTAAGTTCGTCCAGTATGAGTCTAAGAATCTCAAATGTTGCTTTTTCTATATCCTTCTGGATGCTGAATATCAGCACCTTGTCATCGTTGATCCTGATGTCGTCATTAGAGTCAAAGTCAGTGATCCTGTTCGTGTCTCGTGTCAGGATTTTCCTGATGGCTACAGCGGTCTTAAGAATGACTCTTTCATCAGTATCAGTGTTTTCTGGTTTATCCTCTTCCAGAGGAGTTACCAGGGTCTGTGAGGTCTGTGAGGTTTCTTGAGCTTCCTTTTCAGGATATTTTTTGTCATCATGCAACGTCTCAGATGCCATCACGGTTGCGCAGTTCTTTAATGTTTCCACCATGTGATGAATTTGTAACTTCTGTCTGAAGGTGGAAGACTTGGAGACCAGATGCTTGGTTTCCTCGCTGCTGTTTTCACTGCTGCTTCTGCTGCTTTCACAACTTTTGTAAAGCTCAGAGTTTATCCACCTGGTTATTTCTTTCATCAACTCCTCTGTCACGTCCTCTGAGCTTCGGCAGTGGACGTATTCAAGGACATTCTTCAGCTCCGCAAAAGTCAGTGACATGTGGTCACCCAGATGCTTGCGGATTCGTTTTTCATATGCAGTGACGTTCTTTGTGGAGGGTTTGGAGGAACTTTGGATGAAATGTAAATCGCACCCCTCTGACTGGCTTCGTTCAAATGTCTCAAATATATCTGTAGTAAAAATCACGTTGAAACTCCACAGTCTTAAGACATCTTCGATTGTGCTGTCAATAGAACTTGATTCCAGTTCGGTCCACTGTACCTCCGCCAGCTTGTCAAGGAACACCTGGACAAGCGGGCGAAGGGGAAGGGTCTGATTCCTGCTCTCTTTTCTGTTTGCTGAATGCATCGTGTTGACGGTCTGTAGTCGCTGTGTTCGTCTCCTTGGAACGCAATGAACGTGCTGAAAAGTGAAGTATCCGGAGGTTATTGTAAGTGATGATTTCCTGGGGCTTCTTCTACGAGTAAGACGTTGTCAGTGGAGATCTTCACGTCTGAAGTCAAGTCTGAACTTATGAAAAGACTGGATTTTGGTCCTTTTATAGCCTGACGTCCAGACGGAATGTTTGCCTTTGAACCAAAGCCACTTTCAGTTGGCTTTGATCTTTAGATGACATTATGACATCATGAGCACGTCAAACCTCGTAAGCTCCACCCCCAAACAAGCCAGCTGTTGCTTGGCAACCGCAACTGGGAATGGCAGAAGGAGAACTTTGTTTGTTTTCGTCGATTTTGATATTTGAATGACATCTCGACCACTGTTTCTAAATAATGACAACAATTAAAAATATGGAATTAATCAAAATGATAAATACACATAAAACATAATTGGGTGGGTTTTTAAATAAAACAGGAAACATAATATTGGACAAAACCCACAAGAGGGCATATAGTGTCATTTAATCCAAAATGATGTGAAATGTTTGATTGATTTTTAACAACATACACATTTTTTAAGGAATAAAGCAAAAGTATCAGCCAAAACTGGTTTGGTTTATTTAATACTTAATACTTCATTTTTCTTGACATAATTATGTGGACCTTTCCAAGAAGGCACATAAGTTTTCTAAAATTTAGAGTTTCTGTAATTAAAATCCAAAACACTGTTTTGATGAGGCAGTAAAGTCGAGAAATCACTTTCAGAGGGGGAGAATAGAGGCATTTAGTTTGACTTTTTCAATTTTATCTCATTTCTCTGCATCTCCAGCTTACTTTTGGTGTCCAGAAATGTTCACTTCAACAGCTCAGCTTTGACTTTTAAAATAAAAATAAAAACATCAATTTGTGGATTTATATTTTGCCTTGTAAAATATTTTGTCCAGTGAAGAAGTGCACAATTTGACATTCTGGTGAATGTTTCCACTACACAAGTCACTACAGTATGAATCAAATCAAACAGAAGTCATTTGTGTTCAGTGTGTGATCTTCAGCCATGCTGTCTTTATGTCTGCATGTGTGTTTACTGCTTACTGTTAGTCTGAACCTTTTTTTAATTCCTGTGGAACAGTTTGACTCGGGAGATAAAAAGGCATTTGTAGGTAAAAAGAAAACACTCTTGTAGTATTTGTTGTCAGTGATGAACTTTTTTAGTCTCTTGTCTCGTCTCATCTTCTTCCACTTATCCGAATCTGGGTCGTGGGGGCAGCAGCTTTAGCAGGGAAGCCCAGACTGACTTCACCCCAGCAACTCGTCCGGGGGGGGTACCAAGACGTCCTCAGGCCAGAAGAGAGATAATCCCTCCATCGTGTCCTGGGTCTGACTCAGGGTCTCCTCTCGAAGAGAAGGCGTCAGTTTTTGTGATAACAACAAATGCAGTGAGAGTTGAGGTGTGAAGGCAAACCAACAAGATCTAACATCTTTCCCATTTCAGATTATTTTAACGATCCATTTAACTATTTGTTACAATTAAATTGCCTTTACCATAAAATATGAAGTAAATGTCCATGTCATGTCCTCAGAGCTGAAATGAGGCTGGTAGCACACAGGATAATCTTGACAGTTCTTCCAGCCTGGTAAAGGTCTGTTCGGCCCGCCACTGCTTACTCTTTGGTGCCACTTCTGAATCGGAAAAGAGATTTGAAGAACTGTTTAATACCGGTCTTTCTTTGTGGTGTTGTCAGATGCTCTTTTAGACTACTAATTATATATTCATAAAGCCATGATTTTTTTGCTTGCAGCTTAATGAACATCTTCCGTGGGCCGCCCATCATCTTGTACAGGTTCTTCTTCACCGCTTTCACGATCTGTTGAATATCGTCTGGATTGGGCTTGATTACAGCGTCACAGCCTGCAATCTCTGCCAAGAGCATCTTTTTCAGCGTCATGATGATGAGGAAAGTATTGTTCCTGCACAGACTGATAGTGCTATCTTTGATAATCTTCTCAACCAGCATTGTCACCATGAGTTGGCACGCTTCTTCCCACTCCTGGTCTGGTTGTGCTGCAGCTTCACGTGGAGCTTCATCAGGTTCATCAGTGACATCTGGTTCTTCTGTGACATCAGTTGTTGCTTCTTTTACTGCAGATGTTGAAGTGTCACTTTTCATTTCCAGAGGGCTCTCTGAGAGTGCTGGCAGGTTTCCCACCACCCTCTTGATCCTCCTCAGAGCAGCACTCACCTTGTCCGTCTTTCTCTCATGCTGCTCTGCTTGCTGTTTGAGCCAGTTGGACATCAGCTCCATAAAAATGTCCACTTCAGTCCAAATTTCCCCTATATGCTGCGGCTTCTGTTTTCTGGGTTGTAGATAGTGGTATATTTTATCACACACCTGCTTAGCGATAGTTCTGCACTGACTGCTGGAATTGTCAGAGGTGATTTTCTTGAAGAGACACCCCTGATCCGTGCCCTCTTTTGTCTCTTTATTTTCCTGTGGTGGGATCATGTATTCCAGCAGCAAATCCACCTCTTCCAGCAGTGCTGACAGTCTCTTTTCTTCCTCTGGTGGGTAGCTGTTAAATTTTCTTCTCAGTTTTGCCACAAGGCAAATGATTGACTCCTTGACAAATTTTCGAACAAGGAGGGCCTTGATTTTTCTCTCCACCCTCTTCCAGAAGGATGTTTTATCCACCAGTCCAGACTCCTCCTCAGGGGTGCCGTCTGTCTTCCGTTTAAGTTCTTCCATTATGAGTCTAACAATCTCTAATGTTGCCTTTTCTGTATCCTGCTGGATGCCGAACATCAGCTGGTCGTAATCGTCTGTAGTAATGTCAAAGTTAGTGTCAATGTCAGTGACCCCGTTCAACACCTCGTCCAGGATGCTCCTGATGGCTACGACCGTCTTGTGAGTGGAGTTTCCTTCAGGATTATGGTTTTCTGGTGTATCCTCCTGCTGAGGGGTTACGGGGATCTGAGAAGTTTCTGTGTTTTCGACCAGCTCGCTGTCCTGCGGGGCTTCATGAGCTTTCCTTTCCAGATCATTCTTCTCATTACACATTGGCCGCAATGCCATCTTGATCGCACAAATTTTAAATTTTTTCACCATGCGATGTACTAGTAACTTCTGAAAGTAAGTTGAAGACTTGGAGAGCAGCGTCTCACTTTCTTCAATGCTGGTTTGGCGATTTTTAAAACTGTTGTAAAGCTCAGTGGTTATCCACCTCTTTATTTCTCTCATCACATGTTCTGTCACTTCCTCTGGGCTCCGACAGTGGACATACTCCAGGACATCCTTCACCTCTGCAAAAGTGAGTGAAATACTTTCACCCAGATGCTTGTGTGTTTCTTTATTGTATGCATTGAGATTCTTTGTTGGTGCAGAAACACTTGTGGAGGGACTTTGCATGAAGCATAAATCGCTCTCCTCTGACTGGCTTTGTATAGATGTCTCATATCTGTTCATAGCACGAATTGCGTTGAAACTGCACTGCTTCACAACATCTTCCATTGTCATGTCAATAGAACTTGATTCCAGTTCGGTCCACTGTACCTCCGCCAGCTTGTCAAGGAACACCTGGACAAGCGGGCGAAGGGGAAGGGTCTGATTCCTGCTCTCTTTTCTGTTTGCTGAATGCATCGTGTTGACGGTCTGTAGTCGCTGTGTTCGTCTCCTTGGAACGCAATGAACGTGCTGAAAAGTGAAGTATCCGGAGGTTAATGTAAGTGATGATTTCCTGGGGCTTCTTCTACGAGTAAGACGTTGTCAGTGGAGATCTTCACGTCTGAAGTCAAGTCTGAACTTATGAAAAGACTGGATTTTGGTCCTTTTTACAGCCTGACATCCAGACGGAATGTTTGCCTTTGAACCAAAACCACTTTCAGTTGGCTTTGATCTTTAGATGACATTATGACATCATGAGCATGTCAAACCTCGTAAGCTCCACCCCCAAACAAGCCAGCTGTTGCTTGGCAACCGCAACTGGGAATGGCAGAACGAGAACTTTGTTTGTTTTCGTCGATTTTGATATTTGAATGACATCTCGACCACTGTTTCTAAATAACAACACCAATTAAAAATATGGAATTAATCAAAATGATAAATACACATAAAACATAATTTAGTGGGGTTTTAAATAAAACAGGAAACATAATATTGGAGTAATATTGAAGTGTCACTTTTCATTTCCAGAGGGCTCCCACCACCCTCTTGATCTTCCTCAGAGCAGCACTCACCTTGTCCGTCTTTCTCTCGTGCTGCTCTGCTTGCTGTTTGAGCCAGTTGGACATCAGCTCCATAAAAATGTCCACTTCAGTCCTAATTTCCCCTATATGCTGCGGCTTCTGTTTTCTGGGTTGTAGATAGTGGTATATTATATCACACAGCTGCTTAGCGATAGTTCTGCACTGGCTGCTGGAATTGTCAGAGGTGATTTTCTTGAAGAGACACCCCTGATCCGTGACCTCTTTTGTCTCCTTATTTTCCTGTGGTGGGATCATGTATTCCAGCAGCAAATCCACCTCTTCCAGCAGTGCTGACAGTCTCTTTTCTTCCTCTGGTGGGTAGCTGTTAAATTTTCTTCTCAGTTTTGCCACAAGGCAAATGATTGACTCCTTGACAAATTTTTGAACAAGGAGGGCCTTGATTTTTCTCTCCACCCTCTTTCAGAAAGATGTCATAGCAAACCCATTTCTTTTGTTTTGTATTTGCTGTTTCTTGTTTTGTCCACCAGAAGGCGTGTGCATTGTTGATAGGTTAATCCCAAAATGAAATATTTGCTTCATATGCTTTTAACATGATATCCTTACATGTATAAATTTCAAGAGTTGTGTTTCTTATAATAATAAAAAAAGAAATGCATGTAAAAAATGTAATTATATGTTACGCCCGTTATGGAGTTAATGGTTCCGTTTTGTAAATAGAGAGATTTTATTTTGAAAATCACTACTTCGCACTGGCTCCTTATGTTGCGTTGCCGGGGAAACCAAAAGGCCGTTGGGATAGGAAGGAATTAATGGCAAACAATAAAAGTTTAAGTTACAAGAAAAAAAAAATTTAAGACAACAAAACAGAAACGACAAAACATCAAAAGGCTGAGTTCATTATGGCAACTCCCCGAGGAGGCACAAGGTTGGTGTGCGTTGTATTTATAATTATTTCTGAATTAACTGATTATTTGTTATGCGTGTATGTACACTATATATGTAAACTCTGTGATTGACAAGTACTGTGATTGTTAACCTTTTATTGTGGACAGAGGTGGAAACGGAGATGTTTTGTTTTTTGTTTGTCAGTTCTCACGTTGGTTCATAGAGCTGGTTTATGGATCGGCAATAAACCTTAAAACCATCAGTCGAGTCTCTTACCATCTTTCAGAGGGTATGCTACAGCTGTTTTATCCACCAGTCCAGACTCCTCCTCAGGGGTGTCAATGTCAGTGATCCTGTTCAACACCTCGTCCAGGATGCTCCTGATGGCTACGACCGCCTTGTGAGTGGAGTTTCCTTCAGGATTATGGTTTTCTGGTGTATCCTCCTGCTGAGGGGTTACGGGGATCTGAGAAGTTTCTGTGTTTTCAATCCGGTTCGCTGTTCTGCGGGGCTTCATGAGCTTTCCTTTCCAGATCATTCTTCTCATTACACATTTGCCGCAATGCCATCCTGATCGACAATATCCTCCCAGTAGTTTCTCAGTTTACCTGGACCGCCACGAGGCGTCAGATTCCTTACTAAAACACGATCTCCAGGCTGTAACACTGAGCTTTTCACTTCACTGTCATAATGTCTCTTACTTCTCACAGCAGCTTTGTGAGCATTTTCTCGTGTGATCTGGTATGCTTCCTCCATGCCCTGTTTCCACTTTTCCATGTAGTTGTGATGATTACCATCTCCTTGTTCTGGGGTCAAGTTGTGAACAACATGTCAACTGGCAAACGTGGAGAGCGTCCAAACAACAAGTGGAAGGGGGAGAAACCTGTAACTTCAGACCGAGTACAGTTATATACATAAATCAGTTTGTTGAATGAATCTTTTCAGTTAGTCTTTTGTCTCTCTGTGAGCGTCTTTAACATCTGAAGTAGAGTACGGTTAAACCGCTCAACCTGTCCATTCCCTTGGGGGTGGTAGGGAGTAGTCCTTGACCCAGTAACTCCACAGTACTCCTTCAGTTGTTTGAACAGTTCATTTCCAAATTCACCACCCTGATCATGGTGGATTCTTGTGGGGAAACCAAATCTCAGTGCATAGTCGTTAAAGATTTTGTCTGCAGCTGTCTTTCCTGATTGGAAGTCGTGGCATACGCCTGAGCAAAATGTGTAAAATGATCAATGATAACAAAAATATATTCATAACCACCTTTGCATTTGTCAAGATGCAAAAAATCAACAGAAACAAGTTCAAACGGTTGCATGGTCACAATGTTCATTAGCGGTGCTCTTGTCACATGACTTGGCTGTTTGTGTTTCAGGCACACACATCTCTTTGTGACATAATCCTCTATGTCTCGTTGCATATAAGGCCAATAAATCGGTCCTGAATCAGTGATGTAGTCCAATCTACTCCCTGATGGCCCATATTATCATGAAGTTCATTTAACACGGTACTTATGTGTTTTTCTGGAAGCACCAACTGACTTTTGCTCACTGTTTTCCTGTACATTACTCCACTCTCATTGGTCTCAAGCTTGTCCCACTCCCTGAGAAGACATGTAACCTGTGAACTGAATTGTCTTATCCCTGGACCTGATGGTTTTGTTCCTCCCAGTTTGTACTGAATCACTGGTCCAATAGTAGGATCATTCCTTTGATCATCTTTGATCTGTCCTGTTGTCAGGGAAGTGAGGGGTGCTCCTTCATTTACAGTTACACTTTTAACTGAGACACCCATGGACCAAGACACATCGGACTCTGGTTTTCCACTCCTTGTGTAGCTGCTCCAATAACATCATATGCAGTTAAAGTACGGGAACCATATGCAATCACACAGAGCTTTCCATTCTGCTTTTGGTACAGAACCTAGAACAGGAGGCTGAGTGAGATAGTCTATCAACTGTTCCAAGGTTGACTGGTGCACATCCTTCCACTCTATGGGTGTACTAGAAGGAATTCCTCTGGTGTTTCATTTTGTTCACCACTTCTTGTTTATGTTTTGTGTTGTATCAACTTGTGCAGGTGCTTTAAGGAGGTCATACAAAGGACTAGCAATGCGAGAAAAGTCTTTGATATATTGCCGGTAATAACTCAACAGTCCTAAGATAGCTCTTAACTCACCGACAGTGCCTGGTTGCTTGTTCTTCAGGGCTGTGACTGCAGCAGTATCAGCTGGGTCCATTCTGCTTCCAGCAGCTGACACAATCCTCCCAAGGTACCGTATTTTTGTTTTGAACAGTTCACACTTTTGAGGTTTCAGTTTTATGCCATGCTCCCTCAGACGTTGCAACACTTTCCTAACATCATTGACATGATCCTCAAATGTTCTGCTAAATACAAGGACATCATCAAGATAAGGCACACATATTTCATCCCTTAAACCATTGAGACACTCCTCCATGCGGCGTTGGAATGCGGCCGGTGCATTCATGAGGCCAAACGGGATTCGGACCCCCTCATAGAAACCCCAGGGGGTCACAAAAGCCGTTACATGTCTACTGTCTCTGGTCATGAATTCTTGGTGGTATGCCTTACCCTGATCCAGTAGTGTAAAGAGTGTGTTTCCTCCCAGGTTGTCCATAATGTCCTGCACTCTAGGAATGGGGTGGCGATCTGGGTGTGTTTTCTTGTTGAGCTCTCTGTAGTCAATGCATAAGCACAGGGTACTTTCTTTTTTTCTTACACAGACAACAGGGGAAGAGCAGGAAGAGGCAGACTTTTCAACCCACCGTTGCGCTATCAAATCCTGTAAGTAGTCTTTCATTTCGTTGTACAAGGGTTTTGGAACAGAGAGGTAAGTCCTTGACACTGGTTCATAATCTTTTAGTGAGATGTTCATTTGCAGATTTTTCACACAGCCTATGTTATCATCAAACCTGGAGAATGACCCAGACTCCTCTCTTAGCATCTGGCTGACAATTTCTCTCTGCTGTTCATTCAGGTGAGTCAAATCAACAGGAGGGTCCCACCGGTCATGAGCAGGGGTATTTGAATTAGGGCTACGTGCCTGAACATGGTGGATGGACGTAGCTGGGGTGTGGTCTGTTTTAAATATGCTGACAGGGTACACTGACCTGACAGACTGCACAGGTCTAATTACTGTCCTCCCAGCGAGTGTGATGTCATGACAATGAGCTCGTTGATATTCTGATACCGCTGCTGGTTGTAGAACAGCATGGCGTTTGATTCAGTCTTATAAGGTGAGTGCTGGGGGGATGAAAACAATGGACAATGGGCAGAAAGAGTTCCTGGTTCTCTGCTTGATGGGGGATACTGTAGGGGTGCAGGTGTGGACCTTTGGATAGTTTCCTTGATCTGGGAAACCTCGGCTCTCAAATCTTTTAACAACACCTTATCAGAGCGTATTTCTTTGATCTCAGACAGCAGATCCGGAGGCAGAGTGGCTGTGCTTTGTCGAGTGGTGCTTTTCTTTTCCACAGGAGCTTCACTTGACTGGACACAGTCACATTAGTTACTCGTGATGGAGCGGCATGTTTCTTTTTATCCTGTCTCTCCTTTTCATTGGCGCAGGCAATGTTCAGTTTCTCCAACAGTTCATCTGAAGTGGTCGTCTGCAGGAGCTAACGCTGCAGGTCACTCTTAATATTATCATTTTGTAGGCCAGTTAAGACAGTATGCATAAATAAACTCTGACTGAATTGCTGGGGAGTTTGTACTTGTGCTCACAAGTCCATACAAGGCATTCTCTTTAACTTGTAATGACAATCTCAGTGCCTCTACCTCTTTTCGTAAGTTTTGTTGGTCATCAGTTTGGGTCAGGGTTTCCCCTTCATTCTGGTTGGTTGTCGTTTGGACTTTATCTATAATGTCCTGTACATTAAGGAGGTCTGACATACCCTCATCCTCTAAGTCAGCCAGTTCTTCCCGTTGGAGATACATTATTACATGTGCAATCAACTGGCTGCGTGTTTTGCCAGTCACTTGTTCTTCTCCCGGTCCCGATATCTTTAGTGCGTTGTATACTTTAATCAGTTGTTCTACAGTCAGTTTGTACAGTGCACCTTTGATTTCCAGTTGCAGGTTCTCAAATTCAGACTCCATTTTATCGGAGAATCGAGCATAAGCAGTAAAACAGGGGTTTAGTTGACTTTATTGGTCCTTTGGTGCTCCCTAGTGGTCATATTTGCTCACTTCAGGACGAAGGCTGCCAATTTGTCTGTAGACCACCTGCTTTGATCTCCTCGCTGAACTCGCTTCTCCGATGCCTGGGTAGTATTGGGGGATAATCGACGAGAGGTTTCCACTATAGCTCGGGGGTGGTCCTCAAATCAAACATCCCAGCGGTGCCTCCAAATGTTGTGCCCTTCAATAGGGAAATGGTAGTGTAAGAGTGAGGAAAAACACGCAGCTCTTTCGTTCACTCGCTGTATTGAGTTATGACATACATACAACCCATTTACTATGAACACATTCCAGTTTATTACATGACCGACAAAGTTGGTAATACAATATGGCCGCACCGCCATGTGCACACTATCTCGGTCTACAGAAAACTCTTTCAACGATAAAACAGCACAAACTAGTATCCCTTCCTGCTAACGTCGCGCTGGCACGGAGCAAACTATTACTAGCATATTTTATGAAGTTTAGAGTGCTTAGTGTACAGTTCTTACCTTCAGTAGGGAAATGGTAGCGTAAGAATGAGGAAAAACACGCAACTCTTTCGTTCACTCGCTGTATTGAGTGAGAAACGGAGCGCGGCCCCTCCTACCCGAGCCCTAAGGCATCACCAATAGATCACTGAGCACTCAATCCACTCATACGAGGCTCCGTATCAGCCATCCCTGTTCGTTATTAATAACGAATAATGCTTGTAATTAATAATGAAATTAAACACGATAAACAAACAACACCAGCAACACAAAAAAAAGGATGAAATGAACCCTGTTCCCCTCAGAACCCACGGCTTCCCCCGGGAATAAACAACGAAACGAGATGAATTACCTTTGTCCGCCTGCCTGTCTGATCAGACAACAACCCGTCACTGGTGCATAAAAATAACTCAGCTACACCTCATCTAGTAGATGAGATTGTTTAGCAGGTTGAACGAGACTTTAGCTAAACTACAGTACTGTGTTAAAGTTTTAGGCAGGTGTGGAAATATGCTGTAAAGTAAGAATGCTTTGAAAAATAGAAGTGTTAATGGTTTATCTTTATCAATGAACAAAATGCAATTTGAATGAACAGAAAAGAAATCTAAATCAAACCAATATTTGGTGATTTGACAGCAAACAGCATCAGTTCTTCTTGGTCCACTTGCACACAGTTTTTGAATGAACTTGGCTGGTAGGTTGTTCCAAACATCTTGGTGAACTAACCACAGATCTTCTGTGAATGTTGGCTGGCCCAAATCCTTCTGGTTCTTCATGTAATCTCGGACAGACTCGAAGATATTGAGATCAGAGCTCTGTGGGGACCATACCATCACCTACAGGACTTCTTGTTCTTCTTTACGCTGAAGATGGTTCTTAATGACGTTGGCTGTATGTTTGGGGTCGTTGGCCTGCTGCAGAATAAATTTGGTGCCAATCATACACCTCCCTGATGATAATGCATGATGGATAAGTATCTGCCTGTATTTCTCAGCATTGAGGACACCTTTAATCCTGACCAAATCTCCAACTCTATTTACAGAAATGCAGCCCCAAACTTGCAAGGAACCTCCATAACGCTTCACTGTTGCCTGTAGACACTCATTATTGTACTGCTCTCCAGCCCTTCTGCGAACAAACTGCCTTCTGCTACAGCCAGATATTTCAAACTTTGACTCATCAGTCCAGAGCACCTGCTGCCATTTTTCTGCACCCCAGTTCCTATGTTTTTGTGCATATTTGAATTGCTTGGCTTTGTTTCGTTGAGGTACAGCTTTTTGGCTGCTGATCATTTCTGACCAGACTTCTTCGGACAGTAGATGGGGGTAATTGGGTCCCACCGGTTTCTGCCAGTTCTGAGCTGATGGCACTGCTGGACATCTTCGGATTTCAACGGGAAGTAAGCACGATGTGTCTTTGTCTACATTGTCTCAAGCTTCCTTGGCTGACGACTGCGTCAACTATCTTCAACGTTGCCGTTTCTTTGTGCTTCTTCAAAAGAGCTTGAACAGCACATGTTCAGCACATGAAACCCCAGTCTGCTTTGAAATCTCTAAGACCTTGCTGTTGCAGTATAACTAGCTTGTGTCTTGTTGCTGTGCTCAGTCTTGCCGTGGTGTTCTGCAACCTCACCTTGGTAGTAGCAGAATTTGTTTAAGCCTCCTACACAGCTGTTTCTGTTTCAGTTAATAAACTATTAACATTTCTATTTTGGAAAGCATTCTTGTTTTCGAGCATTTATTCACACCTAAAAATTTGCACAGTACTGTACATTTCAGACGCACTTCAGCCGTCCAGTTTCTACTTGTTTCTCACAAATATGTCTGTGAGGCACTTTGCAGGATTTATCTAACCAACACATCAGAAATCCTGGTTGTCCTTGCTCTCCCATCCTCGCACAGTCCTCTCCATCAGGGTCTTCATCTGTCCAGTTGTCTGGTTCTGTGTTGTACCAAAATGTCAAGCTATGACAGAACAGAAAGAAGCGACTCAAAAAGCTGGTAATTTGGATCCTGAAAACTGTCAAAAAAGCAAAAAGCTTTACAACAGTCACACCTGGTGTTCAGAGGTGAGCCATCCACCCACAACCACCTGCCCTCCTCCACTGAGTCTGTCAGTCCGATCCAGAACATGTCCTCAGGGTTGTTCATCTTTTCGCTCACTTTCTGCATCAGGAAGGACTGGACAGGAAACGTTGATGAGCAGTAGAACATGTGACGTCACTGTGCTGAGCGATCGCGTCAGCTAATGCAGAAACAAAAGGATGTAATAGAACGGCAGTGTGTCATACCTGCTCCATTCTGCTGTCTATCTGAACCAGATTTCCTCCTTGCGATCGGCATTCATTTCTGGCCTTTTCCCAGGGTGAAATGTGAGTGGAGAAACGGTAGCACCGTCCTCCAAAGAGCTCCCAGCCTTGTGGACATTTGGAACATGGCTCAGCTTTGAAGATATTACAGCAAAGACGTGAGTGAGGAGCAGCAAGACGCTGTTCATGTTTGTGTGATTTGGCTTTGACTCTGAGGCAAACAGTTTTACTTCACAGGTTTGGTATGCAGTAACAGGGAACAAAAGTCTTAATATGAGGCGTCATCTGGATTAAACTGAAAACAATCCAGTTCAGCCCAAATTATGATTTGCACAGATTTGTAGAGCAGTAACTTTTAGTATGAACCTTTTGGAAGGACTGACTGACTTACCGGTGAGATTTCTTATCACAGCTTCATACTCATCTTTCAGTATCAGGAAACTTTTCCTGGTTTGTATGTTGTGAAAAGCTATTAAAAAAGACAAAACAATAGTAAGCACAAATCAAACACTCACTGGTTGCTCACTTGTTGTTTGATAACGACCACGTATCCCTCCAAGAGGAAGTATTTTTTTAGTAATGTTTGGCCTCCCACAGAGAACGAGAATGTGACTGGATTTCTTGCTTTTCCTGTTTTTCTTTCCCTTCATTTTAACTGCCTCACTGTAAAATCACTAAAGGTATACAGTAAAAATACCAGATTATCTTCTGACATTATCTACAAACAGGTTATTGAGCCCTATGGAAACATAAATTATCACCATTTAAAGTTCTTATCCTGGGAATGAAGAACATCAAATCCTCTGCACTTTAACATTGTATTCAAGTTTTTGTGTTGTCAGTAAGTGTGACGTTGGTTGGTTTCAAGTTATAAGTGTTTAGAAGCCAAAGTTGAACTCATCAAATCAAGTATTCACAAAACATTGGCTTGCTTGCACATACTTCCCAGCATGCATTGCATTGAGGTTTAAATTCTCCAGACCTCCTCACCACCCTTTCAATATAAGGCACAATCATTTCTGTGGTATAAATCTTAAATCTATTTTTCTATTATAACTGTCAGTAACACAGGAGGAGTCAGAATACAACTTGGCATGCATCACGGTGAAAAAGAAGAAGTCATCAAAATTGCAGAAATTACTTTCAAGGTCAGTACACCATCCACATGAGAAACGTACCGAGACGATAGATAACAATGACAGCAGCTGCCAGGAGAGCGCCGGGAACCAGCAGGGCCCATCTCTCTGCTGCGACCTTTGACCCTCCAGTTGACTCTGAGCGCTGGTCAGAGGCTGGAGCCTCACCTGATCAACAGGTAGAAGAGAAGGATGTGAGAATAGTTACAGATCTGTGCAGAGGGTGGACACGGTATTGCACTATTTTTGATATATTTCATAGTCATATTTCCTGTTTTCACATTTCCTGTTTTCTGACGAAAAATGACAAAAAACCTTAACTTAAACTTAAACATGTCTTTTCTTCACGGTCAGCTCCTCATTTGTACTGCAACTTAACACTCGGTTGACCCAGTGGAGGATTTGGCTTCTTGTCTGATTGGTAATTAAAGCCATCACACAAACACAGTGAAATAAAAACATTTTTTTGTCAGTTGTAGGGACGTAGAAATTGGAAGTGCCATAAAATACTACATGTAAACACCACATACCACAGATTTGCACTTTGGTACTGTAAAGTACTTCAGTAAATGTACTTTATTTACATTGTATCACTGGTTCTCACCTTTCTCGTGGCCCTGTGGTTGGATCATTGTGTGTGTATGAGTTTTCCAGATCCTGACCGTCAGTCGATGAGGGAACTTTTCTGTCACAAGAAGCACAAAAACAAAATGCTGGAAACCAAATCTTTCCATTTGTTCTATAAACATTCACATTTTACCGTTAGAACAAGTGAAAACTCCCTCTGGAAGAAATTTGGAAATTTTTACGAGAGCTTTGACAGCATCGAACTGACAGAATTGCATATGAACAAACAAATCGACCAACGTGTTTTAAACTCACCAACAGCTTCTCTGCCTGCTTTGTTTTAGGCGTCTTTTTTAACATCAAGGAACATCACATACGTCAACTTCTTGTGTCAAAAAGATTGACTTCCTGTAGGAGTCAGAGATGGGGAAGAGGTTTTATCTAATGGTTTGTGTTCTGTAACACTGAGGCAGGACACAGACGGGGCGTAACTCCGTCCATCATTCAGTTTGAGACGTTACAGCAGCTCATCATCAGCACAGTGCGAGAAAGAGAAAAGAAAGGAGTGGAATGAAGATAAAATGTTAAGTAAAATCAGATGAGAAAAATAATGCGTTGGTGAAAAAGAATTTTTTATGGTCTGCAAAGTGTTCAGTTGTTGTAAGTTGACCACTTAATGCTGTAAATGAACTAAATGGATGTATGGATAACCTTTGGGTTAAACAGAAGTATCTCAATCAACATTTATATTTCATAAATATTCAGTTTTTTAGTGTTCTTGTTTTGCTTGCTTACAAGTGCCAACAAAAGTGCCCCAACTCAAGCAGAGTTGCACTTCAACAAAAAGATGGCGTCAGGTGGAGGTTTGTGTCCCCGTAACCTGTTTGTAAATGAAATAAATGATGTAATTTCTCTCGAGGCGCATTGACGAAGACCTTTTGCAAATGAATCAAAAACACCACTTTGTTTGGACTTGACAAATGATTACATGATGTTTACAGTATTAAGACTTATTGAGACTTTTGGGTAAAACTAAAAAAACATATACGTGTTCTCCTTTGCTGTTTGTGTTTTTTCATGCTTTAATTCACTTCACTTGTAGTTTCTTTAGTAGCAGCAGATTTTACAGCTTCAGTAAGGCCTTCTCAACCGCCGTAATGCTAAATATTCCGTTTCTCAACTTCCTGTCTGCATGCTGAGCAAACTCCAAAGACTCATCTTTCAGCACAAAAATGAACACCAACATTAATAGACTGGAGGTGTTAACTTTCAATAAACACAAAAATATTCAAACATTCGTCTTGTTGCACACATTCTCTTGTCTACAAATTTTTCATTGCATTTTAATGTTTGCCTTTTATTTATTTTATCACATTACATGTACAAAAAAAAACAAAAACTGAGCTCCACATTAACTTCTACTCAGATTGCTTAATGTAGCCAAAAAAGACTTAAGCTGAACAACATTTCAGCCGTCCAGTTTCAGACGCACTTCAGCTGTCCAGTTTCTGCTTGTTTCTCACAAATATGTCTGTGAGGCACTTTGCAGGATTTATCTAACCAACACATCAGAAATCCTGGTTGTCCTCGCTCTCCCATCCTCACACAGTCCTCTCCATCAGGGTCTTCATCTGTCCAGTTGTCTGGTTCTGTGTTGTACCAAAATGTCAAACTATGACAGAACAGAAAGAAGCGACTCAAAAAGCTGGTAATTTGGATCCTGAAAACTGTCAAAAAAGCAAAAAGCTTTACAACGGTCACACCTGGTGTTCAGAGGTGAGCCATCCACCCACAACCACCTGCCCTCCTCTGAGTCTGTCAGTCCGATCCAGAACTTGTCCTCAGGGTTGTTCATCTTTTCGCTCACTCTCTGCACCAGGAAGGACTGGACAGGAAACGTTGATGAGCAGTAGAACATGTGACATCACTGTGCTGAGCGATCGCGTCAGCTAATGCAGAAACAAAAGGATGTAATAGAACGGCAGTGTGTCATACCTGCTCCATTCTGCTGTCTATCTGAACCAGATCTCCTCCTTGCGATCGGCATTCACCTCTGGCCTTTTCCCAGGGTGAACGGTCAGTGGAGAAACGGTAGCACCGTCCTCCAGAGAGCTCCCAGCCTTGTGGACATTTGGAACATGGCTCAGCTTTGAAGATATTACAGCAAAGACGTGAGTGAGGAGCAGCAAGACGCTGTTCATGTTTGTGTGATTTGGCAGCAGCAGGAACTTTGAAGTGAAAAACTTGTATCTGACAGATTTTTTAATCATCATCAGGTGATACAAACATGTAAGAAAAACAAAATCTATTGCTTACTCGCATTGACAACAGGGCTGCCTGGGAAGACTTCCTGCATTGTATTGTGTGTTTTTACTTCACAGCGTCTCTCTGTTATGAAAGGGATGAAAAGATTTTCGTTTCCTGTTTGAGAGCCAAACTTAGACAGTAGACAGCAAAACATTTTGACAATAAAGTTAGTTCAGTTGAGAGATAATTGGCAGATGAATATTGAGGGTTACCTGTCAGAATTTCACTGGAAAATGATTCAGGTTTGATCCAAAATGTGACTTGTACAAACTTGTGGAGTAAACAGCGTAAACAGGGAACAGCTCACCTGAGAGATTTTTGTTCAGCGCTGTCAGCTGTTGGAGATATTCCATGGTTTGAAGGTTTTTATACGCTGATTTAGAAAAAAGTAAGTGAAGTCAGTAAAGGTCAAGAGTCTATTTATTAGAAAAGAATCCTTTCAACATTAATTTTGAATGATGTTTATGAATATGGAGCAACTTAACTGACTTAACTGAACAACTAACTGACTTTAAACTTGTGTGGCTTCATGTGTCAAGTCATTTCTCTTGACACTAACACACTGGATCACAGCGCATTTCCTTGTCTTATTTATGCCACGTGATCTGAACTTCTTCTTTTTGTTTCTGTGTGGACCTCAGAAAGGCTAACTGCCGCTTTGGGCTGCAAAGAATAAACAACCTAGTTAGCTAGTTTCCTTTGGGAAGAAACTCACAGGTACAGACGAGAGCGATGACAGCAGCAGTCAGGAGGGCACTGAGGACTGCGATGGCCGCCCTCTCCCACGTGACCTTTGACCCTCCATTTGACCCTGCTTGCAGCCGGTAACCTGTTGAGCAACAGGCAACACAGACAGTGTGTTTGCATGCACTTTAGTAACCAGTTCTGACAGTTCCTGATATGCACACGTGTACGACTGATCAGATCTCTAACCAGAAGTTCTGTTCACCAGTGACGACCATGCGGGGTGATTTTAATGGTTTAATGAAATATGGAGTCAGTGCAGTGCAGACGGGGCAATAATAAAAAAAGAAAACACTTGTACAATACGTTGCAGTTGATTAGCTGAACAGCAGCTTTATGATATCAACAAAACAGATTATTGTGTCATAAGAGTAAGAGCAGGAAAATATCTGGCACATTAGATTATAAACATGACGAACAGGAGGAAGTGTTCAGATCCTTTACTGAAAGTGCTGCAGTGTAAATATTCATACATGCTAATATGCAAATACAATACTTTATCTTCAAACTTTTAAGATTAACTCACGTATCTCACGCATTTCTCTGACACATTTCTCTAACAAACAAAAGAAACAAATGATAGATAGATAGATAGATAGATAGATAGATAGATAGATAGATAGATAGATAGGTAAAATATGGTATTTCAGACTCACATGTAGCCTTTTCCTCGGATTTTGTGAACTTAATGTCAGAGTACACCACGTCATCTTCAGGCATTTTATCACTGTGACTAACCATCAAGAAGTGTGAAAGAAAATGTTAGGGTTTCACAGTTAAAAAGGAAGAAACAAAAAAACAGAAGAACCAACGATGGGGACGGCTTTGAGAAGCTCTGCTTTGGGTCGTTTCAATGAATGTTTCATTTCACTTTGCTCAGACAATATTGTCATGTTATATTATATTAAAAATAAAGATCTCCCCAGAGCCAAAATTATGGCAAAAATTACAGAATGAATTAATAAATAAAAAAACAATATATGAAAATTTTAATTATGCATGTTATTACTATTAATCTTTTTTGGGATCGTCATGCAACCCGACTATGGATCAGGACCATAGACATAATAAAGATTATTATTTTATTATGTCTATGATCAGGACGACTATGATCAGTAAGTGCACAAAGTTACATTTTTCCGTATTGAAGTCCTTTAACGGATGTTACATAATGTGGCGTAACACAAATTTTACCCAATCAACGCGCACAACTGCTGACAGAACAGCCTCTCTTCCAATCAAACACCGTCTTGTCCAATAGAGGGCGGGGCTTAACTATCGTGTCAAAAAGGAGGCGGATACTTTTCCTTTCCTGGCCAACTTGGCTGAAGTGTCACCGGGACGACACTGACAGACTTTATAGAAGTTTTAGCCCTGGTAGTCTGCCGGCACAGATATGGCCCCCAGCACGCAACTGAAAGAGGCTATCGCCGATATGCAGGACGGGATCCGTGCCATCCTGCTCGGACCACCCGGCGCCGGGAAGGGGACTCAGGTGAGATAGGGACACTCAGGCGTGCTAACGGAGCTGCTAGCCGTTAGCTTAGAAAAACAGCATTAAGCGCATGGTCGATATTACTACTGGCTAATGCTAATGCTAGCCTACATGATTGTACATGGTTCCATTTATCAGTACAACTCTCAAAAACACAGCTGGACAGCTCATTTCCGGAAAGATAAAAGCTGTGTCATGCTAAGTCTGGTCGTCAGTTTTGTGATGAAGTAAACTACGACAACAATCTCGTTAGTACTGTAATATTTTCTGCGTACATGTATGTATGTATGTATGTATGCGTATACATACACGCTTGTTTTTTGAGTTATCAATGAAAACGGGGGTCTCAAAAGTTAGTTTTTGTATTCTGTTTTTATTTTCATTTGCAGAAAAATACAACACATGGACAGCTAAGATGTTAGCGCATAGAGTTATTATCATTCATTATTAACTCCTAATATATTTCCACCCTTTTTTGTTCCCAGTAACAAGATGTTACTATGGATTTCTTCACTACAGTGAAACCACATCATTAGTCGATTAATTAATCAATAAAAATAAAGTAGTCAACAGTAAAGGGAGAGGGTGTTATAATTACAGTTATAATTAACAGTTGTGAACAATATGATAAAAAATATTACAGCAAAAAAACTAAACTGTCACGAGAGAAGTGCTTGTCCGAGCCAAAGTGAAATAAATTTACTGATTGAATATTATCTGCAGCAATTACCAACAGATAATCAATTTTTCATTCAGTTTTTAGCTGCAGGACCAGCAGTGCAACGCAGAGCTGGCTGTAAATTAGGACCAAGAGTGAAAACATCATCCAAAGTCGTCCGTGTAGTTGTTGTGTCCTCTTTGCTCTTGCAGTGTGTGGGTGATGTGCCATATGTAATTTGAAGTGTTAATATAAGCTTAAGCAAATGGGAGGGGAAAAAACAAATCAGAATCAGCAACTGAATGCGTACAACCACAACGTGATGCATACAGTTTGTGCTGCTCTGCTGTAATTAACCCGACTTGTAATCAGGTTTAAAGAGAGTCGCATTAAAAACTTCAACGTACAAGCATTAATCTCACTTTGTGGCTCTCGTGTTTCAGCCCGGCTTCTTGTAAAGGGCTAAATTCAGATGCATCCAAATGAATTTCTAAAACCCTCCCAAATGTCTTCCATAGACAGTCGGGACGGGCAGGACGGTGAAGGTTATTATGGAATACAAGCATTTTCAGGAGAGAAAGCCCTTTTTCACAGGCACACAGATGTCTTTTACCTGTAAGAATCCAGTTTCATAATTACATTTTTCATAATGTGTGTTGCAGCTTTGTAAGAGACAGACATTTTTACCGCCAACAAATGTCACAGTGACCTCCTTCAACATGCACGTGTGACGCGTCCACATTGTGCGTCACACGTGCATGTTGAAGTGCTTTGGCGTTGCTGCTGTCCTTCACCCACGTTGTCATCTGGTTTGAGGCTTCTGTTCTCAGTAGTGCAGTTATTAAAGGCAAATAATAATAATCAGCAAATTTTCTAATATTCAGCCAATTTTTTTTTAAGAAAAAAAACAAACTCTGCATCCAACTGAATGTCCTTGTGTTTGATCAGACAAATCAATTTTAATTGTCATTAATGAAGAGAACAATCAGTGGAGTAATCAATAATCATTAGTTGGCGCCCCAGTTGTACTGCATGCTATGCATCTGATACGAGACAAGTGGCTCGGGCTGTGCGGTTACAAAGTTCAGCGCTGGTGCGTAGCAGCAACCAAATATTTTCTGCTGCTGAAAACTGTTTGCTCTCGCAGCCAAATACACAAGCTGGTTTCATACTTTTACCAGCCAGCATTGCAGGTGTTGGCTGTCTGACAGAATTGGTGGGCAGAACAAAGTTAAAACCCGCAGCCAAACTTTGTCTTCATTTGTCTGGTGGGTGGTGATAATTTAAAACTTTAATGATTTATTATTTAACATGATGATCCGTCCTTCTCCCTGCCAGGCCCCTCGGCTAGCAGAGAAGTACTGTGTGTGCCACCTGGCCACCGGAGACATGTTGAGGGCCATGGTGGCTTCAGGCTCCGAGCTCGGCAAGAGGCTCAAGGAGACCATGGATGCTGGCAAACTGGTAAAGTTTCTGTTCGTCTGCTTCTCGTGATCTTTGTGTATTTTCTTTTCTCTGCTCCTTCGCCCTCTCTGAGGCTCCATGTTGATGTCACAGCCCTTCATGTCCAGTCCCACATGATCACGTGTCTCGCGGTTTGTTTGTCTTCAGTGACATTTCCCACAAATTTTCCAGACAAATTTCCTTCAAGTTGAACTTTACGCATATATGCAAGAAAAATAATGCCCTAAAGATCACAAGTAATAGACAAATAAAGGGGATTTCTGCTAATGGAGGCAAAATTACACATAAAATGACTGAATTAATTTAGCTTGAACCTTGTTTATAAGCTGTTACAGTTTTCTGTTAATGTTATGGTGTAAGACTGCATTAGTTGTGGGAAGCAGTTAACAGGCTACTGAGTGAATATGCATGTGATTCTGAGGAGTCTTCTTCTCAGTTAGGTGGAGCAGATTGCAGAGTGAGTCGATGACTGGGAAATTTTTTATTTATTTATTTCTTTTTTGCTCACTTGCAGGTCAGTGATGAGATGGTCGTGGAGCTCATAGAGAAGAACTTGGACACGCCGCCGTGCAGAAACGGCTTCCTGTTGGACGGGTTCCCTCGCACAGTCAAACAAGCAGAGATGGTTAGGATTTAACTCAATGTTGTGATGCACTTAGTGAAATTCATTATTTATAACATAACCTGAACAGTGCATTAGTAGCTTGTACTTCACAATAGAAATGAAAGCAGTAGTAGGACTGACCCTGGGTCCCACCTACCTGTGCTCAGTCCTGTTCAAGCTCCATGCAAAATCTGTGTGAGAATATTACTGATGTTCTCCTCTAACCCTCTGCAAGAAAGTAAATAACCTTAAAACTGAACTGAACTACTCCTCCAAGCGTGGATGTTTTACAGCACAGTTTAAACGAGTAATTCCAGTATGAACTAGTTTGGTTTGCATTTTGGATGAAAAAGAAAAACAGCAGAATTAACTTACGTAAATCGTAAATTTCACAGACAAATGAGTGAAATGCATGATAGTTAAACTTCACTCAGTGCTGCAGCAGTACATTTTTAGATCATTTAACTTTGTGCTCCTGTTTTAATTTAATGTCAGTCACCACACTGGAGAACAGTGGAAGTAAAAGAAAGAGGAAGAGTCGAGTGCTACTGAACTTTGGGTATCTGACACGTTGTATGTATTGGAAATGAGGCTCGACTGGGTTTCTCCAGAGCTGCTGACGCCCAGAAGGTCCCACACAGGGCAGGATACTGAGAAAGAGGGTGGGGTGTCTGCAGATGCAGATGCTGCCACACACTCGTAGGGGGTCATAAGCGTGGATTGAGAGGGAGATTATCCTCCTGCATCGTGCACCTTTAACTCCCTCTGTGTTTCTCTCTCAGCTGGACGACTTGTTGGAAAAGAGAAACGAGCAGCTGGACTCTGTGATCGAGTTTGTCGTTGACGACTCTCTGTTGGTCCGCAGGATCTGTGGCAGGTAAGAGTCGACGTGAGAGAGAATTAATTATTCAAGACCGGAGAAAGGATTCAATTTCCCGATGGTTTGATTTACCCTGATGGTGCTTTTCCCTTTGCGCTGAGAAGCTCCTCATTCTGTCTGCTTGTTAAATCCACCGGGGCAGGTAGCTTCATTCATGTGAGCAGAAGAGTCTGGGATGGTGAGATAATGTTGGAGAGAAGTGGAGCGTGAAAACGTGCGATTAATAGGTGGCCTAAAGGGCTTTGAGAGCATCCTGTGGCTGGAAGGTCACAGGGTGAATCCTGAAAGAAGCCGATGTGTTCGGTAGTGATGAAATGTGCTGAATGCCACAGCTGCTCAGGGCCTGCTTGTACTTCAGGGACTGCGTCCACCAAAGTGTCTTATTTCCTCAGGCCACAGTCTGTTCTGCTTCTGGTTGCCGAGACTTTGAAAAATGCTCAGCTCTGGATAAAATGCTGTGCTAGACGAGGTACTTTTTAACCAGCCGTCCAGTTACAATGCAGAAAAGACGTGACGCCACACTGACTGGCTGTCCCGTCCTGCTGAACGACTGAACCACAGGAGGGCAGAAGTTAACACTGCTGGTCGCTGAGTATCCACGTCTGTACCAGATGACATCCACAGACGGCCACAAGGTCAACACGAAAAATAAGGCTTGGAGGAACATTTCGTTCACTGAGATGTTTCCTCACAAACCCGCATGGAGCAGCAGGTCCGTCGTCTCTTTCTGAACGAGCTTCAGCCTGCCCTTCAGCCTCAAAACAAGTACTCCACCTTGTTCTTGGTGTGCTTGTGCCTCCAAGTCGCTCAGAAGTGCTCCGAGCTTCGGTGGACTCAGCCCGATAAAACTGCACAGAAATTTTGATTTAAAAAAAAAAAATCTTAAGAAGGCGATGCTAGAAACCGATAATTAAAGCATTCAAATCAGCAAAATTTCACAACAGAATCGGTTAATTTGATTCAAAGGAATTTTCCATCAGTAAATCCTCACGGTGCTTCCTTTTAGAGTTCAACTTTGGTAAGCTTCTGTGACCTGTGTTGACCAGTTGAAAACCATGTTGAACTTTGAGGGAACAGAGAAAATGTTGTAGCCACATGTGATTTTATATAAACACCAGCTGATTTATGTTCAGTGATGTTGTGGTTACTGCGATGGCACCGTCGGACTAAACGTAAGCCCTGCCTGAAGCAGGGATGTTTGTAACCAATGACTGAAACCCCTCAAGTTATTCAGTCTAAAAACAATATTGTGAAATTATTTCTGGTACGGATTTCTGCTTCACTTCATGTGCCACAGCATGTTTACTCATTAAACTCCAGCTGCTGCCGAATGATCTTATGATTGTAAATCAAAAAACTCAGCAATCCATACTTCCTGAGATCTGAGAGTAAAGGTTGTGGTTTAGATTTCGATTGCTCTGCAGTAGTGACTGCAGTCACTCCAGCACCAAACGTCCAGCACCACTTCTTTTGCCAAGATGATAAACTTTGCCGTGCCACTTTCCAGTGGGTTCTGGCACCCATTTTACTTGCATAAGCTCTACAGGTTGGGGCCAAACGGAGAAGTGAAGAGAAAGTTTTAAACCTTGTAAGTTCTTAATTGGAAATGCGTTGCAGTTTCCTGGTACTTTTCCATCTCAGCCTCCACTGTGAAACAAATGGGTGTTTATGTAACAGTTTTGAAACAGTTTAAGATCACATGCTGTGCTCTGATTTGAGGCTGACCCACACATGCAGCAGGCAGACGCGTGTTCACAGGCCTCCATCTGAACACGTGTCGGCGCTGGAGAAAATGTGTGCTGTGAAATCTTTTATTGTGTTTGCTGTTGCAGCACAGCATTTGACCCGTTTCTTCACAATAACTACTTTACGTTATCAATGCGCCACATTAAAATAGAAGACACAGTTTGCAAAGGGACATCTTTCTGTCCATGGGGGTCCTTTGTGAGGAGGAGGAGGAGGAGGAGGAGGCCGGCTGCTGCCGTTTCAAGCCCAAGTAGGACAAGGGCAGCATGTGGGATGTCAAAAGGACATTTAAGTAGTTAGTGAGTCACTGTGGTTGTCTAACCCTCATCTGTCCTCCTCCTCCTCCTCTCTTCTCACTCTTGATTTCTTTTCCGTCCTTGTCCTGCCCCCCCCTCCATTTCCCCAGACTGATTCATCAGCCAAGTGGCCGCTCTTACCACGAGGAGTTCAACCCCCCCAAAGAGCCAATGAAGGATGACGTAAGTAGTTTCACTATCAACTCATTTAGAATCCACTTCTGGCTAAACTTCCACCCACCTAAAACCACTGCCAGGCTGGAAACTGGTGACAGCCAGCCAGCTTTAGACTCAAGTGCTTTGACACATTCTGAAAGTGATGAAGACCTTTACTCTAAATTAATGCATCAAGATGGCCTCGGTTAAAAGTCATAAGCCTTTGACTCATCTTTTAGATCGATCACAAAGGAGTGGATTTACAGGAAGAGATAAACAGAAATGGACAGGGAGAGGAGATGTGATGAAGTCTCATGAATGTGCTGATGCATCACACTCAGATGTGATTGTTTTGAATGGAGGTGAACCCAGACAGAAGGGCTCAGTTTTGTCCTGCTGGCTGCACCTCTCGGACCGCAGCTTCTGCTTGTGTTGCTGCGATTTTCAGGTGACACGTTCCTGAAATCGGCAACGCATGAAATCGATCTCTCGTAGCTCGAATCACGTACTGAAAGCGCCTCCTCCCAACATGTGCCCTTTGCCTGGCACTGAAATACCACACACATGTGCAAAGTGAGTGTTAAGGTCAGGGAAATATCACACTGATGGAGTCCTGCTTGTGAAAACAGGACCCTTAATGTTAAGGATGTACTGATTCAACTTTTTCACACACGCACACACACACACACACACACACACACTGTGGATACAAAGTACAAATCAAATGCACAGTACTCATAGCAGTGCCCTCGTTTTCCCAAATGCAAAATTGTGTGCAACTCATTGTTATGTACGGTAACATGAGGACACGTGTTGCTGTTGTGCTGCTGTGACTGACTGAATAATAAGATGGATGAGGAAGTTGTATTTAATGTGGATCAGTCCCATCTGTCTGAAACCCTACGCGGTTTTAAAAGGCCAGGTTTGGTGTCGATACCGATCGGACAGGTTGGATCAGCGCGTCCCTACTTAATGTGCTTTGCTCTTTGTGCAGGAGTGTAATGTGAAACCATCCCGAAGCGTCGCACACAGCAGCACACAATCCCCCGGCTTAGAAAGGAGGGTTTGATTTCCAAAACTTGCTGTTCTGTTGCCTCAGCTTTTGGGGCACAGGAACAAGGAAACGTGTGTGTGTGTGTGTGTGTGTGTGAGACAGAGAGAGCGATACGACCGAGATGAGAGCGCTGACCCAGTTTTAGAAACGAGTTGAATCTACATGTGTTGTCGTACAGGTTTTGCCATTCGAGCCTTATTTTCTTTTTGTCCCTCTTCTCATTTGTTTTCTGCCCTCTCGTCTGCGCTCAGGTGACGGGCGAGCCGCTCATCCGCCGCAGCGACGACAACGAGACGACGCTGCGCTCCCGTCTGGACGCCTACCACCGGCAGACCTCCCCTCTGGTGAACTACTACAACACGAGGGGCCTGCACACGGCCATCGACGCCTCCAAGAACCCGAACGTCGTCTTCGCCTCCATCGTAGCTGCCTTCTCTGCTGCTGTGGAAACCCCCGCCCGTGCCACCGCCTGTAAAGACCAAGTGTTCTTCATTTAAACACCTTTTTCCCCCATCCTTCCCAAATCCCCTCCAGCGGGTTCTTTCTTTTCTCAACGGTGAAGATTATACAAGAGCGAGTGTCGCAGTGGCAACACAATGTAACCTTGCGAGGTGTAAACATGGAAGATGGAGACTCAGTGCGGCATCAGCAATTCAACATAGTCAGGATAGAAGTTTCACCGACGTGATCCCTGTTGTAGAAACAGAAAGGGTTTATGCTTCTTCACAAAATCAAGTCTGAACGAGAACAAGTTAATGTAGAACCGACCGGCGCTTAGCACGCTGATGCTGCTGCTGCTTTTCACCCGTAACAAAGTCAGATTTAAGGTTTTGACATTTTGCAGAGAACAATGTTTAAAAAAACAAACAAGAAAAAAAACACTTGACGTCTGTTGCGTGCTGTTTGACTTCACCGGACAGGTTTGCTCTTGTGTTAGTCCAATACTTTGCCATTTTCTCTTCCTCAGTCTGTGATTCCCGTACACGTAGAGTAGATCACCTGTTTTTCCCCTCTCGCTTATGTTTCCTCCTGTTTTAGAAACCCATTAGAAGCATCAGACACACATTGTCCCGCCTGCCAGTCATTTTTCCCGATTGGTTTGCTTGGTTGGTTGGTGGCACTGAGACAGCACCAAAGATGTTGGTTTTTCATGAGGCGTCATGAAAATAAAATGAGTGTTTGGAACAAAAGCGACAGGACAGTGAAGATAAAAGAAACCGAAAAAAGACGCGGCTGATGAAACTCCGGTTATTGAAATCTGAAGCAGGTTTCAGTGTTGCTGATGCTTTTAATCTCACCACAGAACTGAAGAGCCAGGCTGTTCCCTTGCAGAACCTCACACCCAGGATGTACTAACCTTTTGTTACTCATCCATCGTCGCAGCCTCCTCGTGCTCCGTCTCGGCTCTCCTGGACCTCACGAATGTGCTTTTGGAAGTCTCAGAGACAAACCCTCACCCTGAATTTCTGTGATGAATCCACTGCCGGTGTGATTGCTGAGTGTTGAGTCACACCGACTCTTTGCATGCTACGCTGTCATGAGTCAACAAGTCTGTTGTTTAATTGTTGATGTTGGATTATGATAATAATGGATGTGTAAAGAGCCATTCACACGTCATTCCCTGTATTGGATTATAGAGTGATCCGGTTTTGGTTGGTGGATATGACTGACTGCCGAGCTGTAAACGTCTAGTCTTGATCTGTTCTCACTCGGTGGAGCGTTTAGCAGCTGGAGAGTCAGACGTTTCCCTCAGGATACGACGGAGAGTTAAACGACTGAATGTTGGACTTACAGTCAGCAGGTGGACGGAAACACGCGTCCATCATGTTTCTGTTTAACTCCGTCACAGCTGACGTCTCTCAACGCTGTGTTAACTTTCTGCTTCCGCCAGCAAGCTAAACAAAATGAATTGTTGGTTTTCAATACCAGCGACACGAGCTAAAAGAGAAACACCGCTTTACAGAGTGTGTGTGTGTGTGTGTGTGTGTGTGTGTGTGTGTGTGTGTGTGTGTGTGTGTGTGTGTGTGTGTGTGTGTGTGCGCTGGTTGCTTCAGTCTCGCTCATGTTAAATGGCTGGTGACAAAAAAGTGGTTACAGATCTTTTTGTAAGCGCCTTTTCATTAAGTTCATTGGTTCAAATGTGAAGTTTCTGTGTTTTAAAATGTTGTATTTCTCACGGGGGTCCGAGGTTCAGAGGATGAACAGACTTTTCACACACCTGTAAATCACTGCTCTTACGGATGTTAGCTGTTCAAAAGGGAGTTGGTGTGTTGTGAACTGACTCACTGTGTCTCCCAGTTTGTGTGAAGTGAACTGGTTCAAAGACGAAAAGCCTTCAAGAAAGTTCCCTTTTCGGAAATGTTTTGATTCCAGGCTTTTGTTTCTTCTGCTCCCAAAGGTGTCTTCTTCTTCTTCTTCTTCTCCTTTTTTTGTTTGACAGACTTGTACTTTATACTTGGAGTACTTGTTAGCCTTACGTTTTGTCCTGGCGCAGTAGGAGATGTGGGATGATTTCTGAACTTTCGTGCTCTTAAACTATCTACAGAAGAAACTGCCAGACTTGAACTGCCTTTGTGGATTTGTGCGCTCGAATCCTGCGTTCCTCCTTGACCTGCTGGCTTCCTCTGTGGTCTCCTGGTCTTCGTGTTCACTGGAAACATCTCGCATGCAGACTGTGTCACCTGCACTTCGCCTTGAATGCTGATGTGTTTCTGTTCTCTCGGGGTTGTTGTGATGAGAAACAATAGCAGATGTTCAGCAGTCCCAGCAGGCACATTTCAGGCTTTTATTCAGCTCAGCCAGACAATTTCATGCAAAATTTCCCTCAATATTCTGTCCTGTGCTCTGTGGTTCCTCCTTTTATTTATCACTTTTGAAAGCTGTGGATGTAAAGATTTCAGTCTGAAACCTGACAGAAAACCTTGTTTGTTTGTTTTTGTTTACGCCTAAATGACTTTTGAATGTGCACTTTGAAGCTGGCGCCTTAATTGCACTCAGAGAAGGATGAGACTCGTCTTTTTGTCCATCTCTCTTGTTAGTTCCAGCGTTTAAATAGCCAAAAAGAACTATTATCGGTCACGGCTTGTTGCACTTTCTCTGTAATTGACCCCAGACTTTACTCCCCTTCTCTCTCCTTTGTCTTCCAGCTGGTTGAACCCCGAGCTGCTCCATTCCCACCGAGGCGAAGGACTGGAGTGGGCAGATGATGTCGGGTGGGTGGACCGATGGGTGGAAAAAAAATGAAAAGAATTACACTTCATAACTTAAGGTTACTTTTGCGGTGCAGATGGGATCATAGATGCTTGCTGTCACATTCCTCATGTTTACGCTACAAATAAATGACACAATTTCCTACAGTCGTCACATTTTGTGCAGGTTGTGTTTTATTTTTATTTACTTGACTCTGCCACTGCGCCACAAGCTGCGAGTTTAAATTAGCTTCACCTTTTTTAAATCCCAGCTAATCACGAGATTTAGCCCGTTTCCTGTGACGTAGGTGAGACAAATGGCAGAGATAGTTTGGTGTTCGAGAAGGGAAATCTGACAAAAGAAATTTTTAACACACCACAGATTTGATTTTCTTTTACTTTAGCCCCAAACGAGTCAAGGGTGGACATTGTTGTCATAATAATCAAAGTCAAAGCAATGAACTTAATGTAGACTTTGAGGCAACAGGAGCCCAATAATGAGTTTTTGACTTTAGGTCCCATAAAGGTTAATCCAGCTGTGTATGTACGGCATAAAGAGTTAGAAATGGAAGGAAATGTATAAATAACAACAACAAAAAGCAGATACAATTTAAAACAAATAAAATGACAGTTAAAGTTCATTTGATTACAAATCCAGCCTGTTTTCTGCTTAATATGCAGCAGTCAGTTTAAACATGAAGAGTTGTTGCATTTGAAAGAAATTGTCAGTTTTATCCAGAAATATAAAGTGATACACAGCCCGCAGAGTGAAACATCTGCCTCTGTATGTACCCAGCTGTTTCATCAAATTAAGTGCGTTTCAGTTTCTATAAGCAAACATCACAGGTTTGTCTCGAAGGGCTTTTCAGTCAGAGTGTGACACCATTACCTGTTGCTGCTGTTCATCTGTTTTGCTAAACAAGTTCACTGTCACGTTTATATAATTTCATTTGTTTTCCGGTGTCGTGTCTGAGATCAGCAGTGGCGTATTCATCTAACATAAAGCATGAACAGGAAGACTGTTTTGCAGAAAATCGTCTCCTGTGACTCATGTAATAAGTGATAAATTATTAATAAATTATCAAGCTGTGCCTAAGCAGCATTTTACTGTTGTAGCTGGTGATACTTTGAACTGCTTCGTATGCTGTTAGTTAGCTCAGCCCAAAGTGATGCTTTGTCCCCTTGACAGGGTCATCAGATGATTAATGGGATAGGAAACAAGTTGTATCACATAAATCATTTTTCTTTATGTCTGATCTTAGACCGTTGACTGTATATTTATATATTTTTATGGCGGAGATGAAACCATTTACACATTTACTCTTCACACGCAGTCAGTAATGAGCTTTAGTCTTTAACAGTTTATTTTAACTGCCATCTACAAATCTTAAACTAGTAGTAGTAGTTGAATACTTTTTGTGTGTATGAAGTAACATGAAATGGAAATACTGCAGTAAGGTGGGCCTGTTTCACAGTGAAATGGGCACAGTAGGCAGCATGAGGTTTACTAAAGTAGCTCGTGGTGTGTCTGAACAAGCTGTGGCCGTGACAGCAGGAAGACGGTATCAGACAAGCCCTCTAATTGGCTGATGTAGAGATTACCGTAAAAGGATGATTACATTTTATTCTGTGAGGCTTCTGTTTACTTATTTCGCCAGCAAAACAAAACGCTTCCTTTTCTAACTAACACACACAGCTGGTTTTACAGTAAAAGCTAAATGGACTTCCTGGAGGAGGAGGGAGGGGGGGTGACGCCACGGGGTGGGGTTTCCGTGTTGTGGACGGCGTGACGTTACCGACCGGGGCTTTCCTCCCTGACGTCAGAGGGCAGCGGCGGCGGAGCGGCAGTCAGACGGAAAGCGAAGCGCAGTGAGCTGCGGAGATTACACAGAGTTTCAGCGCTGCGCTCCCGGGGCGAAGGAAGCTTAGAGGCCGCCGTCACCTGCCCGGAGCCCCCCAGCTCGACAGAAGAGAGGCGGACACGGCAGCGCAGGACGAGCACCGCTGAAAAGCCCGGCGGCACAGGAAGAGAGCCGGGAAACGAGCCGTGAGTGGCCGTCGCATCGCTCCCCTGCCTCCCCTGTCGAAGAAATCCGGTTGTTGAGCTGGGTAAGTGCTGTGTGATGATGCTTGTCTGAGATGTCATGGATTTAACAGGATCTCTGCTTGTACAGACCGGCTGAATCAAACCGACAAAGGGGCCACCTCGGAGGGAGTGCAGCAGTTTGCCACTGCAAACCCTAAAATCACAGCTTCTGGTGGGATTATTCATAAGCACGACAGCCACATTTTGTGTGTCTGCCAGTCAGGAGGGTCAGCTCAGACCAAAACCACCTAAAATAATCACATAAAACATAGAAGCTATGAGGCTGCCAGGGTACCTGGAGGGACGGTACAGATCAGTGTCCAGTCTCTGCTTCATGTCTGGAAATAATCATACTCTATAAAACCACAATGTCTTCAGCTTCAGTACAGTCATTGTCCAAGTGTTTCAGGACGCCTGAGAGTTAAAATCCTTCCCCAGCTCTCCATTCAAAACATTCCTGTGTGCTCCACCACTCCCTGGTCACCGTTTGGGCTGAGGACATGTTGGATTTTCCTGTGAAAAAAAGAAACAAGTACATTATTGTGAATTTTTAAAGAAGAGAGCAGGGCAAACAAGGGCAGACATTTAAAATCAAATGTACTGTTGGAGATATAAAGACACCGAGCCCCACTCCTCCTCACGGGAACACAATGCCAATATTTGAGGTATTTACTGGTGTTTGAGGGCAGATTTTATGGCCATTGTTTCTCAGAGCGGAAAAGATGTGGTGAAACTTTCCAGCATCGTACTGGTTTGGTTGCCTTGGTGAAGAGACGACGTAGGTTCCTCTTTAAAATTGAGACTAAACACACTCAAAATATTTGTATCCCTCTGGATAAAAAAAAAATGTTTAAACTCTGACTCCAAAAGCAACCTAAACAGACAGTTATCAGCCAACGCTTGTCTAATAAACTGATAAGGGTGTGGAAGGTCAGTAATGCCTGTTAAATAGATGTGATTGGCTCAGGTGATGAAGGTGTAATGTGCTGTGGTGTGTCAATGTATAACTTTCATGAGCAAATGATCTTTAGTCTTTACTCATTTAAGTCCAATGAGAACTGCTCACCTGGCACATGCGATAATAAATTGTTGTGCCTTCCATGTTTGCTTTCTCTGTATGTGGGCGTTGCTGCTCGATCCGTAGGTTTTACGTTTTAGGTGGGAAGATATACTTTATTGATCCCAGGATGGAAAATTACAGCGCAGCAGCAGCAATACAAAGCAATATAAAAATACAACAAATGAACAGTGTCATGTTGTGCAAAATAAAGTAGAAAGTACGGTGCAGTGAACCGAGTGTGTAAAATTTTGATGACCTCACAGATTTTGAAATCGCTTCTCTCAGCTTAAGGAGGCTTTTAGTCATCTGTTACCTTGTTTAGAATCAAGGCTGAGTGGCAGCGTTGTTTCCAGACGTGATTAATACACTCATGTTACCCGATACGGTCTGACATGCTGCGACCATTGACCTACATGAAGATGGACCACGTGAGAGCTGCCTCGCCCCCTGGTGGCTGGCTGCAGTACATGTCATAATCCCTTCCCCCTGCACGCTGGCAGATGGGACATGGGCCAAACTAACGTTCAAGTGTTTGTTTTCCTGATAAGTTTGGCTTTAATTAGTTATTTGATGCTATTAAAAGGGCTTGTGATTGAATTGCGCGGGTGTTTGAATGGGGGACTCGATACCTTTGGCTCCACCATAAACTCACATGGCCAGAATAATTGTCAGACATCTGCTGTGGAGTAAATGTCGACTGCAGAAACGAGCTGTGTTATGGTCTAATAATCAAAGTAATTGAGATGGATCAGTCACCTTTGGCTGATACCCGATCTGTTTAATAAGGTCAGATACAACCCAGTCGTCAACACTGCATCTCTATAAATACGGACAGAAGTCTAAGCTGACCTTGGATGTTCCTATCAACGTGTTGTCCCCTTCACAATGTTTGTTTATTAGTCAGACTCTGTCCTAACCTGCACATAGAACTGACAAGAGAAAATCAGGAGGCAAGTTAAAACACTCAGGCCTATCTGTGCCTGACATGTGAAATTTATTCTAAAATATATATATATATACATATATATCTCAGATGTGGCCCAAAATAATAGTTGGACTTTTTATTTCCACAGGTGTGTTGCTCTAGCAGAACGATTGTGTAACGGATGTGAGATCAGACGGATCGGTTGAGCTCTCAGTTCGTGTCGGGAGCAGTTCCTCTCGCTTCTCACATGTGTGTGACCATTACCTCATCCAGAGGCGGTTTGGGTTCTCGTGTCATTATGTGGTTCAGCTTACAGACAATAGCTGGGAATTACACGCTCAGCTGTCAGATGTACCGTTTCTGTGTCCTTGCATTGTGCTGCTGTTTCCTCTCTGAAAGCCGAATCCACTCGTCCAGGTTACTACTGTTACTGCTGCTCACTTCCTCCACCTCTCTGAGCAGGCCTCAGTTTGTGTGTGTGTGTGTGTGAGTGAGGGGGTGTTATGTGTGTGTGTTAAGAGGTGGTGTAAAGGGGCTTGGAGGTTTGCTCTTTGCGACTGTAATGCCTGCAGGCCTGGCATTAAACATTCAACAACTCAGCAGTGTGGCTCCTGAACGCTCCTCTAATTATAGAAGCCGATTCTTTCTACCTCCACCTTCCAGTGCATCACTCTGGACTCTGAATGTACTTTGTCAGTGTGTGTGTGTGTGTGTGTTTAGGAGAAAGATGGACGTGTTAATGGTAGTCAGTGGGAAAGAGAGAAAATGCTCAGACTCGCCATTTGTTTATCCATCTGTCTCCCACTGCATTTTTATTAAAATGGATTTGATAGATAGATGCTGGCCCATCTGTCAGTTAGCTGGTTGGTTTGTCTAAACTAGTCTTGTCTGTGGTCATTTTTTGACCATTTGTAAGTTCTTAAAATGCATTTCTCATCGTGACTCGTCGCACAAAAATGTCAAGTAGAGCTGAAGGTATTAGTCAATAAACTGATTCATCAGTTGACTATCACTATTTTGATAACGAATTTCTTTGACAAATTGCAAAGACTTCACCATATTTGGGTTTTGTGTTGTTGTCTGGATAAAACAACCAATTTGAACATGTAAAACTTTGAAATATGAAATATGATATAATCATCGTTGTTAATAAGAACATCCTGACTGGAGTGGCTTTAAATCTGCATATTTCTTTGACTAACGTCAAGCAGCCTGCGGTTACTTCAGTTACTGCTAACAAGTTAGGACATGTGAAATGTGCAAACTTTATATTGGTCATCGAGTCTCAACCCCACATACGCTACGTTTCACAACAAGATTCAGAGATTCGCTTTGGTCTTCCGCAAACTGGCTGATTTTCTTAGTTTCCTGTAAATAAAGTGACTGAAACTGAAAAAAAGACTTTGAGTTCAATAAGGAGTTTAGTCGATGACAGTCCGAACAGAGCGATAAGTAGATGGATGGAAAGGGAGATTAGACCCATATTAGCCTCTATAACAATGGATGCGGCGTCATCAAAGTGGTGCTATGGAAATCAGCTAACTGCACAGTACATTTCCCCTGAAAAGAGTGTGTAACCATCAGCGGATGATAAAATCTTCTCCCACACATATTTTAAATACTTTATTCTATTCAAATTCATTTGGCATTCACTTAAGGAAGCACAAATATTATGGTGAGGCACATTTTGGCAGATGTTGGGATGGTTTTCGAGTGAAATGGACGCATCCACACACACACACACACGATCGCACACATTAGCAGTGTTCAAACTGTGTGTGTGTGAGCTGGATTCCTAGGAAGAGCAGACCTCATGTCTGGTTGTCTGGTGGTTTTTCCACAGAAGCTGAACTACATCCATTACATGCAGTGTCACTCCATCAGCTCACATCCACACGCACGCGCCAAAAACCAATCACTTTGCTTACAAAACAACTCGCCGTCTGCAGGATTTCGTGTGGGCAGCCCTGCTATTCGTGAAGTTTTTTCTTGTAGATCTTGTAGAAATATTGACAGTAAACAGCAAGTCCTTCATGTTCTGTGTGACAGTACCTTAAGCAGCTCTGCTCAGTGGGCTGTGTACTTCAAACTGTTTCATCCAAGTCATTTACTGGAAATGTTGATTTTCTCGTGACTACAAACCCTCGATGAAAGTGAAACAGCCCAATTTTTTGCATGTTTCTGTGCCCACGACTCGCCGTGCAGACTTTCAACTGATGAGAAACCGATAGTGCAGAAAAACACGACAGATTTACTAGTTTCAACAGGTGTTGTTGAGGGGACTTTCTTTTTGATAGAAAGATAAAACTTTGATTGGTGATATCAATCTAAAGCCTCATAGATTTAGGTCTAATGAAAATAAACAGGCTTTGAAGGTGTTAAATCTTTCGTGAGCCACTTTTGGCGCTGTCTAAAGATGCGGTTCACATTAATGTGTGGAAATGGAGAGAAACTAGACGAGGAGTTAAGAAGAAGAGACAGACTTGTAAAAGCTTGTGCTGTGGTGGCTGTAGGTGTGCTCATTAAAGACTAAAGTCTGTTAGATAAGTTTGGAGTCATGTAAGTGTAGGTGAGATTTGTCTTTAGCCAAAATGCTCCATTTAACCCCCCATCTAACTTGTTTTCCAAACAAACTATGAAAATCTTTATACTAAACAAGTGTAAATCGTCACAAATGCTCTGGTTTTGAAGGAATAGTTCAACAACTTTCCAAATTTTGTTTCATTTACGAGTTTGATGAGGAATTTGATGCAATTCTCATGTCTCTGCTGTGTATGTGAAGCTACAGCAAGAAGGCAGTTAGCTTAGCTTAGCTGTTTGCGCTTATGTGTTTGTATGGATTAAACCAAACAGATGTAACGTGTTGCTGTAATTATTTAGCTTTAAAGGTGCTTGTTGGTGGATTTTATTGCCTTTCCTTCTTTGTGCTAAGCTTTGAGCTAACCGCCTACTGACTGTAGCTTTATGAATCATGAATACTCAGATATGAATACAGATATGAGAGTAATATCAGTGCTGTGTGTTTGTCATCATCAAAATGTGGAAACATTCATTTAAAGTGGAGCTACGTAGGTGCCAATGAGCAGAATGTTTGGTTTAATGGAATAGCTAACCGTAAATGTTAAGAATTGTAATTATTTTAAACCATGTTTTGGCGTTTTGCCTGTTTTTTGTTTTTGTTTTTTTTTTGAATGTTGGTTTTCAGTGGAAGGAAGAGCACAAGCTGAAGGGAGTATGAGGTGACCCCCCCCCACTGTAATTGTTTCAGTGAAAGGCCGGGATGTGTGCCAGCTAAGTGTCGACTATAAACATACATGAGGGAAACACATTAGCTTTTGCTAGTGACATGACACCACTTTGGTCCTGACTGAAATATGTGAACAACTGTTTATTGCATTGCCTTGAAATGTGGAAAACATCATCAGGCTGATTATCAAATATTAGATGCTAGCATGCTAATGTGATGAAGGTGGATATTATCAGCTGAAGATCAGCCTGTTAGCGTTTTGCCCTGCTAGCATTAGCCTTTAGCTAAGTATGGTCTCGCAGAGCCACAAGCATGGCTGTAATGAACTCAAGTCAGACTACGCAGGCCTTGGGTGTCAGTGCAAATGGTTGTGCGCATAACTGTGAAGCGATGGCCTTTCTGAATTATTAATTAAAAAAAGACTGTTGATTTGTGTTGATGGAAGCAGCTGTGTGGGAGGAGAGGCTGCAGTGAGGTCACGCAGTACGCCGTGAATCAGTGCTGAAGCGAGAGCTTGGCATTGGTTTCTTTCTGCTCTAATGTGTCATTACAACCCAGTTAATCAGTCGTGGTATCTAATATGCATGACTCAGCTGGTCCTGCTGCTCACTGGAGGTAGCCTTGACTGTGTGTGTGTGTGTGTGTGTGTGTGTGTGTGTGTGTGTAGCAAGGAACAAATGTTCTCACAAAGATATAGAGATGAAGATGTTTTTGCTTGACCTGTCTGCTTTCAAAGGGACATGTGGCCACTAATAATGTGCAGTCTGTGCTGGTGATCTTTGTGGTCCATAAAAACCATAACTGCCTCAGGGCTGGACGAAGCCTAACAGCCAAACACTGCTTTGAGGTCAGTGCAGCTGAGTCACCCAAGTCCTCATTATAAGGTTGCTCACCAGCTTTCGTTACCTTCCTATGACGATGTGAGTCCCGCTTTCGTTATAGTCCAACAGACTTTTGGTTAACAGTGGCACTTGCAGGCCATTGGCACACCATATGGCATCAAGCACCATCCTGTGTGTGCAAAGACAGGTTGGCCAAGACTGAAAGTTTGACCTGGCCAACGTCTGAACATCAGATATTTTTATAAAATAAATTAATTCTGCATATAAATATACAAATTAAGAATATTGGAAAGGAAATGTGGATAACTGAGAACAGAGGAGCAAAGGGAACGAAATGAGAGCAGGCCGAGTTCTGCAGTTAAATTTAACCCATTTGCAAAATATTTTTTAAAGCAGAAGAAGTGACAACGCTTCTGTTTTTATTTTTTTAATACAAGTAAGATTTTGAGCACAGGACCCTCACATTTAATGAAGCACTTTCACACTGTAGTATGACTCTTTTTCTTTAGTAAAAGTTTAGTACTTTTATGTTGATGTTTTCAGTTTTATTGGTTGCACAAGTTGGTCGATGTTCTGTAGAAGCGTGCGATGAAGGTAGAGGCCGACATCTTTACGGCGGGTCAGCTAGCGAGGGGTTTATTTTGTTACCCCGATTAGCTGATGGTCTCTAATTAGCTCTCTGCCCCACACACACACACATAAAGCATCATTAGCTCCTGGTTGAGTCGGGGACCACCTGTTCTGTCCAGGGACTGTCGGCCCCCGGCCCTCAGATTAGCAGGATGTTAATCAGCATCGCTGCAAACAGCCTGAGTCGAGCCGTCTGCTGGACCTCGGCTCTCGGTGGATCTGTCTGCTCATGTTAAAACAATGTCATCAGTCAGTTTGGACTGCAGGCTTTTAGCTGAGGCTCTTATCCAAAGTGATAGGATGCTCTTGAACACTGAGTGCAACAACAGGATAATCAGTTTAGTCTGATTAGAAAGAGAAATGTTCCTCAAGTGCTGTTTTTAGTTATGTGTGATCGCATCGAGGGACTTATTTAACATTTAAAGCGGCTTTTTTTTTTTTTTTGTTACGTGTGTGTTTGCCGTTGTGTAATACAAGAGTTAATCAACATAATATTTTGATATCAAATACAGGCGGGTGAACGGGTTTGTTGAGGCATGTTTTGGTTTTCTGTCCTTGGTTAGATCTAAAGGTTGCGTGTCAAACCTGCACACAAATCATCAATACGGATTATAAGGGCCAAGTGTTTACAGCATGTAGGGGTGTAACTGCATGTTTGCACATCAGTGTTGGTGTACAGGCTGCACTGAAGCAGATCAGCAAGAGTCACAATCCGCCAAAGCAGGAAAAAGTGGTCATTTGAAACGCAGAGAAGAATAACTGTGTTTCTGGGAATCTGCAATGGCAATAAACAGCTGTGAAGTTCCAAGGAAAGAAATGACCTCAGAACTTTTATTAAATGATGTGTTTGGCAAAAGAGGGAGAAACGCGTTTCCCCTTCATGGGAGGAATTATGTGAGTGGAAAAGGCTGCAGTGTGTTGCTGATAGTGGAGGAAGTTCTGCACTTATGTTCAACTTTGAGACACTTGATTACACTAAATTAATATCATTTATTAACTAATTATTATCATTTTTGTCCCTCCTCTGTTATTGACTGTAATAGTAAAGGTTGCAGATTTAGCTTCCAAAACATCTAATCAGTTTTCTCAAATGATGCATTTTTGTACATGAAACTAGTCAGCACCTTATAATTAGCTGCATTGTGATAAGTTATGCCATGAATATGCTTTTTCGGTGTTAATATAACCGTAATAATAACCCAATAATGTAACATGAATCATGTATATTATAGCTGACAAAACAAGCTCACCGAGGCCCCTTTTGTGGCTGTTCTGGTGCTTTCAGTCACATCACATCATGTTCTTCAGCAGATTCATAAAACCTTGTGGTTGATTGTTTGTTTTCTTAATGAATATGAATATGAACATAATCACTATGGAGTCATAGGAGTGCTATGAAAAAGAACAAATCTGTAAAAGAAAGGGAAAACAACTGTGAAAATATAAAGAGCAATAGAAAAATGTAATCCTATCCTTTTGTTTTTTTTGTTTTTTTCCTTAATTTTAGCTAATTGCAGTCTTGGCACAGATGGCAAGAAAAAACACAAAACACAGTGGTCTTCTTTATCCTGAGATTATCTGTACACAGTGGAAACCACAGAGAGGCGGCTGAACGTAGCTGCTGTGAAGCGTTCAGTCAACAGTTTCATCTGCAGTTAGCTGAGATGTTTATTTACAAACCACCACACACACACGCACACACACACACACACACACACACACACAGGCTCACGAACGTCAACTTATTTGCACTCAACGTTTTGTCAGGCCACACATCAGAAACTCGTGTGAGAGTGAAAGAAAGAAAAGAAGAACGAGGGAGTCACTGAAACAACAAGCTAGAAACCATAGAAGAAAGAGAAATGCTTTGCATGTGCAGCGAGAGTGTGAGGAGAGGAGGTTTGCTGTGTGTGTGTGTGTGTGTGTGTGTGTGTGTGAGCTGAACTGAGCAGCAGTGGAGTAGGAGGACAAGTGTGGAACAAAGTGTGTGCGTGAGCATGTTGATAATAAATCAAGTCCAGATTGTGAAGTTCTCAGGCTGTTCAGACCAATCTGCCAAATGACGGCATGAACACAGCACACACACACACACACACACACACACACACACACACACACACGCACACACACACACGCATTCACACGCTCTCTGTTACTTTAAGTTTAAACATCCTTACACAACCAACATGTGAATCTCTTTAGAGAACCAATCAAATCTCCAGGCTCTCGTTATCTAACGATTGATATTTAAATGATTGCATTAATGCTGATGAGGTGTTTTCTCCAGTGCGTACAAATGTCTCTTTAAAGCTCTTTTTAAACAAAAAAAAACAAATTTACAAAGTGCTTCACGCATAAAACAATCAGGGAGCAAGTGGGAAATGTCTCAGCAGTGGTACGATTTTAGAGTTAACTTATCAGAAAGTACTTTGCAAAAACAAAAATAACGATAATAAGGCACGGTAATTTAAAATGACATTAACAAACTCTTTTTCAGTTAAAAAAACAATGTTGTTTAAATATTCTGAAACTCACAAAACTGTCAGTCAAACATTACAACATCCAGGATGTCTGCAGATTTTGAAAAGTCTTGAACACGTGGGATTCAAGGTCCTTAAAATTAAGCACGTAGAGCATCATTTGAATGTAATTCACAGAAGTCTGGGGAAGTGGCTTAATTAAAAAGGAATACGGTCAGTGTGAATGTTACTAAAGGCGTCCTGATGTTCAACAACATGAACATTAAGGTTACGTTCGTGTGCTCACACACCTGAGTGTGTCTTGTTAGCGTCCGCTCAGACTCCTAACAGAAATGAGTCAAACTCTCACCGCACATCAGGCTGGGGTCTTCAGTTGGAAATGTGAGGAAAGCGTGAGCAGGTTAACAGATGAGACACAACATGAAGAAACTCGTCTTCGCAGTCTCTGTTGTTTCATGTCACCTCCCTGGAGAAGCAGGAAATCTCTATCAGCACTTGAGAATCTCGCCTCCGCTTTTTTTCCTAAAAACAAACAGAAGCAGGTTGTGGAGGAGTGAGTGTGTGCGTGTGTGTGTGTGCGTGCGTGTGTGGCCTGGTATTACTCATGTTGTGGAAACATGAATCCGTTTACACAATCACGTCGTGGGGACTCGACTTCCTTTTGGGGACCGATCGTAAGTCCCCGTAATGTAAATCTTTAAATTTTAGGATGAAGACTTGAGTTAAGCTTTAGGGTAAGTCTCCAGGAAATGAGTGGGGGTTAATGTAATATCCTCTCACACACACACACACACACACACACGCACAACTGTGTTTGTGTTTGTGTGTGTTGTCAGAGACGTCTGTTAGAGAGAAAGATGTGTTTCCCCATCAGAGCATTTAAGCAACTCATCATGAAGCAACATTACAGAACTGACACACGGTTAAAGTTTCACCTGTTTGATTCCAGTAACAGGAGCTCTGATCACTGGCTCAGATGGTGTCCTGTGCTGCAGGAGGATGAAAGGCACACACACACACACACACACACACACACACACACACACACACACACACACACACAGATCTGCTGTTCGTGTTTGTAAAATAGTGTCGGAATCAAAAGTCTCCTCTCAAAAAGCATCAAGCACTCGGGGCTGTATCTCACACACACACAGAGGCTGCCATCTGTAGCACTGTGTGATCTTTTGTGTGTGTGTGTGTGTGTGTGTGTGTGTGTGTGTGTGTGTGTGTGTGTGTGTGTGATGCTCCGGGTGCAGCAGAGGAGAGGGCTATTAAAAACTCAGCCGGTGGGAAGTTATATTTAGGAACTGTAGGCCTTCTATACTCTTACAATCATATTGGTGACGACGCAGTTTGACCCTCAGAAGACGGCTGTGAGTGATGGCTGCCATGGCAACCATTAGCGGATGTGTAAGCGTTGGTGCAGTATGTATTCGTATGTAGTAAAAAATAAAACCACACACACAAAGGTTTCTTGACTTCACCTCAGAAATGTTGCACAGCCTGCAGAGTGTTGGCACCATTGACTGCATATGAAGATGGACGACGTTCACAGCAACCCTCAAAGGAAGTGGGAAGCATCTGTGTCACCCCCTGGTGGTTGGCTGCAGTTTAGGACATAAGTTCCTCCCCTTTCATGTTGGCAGATTGGAAAATGTCAAAAAAAAACATGTCAAATTAATTTTTCCCAAAGATGATTTGTCCATTCTTAGCTACTGTCGAATCAAGGCGGGCACCATGGAAGTGCACCGGCCCACCTGTAGATATAGATGGCTCATTTAACATTTGCTCATTAGTGGTGAATATACAGTAAGGAAAACATAATTTCTGCCAGTGATATCCAGTAATGGTCTGCAGTCAGTTCTGAGCTGCTTGAGGTTGTCTGCTTTTTTAATGACGTGGAAGTCCTAACAGACTTTTCAGCCAGCGCTTGGCAGACGTCTCTCTGTCTGTGCGGCTGTCTGATTGGTCAGCTAATCTGTCAATCACCTGAGTACGCTTCCCAGACACACGGGTCGCAATCTTCTGAATGGTCTGACATTTGCTGGGTCAGCACTGCCGTGTGTGTGTGTGTGTGTGTGTGTGTGTGTGGGTGTGGCCTTTAGACTCGCAGACATAATCAGATTTATGAACACTATGTAAGTCAGAAAAGCCGCTCAGTCATTTGCTGGTCAGAGAGGGAAAACCAGGAAACATCTGCAGTGCTGCACTGGGAAGTTTAGTGTTGATTTATTGAATCCAACGTGATTGACGTTTCTCTGTTCTGCTAAAAACCTCAGAAATGTCACGATGAAATGACACACATCCTCCCATGACTTTAATGGTTTTTATCAGCCTGTTAAAAAGCACACGATCCTTCAGCTGAGTTTGAAACACAACGCAACAAACAATACGCATGCGAACAAAATAACATGCTACATGCCAACACATGAGGGCTTTGAAGTGTCTCTTCCACACACTCTTTAACACAGCTCACACAGCCTGTAATCGTGTTGGGGACACAGGATGTAATTATCATCTTGTGAGTGTGTAGGCTACACTTTCCTCTCGTGTGTGTGTTCATGCTGAGATGTGCACATTTATTTTGATGGTTATCAGCTGGTGTGTGTTCATTTGCAGGTTAAGCATGTGGGCCAAACTAAAACTCAAATTGCACGTCAAATAAATTTTTCCCTAAAGATGGTTTCTGTCGTTTTAGGTAGTTCTTATTGTGCTGGTGTGTGCTCAAGTGTTCATTTTTCTGATTAGTTTGGTTTTAATTAGTTTTTCCGTGATAGAAAAGAGGGGTGACTGACAGCTGCACCTGATTGGGTCAGACGAGTACATGTGCCGATACTCCGTGGCTCCACCAGCCAATCATTTCTGCACAGACTCTGGCTCCAAGTGATGTCATCAGAACAAGATGGCTGCACTCGTATCTCGCATCTGGGATATTTTAGCTCGAGTCTGGTGCCGTGGGAGGAGGTGGAGAGGCATCGGCCACAGTGTGTGTGTGTGGCCTTTTTATGTTGTTATGTGTGTGTTTTCATGTCTGTTGGTGTTGTGTGTATACATTTACCGATGTGTGCCCAAATGCCATGTATGAATTCATTTGTGTGTGTAATTGCGTATATGCAGTCATCACTTTTATTTTAACTGGTGTTTGTTCTTACGTGTGTGTGTGTTTTTACATTTGTATCAGCGTTTTCACTTACCATCGTATGCTCAACTGTGCTCATGCTTACGTGTGTGTGTGTGTGTGTGCATAAGTGGCAGAGTCACAGAGTGGGTCGCTGTTTGCCTCGCTCACAGCGAGCGTCACCATGGCAACGGCAGTAGCAGCACAGTGTGAAGTGGAGGAAGAGCTTGCGGTTCTCAGCGTGACGGAGAGAGACAGACGGAGACACTGGTTTCACATGAATACATGACTGGTCAGACAGGTTGATGATGTCATGTGGCGTTTCTGTCGCGTTTTAACCTTTTAATTACGGCCACTTAACGCCGTGTCGCATGTGCGGGTCTGTCTGTTCAGATGTGATTAGAAACAGCGAGACGATGAGTTCGGTGTCAGGAGAGTTACAGAGCGAACTGAAAGAGGGCAAAGCAGAGACAGAGACACAGAAGGAGGGAGCAGCGAGAGGTGTGTGTCATACTGAGCATGCTCTCTGTGTTAACTTCCTGCTCTCTTCTTCCTGACAGAGAGGACCGTTCAGAGACACCGGCATTCAACGCGCACGAGAGGAAGACGAGCCGAGGAGAAGCTGTGAGCGCAGCTGAACAGAATTAAACTCAAACGGAGGAATAATTACAACAGACTGAACTCTGTCCTGTGGATTATCACCTTGTTTTTTACCTCCTCTGTTTTTGGGGAATCATTCATTGGAAGTGACGTTAACCTTTTTGGCAGAGAGAATCGCAGTAATGTTAGGCTTCGACATCTGCCTGGTAGATGAAAGACTGAAGTAGTTTTTCTTCTTTGTGAACCTTTTGACTGCTGAGTTTTTAGCGAGACTCTGGCAGCCGAAGGGGATTTTTTTTTCCTCTTTGAACTTGCGCAATCTCTTTCATTTTCAGTTTTTGCCTGTCTGTTATCTCTTGCCCTTCTATCTCCTTTGTCTCACATAAAAGGAAGAAAAGGGTTTCGAGTCGAGTTTTTCTAACAGGAACTTGAGTAGCATTTGAATTCGGCTTTCTCGAGGAGACAAATCCTGTTTGTGTAGCTGAGTGTCCCTGAGTGTCGACACAGTGACGTGCATCAGTCCTCAGTAACTGGCCTTGTGTGTCTCTCCTGGAAAAATGGGGTCAGAAAAGGACTCAGAATCACCTCACTCCTCTGTGAGTGGCGTCCCCAACCCTAAGTGCCGTGCAGCAGGCAAACGTCAAGGCCGCATCTCCTTTCACAGCCTCTTCCGCAGCAAACGAGGCTCTCGGAGCACCAGGGGCCCTAAAGCTGGAGCGGGTACCCCTTTGTCCCATCATCACCACGCACAGCAACATCTTCTCCCTTCTGCCTTGAATTCAGCGGCCGCCGCAGCCTCTGCTACGCCCACGACAACCACCACCACCACCACCACAGCCGCCACATCACCCCAGGATGCTGCCTCCAGCACCCCGTCAAAGCCACTCTCCTCCAGCCAGCCATCCCTGGGTGGAGCCCCCTCCTGTGGGGAGGCCAACCTCCTGGAGTGCCCCCTGTGCCTGGTGCGCCAGCCCGCTGACCAGCTCCCCGAGCTGCTGGGATGCAGCCACCGCTCCTGCCTCTGCTGCCTGCGACAGTACCTCCGCATTGAAATCACAGAGAGTCGAGTCCAGCTCAGCTGCCCCGAGTGCGCCGAGAGACTGGCCCCGCAACAGGTGGCGGACATTTTAGATGACGCGGCCCTGCTGGAGAAGTACGAGGAGTTCCTGCTGCGGAGGTGCCTCGCCTCCGATCCAGACTGCCGATGGTGCCCAGCGCCTGATTGCGGGTAAGAAACTGTCCACAACAACTGTCCTCTTTAGTTAAAGGGCTGCTTTGTGTTTTAGTCCACAGCTCATCTGTACTCGTTTCAAAGTTCTTTTGGTCTCCGTCTTTCTGTTTCTGTGATATCATTAAGTGTATTTACTCTGCTGTTCCAGGCAGCAAATAGCACCCAGGGCTACATGTTTGTGCCTCGGACTTAGTTTTTCTTTGTGTTCAGTGTAGGGCTGCAACTAAACCTCTGTCACAAGCTTTGAGGGCCCAAAGCTGATGTCTGCAGATTGCTTGTTGTGACAGTCCACAACCCCAAAACCTCAAGGATAGTTGAGTTACAATCATCTAGAAACAGTAAAACGCAACAAATCTTTGTTTTTGAGACACTTGAATCAGGAAACGTTTGATATTTTAGATTTAGACAAATGAGAATTATCAAAATTGTTGACAGTTCCTTATCAAGTATTAACAGGTTAATCAGCTTATTGTTTGAGCACTAGTTCAGAGGACTGTGATTGTGTGCTGAGGGGATTTGGATGAGTCCTTGTGGGGAAACTTTGAGGTTAGTCACTTTCATTATGAATGTTAAAAGGTTTAAGGTGTTCAACTGGGCTCATTTGTGCCAGTTTCAGCTTTGTTTCTGTCTTATCTCACTGAAAATCAAGCACACAAATATAAGAGAGATTTAGAGCTCTTATCTCTCATTCACTTTGCCTTGTGCTGTTAATGTAAACCATTTAGTAAGAAACAGAAACTGAACTACTGGGAGTGAGAGGAAAAGTGAAAATGCAGCAAAAATGGAAGCATTTCATGATTCATGGCAAAATTCAGGAAGTGTTGTCAGATGTAGTTTCATATCTGACGGGAAAAAAGAACTTGTGTAGGCCAGTTTCTGGAAGCCCTAATGAATAAACAAATTAATGTTTATTAAGATTAAAGTGGAAGCAGTCACTGCTTTAACGTGTGCTCAGCTATTAGCTCACGTTAGTCGAGAGCTCAGCTTTCATCAGGCTGTAGTATCCTCATCTATGCTTGTCTGTTCAGCCTTTCTCTCACATGCTCTCCCGCTTTTTCTCTCTAATGCTCAGTTCCTCATTCTTTCTGTTGTAATTGCCCACTTTTCAGGTGACTAGCGTTGCTTCAGAATCCATGTGAATGACTGTAATGTCTCCGTCTGGGTCAGCGACAGCAGGATGCTGCCTGTGATAGCGAGAGAAAAGACAGGCTGAGGAAGTTTGAAAGTGGAGGGATGAAACTGTAAGTAGGTTAGAGGGCTGTAAAGCTGGCCCTGTGGTCGGAGGAGGGGAGAGTCACATCGGTTTGGAACTCTGGTTCGGTTTCTGGAACAAATGAGAGGCGTTTGTTTCAACATAGAAAGCAAGAGTGATTCATTGTGTTTGTGTTTTGTGTGTGTGTGGGAAGGAGGAGCGCAGATATTCAGTGATATTTTTCTGCTGTGGTTTTGTTTGTTAATACTGGTATTTCACAGGGGAAAGCCACTGCGTCTGTGTGGTATCTCTGCATAAATCTGTCTGTATGTGCCTCATTGTGAATGCATTTTTTGTTTGTTTCTGTTTCTCTGTGACTGTGTGTCATAACCCTTTAGAGAGTGTGTGAAGGAAGCTATAGGGTCGAATTTTGTTTCCATCTGACGCTCGGTAACTTCTGTCATACATTCAGGGACGTTCAACATGTCTGAAGGCCACAACATGTTGGAGTGTTTCTGTGGGAATTTGTGTCCATTCATGCAGCAGAGCATTTGTGAGGTCACACACTGATGTTGGACCAAAAGGCCTGGCTCACAATCTCCGTTCCAGTTCATCCCAAAGGTGTTGGATGGGGTTGAGGTCAGGGCTCTGTGTGGGCCAGTCAAGTTCTTCCACACCAAACTCATCCAACCATGTCTTTATGGAGCTTTGCTTTGTGCACTGGGGCACAGTCATGCTGGAATAGAAAAGGGCCTTCAACAAACTGTTGCCACAAAGTTGGAAGCATAGCATTGTCCAAAATGTCTTGGTATGCTGAAGCATTAAGATTTCCCTTCACTGGAAGTCAGGGGCCGAGCCCAAACCCTGAGAAACAGGCCCATAAAGAGTTGTGTCTGGATACTTTTGTCCATATAGTGTATCTTATGTTAAAGTTTACAATTTGGAGATGCTTATCTTCTAGTGAACATTAAAGGTCTTTTCAGAGAATAAACAAGACGTTGTTCTGTTACATATAAAAATGTGAATAAATGGATGGATGCTATAAATGCATCCAGTCCCTTCTCAATTCAACACACTCAAACCTTTAAAACACCATGTTCAGCTCTACTTTCTATTGTAACTGTCACTTCCTCTCTGCGTGGACAGTGAGATCAGGCTGAGGGGATAAGTCGTGTTGATCAAGAAGGTTAAGATGAGCACAAACTGGATGAACTGATGAAGTGTGTGTTTGCACCAGCAGTATCATGCGGTTTGACTGCTGACCTGCACATTTATCAGGACGATCCTCCGTCTGACGCCAGCAGTGACTCACCACGTCTTTAAATCAGACAAGTTGACTAAGTCCAAATTATTATTCACCACAAACAGCCTGGGCTGGAGGCAGCGAAACACACACACACACACACACACACACACCTGGCAGCTACAGCTTCACACTGTTGGTCACTGGAGAGCTGGCTTCCACAGAAACAGTACAATAACAGTACAATAAGTGTGAATTTCTTCAGTATAACTGTGAATGGAGTGTTTATAGCTGAGAATGGCCCTATTGTGTGTGTGTGTGTGTGTGTGTGTGTGTGTGTGTGTGTGTTGGCCCACTTGTGATAAACTTATGTAAATGTGGCCTGGTTTTATTTTCTTATCTTTTTATTGAAGATGTCTGGTAGTCAATATACACGACAGACTGACTGACTGACTGACTGACGAGTGAAGACAAACGCGGAGTCGGTTTGCATCCAGTTCAGACTGCGTTTGTTGCCAGTTTGGATCCTACTGATATCCTGTTAGATGCATTACAAAACAGTTCATAGAGACGTGAGGTTGACTGCAGTTTCGATCAAATTATCTGAGCTTTCCGTTGCCTCAGTGCGGCCATCCTGCAGATGATGAAATCCTCAGTGACATTCAGTTTTTTTTAAATTCCTTGTAGTTTCTAGGAAGTTGACAAGGTATTGTTGCCTTATGCTTCTCTTATTCATTTTTATTTCATTTCCTTTTTTAAATTTTTTTTATGCTAAAAAAACCCCTTCTAATAGGTGGAAGTTTTTCCTCGCTTGCTCATGGGGGTTTTGTTGGGTTTCTCCAAAAATCCAATCAAACAGTTTGGTTTAGACCTGCTCGAATTGGAAAGTGAAATGAGACAACTGTTGCTGCTCAGTATTTTCATGTTGACAGTAACTGCGTGTTGATATGTCAAAATGCTGCACAATATTCCTAAAAGCTGATGTTGTGATTTCTTTTTTGTTTTTTTGTGAATATGCATGTTGTGATATGGACAAAAACAAACAAACAAAAACAGGAAATTTCACCACATGCATGCAGTTTGATGTTCACCATTCAGCCCTCCTCTGTCGGGCTTCATGTATGGGTCCGTGTGGACGGGTGAGGAGGCGTTTGGGAAGAACGACAGGAACATAAACAGGCTCAGAAGATGAATGGATTTTTGTTGAAACGATGCACTGTGTGGCAGCCATTCTTGATGTGGGGGGGTCGCTGTGCTGTGCTCGACTGCTGGCTTTGTCCCTGAAGGGCACCTGGTTTGTTTCACTTCAGGTTTGCCCACACTGTTGTTTTCCCTCCATATCAACACGCTCCTTCACCTCTGACCTGCTCTCCTCATCCGCCCAATAAGGTCTCCACCCGTCTGATTGTCAGGCCCGGGTATCCAATGAGAACAAAGAGTGGCCGTCTCCTCTTGCAGTCAGTTGCTATGGTGACTATCGATGCGGCGTAGAGGGAGCGTTGCCAGGGGTAACGGGAGTTGCGACTCATTAAACAGATCAATACTCGCCGGACTGCGTGTGTGTGTCGTTGTTCTGATTCGTCTGTTGCAGACTGACGTGTGACGCGTGTTCAGTTTATTCCGGTGTTAAATGCAGGATGCTGTTAGGGCGTGTGTGTGCGCGTGTGTGTGCGCGTGTGTGTGGTAACGCTGCATTTAGAGGCACAGCAGGATTCCCAGGTGGCTCTCGGTGGAGTTGAACACCGACAGGACTGTCGGTGCACGTTTCCTCTCAACTCGCAGCATGTCAGCACTCATAAAACTCATCCGCCTCTCATCCCTCTTTCCTCCGCTCTGTCTGGTTGTTTTTCACATTCACATCTACATGATCTCACATGCCCTTCTTGGCCTCCTGGTGTGTCAAACAAAAAACAAATCTGTCTCTGTCCCTCTCTGTTTTTTCTGTCTTTCTTTCCTCTCCCACCCTGGAGACATCAGCACAGATTCCTCTCAGCACCGCATCAAAAGTCCACCAATCGTGTGACAGCGTTGGCGTGGGATTCTCTCCCGGGAAAAAGCCGTCGTAGCAACAGATCCCGGGTCAGCCGGACGAGGAGCCCAAACGCACACGTGCTCCGTCTTTCTGTTGTTCTCTCGTTAGTTTCAGCAGCACTGCTGGTGAAGGCCGTTCGTCCACACTGAAATGTCTCAACAACCGATGGATGGATTGATATGAAAGTTGGCCTGAAGTTCACAATCAGAGAATCACAATCAGAGATTTATCAACAGATGCTGTGTGTGTCCTGCTGCCTTCAGGTGGCTGCAGGGATTCAGAGAACTGAAGGAGAAGCTTTTCACGCAGCATGTGGGGATATAAACAGATATGCACGGTTCATATGCATTTTTAGATGTCCACTGTAAACTTTAATGCTATCTTTATGCCAATTTAAACGTGGACAGCATTTAATTTAGATAATTTATTTGCATTTTCGTTTTATTGGTTTAGTTTGTTTTATTTTTGTGCACTTGTTCAAGTCAGGTGACAGAATTGGACTCATCTGGTCGATTGTGCCACCTGTGTGGGCTCCTCCCCTCACCTGTGCGCTCTGTGCAGATGATGAGCAAAGTGGCCTTCAAGGTCCCAGTGATGAGAATGAGGCGTTTGGGGGGCAACAGTGAAGACATGGGAACAGGGTCTGACATGGAGGTCAGAGTGAGTTTTTACAACAAAGGGGAAATGGTTAGGAAGTGGACTTGGTCAGCTCGGTCATCACTCCTGTTTCTGAGTCTCAGGAAAGACAAATGCAAAACTGGCATCTCGTGTGGTTTTTGATTCCCTTGGTTGAAAGTTCGCACTGTTATTTAGACGTCGATTCATTTCAGTGAGCGTTTGACCTTTGAGGCCTGTTGACACTTTCAACACTGTGGACAGTTTAAATTTTTCCATCGGTACAGAAGGAGCTTCTTTGTGCAGAGACATGTTGTGAGACAGAAATGATGTCTCAATTCTCCCAGTTCTTGTCTCATCTTGTCCTGACAACACGACCTGCTGTCTCCCCTGATGTCTGCTGATTTATTCCGTCCGGAGAAAAGGCCCGTCGTGGCGTTTGAGGAGGCGGTAATGAGGGACATGTCGGGGCCGGCGCGTTGGAGGCGTGCCAGAACAATTAAGTTTGTCATGTTATCACTTCTTCGCCGCTTGCCTTCCCTTTCATAGTACAACTTGAACAGCAGACAACTGGCATCGTCTTTGTCAGGATGGAGGAAAAAAAAGCCAGAAAATGTTAAAATCCTCGTCCGCTTTTGTTATCGCCCCTCCGACATGTTTTCTCCCACTTAGCTTGGTGACAGTATGTGATGAGTGGCCTCCTTTGTGATTCCTTCACTGAGTGACAGCCTGTATGTCAGGCTCTCTCCCTCTTTTTAAATGCCTTTTTTGTCCTTACTGGTACAAAGCGTCACTCATTTTGCTATATTTACCATTGTTTGCTTAGAAGTGTGTTTGCCAAACTTGGAGGATGGTAATTCAGTGGTTTGCGATGAGGAAGTGTATTCTTCATGAAATTATCTGAAACAGTTTAGCTTTGTTTTTTTTATCTCCACAGAGAGCAATTGAGTTGTTTTGGGTGTGGCTGACTGTTGGCAGGATATTTTAAAATGATTGGAAATTTCAGAGAACTTTGGTGGAATGTTAGGACACAGGCCAAGGAACAAGTGATCTGTTCTGTTATGATTTTTCCTGTTTCACTGCACTTTCACGTGTTGAGAAAAATAATCCGTCACCAGTTAATCTCGCCACCTTTTGTCCTCCCCTGCATAACATGTGCTGTCAGAGGAAGTTTAGACTTGACCCGAACTACCTGCTGGTTCGACCTTTTTAATGTGTCGTTTCTAAACGTATTGATGCGCCTCGCTGCAGTGAACACTCTGCTCCTGTCTGTCTCCTTTGTCATTATTGAAATTCTTGAAATCCATATTGATTAACCTCATCTCGTCTCTTTCCCCTCCTCTCACCGTGTTGTTACTACAGTAAGTGATTTCTGCATTGATCGGATCTTCTCTCAGTTGAAGAGCTTGTGTCGTGAGTCCATTGGTTGCCAAACTCGAGATCGTCATTTGTCGCACCGCTGACTGCACACAGTGACACATCTCCTTGTTTGTACTCTGGCAGAGTCATCTGATTCTGCAACAGAGCTCATATGCTTCATTTTGTCTCCAAGCCGTCATTCCCACCAAACAATTGGCCTCAAAATAATCAGAAAACGGTGTCTCTTTTTCCTTACTCCGTAGTTTGACTCCTAACCCTCCTCTCTTTGTCCGTGTCTTCCTCTCAGATTTGCGGTCATCGCCTCGGGCTGTGCCAGCTGTCCCAGGTTGGTGTGTCGCAGGGAAGGCTGCGGTGCCGAGTTCTGCTACCACTGCAAGCAGGCCTGGCATCCCAACCAGACCTGCGACTCGGCCCGCCAACAGAGGGCGCAGTCCCTGCACACCCACAGCAACCACTCGCCCAGCTACACCCAGGAGCAGGGGCCCGGTGAGTACCCGGGGTGCACACATTCACACCACCCAGGCCGTCTGGACGGTGGCTGCATCTGAAGTAACCACAGTCTGGCACAGATACTCCAGCTTCACGGACACGCCCTCTCACATTGTGTGTGTGTGTGTGTGTGTGTGTGAGTGTAGACATAAATCTCCCCCAGCATTTCCGGTTTGAAAATATTTTTCACACCTCTGAGAACTCTCTGTCTCTGTCAGGCTTTATCTGATCAGCCTCCCCCATCTGTCAGCGCGCTGATTCAAACTCGTCTGGCGTCTGTCGTACCGACTCACCAGCGTTCTCACCGCTGGGCGAAGCGTGCAGCGTTCAGTGGTGCGTGAGACACTATTTATACCACAGTGTCTCAGTTTCCTGACTGCAGCGCCCTGCATCCTGTCGTACAGCATTTTTAACATGTCACCATCACATTTCCTCGTCTAAAATTTGCCAAGTCAGATTTTCAAAGTGGCACACTGAGTTAGTTGCCTTCTGAAGTGCTTTACAGGGCGATTTTGGTCAATGAAAATTCATCCACCTCAGCAGCTGAGCAGAGCACACAGTGAAGGTGGAGAAAACCTTAACGCCGCTCTGTTACTGCAGGCCACAGGAAAAATACAGACCTCAGAACAGCTTATTTCCCAACACGTTGACGAGGTCCTTCTGAACGCTGAGCTCTCCAAACATCCACGCTTGTACATGCAAACATCCTCATATGTGTGTGTGTGTGTCTTTAATTCCATTTTGATTAAAAATCTATTAACTAAATCCCTCCAGCTGTCCTCAGTCATTCCCTCCTGTCTGTCTTTCCTTAATTCACCACTTCCAGTCTGTCGCTCTCTGCCAAACATTCAGCAGCACTGACAGAACTGACCAGACTGACCAGTCCAGGCGGACGAAACTGACTCATAAAAAAAAAATCCCAGCCACTCCCTGTCTGTCTGTCTGTCTGTCTGCCTGCCTGCCTGTCTGTCTGTCTGCCTGTCTGCCTGTCTGCCTGCCTACCTGTCTATCTGTCTGTCTGCCTGCCTGTCTACCTTTCTGTCTGCCTGTCTGTCTGCCTGTTCACACCTGCTGCTTAGTCAGAGGAGGGAGAGGAAAAGAAACGGGAGGGATGGAGGAATAAGAGGAGGAAAGATGGAGGCAGGAGGGAATGGAAAAACTGAGAGGAGCACAAGAGAGAGAAAAGAGTGTGTTGTGTCAGCAGAATACAGAGACAACAAACACTAACACACATAACACACACACACACACACACACACAGATCTGCCAGAGTCTGTTCAAGTCAAAATGCCCTTTAAAGATCAGCGTGCAGAATTCAAACGCACAGTAAATTGACTTTTTTTGTCTTCTTGGCTTTCTGTCCTTTAAAACGCATTAGAGGGCAAACTGCTGCAATGGTCCAATCCATTACTCTGATGAGGTTTGATTTTGTTGCCAACAGAAGAAGAAAAAACAGCTAAATGGGACTATTTAGTTTAGAGGTTTTATTTTTGTTACATTTAAGTACTTTTATCGTGTTTTTATTAATGACAGGAGTCTTATGCATTCAGGGATTTTTTTTTTAGATTTCACGTTGTGGTTTTACAGCACAACCTCCTGGGGTCTTGTTGTCACTTAAAGCAGACTGGCCCCCTGTTTCCAGTCTCCATGCTAAGTTAAACTAACCACATGTTTACCATACAAACATGGCGTTTTGATCGTCTCATCCAGCGAACTTCCCAACATGTCGAAACATTCCTTTCAAAACATTTTAACCACAAATAAAAGGAATAAAAAGAAAATACTCATTCAGAGCATTCCTGCCACAATGTGAGCGCCGTCACTGAACGCTTCCCTCTCCTCCCCAGCCGATGACATCAAGCCCTGCCCTCGCTGTGGCGCTTACATCATCAAGATGAATGATGGGAGCTGCAATCACATGACCTGCGCCGTCTGCGGCTGCGAGTTCTGCTGGCTCTGCATGAAGGAGATCTCCGACCTGCACTACCTCAGGTACTGAAACGCGTCCTTTCACTGTCCACATCAGCTCCATGTTGGACTTTTCCAGATTTGTCAGATCTGAACTGTGACCCACAGCTCCTTTACCGTCTTCTTCTTCTTCTTCTCTTCCTCTGTGTTTCCCTCCGTCAGTCCATCTGGCTGCACATTCTGGGGGAAGAAGCCTTGGAGCAGGAAGAAGAAGATTTTGTGGCAGCTGGGCACCCTGATCGGAGCTCCGGTCGGCATCACCCTCATCGCAGGCATCGCCGTTCCCGCCATGGTCATCGGCATCCCTGTCTACGTCGGCCGCAAGGTGAGAAGCAGCAGAGGAAGGAGCTTCAGCCGCTGAAGCAGTGAAGTGATTCGGTTTATGGTCGGTTAACTTAACGTTCATCTTCGTCCACACTGCTGGAGCAACCAGAGTTGGAGAACCACAGAGCTGTGGCGACACACACAAATGGTTTCCAGTACTGATGTAGTCATTCAGTCACAGTCTGGGGATTATCTGGGATTTACAACTTTGCAGAACAAAAACTTTTTCTAAGTTTCACTACGCTGCTGCCCTCATTTGTAACACAATGCGAAGTTTCCTCGAAATGTCGTAAAGTGCTTTCAGTTCCTTTGAGCACCACAAGACAGTTTCCTTTCACATCAACAGTCACGCTGACCTGAAGGCATCGTAACTCTTTTAATGGATGCCTTAAGAAGGTTTTTTTATATTTCTATTTAAGTCTGAGTCTTATGGAGTCAGTGGTAGTTGATGTGGAGTTGGAGTTTCAGGAAACTGAAATCAAGTAAATGACAAGAACTGATTGACAGGAAGTTCACTTCAGCGCTTTACATTGTCTATTGGAAACAGCTTGAGTTTGTGTTTGTTTCGTTCATTTGACTGTTAAAATGATCTGAAATGAGAAAAACTACAATCCTGAAGGGTCTTTAAATTTCGTAATCTGGACTTTCTAAAACCTGCAGGTGAACTGAATTTCCTCATTTGTCTCCATGAGAAAGCAAATGAAATGACGACAGGCGTTTGGTCAGAGTCTGTGATGCACAGCTTCATGGTGCGGCGCTCTCTTGTGGACAACAGCAGAACAACACATCTGAGCCTTGTAAAGACTGAGCTCAGTGCGAGCGTTGGATTAACTGAAGCCTTCGATAAAGCAGCTCGCCACCTCATGTTCCTGTCCTCTGTGTTGTTTCCTGAAGTTCTAACCTCAGGAAGAGTTTGCATTCTGCAAATACAGACAAACTGCACGTGTACAGTGTAGTTTATCAGCGTAATACAGTGTGATTTACCATTTCTGAAAAGTTACATTCAGCGTAGTCACATTTCATTTATTTTGCCTGAATGACAACTGGTGCATCCTCGGTCTTTAGAGCCTTGATTCAAGTAAGGAAAAACTCTCCAAGAAACTTTGAACAGGAAGAAAAATGCGAGAAGGAGTTTGGATTTAAAGGCCTCAGTGGAGTCGGGTTGTCTGATGTCGGCCTGTCAGTCTCATCTCCCCTGAACTCCCAGCTTTTATCCTCCAGCCCTGCTCGCGTTCGGCTGCAGCTCTGGTGTGTATGAAGTGTGTGTGTTAACCGTCTCTCCTCCGCTGCAGATCCACGCTCACTACGAGCTGAAGAAGTCGTCTCGCCACAGGAGGAACCTGGCCATCACAGGAGGCGTCGCCCTGTCCATCATCACCGCCCCTGTCATCGCCGCTGTCAGCGTCGGTAAGAAACCCGACAAGCGCAGGGGAAGAGCTGCTTTACTGAAGAATCCACCGTGTTTTCAGTGGACTGATGCTTTTATACGATCAACAAATGCCAGTCTGAGTCAGCTACTATTTTGGGAACGTATTGGCTCAAAATTTTAGCTTGAAATGAGCTGTTTTTATTTTGTTGCTGTTGTTCTGTCTCTTACTTCTTGCTTACTTTCTTTGTTTCTTAAAAAACTGAACTTCATTGGGATCATAGAGCGAACTCTTCACGCCAGGACGTGTGTGCTGAGCTCATAATCCACTCATTTCTTCCAGTTTCCCCCAAAAAGTACAAAGTGCAGTTCAAAGTTCCCATTCAAACCAAACAGGTGTGAACGTGTGTGTGTGTGTGTGTTTCCGTCCCTTTTCAGGCATCGGAGTGCCCATCATGTTGGCCTACGTGTACGGCGTGGTGCCCATTTCTCTGTGCCGAGGGGGAGGCTGCGGCGTCAGCAGAGGGAAGGGACGAGGTGTGCGGATTGACTTTGATGAGGACGATGGTCCAATCACAGGTGAGGACGCCAAACTGAGAACATTTCCTGCAAAGTGGAGCAACACGATGTTAGTCACCAGCTAATAAAACTGCACGTGTCTGATTCTGCAGTGGCAGATGCGTGGCGAGCCCTCAAGTCCCCGAGCCTCGGCGAGAGCAGCCTGGACGGGGCGGTCAGTGGTCTGAGCACCACCTCCCCCAGTGAGGGCCTCTCCGTGGCCCCCGGGGCTCTGGGTGAGACACCACACTTTAACACCCTGGCAGGCGGCGCACTGGGAACCCGCACCAGCAAGTACAGCAGGTGAGGAAAAGGTCACGTTTGAACGAACAGAATGACAAGGTTACCCAAAGAAAAGCTATGACTTAACCTTAAATTAACTATATACTTTATTTTTATTTTTCTTGCGTTGGGTAATTGATGCGAGAGTCTTATTGATCATTGTGACATGTCTGTTCTCCTCCAGGCTGGAGGTGCAGGCAGGGGAGCTGGCTAAAGAATCAGCCCAGAGGGAGACAGGCAGCCTGGGAGCAGGCAGCGACTGCGCCAGCACCCGTGGCATGGCCGGATCCATCATCTCGTCCTACACACTACCTGACAGGTGACGCTTTTGTCTTCTTCTGTGGTGTCTTTGACCTCTCTCTGCTGCCTGTTTTTTCTGTTATTTCTCAGGCTTTTGATTCGTCTGTCGCTCTGTCAGATTTGATTTGGGTGTGATGTGACTGAGATAGCAGAATCAGAGCGAATCTGATGACTTGTCAGGATGCTGCCATGATCTCATGTTGTTGGCTCATGCGTAGCAACGCCTAAAGCTGCACAAATCCCCCTCTGCATTAGTGGCAGCTTCGCAGAAACTTAGCAGGAAGCAAACTGTATCACAGCAGAGCTGCACGTATGTGCTTGTGGCTGCCGTTACAGGAGAGCTTTGTTTTCCCGTCTTTACATGGTGGTGTGTTTCAGGTTTTCTCCAGGTTAGACCAGTAGAACTAACCAGGAGACCCAACACTACTGTCTGTGTGCCGTTTGAATTGAGTCCATAGGTGTTAATATGAACGACATTAGAAGCGTCACGCTGCGACTGACTCGTACATCTTGTGTCTCTGCAGAGAGTGCACCAACCTGGAGATCCAGGTGGACATCGAGACCAAACCCAGCCATCTCTGCCTGACCAGCGAAGAGGACCTAACCCCGCCCCCGGGCTCTGCTGCCATGGCGACCGTCTCAGGAGGGGAGGAGCCTCAGGACTGCAGCTCCAGAAGGGGCGGGGCTTTGTCTGGCTCTGCGCTGGGACTGTCGCCGGGAGTGTCAATCAGGGAGGGACTCCGAGACGTCACCCTGGCTCAGCCCGAGAGCATCCGCAGTGACCTGGAGATGTCGGACACTCAGTCAGACGACATCGCAGAGCTGACGTCTGACGACTGTGACTCGCCACACCCGAAAAGCTGTCACCTGGCAGCCGGCCAGCAGCCCCAGGCCCCTTCCTGTCGAGCCCTGAGCCCCCCCGAAGGCCTTCACTGTCCCGCAGACAGCAACGTCATCCTCTACGTCTGAGAGAACATCAGCTCTCAGGATTGCACAAAAGAACTAATCAGTCCCACGACAGATGCTTCGAGCTCTTCTTTACGTCATAGCTTTTTCTTCGTTTTTTTTTCATGTCTCATTTGCTGCTTTTCGATTCACACACACACACCGTCTTGAACACAGACAGCGTTTGTTTACTTTTGTCTGTCTTGTCTTATCTACCTGTCAATCTCTTCACTGAGTGAATTGTCAGGGTTCTACCTCTGAGATTTATAAGATGATGATTTATGTTTACTCCTTGGTGCAAAATGCCTTGGCTACTTTAGCAAAAAAAAACAAAACAAAACAAAACAAAAAAAGAAAGAAGTACAAATTTTCCACAAGAAATATTGAAAAAGGTTGAAATTATGAAATAAGGTGAAACGTCACCAAGCACAGCAGAGGGACGAGTGTTGAGACGACAAACATTTCCTGCGGACGAAGGGGATGTTTATAACAACGTGTAAATGAATGTGGACTTTGTACTCAGATGTTGTGGCTTTATTTCTCTTCTTTTCCTCTATTTATATTCAGATGACCTTGAAATGTCATTATTTGTGGTGCGCATGAGTCTGCATGAGCCAAGCTTTGTGTGAAAGGTTCAAAGGTTTAAAAGGGCAGCGTGTTTCTGTTACACTGGTGAAAGTTTAAGTTAAGAGAATGAAGCTGCCTTGAATCTCACTTTCCCTGCACAGGAGGAGGAGGATGAGGAAGAGGAGGAGGAGGAGGACAACTGGGGACAAAAAATAAGAGTTTCAGATTACAGAAATGAGTGACTGAGTTCTGACAATGACATGGCCAGAAGACGCCGTGGTGAAACGCACTGACAGAAGCCATTTTGTTTTGTTCAAGTCGGTGACCTTCTCACATTTTGACTGCTGGTAGAGAACAAGTTTGTCTTGCTGTTGCACTGTGATGTACGTCATGTGACACAATCATTTCCCAAATAACCCGCTGACAAACTTACACAAATATAAACTTATAATAATACTGTAATGTTTAGTCTCAGTCATGCAGTAAGCAGAATCCTGCTGGTTTTCTGTGATTTTAGCTAAACTGTTAGCTAAACTCAACCCTCCAGTGTTATAGTGAAGTGAAACAATTCAATTCAATTCAATTCAGTTTATTTATATAGCGCCAATTCACAACAAAAGTTATCTCATGACACTTTCCAATTAGAGCAGGTCTAGACCAAACTCTTTAATTAAATTGTAAAATAGAGAGAGCCCAACATTCCCCCTTGAGCAAGCACTTGGCGACAGTGGCGAGGAAAAACTGCCTTTTAGAAGGCAGAAACCTCGGAGCAGACCCCGGCTCAAGATGGGCGGCCATCTGCCTTGACCGGTTGGGTTGAGAGAGAGAGAGAGAGAGAGAGAGAGAGAGAGAGAGAGCAGGAGAGCGACAGAGAGAGCAAGGGAGAGAGGCAGAGGGGGTGGGGCGTGAGAGAAGGAGCACACAAGCAGAGATGCAAACACTGAGACACATACTACATGAGTATGGAAGGAGTCAAACTCTGGAGCCTGAACTGTCCACATACTAAAGTTCACATGTAACTTTAGATCTAAGGATTTATCTTCATATATAGTTTTCATTATCTGCCAAATGAGTCCAAAAAATGAGATTTGTCAGAAAATATTTAACCAGCTCACATAGCTTATTCAGATTGCTTGATTTCTTTGACCAACAGTCCAAACCCCAGAGATAATCACTTTACTGTCATGTACGACAAAGAAAAACAACATCCTCCCGAAATTCTTTTGACTTAGTGGCTCGTCATTTCAGCTGATTTGTGATTGTTTTTGCACACTGGGTTGTGGAGCTCCAAATCTAAGTGAACTCAGTAACTCTTTTCCTCTGGCAGACAGCGGAGACTTGACTTCCAAACGGAAGCCGAGCTGCGTAGTCTGACGCTGCTCGCTGGTTGTTGTCAGAGCTCTCACTGGGTGCTTCTGGTGTGTGTCGTGTGACTGGACTGGTGTTTGCTTTGGGTTTGGGTGTGTTAACTGGCTGTCTGACCCACTTGAATATTGTGTGTGTGTGTGTGTGTGTGTGTGTGAATGGACTCTTGGTGAATGTATTTGTTTGTCCCACTTTGGTTTTTGAATGAGCACTTGTGCACTTTATCTGAATATATTTATGTGGTTTTTTTTTTGCGATTCATCATCTGTTGCTATGAATGTGTTTACTTTGTTTGTGTACAAAAGTCTGTGGTACAACCAAAATAGATCACCTACCAGAAAGCCTTTTGTGTTGGATGTAACTAAATGAGAGTTTGGCTCCAAAACATCATGTAACCACTTTTGAAAATAAATGTTTTGTCAAGTTGATCATTCAGTATTTTTAAGGACATTCAAGGTGTTTTTATCGATTTTGTGATCCAAGGACTGAATTTGTCCTGGTTTTTTTTTTATATTTTACTTTACTAGTTTATGTTATCATCTTTTAAGAAAGTCAGTTTGACTTTTGGAGCCAAACACTTCAAACATTGATGCCGATAAGCTTTTCTTAATCATACTCACTAGCCTGAACTGTTTCTTAGCTTTGTATCGCCTCTGTGCTTCAGTTTAAAAAGGTTTTCTACCGAGTTTTCCTTTAATCCGAAAGGATTCGACTCGGGAACCTTTTTCATCTCAGAGTAGCTTTATGGACTTAGCTGCTTATATAACTTCTCAGTGCTTTGTTTGGTCTGCACTTATCACTTGTCTCTGCCTGCCTGCCTGTGAGAAAACACCCGAATGTACCATGGACGGAGTGTGAGTGTTAATGGACATGTCCCATTAAGTCCACAGGTGGTCCTGTCCATTTGAAAAGGTTTTAAAGTATATAGATAGCAATATTTAAGTGTTATTATATTGTTTGTGTATTTCCTGTCACTGTTGAAGCCCTGCCCTGTGTGGGCTTGTACATGCAGGACTGTGAAAGACAACTTGTGGACCTTTGGGGAAATAAAATAAACACAATCCAATGTTGCACCAAAGCGTGTGTGAGTGTTTGTTAATTGTACTGCGCAGAAGAAATGTGAAAGCTGTTAATTTCTCTGTCAGGCACAGTTTTAATTGCTAACCTACATAACATCAGAAATCATTTATTAAAATGTTGCAGTCTTTTACAGAAACTGGAGATGTCCCGAGATTATGAAAATGTACAAAATATCAGTAACAAAAGAGGTGACATACACAAATCAAACAGTCATGGAAAACTACGTGTTGTTAACTTACAACTCCCAACTCAGCATGTTCTTCTTGGGGATGATACAATGATTTAATTAACTACTTTCTGAAGAAACGTGTTTGGTTGTAGCTCGCTATCGCCTGACGATCCAGTCCACTAGGCGGCGGTAATGCGGCGTTAAACCAACGGCGTCTTTTCACGACACAAATTAACAATTTACGGTCGTGTTGTTTTCGCCCGTAAAGCGGAACGCGTGGAGACGGAGGAAGGTTAAAGTGAATTCCAAAAAACACGGTAAATACATAGATTTTCTGTATCGTCTTGGCATTTCAAAGTTCGTTACTTGATTTAATGCCGTTTAGAATTTATTCATTGTTCGAAAATTGTACCAGTTTGTAAATGTAGTAAAATGGCAGCAGCCTGAGGTTAGCGTGAACAGGCTGTCATTGAAGGAGACTCTCGGGATCTGAAACGGTGCGAGACAACAAACATCTGACCTGGGGACAGATTTAGAGAAGGGTTGTAGTTAATGTGTATGTACATATACAGACGTAAACGGGAATTACAAAGCTTTGATACAGAGCTAATTTGCACACAGTGTTTGTCAGCTAGCTAGCTGTTGTAGTCAGCTAAGTGTTGCTAAGTGTTAGCTTGCTTTCTAGCGCAGTTTGTCATCATTGTCATGTCAGCACAGCCATGAAAACAGATTAGATGGTTTTAGTGTTTTTGTCCTGTGTCGTGTGTTGTTGCTGTTAAGAATAGCTCGTTAACAGTTTGGTTTTACCAAACATCGTGGACAAAAATGCAGAGGTGTTTTCCTGCTGAAAGCTTCCTTAAACCTGCCTGGTGGAAGCTGCTGTTGTCGGACCTTCATCAGATCCTGGTTCAAATCTTAGTGCCTGATTTACAAACAATAACAGTTTTTAAAGCAGGGTCCTTAGGATGGCTGTCACCTTTGGCAGTGTGGTTTATTTCATGTCAACAAGGAGCAATAGAGTTAGAGTTGGATAATTCAGTTTTCTCCCAATCTGTTTCTTCCCTATGTGTGTGTGTGTGTGTGTGTGTTACATCCTGTTTTGTCCATCAGTCCATCATTCTGTCCTCCCCTCCATTCCTTCTCACTCCTCTTTCGTTAGCATCATGCCATTCGTGGACCTGCAGACACGGCTTGGCATCGACCTGGACCGCTGGCTGCTGCAGAGTGGGGAGCAGCCCAATAAGAGGGCAGCACGCTGCCATGTGTTTGAGAAGGAGTGGATCGAATGTTCCCACGGCATCGGGCAGACCCGTGCCAAGAAAGAGTGCCGGCTGGAGTATGAGGACTTCTACGAGTGCATGCACAGGCACAAGACAGTAAGTGTAAACCCTCAGTGACTGCTGGGTCTTAGTTTAACAAACTGCATATGCTGCAGATCATATTTGTGATTTTTTTTTTTTATATTGCCGGATATTGTGTCCCGTTTGCATGTTGAAACTCGGCTCACTCGGTATAATTTGCAACTGCATTGGAAAAAATAATCAATATGTCAGCAGGCAATGAAAGTCAATGCTGTGAGCACAGCTGTGATGGCTGCTGCTGACTTTAGCAGCAGTTGCTTTTTGATAACGTCACCTTCTGTAAAACCGATCTGTCTGTCTCTTCTTAGTCCACAAGGACATTAACATGTAAAAATGAAAGAAAAAATGTGATTGAAACTAAGCAAACCAAGGTTTTTTTTTTATTATTGTTTTACAACAATGAATCATAATTGATGCTATGAGGCTGTTTTAGTCACTGATCAACTGATAAAAAACTGAAAAGTGGAAACTGTGTGACTTGCTGTTGATCAGCATCAAAAATTACATTCGCTGTGCTTTAAGGTGGAACAACAAAAACCTGAGAAAGTCCAAGCAGCTGAATATTCTCAGTAGGTCCGGCGTCAGTCGTGAGTTTGCCTGCATCATTTGGGTCTGCAAATGAAGGAACAAGCCGGGGTTTCTATTATTCGTTTAATAACGTGTTTTTACCAGGAAAATGTGTCAGAGTCTGATATAATTAAATGTCTATAAGCACAGTTTGAATTGTACTAAATGTGAAGAAAGAAAGATGGTGGATTGTTGAGACACTTTGAGTTCGTCGTGCACAGCGTCAGCACAGTACACGGAGATGACACGTGAGCAGAGTTTCTCCCATCTGTCCGGGACATTGAAATTGTCCAGGAGACGTGGACCGGCACCAGTTTTTGGTTTTTTTTCCTGGCCTCGGTGTCAGCAGAAGAGAGGGTGACGCACTGCCTGCTCACTGTGAATGTGCTGCAGCAGCAGGAACGTTCTTGCCTGAATCCAAACGCCTTCGTTCACTTGTCTGCCACGTCTCTCAGAACGTGTTGGAGATGAAGCAGGACGAAGTGCTGATTTAAGATGAATGTCAGCGAAGACAACTTGAGAGTCAGACATTCCCCTCACGTCCACTGATAATTAAGGTCAAAATGTTAGTTGTTAAACATCTGTTTGCATCCAAGCTGGTATCTGATGAGATCTCTGCTGGACTTTTCATCACGAGCAGCAGATTTGGACGGACGAGTGTGTTGCTTCTCTGTCCTCTGTCTTTGGGTTAGACAGAAAGGGGGAAGTAGAACAACTCTAATGACTTTACTTTCCCTCTTCCATCTCCCTCTCACTCAATCTCCTCTTCTGTTCTTCCTTACAGAACCAGAGGCTGCTTGCGATCCGTCAGCAGCGTGAGAAGCTGGTGAAGGAGGGGACCTACACGGTGCCTCCCTGCCACTCCGGCAAGGCCGACCAGTCGCCCTGAGGGAACGCACAGCTGTCTGCAGTTCTGTTCTTGTTTATAAATGAAATATCACTATTTCCTGTCCGCTGTACAAGTTTGCAAATAAATGTTATCATCCACTGATGTATTCTTCTTGTCTTTTCCATCACTGTTTTCTTCTTTTTCTTTCTCTTTAGCGTGCAGAGAAATGTGGAGAAGCTCAGAATGAAAACAGTGAAGCTGCAGTTCAAGGTTTTGCTCAGCCCTCACTGAGGAGATTAAACCAGGTTCAAAATGTTCTTTAAATGGCACAGTTTTTAACGTCATCAGCTGTGTTTATACACACTGAACAAGTACATAAATATCAGTACTTGTAAATACTTAATAAGTTAAAGATGAGTTAAGTCATTTCCAGTGAAATGATACTATTGGTCCTGTGAAGCAGATTTTAACAGAAATAAGGTTCACACATAACCATACAACTAAAAGAACTGGTTCAAAGTAATGAAGTACATTTACTCAAGTGCTGTACTTGAGGTAGTTTACTTGAGTATTTCCCTTTCATGCATGTGATGAGCGTATAAATCACATTGCATTGTCGTAGATTAGAATACCCCACATTAAGTCAAAGTGGGGTAGTTTACTGGCTTTCCATTAATTGTGTTATTAATTTCATCGTCCACATGCTGAATACTTATACTCAGTTTTTGTTGTTCGTGCCTGAAGGTCTTCTGTTCGGTCTCAGACATTTAGAGCTCAAGTCTAAAGTAGACTGCAGGCATCGGCCGTCATAATAATTTATGGTCTGCTTAGTAAAGCACTAAATTTAAAATGCTCAAACCAACAGTTCGTTCCTCCGGCTGTGGTGCTCGTAGTGTTCAGCTGTGTGTGGAAGTTTAACTGCAGTGCATTTTCTTGACCCTCTGACCTGATTTTAGTAGCTCATTAAATGGATTAACCAGTAAATGCTCCAGAGGGACGTCTGGACCGCTGCGATGAGAAACTGATATGAATGGATGATGTTCGGCGTCCTTGATTCAATTAGCGGCGTTTAGCTCTGACTGATGGGATTAGGAGGCTCAGTGAGGAGCCACAAGATGGAGCCAGGAGCACAGAAGAGAAACGTTCACATTAAATCTTTGGAACTGTTAGTGTGGAGTTTTTAAGTTCACACTTACTGTCACGTCTTGTGATGATCCAGATTCACCCTCAGTTTAAAAAAACAGTTTCAAAGTATCAAAACTGCATCATCTCAGGTCGCACATGTGAAAGCAGTCGGTAAAATCAGTAGTTAAAAGTCCACACCAGGTCAAACTGAGAGTGAAAGATGTTTTACTCTTTATTATTTTATTAGTTTTATTACTCGTCTCCTGCTTTATGCCACCGACAAAGCAGAGTCTGAACACAGCTGGCCTCTCTGTCCTCTTGAAATCCAAACTGACTTTATTAGGCTGAAAGTTACATATAATCACAGCTGCTTTGCACAACATCGTGCAGCACTCGGATACGTGACTCACATGATCATGAGGTTTCAGTTATGTAAACTTCATTTTGTCTGGGTTCACAGCCAAAGGCACAACACTGGCCAGTAGTCGTGTCAGGAGCCTCATGTACTACGACCCTGTTTACACTGAAGGATAATCAGTCCATTGCTGTTCAATAATTAACTAATAATGACGGAATGAGCAGTGATCGTAGTGAACTTTAGCTTTTGTTTTACTGTCACAGTGGCCTTCGGGTTCATGTGGTCGGTCAGTCCATTAACTGCTGTTTGATTAAAGTGGCAGCAGCACAGATAATCCAGCACTGCTTCACTCTCTGCTGATCGGCTGCGATGGAGGGAGGATGAGAGAGTCTGGATTATCCAGCAGCGGGGCCCAGACACCAACAACCAACACCACCACCCCCCAACAAACACACAGCAATCCCAGTGATACCCATTTGACCCAGTGCCTTATCAGTCTGAGTGCCAGACAAAGACAGACACGTCACCTAAGACTTCATCATTACCTCTACGTGACACAGCTGAAACCGTCTCTTCTGCACCATCAGGCTCCGTAACTTCATGTGATAAGGAGCTTGGTTTGCTTAGTTTCAAGAAAAGTAATAAACAAAAGTTACCTCAGACCTCAGGGATTCAGATAAATGACGCAAAACATTAAAAACGCAAATAAAATTCTCGTTGTTCTGCACCAAATTTTTGTGTGCTCAGCTTGTGTTGAAATATTTGAGATGCTCTAAACAAAGGATGGTCTTCAAACAAATTAAAGAGTAGTTAATGAGTTTTACAAAGTCACATAAACTCATAAAAATATAAAATCAGAACAGAAATTATTTAGGCAAATAAAACAATGTGTCCCTTGTCAGTATGTATAATATGGTTAAAAATATATTTTCCATCACAACATGAATACTGTGTCTTCCTATACAAGATCCAGGTTCTCATCTTAAACATTAAAAACTGATGTCAGTGGTGAAGCTCACAGCTGAATGAAATCAAAAGTTATTTTGGAAATATATATATATATATTTTTTAGTCCTTATTTGTAAAAAAGTGACAATATAAACAGCATTAACTGATTTTTAGTCACTTATCCTTATATTTAAACATCGAGCAGACACAACAACGTTAGCTCCAACGCTGGAGTTTCTGGCCACCTGATGAACCAAATTCATTTTAGCTCAATTTTTGGTCTCCACCACCTCCTGAATGAAATAAGCTTTTAGCTGCTAAATGCTGTTTCCACAAGCTTTCACGAGCAGCTGCCTGCAACATGATGTGAGACTGAACCAAAGAAGTAAAGTTGTGATTCTTGCAGCTTTGAGGACAGGAGGGGTGAGACTCAGACTTCCCACAGTCTCTTGCCTTAGCATAAGGCCCCAAAATCACTTAAACGTGCAGTTATATCAAAGTGCAGCCTATCAGCAATGCTTTATAGTGCAGCTAATTGTTTAACATTGCAGGGATATTGTTTTTTTTTTGTTTTTTCCCCACAATTTAAATTCCCTTGAAGTTTGGGCTGAGAACCTTAGAGGTCTGACAAACCTAAACTGTGAAGACTTTGTGCCTGCTGACTGGGTGCCCAAACACAACAGTCCATCTCTACAGCTGTAATCAACTGCTTTTTGAGCTACTCCCCCTCTTCCTCCAGCTGTTTGGAGAGGGAGGGGGTTAATGTGTGTGTGTGTGTGTGTGTGTGTGTGGAGGGATTATAAAAAGCCAGATTAATACTATCTCATGTGATGTAAAAGTTCCAGCGGTCAGATCCAGCGCGCTGATTCTTCGCTGTAATCCTGAAGTGCATGTGAGTGAGTAGCCGCTGCAAATATGCCAAAGTGAACGCCCTGTTTTCTCTCCCCGCACTCCAAAATCTGTTATATGTGTGTGTGTGTGTGTGTGTGAGAGAGAGAGAGGGAGAGAGGGAGAGAGAGGGAGAGAGTGTGTGTGGATCTCGGTCTGGGTTTGGCGGTGCTGTTGAGCCACGGATGACGCACGGAGCACAACCGAAATTTCAATTTCCGCGACACTTAACGCACTCAGTAGACATGGGTTAAGTGTCGGAGCCGTGGAAACAGCCAATCGAAGAAAGAAAGAGAGAGAGAGAGAGAGAGAGAGAGAGAGAGAGAGAGAGAGAGAGAGAGAGGAGGGCTCGTGGGGGGTTGTTGAGAGGAGAGAAGAAGAGAGAGACGGAGGGGAACCGAGGAGGAAGAGGACAGCCATTACCGTTCAGGATTACGCTGCCTGCTGTTCTCCTCAGCCTCATCCCCCACCGGCTGCGTCTCGGTTCGGTTGTGGAGGACGCGTGGTGACAGAAACCCGATCGGTGGAGCAGCTCAGCCTTTCATCCATCCTTCCTTCCCTCCTTCCTTCCTTCCTTCCAGCAGAGGGAGCGGCGGCCGCAGCATCCCCGGCCTCCCTCGCTCTGTGCTCGGATTCCAGGACCGCTGCTGCCCGGTGAAGGTAAGCGGCTGCGGAACTCACGCAACTGTGTGCGAGCCCGGGGGTGTTCACACCATCACCACCGTGTTTTACCAAGACCCGCCGAGTGGGGGGAGGATCGCAGTTGTCCTTTAAAAGTATCAGACAGAATACTGTGGTCTTCAGAAACTCACAAGACTCACAATCCAGGGACGTAACCTGTTCAGGGAGGGTTGTAGTCTAATCTAACGCGTGTGTAAATAATGAGAAACGTGTTGATCACATCGAGCCTTTTCCTCAGCGCTCTGCTCGCTGCAAACAACCGCTCAGTCAGAGAGGGTTTGTGGGTCGTGAGGAGCCTGCCGAGGAGGTTCTTTCCACTAACGAGAGACTCAGCAGCAGCAGCAGCAGCAGCACAGGGGCAGCATTTCGCCAACAGCGCCAGTCACAAATGGATAGATGGAATTAGTTGGCGTTATCCACCCATCCACCCATCCATCCACCCATCCACCCATCCGTCCATGCAAGCAGGCGCGGTGTGTGCTGGACAAAGAGCCCCGTGCTTCCAGCCGGCCCTGGCCCTCGCACAGCGCGTTTGGGCTCCATGTCTGATGTCCATTCATGCAAACACATTCTCCCTTCACATTCAAAGGGAAAGGCAGACAGACGGAGAGAGAGAGACAGGGAGAGAGAGAGGGGGAGAGGGGGAGAGAAAGGCATGTGTGCAAAACTGGTGACATAAAACACCAACTGCAGCCATGATTTTGTTTTGTGTGCACAAACACACACACCCATGATAGGCTGCCGTTATTGATCTGAGCAGTCCGTACAGCTGATTACATCCAGAGAAACCTCCATCATCACCTCCACCTGCTGTGTGAATCCCAGAGGACTCCATCCACTGCAGGCCGTCTGTCTGTCTGTCTGGAAAAGCTCAGTGATATTATGCAAGGTGCAGGTCAGGCAGAGAAGGAGGGAAAGTCAGGATTCAGGGCTCCCCTCCTGCCGCTTTGTAGCAGATGGTACAAATGCACAGCTCGCTTCAGCCTTATGTTGGTCGCCGTTCTCTTCAGACACACACGAGCCAGAAACAACATTTTCATAATTCATCTCTATTTTATTCAGCTGATTTTACTTGGTCGGTCTCTTCCGAGCATTTTTCACTCTTCACTGGCCTTAGACTCACTGTATGTTACAGTGATGGAAAGCACCAATGTGTCCCTGAAGAAGAGCACTGTTGGTGCCGTGTGCCATGGCTGAGCTAATTAGACAAATCTCTTTTATTCTCTCTTTTTCACTCTTTCCTGTATGATGAAGTGACTCAGGTTCCTGCCATTATCTCTGATTCATGTGTTAGTCGTTTAGTCTATAAAATTTCTGTTAACGATGAAAAATTGCAACTTCCAAGAGCTCAAGGAGACATCTTGAAATTCCTTGTGTCGTGTAAGCCATTTCCAGAAGGCCAAAGGCGTCCATTTGCATTGATAAAAAAACCTGAGACATTGGAGCCAAATCAGTCAATCAAATGTTTGGCATTTTAGTTGATGAATGTCCTAAACTCATTGATTTATCTTCTCTCAACTCATCCTGTGGTTCCCAGCTCACAACCACTGAAATTAAGCTTTTTGTGGACTTAGTGCAGACGTAAATTATAATTTGTTCATCCAAAGTATAATTTTCACTTTTTCATATGGAGGCTTTTTAAAGGCCCTAAATGGATGAAAATAGCCAGACAATCTGCTAACACTTTGTACATTATGGCTCTTCCTTGACAATACCACACTGTGTTTTTGTAAAACGCCTCTGGCACCTCCGTCCTCTGTCTGTCTGTCTGTCTGTCTGTCTGTCTGTCTGTCCGTCTGTCTCCGGAGCCAGCAGTGTCTGTGCTGGTTTGCTGTCCCTGCAGCTGTTTGGTATGCACACAGCATCTTATCATGAGTGAAAGAATGAAAAAACCGAGACTGAGAAACACAGAGATTTCTGTATTCATCGCTTTGTGTAAGACAGCAGAGGCCGTGACAACATAATGCTGGGATTTCTTGTCACCTCTCTGTCTTATCCTTCGTCGCTTGTTAACCTCTTGCTCTCACTTTTTCTTTCTGTTTCGTTCTCTCGCTCTCACTCTGCCTCTCGTTTTCCCCTTCTTTCTCTATCAATCTAATTAACTCTCTGTGTCCAGTCATGCTGAGTCGTGGTGAGCTACAGTATTGTTGGCAAACAGTCCAGTTTCCTGTGTGTGTGTGTGTGTTAATATATGCGTGCTGTTCTGTGTGTGTCTGTGCATGTGTTTTGCAGTGTGTGTGCGTGGGGGAGCTGAGTCTAGCCGTTCATTTATGCAGTCTGTCAAGTGTGTGTTACTCATCCTGACTGGGGGCTGCGTTTTAAGGGGATTCACGGCTCATTCATCCTCATACTCTGCTCACCACCTACACTTTGAAGAGCCGATGCAACAAGTAAATATGTTAAATGAAGATGTTTGACCTGTGACCAGATGTCACACCAGATGTCTTTCCGAAGGCCCTACAATCAATTTAAAGGACTTGGAGGAGCTGCAAGCAGAATGTTGCACAGCTCTGGATGCACTCTGTAAATCACATGTGGATCAGGTGTGTTTTCTGCTCAGGTGGCTCTGTGTTATTGAGTTTGTCAGGCAGAACTGAGCGTCCTGTCTGTCTGTTGACCATAAATGTCAGTGAGACGTTCACCACCGGCTGTCAGTGTGCTGGTGTGACGGGCGCTGGCGGTTACAGCCGTTACTTGGCGAACTCTGTCTGGCTTTCTCTCTCTGTGTCCTTCCCTGACTCTGCCCTCCCTCGCTCAGACTCTCACCGCTACCTCCTCATCTCTGTTTCACGTCACCGCTGCTCTTCCTCCTCCTCTTGTGTTCCCAGCACACACACACATTCCCCACTCAGGCTAAGCTGTGGGAGCAGACTGTGTCCATGTAAATCCTGGTTGTGAGTTATAAATCAGGCCAGTTGGGCATCCAGCATCGCCTGATTTGGCTGCTGCTCGGCGTCACCCGAGGCGACAGGATCAGAGAGTCAGTCAGTTAGTATATTAGCCTGAATGTAAATATCAGTATGTGAAACATTAGTGTATTAATAGATCAACTGAAACAGAAAACGAATGAAGAACACTTTTGGTTATCGATTAATCAGTGAAGTCATTGATCAAGCAAAAATCACCACACGTTCGTTTGTTCCACCTCCTCAAATGTTGAGGATTTGCTGCTTTTCTTCAGTTTATATAATTGAAATGGAATTTTTTTGAGTTTTGGACTTTGGTGACGTCTCTTTGAGCTGTGGGAAGCTTGTGGGACTTTTTTCACAGTTTTTCCAGAATCTCTAACTTAAAGGTGGAACATGAGCCAAAAGTGCACCTTTTGTGTTGTATTGTTTTGGTAAGATGCAGAATGCTGTTATGATCCCAAGACTCCATAACTGACTGACTTCCTGTGCCACTTAGGCATCACTTAGGAGCTGCACTTAGCCCGCAGTGCTCATCCAGTTGTTTTTTTTTCACTTGAAACTTCTGGAAGTCCGGACTGAGCGTTATGGTGGGCCAACTTTTGTCTGTCAAATATCCAGCTAAAAGAAAAAATGCAATCAATCAATCCGACATGATGAGCCAATTAACTGATTAGTCGATTGACAGAATATCAACGTCAGTTTCAATCATCAGTTTTGATAGTCAGTAGTTCACAAGCAAAAGTAAATAACATCAGCTTCTTCCAGCTTAGCATATGTGAACATTTGCTTGTCGTCTTTGTTGTATGATCCAAAACTGTTGATCCTCATCAGTCTGCAGAAAGTAATCATTACGTTAGCAGATCATAAAAATAATCGGTTTAAATGAAACAAACAGAATTGAAACCAGGGGATTAGGGAGTTATTTTCACTATATGTTCTGTGATTTTATTGATAAGAAATCAATAAAAAAACAATCAGTAGAAGAATCGCTAATAGAAATAATCCTGACTTGCGGTCCTGACACAAAGCTGTGATCAGAGTCATCGTGTGAGCGTGTGTCCATGTTTGCTGGTGTGACTGGGAGTAAAAATGCCTCAGTGCTGATCTGATCAGACAGGAAGTGATCTCACTGCTGCTCCAGTGTTTCTGCTCGTACTTTCTCTTTTCTTCTGTTCCCCCCTCGCAGAGCCGTAATGACACAGTGTGGCTTTCGAGCTTCCATTCTGGCTCTATTTTTAAATCCGCTAGCTGCAGTGGCACTGACTCACTGTCAGTGAGCAGCAGGGAAACTGACTTTACACTCACTCACACGCACACACACACACACACGACACGAGGCCTGTGAGATACTCCACCAAACACCGGAGAACCGCATGGGATTCTGGGAAGGCTTTAACCTCTTCCTCACTCTGTTGCTGTGGAGACAGGGACCCAGGAAGTGGGGGCTTTGCCAGCGGTCGCGCCGGGGGCCAGCAGCGGGAGGAGCAGGAGGAGGATTTCTGGCAGCAGTAGCCCAGATGGAGATCCCAGCCGTTGTGTTGGACTCACACATCGCACACAGAAACATTCCCACCCTGTGACCACAGCTCAGGTCTGTCCACTGTTTAGTCTTTGGCAGGCAGCACAAGTCAGTCAGTCTGTAAAGTGATCGCAGTTTAGGGAGTTAAGCCGCTTGTTTGTTGAAGTTCCTCAGAAGCCAGAGTGACTGTTTTTACAGTAAACCGGATCGATTTGGGAACTTTTATTCTGAAAGATTTAATATAAATTTTGAGGAAGCAAAAGATGTTAAATGATTTGGGCTTGTGTACCCGAGTCAAACTTCTTATTTTTATAAAGCTGCAGTGTCACTCTGTCTTACAACCTTCGTCAGCACCTTCAGCCTTCGTGTTCCAGATAAAACCAGACGATGGTGTTTTGTCTCTGAGGTGTTGTTCACAGGAAACGTTCTGACGTGTCACAGCTTTGCACAGTCGCCCCACAGTGAGAAGGTTCTGTGTCATGTTCAAACCCAGCGAACACGGAGTTTGCGTGTTCTCCCGGTGTCTGCGTGGGTTCCCTCTGGGTTCTCTGGAGACGTGTGGGTTAGCTTAATTGGTGACTCTAAATTAGGAGCTGTAAATGTGAGAGTTAATGACTGTGCGTCCCTGTGTGTCAGCGCTGTGGTGAACTGGCGAGCTGTTCCGGGCGTACACCACGCCTCTCGCCCGACGTCCGCTGGGATTGGCTGCAAAGGATACGTGGTGATAGATAAAGGATCAACAATGGACTGAAGGAGAAGGCTGAATTCCATTTAGCTGCTTTAGTGTCAGGGTCCTGGTTTTGCACATGCTCGGCTCACTGAGATACTTGAATAGAGCAGAATGATCACTGGTGTCATTCACACTCAGATATTAATGCAGATGAGATTTTCACATTTGCTCGTTTCAAAATCACTGCTGGTGTGGTCTCCTGGGAACATTCTGGATCTACTCTTTAAGAGATTATATTATTTCATCTTGACTGGACATCACGCTGAGAAACAGATGTGCTCAAAGTCCTGCAGCTGCATTCAAACTCAGACAATCACTGACCTGCTGAACTGAACGAGACGCCCTGTGGAGCCAGTAACAGCCAATTCATTCACTCAGGACGGGTATTGATTTCATGATGCTGTGATGGACAGATCAGAGGATCAGATCCCCAGAGTCCACACACACACACACACACACACACACACACATGCAAGCTTCTCTCTTACGCGTTTGCTTACTGCGAGTATTTACTGTCACTCATTATTCTGCAGTCTAATGAATAGTTTTGAATTGATCCTTAATGCCAATAAGCAGTCAGGGTGTGAAGACGGATGAAGGACAGAGAGGGGGAAGCGATGGAAGAGAAGAAAGAAAAAGAGAGAACGGACAGAGAGTGAAAGTGAGATGAAGAAAGAGAAAAAAGCTCTCCTCTGTCTTCCCCACGTATTGACTCTTCTGTAAAAATAGCAACACCAGAGAAGCTTTGTAGTCTCATCTCTCTCCCTCTTAAGACTTTGCTCCTCATTTCAGCCGAGTGTGTTGAATAGTCGCTGTTCAGAGATTCCCTCTCTTCCATCCCTCCGTCCTGCCACAGAGCCGTCTTTCTTCCATCCTTTCATCAGTAAATCAGCTGGCAGCGGGTCATGATGTGATGAAGGGATGAAATGCTGAACTAACGTTTACTCGCAGGCCTTGTATCTGTGTGACGTTTGTGTTCTGAATCCGACGACATGCTCGTACATGAACACAGAAGGACGTCACTCCTGAACGTCCCTCCACTGTTGAAATATCAAGAATATCAGTCATATTAAAATCTGTTCATCATGTTCATGCAGACTGAGGTTTTGTTTGGGAGTTAAAGTTGCTCCACACAGTCAGGCCTCAGTGATCTGCAGCGTCATCTCTGCTCTCATGTGCTCTCCTCCGCTTTCATCTTTTCCTCAGAAGTCGTTACACGTCTGCAGCCTCATAAAGTCTGTAACAGTCGTCTAGACACGATGACTAACTTAACCCAGTTGTTTCTCTCCTCGTTTTCCTCTCGCTGATCGCTGCATTACTGCCGTTGCGTTGAGCCTTTGCATCATTCACGATCCTTGCGTGATCACACAGCAATGAATTATACAGCGTCTCCACTTTGTCTAAAGCGCCTTCTTCTCTTTTTCCCTATAATTCTTCTTCCTCCTTCATTCCTCCTCCCTTCATCTGACCTTCTTTCTTCCCCCTCCCCCACTGCCTTACTTCTCTCTGTCTCTCTCTCCTCCTTCTGTCCTTACTTCCTCTCCTCTGCTTCTTCTTCCTCATCCCTCTCCTCCCTGCAGCCCTGAGACGAGATGGAGTCGTCAGATGATGATACTCTAAGCGAGCGCTCCTGTGCCAGCGAGCCGTCCTTCCGTAGCGAGCGTTCAGGGGGGTCGTTGTCCCCGTGTCCATCGGGACTTGTGGGACCTCCTGGAGACACGTTGCCATGGAACCTGTCCAAACATGAAAGGAGGAAGAGGAAAAGCCAGGACTCTGTGCTGGACCCGGCGGAGAGGGCGGTGGTTCGTGTTGCAGGTAAGGACTCAGACTGGCAGGTTTTACAGTCCCTCTGTTTCAAGATACTTTCAGCATTTGTGCCTGTGAGCAAGGCGTCGATCCTGCACGTGCTCAGTGGGGCTGCTGAGAGGCAAAAGGTTGAAGGTTGTTGTGGGAATGGACGATGGAAAAGTCTGAATGTGAAGCAGTTGCTGAGTGAGTGTGAGATCAGTGAATTTATATTCATGCTCAAAGTCTGAAGTCTGAAGGGAGAAACTGAAAGGAGCCAAAGAAGTAACGTCTAATGGACTAGACATTAATGGACCTTCACTTGGCTGTAGAATCGGGGAAAAGCTCGAAGAAAGAATCTGAATCCACTGCTTCACTTTCTGTGATTGGCAGATGACTTTCTGTTCAGTTCATGGGAGATCTGGTGCATGTTTGCCCTTGTGGTGAGCTAGCAGAGAGGTGATAATGGATGTGGAGGCTGTGCAGCCATACTCTCAGTTTCTTTGTCATTAGATGCTGTGGTTAAAAAGCTTTTATCTGGTACTGAGCCACAGGATGTGTCCACGTCCTTCTCATATGCATTCTGACATTTTCTTGGCCGCTCAAGTTGATTGCAGGGCTTCCCTCTGGCTTTGATTAAAGGCCTGCATAGTTGGAAAAGGTCCCCTTCTCCTGAAAAATAAATGTGATGGGAGGAAAATCTGCTCATGATAGCTGATGTTTCATACTTCAGATAATAACGTGGTGTTATCTTGTAAAACTCCAATGTGTTCATTACTGTCATTAAGATTTTTTAAGTGGTGGTTTGTGTACAACGCAATTTGATGAGTTTCTTTTCTTCTTTTTAACTTCAGCAGATGTTTATTCTTGTAACATTTGTGGTTTAGTTGTCAAGAGAGTCAAAAGTGAAGGTCAGATTAGCCATCACCTCCCTCACTCCTCCGTCGACGACTGTCTTCCCTCCGTCTGTCTCTCGTCTCCGCTGTACGAAGAAGAAGGAGGAGGAGAAATGTAGGTTACTCAGTTCTCTGGAGAAGCCAGGGTTCCCCCGCTCGTGTAAGCAGGCTCTGGTAGCAGGCTAATGGCTCTCTGTAAGTGGAGAGGCGGAAGACATCCAGTTTGAGAACTGAGGCAAATGAAGTGGGCTTAGTGCTGCACCTCTTATCGTCTGTGGCTTCTTTTCCCCACTCACATCATCTCTTAATTGCGCTGATTATTTACTGTTTGAGGCTTTCATCACTTAAGTGTGTGTCAGCGGATGGATGTCCTGGTCTGCAGCAGAATAAAGCAGCAGCACTCCTCAGGTTGGCACAGTGTAAGAGGTCAGTAATAAATGAGGAGAGCAAACTCTGAAGCCGTCCTCTGTGGACACGTGCACCTGCACTAAATATAAATTAGTCAGCCATTAGATGTTTTATTGTTTCTTGCTTATACTGTGATTTCTATTGCTTTTATATCTCAGGTTGTACTAAAAAGATTGCCATGTTGGAGTGATGTAGTATCTAACACTTTCCCATCTGCAGTTTCTCAATGAAAAGACGTAATATACCACAAGAATCATAGATGTTTGATGTAATATTAGATATACCATCACAGGAGACGTGATCCGTGTTTCCCTCCTCTGTTACAGACCAAACTAGATGCAAAGTATTGGTATTCCCTGAAGCGGTCATGGATGAAACAGTTTTAGTCCTGTGCTGACATCCTTTTCTATTCTTTTTTATGCGAAAAATAAACTGCAATATCACTAACTCTGTAAATGCCAATTAAGGGATGGGAGAAAGGAGTATAGGGAGGGGAGGACAAGAGACAAAAGGCCTACTTTATAGACGTGGAGGCAGCATGTAGATCAGGACAGGGTGAAGGGGTTGGTGTAGAGATCACAGTGAGAGAAAGATGTCTGTGAGTGTGTATTATGTTTACATGTTAATGCTGTTTCCCTGTGCAGAGAAGGCGTAATGCAAATAATTCCAGTTTGAACAGACCTGCAGAGTTAAGGTTTTGTAGTCTGTAAGCTTCTGAATCCATTCACGATGGAAGCCTGTGTGGTTCTTCTCAGATATCTGCTTTGACAATCAGCTACGTTTACGGCCCGTTTAAGACGTCAGCTGCGTCTCTTCTTTGCTAAATCTGCCTGTAAATGTTTGGAGGGAAGATGTCCACAGAGCTGCAGCTTCTGGCCTTTATGTTTGATTCCATTTAAAATACTCTATTTGAGAAGCTGAATTCCAGCGTGAAGACGTGGTTCAAGTGTGTGTGTGAGTGTGTCTCTGGTCGTTTTTGTGTGAGCCTCCATAAGCAGGCAAGTTGTTTCACGCCTGAAATTAGCTCAATTAGACGTACATGTTGATAGAAGAAAGAAGACAATGTGTGTGTGGAAATGTGTGTTCAGGAGGCGATGAGAGGGAATGTTTGGAATTTGGATTTGAGTGCATATGAATGTGAAAGTGTGTATTCCTGTGATTGTGTATGTGTGTTTGTCACATGCACGATCACAGATAAAAAGGAGGCGATAAAAGGCAGCATGTGATCGACCCGCCTTAAATGAATCTCTTTCTAACGAATCGCTTCCATAAGCAATATGAGAAACACGATCCTCCAGTGGAGTGAAAACGACTCCACGCTGACATCAACGAGGCTCTTTACTCTTTACATGTGAGAAGCTAATGACAAGCAGACCTGAGTGGGAAGGTGGAATCGGTTGTGATGCTGCAGCCGACACTTTTCTGTCCTGAGGTCATCTTCTTCACTGCAAACAGCACAAGTTCCACATGTGCAGTTTTATCTTTCATTTACAACCTGCAAAGAATGTGATTCTCTATGTCTACTTTTGTGTCTAATTGTTTACATCTTTCCAAATTTCGAGGCCTGCTTTTCCCATCTGTCATGCTGCTTGCAGATGTGAGCGAAGGAAATGATCTCAGATGTTTTGTTTTTAAAGAACAAGCTGTCAGGAAAATGGCTGATTTTTTCCCCCCTCACTCCTCTTTCTTGTCACACGAGCGTGTAGTGGAAATTCACAGCTGTGCCGCAGTTTGTGTGTGAGCTCAGAGAGCGAGGAATCATTTCAGAATTATTATCCACAGTTATTAAAGGACTGTTTGGCGGGAAGGTTTCCTGGCAGCAGCTCGGGGCTGAGTCAGAGTCAGACTTGTTTGTATGGAGATCATATGGTTCTGACAGCAGCAGGTAGTGCCAGTGCAAGCCCACAGGGGGGTTAAAGACAGACGACGCCTTGCTAACACTGACAATATTCTGAAATCTCCTCTCAACCCCTCAACCCCCCCATATATTCCTGAAAACCTGTATTTTACAGGACCAACACCGATGCCTGTGAATTTTTTAATGTCTCCTGCAATCCTCAAGTTAACAAAAGAAACTGATTTATTTAGGAATATGCACCATGTAAGCACATTCTAAACATTTTTTTATAAAGTTGATTCGTACTTGAGTTAGAACCCTTTAACTAAACACAACCTACACATCAGATTCAGGTAATAGTATACTATTAATACTACTAATAGTAGTAGTATACTACTAATAGTAATACTAACAACCCCCTAAAGCTCAGTAATTAACAAACTAAAATGCAAAAGCGACTGAGCTTTTGGACAAAGCCAGGCTAGCTGTTTCCCTTCATTTCCAGTCTTTATGCTAAGCTAAGCTAACGAACTGCTGGCTCCAGCAGACAGATATGAGAGTGGAAATCCCATTGGGCACTTGGAGAACGTGGGCTTGTTCTCTTAAAAGAGTGATGTGCTGCTGATGTTTAGAAGTTCATAAATGTCATAGATGTTGAAATGGATTTGAGTAATCTGTGTTTGACACCTGACTAACTGATGGATCCTCTTCATCGAGCAGGAGCTTCTCTGTATTTGTTCTGTGAGCTCGCAGGTGATTCAGCCTCAGTTTGTTTTTCTGGTAACATCCAGTGTTTTTCCCCGGCGTGTCCAGTGCTCACTCAGGCGTTGAGGCTATTGTGATGATATTACATTTAACTTAGTATGGACTATGTGTTTACATTGACCTAATTTTCCATTCAAGCAGAGGCTGGAATGTGGAAAACGAATACATTAGGCTGCTTGTACCAGTAGACCGCAATGGTTTACTGCCAGAGACTGAGATTCTTGATTATTTGTTGATTGGAAAGATTGCAAGCAGTGCAGAGATTGACAACCCAGAAAACAGGGAGGGGAAAGTTGCTTTTCTACAAGGCAGAAGAAAGTTGAGGCAGAAGTGGTGGCAGGAGAGAGGGCGAACACGACGAGCTTTGTGGAGAGATGAGAGACGCTGCTGTCCTGACTGGACTCTGTTATTCAGCCTCTCTGGGCTGCTCTGCCTGCCTGCTGAGTGTGAATGTCAATGAAAAACCACCCAACAGCTGCTGGGTTTTCTGCTCAAGTGAAGGAGAGTTTGAGGATTTACCCCCTGAAATACAGCTTAGAGCTGAGAGTGTCAGTGCTGGGGACTAATGTGTGTGTCATGACTGAATTGGAATTTATGGTGTGTGCACAGTCAAACAAATACACACCAATCTGAACAAATGTAAGAATTTTACAAACAAAAACAGGTCAACAACTAATTGAGAAGGGTTGTATTTATTTGTTGAGTTGTTCTACATTTGTATGAATTGGTTGGAAGTTTTCACGGATTGGAAAATGCTTTGAATGCACTCTAAAATTATACACACTTACAGTATGCATTTTCTTTGTTGTTTAAGCACAAAAAGAGCGACGAAACTGAAGAATATGAAGATCTATGCAGAAGTTGAGACTAAAAAGACTAAAAGGGTATTTCATTAATCTTTTCCGCATCCAAACAAGACACACAACAAAGTGTGTGTGATGCACCGTACTTGCGTGCGAGACTGCAGCAGTGATAATGTGTGCACGTGAACATCAGGACCCCAGATGTGTGTGCCTGCATGTAACTTAGGCGTCCACCGTCCCGCCTGCTGCTCTTCCTTCCGCATTTCTTTCTCTGCAGGCAGCTGAAGGGACGCCTCGGCCCAAAGCTGCTCCCCTGTTGCCGTGGCAACGTGTTCTCCTCTGTTTCTATGGTTATAAAAGGCGAAGAGAAGCACTGGCGACGGGGGTGAGAGCGACTGACACTGGATATAAAAGGAGGGCAAAACAAACAGTGAAAGAGAGAGAGAGAGAGTGTCAGAATTTTAATTTGGGACTGGAAGAAAAGAGGAGGGAGTTTGTGAAAGAGTAGAGAAACAGACGGAGGAGTGAAGAATGAAAAGTAATGAAGGGCAAGGTTCAAAGGGAGGGGGGGAATGATGACTTTTAATGAAAGAGGAGGGTGAGGGAGGCCATGAAACGGGAAGAGAAGGAGAACGCTTAACAGAAAGAGGCATTAAGATAAAACCAGAGGAGCACTGAAAACCTGAGGGTGAGACAGAGTGGAGAAGAGAAACGAGTTGAGGGAGCGAAACAGAAAGAATCACAGAGCGAAGCCGCGAGGGAAAGCTGCTGCTGATGTTGAAAGAGAAAGATTGAGATCAGAACATGTTGCTTTTAGCTAAAAACTTGTTCACGTGTGAATAACAGTCCATTTAAAAAAATAAATAAATAAATCATGTGTGCTTTGAAGTCACATGGGTTCTTCTATGAGACGTCTTTGTAAGAGATAAGTGGATATGATCTAAATCACATTTACTGTTTTTTAAATTAAAAACAAGCCTAAGTAGATCAAGTGAACATAATGTATTCTTAGAGCTTTAATGAGCCCTCATAACTGCAGTTTGATGTTATCCGCTGAAAGAACACTGACTTTGTTTGTGCTGAATTTCTGAGAAACCACAGATTTTACACACAAACGGTTCTCAGGTGGTTTGAAATGTTTACAATGACATTTTAAACTTGAGTTTCTGAAAGTTCAAGGCAAAGGTCAGACTTTACGCTGGATCTTTTCTGAAATTTGTACGGCCACATAAGACACTAATCCAAGTCACGCACATTTTTCCAATAATTCCCTGCTTGTTTGTGGTTATTTAGGGCACTTAGCTGCTTGATCAGACTGTAATTTAGCAAAAATGCAGGCGCGGATAATCCAATGACATCGTTTGTTTGATATGAGTGAGATCTTTCATTGGAGCTGTTTTGTAGACACTGAAGGTCTTCAACATCCAGGACGCTGGCATAAAGGGTCAGAAATGGATTCAGATGTTGAACACTGAAGGTCAGATGTTTTATTGTTCTGAGCTCTGCTACTGAGGCACCGGTCATGCTGATGTGTTGAGTACTGCATGTCCTTTTGGCTCCCAGACCACATTCACTGTGCAGCTGGACTCTGTGTGACAGCACACACACCCACAACACACACACAATCAGGCGTGTTTATACACAAACAGGAGGACACACTCTGTAGGAAGACAACAGGAGGAGTGACGGAGGCAAACAGAAACAAGAAGAAAGGATTTCTCAGTATTGTGTCTGTCCTCTTTGCAGTAATACACAAACACACACACTTCATCACTTTTATTATTGTTTTATTTACCATTTATACACATCATGAGGTGATTTAAAACATGGAAGAATAGAAACAAAAAGAGAAGATGTTTTCACACTCAGACCAAGTTGCAGTCAGTTTATCGCACTTTGCGTTGTCCCCCACTAGGGGGAGATATAGCAGCTTTCACACATTGGCAGGTTGTGTCCTTTTACCTGAGGGACCCTTGTGCTTTGTGCTGTGATACCACCTGCTTTGTTTGTCATGATATACCAGTAAATACTGAAGGTACTTGTTATAAACATTAAAAAAGGACTGTTCTGGAGTATCCTGGAAATGTTATGTTACCCGGACCTTGAGACCAGAGTCATAACAACCTCCCTCTTGTTTGTAAGATCACGTCTGCTGGCCTGTTTTGCTTTCATAATGAAAATTTTGGATCCCTCCACTTGTATTGTAATTGGTTGTGTATGTATGTGTGTGGGAATGTGTGTGCGCCACGTTTGGATCTTCAAGATGTCCGATGTGACACATGAGTCCTGGACAGGAAGACAGGATGGAGCGAATTGAGCCATAGACATGTTATCAATTATTGTAAACACGAGAGACCACTTGTTAAATGACCGGAAGAACAACAAGACATGGCTTTAGCACTCTCATGGTTATAAATTTGAACCACATTTCCCATAATCCTACTGTACACACCAAGTTAAGGTGTAGATAAACAGAGCAGAGAGCAGGAAGTGTTGGAAACAGGAGTCAAACCCCAGCCCACACAGACAGGATCTGAAAGTCAATGTGGTGGCTTGAAAGCGGTCATCAAAGCCTTGAGGAGTGTATTTCGATCCAACATTGATTTTAATCCACATTTGTTTCAGCCCTCGTCAAACAAAGTATATACCTGACATTCTGTGCTCTCCGTACACTATAGGCTCTATTCTTGCAGATACGATATTTCTGCAAGGAGCTGCACAGTTTCAACATTGTGTGTCATCATCTTCATGTGTTTCGGTGGGATTAAATCACATAATCTTTACACCACTTCAACGAAACTGCTTAATGGGCTTTAACATCATCATGCTGAGGTCATCCACTGATGCCTGTTCAACCCAGAAGGACCAGATCGACTTGCAGGGAGATTCACCTCACTTCAGACTGATCACCGGTCAAAAACAGATGCTCACTTGACTTTTGGCAAAAAAGTTTATTATTTTGGCTGTGTTAGAATGGAGAGGGTATATTTATCAGAACATGTTTCATAGGCTTTCACTTGGATTTAATTATTCTGCCACAGTTGTCTGTAATACAAATTCAGTTAGTTTTTAGATAGCAATGTGCTCTATTAATTTGGCTCATCCAAGCCAAAACCTATAGTGAGAAAATTCCATGTGTAAAGACTTCTCTTGAAATATAATGAAATGTATTAGTTTGACTGTTCCCCAATGCAAAATTACTGTGCACTTATTGTAATGTATATGCCTATCATTAGGCCACTTTATCATATTATAATAAAAGAATAAATTGTCACTCAGAGTACAAATTTCGATAAAGGGAAAACAAAACCATTATTTGGCATGTTTATGGAAGCCTCTACTGTAAATTCCTCAAGTTTCTCTCCTGATTTATTCAGTCTTTTCTTATAATTTATCATCTGCATATACTAACGTAACAAACCAATATTTCAGTAACACAGTCATGTCGCCAACAATTCAAATGTAGCCGTTATATCCGCCATTTTGTATTCGCCATTTTTGTTCTCTTACAAATATCTGTAACTAAGGTAGTGTGAAAAGAAGCTTTTTTTATTTATACAGTAATTTAAAAAGCCAGATAAGAAGAAGCCAATACAACTAAAAGTTGCTAGTTTTTTTAAAAATTGTTTGGTCTGGAGTCGTGTCCACCAACTGGGGGCGCCCCAGCTCCATTTTACACCGGCAGCCATGTAAGGTAGCTAACGATAGCTCTTCCCCACCGGCTTTTGAAATTCCTGTGGCGGAGCTTCCTGGCGTGGCCGGTAGAGAGGGATGGAAGACAGCCACTGCGCGAAGAGTCGAGAAACCTGAGCAGCGAAGGGAGAAATATAGACACACACACGGTAACACAGGAGAAGAGATCATAAAACCTCGGACAGAAGCGGCCATTACGGCCGGGAAGCATGTCGGGAGCTCGGGCAGCTCGCTTCAGAACCACAGGACGCCGACACAGCCTGGGATAGGAAGCCCGACTGCGGATACGGTTTCGCCTGAAGCTCCTCCGACTTGGGGTCGGAAACAGACACACTGCCCCCCTCTACAGACACTCTTTCGGGGTGTACAGGATATACTCCCTCCCTTCCTCTCTCTCTCTCACACACACGCAGGAGGCACAAAAAGCACCAGTCGCCGGGTGGAAGTCGATATTCAAGGAGGGACTGGACGCAGACAACACACCGAGCGATGCGACTGTGTGTTCCCGCACACACACACACACACACACAGGCGACGATAATGGATAGATAGCGTTTATATAACCTTCATCCAAGTAGACACTCGCATGTTTAATACATTTTCATAGATACGCGCTCACTTCAGGCTTTTGCTGGTCGTTTTTTATTCTCTGAAGTATCCATAAGGATTATCTAACCCTGCTTGGAAGTGAGCTACCGGGCTTTTAGTGTGCGCCAATGCATCATTAGTTACAGGCAAGGATTGGAAGCCGTCAAGGAGAAGGATCCGGAGCTGGGGGCTTGAAGCACAGCAGCAGACCGGATCACTGCGGTAGTCTGCAGGCCGACCCCTCTCTACTCACCTGCCGGTTTGCACAGCCGCCATGGCCGGGTTTATACCGGGTCTGCTGCCGACAAACCATTCCCAGGAGAAAGAATTCGCCCAGGCGTATGAAGATGTGCTGGAGAGATATAAAGGTAAAAGGAGAGAAGTACAGAACCTTAGTAGGATTCTGGAGAATACATGAAAATATCACTGTGAAGTTCCTAAACCGAGCCCAAAATAAACAGATCATTCATTATAGTCACAAGATGAGGTGACTTAACTTTCTGTTCTGTTGTCCTGTTGCCCCTCTGGGAATATTGTAGGAATGTTAGTGTTTTTTGTCATGGGATGGAAATACTTAAAACGTAGGTCACAGAGTGTGTCTGAATGTCTGAGGTGATCTCTGCGTTTGCAGTCAGCCCAGACTGCCAGTTTCATAATCTGGATTGTTTCATTATTGATATTTTGGATAAACAAGGCAGGCTGCTACTTTTATTGCACTGGGAAGGGGCAGATTGTATGCTCTGACTCCCTTATAATCACTTGTGTACTTTTGAGACACCAGAGGAAGCTGTTTTATGGAGTCGTCCCCCCTCCCAGCCTGCTGGTATGAGGGAATTTTCCCCACATGGCCTTGTGTTTGCTGTTTATCCTGTAAATATCTCCACTGCTGCTCTTCAAGTCAGTGGAAAGGTTGAGTGTGTCTCTGACAAGGTCTTGAACACAATAAGATTAGAAAACATACCGTGTCATGCAGAGTGGTGCTTTATGTGTTCTCTTTCTGTGTGTGTCTCTTATTGTGATCCCCTGCTGCAGTGGCCTCACCACCAGTACTGAGGCTGGATGTTTCATAAACCCAGTGACAGGGATGCTTTAAAAATGAATGCCTATACTGAAATTGACTGTGGTAGAGAGGGGGTGGAGAGTGTGTGTGAGGGAGAGGATGGGGGGGTAGCTGACAGCAACTAGACTCAGGTCACATCTGTGATGCTGGCACTGATGAAAAGGAGGTGCTTTTTAATTATTGATTATTATAATGAAACTAAACTCCTTGGGGTTTGGAACCGAGCTTGTGTGTGTTGCCAGCAAGTGTGTGTGTGTTGGAGGCAGGTGGAGAAAAACAACATTGGATATGAGGAGGTTCATGTCATCAGCAGGTCTTTATTTGCCCAGCATTGAGTACCTTTAAAGCAGACCTGTCTAGCTGCAAAGGAAGAAACCTTTTGCGCGATGCTTTCAGTGAGAGTTTGTAACATCTTTGCAAGGACAACACATATCCCAGCTCTTTTGATTTAGTTCAGTTAATATTGAGATAAGTTTTTTCTTGAAGGAACGTGAAATCATGTGGTTTGCTGGCAGACACACCAAGGAATTTCTAACAGGAAAAGCATGTTAAATTAAGTTTGCAGTACTTTCCTTTGATTGAAAAAACATTCTGGCATTGACTTCATTGTTCTAAGTAACAAATCCCACTCAGGTCTGTATGATTAACACGCACACAGGGGTTAGTATTTATGTGACTGGCATTAATAGCCAGTTTAATGTTAAAATAAATCTAAATGGTAAAGGTGTTAAAGTTCCTCAGGAGGCAGAAGTATTTCCATTAAATCTCTCCAACTCGTCCTTTCACACACACTCCAGAGCATTGTAAAGTCAGAATGGATTTACTTCAGCAGGCAGGCAGACTTGCAGTCCATTTCTCAGCCTGTAGCCAGTGATTGCGCTCCATTAAAGGACCATTTGTCAATTGCAATCACAGTTCAGTTCTATCTGTGAGCACTATTGTTTTACTTTGATAAATAAATAAGACATCAGAGGTGGTGTTTCCCATGAGAGAGGTGATTAAATGAAGGTAACTTAAACACTTCGATTTTAAGTGGAACTGGACATGGCCCTCTTGGGCCTTTTGAGCTATTTTAAGTCCTGGATTGATCATAGGTCAGCACTCCTACTCTGGCATTGTTAATAGCTGCTGGTGCTTCTGTTTGGCAGGTGTAATCTGTGTGTAAGAGGCTGCTTTGGTTAAGTTTTTGGTGAGGGTTAGGCTGTGTGCTATGCAGTTTCATTAGTACCAGCCCACGTGGTACAAGAATGACAGTACCTTACAGACGTCTATGTGCAAAATACACTTAATTAATTGTTTAACTTAATAGCTTTTTCTTTTTTAGCTTGACAAAATCACGACAGTGGTTTAATCTCATTTAATTGATTCTACTTATGTTATTTCACAGATGGAGAAATAAATGGTATTAGACAGAGATTAGTTAGTGATTAGCTACATTTTTCTCAGTATTTTTTTAGAGTTGATATAATGTGGATTTATTAAACTTGTCCCACTGGTGTAGTAGGAGAACATGTCAGTGACATGATGACCTAATTTACAGTTTAACCCCAAGCTCTCTCTGTTGCAGTAGATTGTACTTAGATTGATATGATTTCTGGTCTTGTGAGGCTTCAGGTTTTAGACCTCTGTGTTCTGTCAACATCACAGTCGCAGCTTGTCTCCTTCATCAGTGCTATAATGAGCCTGTAACCCTATAGTACCTGTCCTGTGTCCTCTGGACTCAGTCCACAACAATAGGACTTGTGCTGCAGCAGTATGTCACTGTCTAATCATGTTTTGCTCTTAGAAGACTCATAGTGTCAAAAGCATGGCTACTGTTTTGGATATCAAGTCCACCCTGTCATTCATGCTGTCATTGTTCTTCCTCTTTCTCTTTTTCTTCCTTCCCTGGTAGTCTGGATTGTAGCAGTTTTCGCAGGTTGCAGTGAACTTGACCCCGTAAACAACTATCCCATATATGTGTATGAGTTTTCACTACTGTCAGCTGTGTGTGAGTCACTTGTAGCAGTTGTCAGAAAGAATAGACTGAGAAATGTGAACTTTTTATCCTGCTTGTGGCATCACTTGACTGAAACTGGAGTGGGAGACATTTGATCCAGCTTAAATCATTCACAGGGGTGGGAGACTGTTTGTGCTTGTGTGTGTCTGCAGCGTAACAATGACAGGATATCTAAAGCAATAACGACAGGGTCATATATGGAAAAACACTGGGACCTGACTCAGAAAACACACGCGCACACACACTCTGAGTCAGTGGAAAACCGGATGGTTTAGGGCAAACTGACAGCAACATTCAAATGAACATTATATTTGCTCATGGAGCTCCATAATTACGTTGTAGCATGTTACACAGTATACATTTGTTTTCTTCTGCTGTTTTATTTTCTTTGGTGATCCTCGGACTAGTATAATAACATTTACACAAGCTTAAAAGTGTTAATACATTACAGGTACACAAATGTTCATGACATCTTTTCAGGGCCAAGTATGAGTCAGGAAACTTGGAAGGAAACAAAACAATTGGGGCATTTAGAAGAACAAGATGCTCAGGAAACAGACAGCCATAACTGTGCTCTTTACAAATATAGACACTAGAGAATGTGTGTATGTATGTGCTGTGTGGATGAGTGTATAAAAAAACTTTAGGTGAGCAATTATATAAATTGTCAGAGTATATTAAATTTTGTCTTGTGTAATGGAAATCTGTTAAATTTCACTTTACAATTTTACCAAACCTAATTTTTATTCGTGTGTGTGTGTGTGTGTGTGTGTGTGTGTGTGTGGTCTTGGAAGAATGTGTTGTGTGCGGGGTTAACATTGTTGTAGATCTTTGGCTGAAGATGGCATCACGATGTTCCCTCTGCATACTTAACTCCACTAACTCATCAGTCTGTAGGCTGTGCCAGCTTCTGGCAGCTCAGTCCTCCTGCTGCCCTCTGTGTGTGTGTGTGTGTGTGTGTGTGTGTGTGTGTGTTGACCCTGTAAGCTGGTATGTAGCAGGCAAAGGACACATTCTCTTTGGCTTTTTACCTGCCTATCAAGATTAATGTTTTACTGCACTATTTGTAAGACACACAGAGTCATGTATGAGTTTACATATACTCTATAACTGCTCTCCTGATTATAGATAAAACTGTGGATAAGAATAACAGAGCTTCTCTTTTAACTGTTGTGAAAACTTGTGAAAAATGCCCTTCACGATTACCAGGGAAAGAAAGTTTCATGCAAGAATTTTTTTCTGAGTCCTCTTGTTAGTTTTTAATGGCATTTAGATTGAAATGATCAAGTTGGACAAACACAATACACAGCAATAAAACATGATCCCATGATCCTAACACGGCTGAAAGTAACACGGGTCAGTAAGCTAACAAGACACACAGGAAGTGCACACAGCATCAGGAAGGGTTTGGACTTGAGTATTTGCTGACACCCCACATTTTCATGGGATACAGGAAGTGACAGGCCAGTGCTGGTCAGCTCTTCCTGTCTCTCCAGATCTGTGTTTCTGTGTTAGTAACTGCCTCTCTGATTCTCCACACCTGGTGGACAAAGACGCACAGCTGTGCTTTTCTAGCCACCTTATGAATCCTGTTAAAATATATCTGTGGCTGCTTTGACTATGTCTTTAACTCAGCCTCCCTGTCACGTTCCCTGTCTTTGGGCCTGTACCTGAGAAATCTCACGCTGGAATAATATGACCCCATTACAGGTAAAATTAGACCTTGAAATGGCAAGATTACATGATGTTTGTAAATTTGTCGTTCGCCTCTTCATCTTGTTGGATGACTGATAACTCATGCTGGAAGAAATAAGAGGGAGAGGATGAAGAGATGGGAAAGGAGGTAAACATGTAGAGATTAAGAGAGGTAGTCTCAAGAGAGGAAAGTACGGCAAGAAGAAAGACAGAATGTAGACGAGAATACAAAACAGCTGAATATCATAGACAAGAGAAAGAAGAAACTAAAGCGTGAAAGAGAGAAAGATAGACATCAAGAGAAAAGAGATGGAGACATGCAAGCTATCGGCCAGTCCTTGATTTGGATCATTACAGCTGGATTTTTCCACGTGGCCTAGTTTTTCCCTTCCAGCTCCCTTGCTCCTGCTCTCCTCTCATGGTAGATCTCTACCCGCAAGAACAACCTCCACCACCCCTCCCTTCTCCTCCTGCTTCTCTTCCAGCACAGTCTCTCTGTGTTTGTCAGATCACACCCTGGTCAAACCTCAAAACTGTAGCGCTTTATGATTTATGTTGCTGTTTGGAAAACAGCTATGTTACAACATGTTGCAGTTGGGTATGTTATAAAGTTAAGACCTTTATAACTTTGCTAATTATTTAGCAACATTATCTGTTACTTTGCTGTAGTAGAATAACCTTTCTTTGTAATGTGGATAATGCATTTTGTAATGAAATTCATAATATTAATAACCCCATTCTTGCTCTGGTCTGCTTCCAGTAGCTCTTTCATTTGCCCTTGTCTTTCTGGTTTGTCATGGCCCACTTTCCCTTCTCAGTGTCAATTCTTCTTCTGTTGCCCTCTCTCTCCCTCTCGTCTGCAGTTGCCTCACATTCTCCCTTTTGGTTTTATTATCTCCTAATTTTTTCTCCCTCTCCTCTTTTTCTCTTTGTTCTCCTTCTTCCTTTCCTTCTCCCTCCTCTCCTTCCTGATTTCCCATCTTTCCCCAGTTGCTTCCTGTTTGGTCACATTCTCCAGCAGCACCTGACTGCGTTGGCAGGAAAACCAAACGTTGTTAGAGCTGCGGCAGGGACAATCAAATGCTGACTGCGCTTGAAAGCTTGCGCTGCTGTTCGTAGTAGGATAGGCAAGGCGGGGAGGTCTTCAGGGAAATCAAATGCTCCCAGAGCTCAGGGCTCTGCTGGGAGGCCTCTCCACCCTGCTGGTACATATTTTTGTTATTAATGCATTATAAATGGACATCATATGGAAAATATCAAGATCCATATGAAACAGTTTCAACCACATTTAAAAATATTCACAAGAATATTAAGGAACCTAAATTATGTGGAAAATATGTAAATTATGATATTGAATTTAGCAGCAGGGGGGGAAAATATTCACACCAGTAATTTTATAAGTTCAAAGCGAGTATGAGAGAAAGACCTAAGTGTAGCCCGCACAATTACAAACAGAAGGATAGATTGCTTACTCGTCTGAATAGTGTTAGACATATTTACAGTGAGTGCGTGTAAAATTACAAAATATAAGCAGAAAATAACATGGTTATATTGTTGCCCAGATGCTGTATGTCTCTCAGCCAATGAGAAACATATTGCAGTGTCAAATTGACATCCCTCTGGCACTTTGATACATTCTCCACATTTTATTTTCATGCGCAGTAAATCTGTCTCTCTGTCTCTCTTAACTCTTCCCTCCCATTTCCCCTCCCCCTTTTTGTCCCCCCCTTACTGTTCACAGCAGTTCTCCCTCTTTAGCCCTCAGGATTCTTACATAACCTGCACCCAGCTGATTTTTAGTGAAGTAATCAATGAGCTTCATTGTGTATGTGCGTGTGTCACGGGAGAAAATTGAGTTGAATGGATGTGCAGGCTGCAGCCAGCGAGTGTGAAATATTTGCTTCAACATATAAATGTGTGTGTTGATGCATATTTGTGTGTGTGCGGGTGCGCAGGGTAACAGCCGCCCTCTCTTCTGTCAGCAGCACACAGGGCCTGTATTCATGACAGACTGTAACAGTGGAGGCTGTGTGGTCGACCCACATCTTTAAAAACTTCTCTACAGCGTTGCCTGATTGTTCTTGGAGCTGCTGGAGTTTGTACTGACGCAGCCTAGGGATGTTTGTCTCGTCTCTGTTGGTGCATTGTGGATCTTTAATGTGATCGCTGGAAATGTGGGGGAGAATCTCTGGCTATGTGTTTGTGTGTCAGGGTTTACATTCATTTGATGTAAGAGAAAAAATAGGTCAAGAACACTGGTAGATGTTGCTAGGCATGATACCAGTGTGTATATGTGTGTGTGTGTGTGCTCTCCCATGATCCTCGGGCTGTGCCATGACTTGAATCGATAATAAGGCTCCACAAGGAAACAGGAGTAGGAATGCACTGCTGTTGCTTTGACCCTCGTCACACACACTCTGTCACATCTCAGACTGTGTCACAGTTATGTGACTGAATTTGAAAAGAAACGTCTTTTCCACTCAATTCAGTGGATACATTTGAAAATGCCAGCAGCGGCAGAACTTTTTCAGATGGAAGGATAAAACTACACTACTGGAAAACAATGGAAAACAATGACAAAAGTCTGCTTACATGTGGCTGTGGCTTGTGTAGAAGTAAAATTAAGATGCCAACTTTCTCTTGCTGCAAAGCTGCTCTCTGAAAGCCAGTGATGCCTCACAGCTGTTCTGATTAATCCATATTAATGTTTATTTGTCAGACAAAGATGTGATCATAAAACAGTAATTTGACATGTCGATGCAGTGATTACAGTTCGTCTGGTTAACGGGCAGCATCTGCACACTGAGATCAAATCACTATGTTCAGCTTGTTCAGAGAAATTAAAATAAAATATAAATCACAACTAAATAATGATATTATCTGTATTAAAACACATTCTAGTTGCTTAAAGAGAGCAGACCGTGTCAGTTTAACCAGAGGAGACCTTAACAGACTGTCCCACCTCTTAACAGTGAAGCAATTTTTTGTTAGCCTCCTGAAAGAAGCAGGATAAAGAAGTGATTTAACTCTATTGGTATTGCTGTATCTCACTGTGGAAGGAGATCTTTTGGGTTGTGCATTATTTTCACTTATCAGTCTTCAAATTTAGCTGACTTATTGTGAAGAAAGTCTTGCTGAGAAGAGTTGCCATCTCCTCACATCTCTGTTGCAGAATGTCTGTTGATGCAGCTCTCTGTGTGTGGGCGTGAGTGGCGTAAAATGCAGTGGAGCTGTCAAGATGAAGTAAGATATGGGAGAGAGACGGTTAATGAATTAATGATGAACACTGCTCTAAAGGCAATATAGGGGACAGTGGTTAGTCTGCAGAGAGCATCGATTGCACACTGCTAGAATGGGATGAACACACACACACACACACACACACACAGAGGTGGTCTTGCGGCTCTGTCTCCTATAGGCCATCATCTGTCTTCAGGGTATACTCCATCTTCTCTCCCTCTTTTCGCCCCTGTAATCCTACTCTTATTTTCTCATTTTAATTTCCCAGAGTCCACAATGTTCCTTTTGGCTTTTTCAGAAATTCAAATATTCTTCGAGTGCTAATTCAGAGATTAGCTGGTTGCTATTTTCTGTCTCATTGTCCCACGCTGTGAGGGGAGGCTGAGCTGCTAACGCTTACTTTGTGTTTCTTGCTCCCTTCCATTACTGAGCTTGTTCACATCCATTGTCCTGGAGCTTTATTTTGTTTTTAATCTTCAACTCTTTGACCTCTTTAGTTTCGCTCCTGTATGCTCTCCTTGTTAATTTTCTTATGGAGGCATGAAGCTGCTGCTGGATGAAGAAGGAAAATCTATACCTCCACATGTCCATCAATCATCCTGCCATTCAGATGGATGTTAATCAGCCAGCCTCAGTCCCAGTCAGATTGAAGAATGTTGAAGTTTTGACTGCTTTTGAGTCATGCTGATTTGTTGAAACATAAAAAACTATGAACATGTTACTTTTAGTAAGAAAAGCACACGAGAGGAGAAAGACTTGGCTGACATAGTTTTTTAATTTTAGCATGCTTGTTAGCTGCTTCTGCAGCTCAGCAGTTTTAACACTGTACAGATGATATTGCGATAGAACACTCTCTAAATGCCATAAGTCTTTTCTAGTTCAAGATCTCCTCATTGATGTACTTCCTCTTAGATCAGTATCTTGTTTCAGAGAAGGGAAATGTGTTTTTTGTGTTATTAACCGTTTGAGTATTTACTCAGGAAGAGGAAAGGCAAATATGTCATATACATTCATCCCTTCATGGTCCAAGCCCCCTAATAACTGTGTGAACTGTCAGCCCCAGCTGATTGGACGTGTGTTCTCCTCTTAAATCCCGTCAGATGAAAGGAAGTGCTGAGTGGCTGTGAGCGTCGACCCCAGCTTGTGACTGTGAGAAAGACAGGGTGACTTTTAATCTGCTCCAATTCCTTCAGTCTGTGACTCTCAGCTGACTGCACACTCACTGTGGGACACTAGGTCACACAGTGGAGCTGGGCCACTTAGCAGGTACCGAACACACACACACGCAGAACAGTTAGGAAGGTGTGTGTGTTCAAAATACATGTGCATAAATCACACACAAGGCTCAACAACAGGATTTCTCCTCTAATCATCAAAGTTGCTCAAGTGTAAAGGGCCAGTAGCCAAAAGCTTGGGAATCCTAATCTTTTAGTCATTATATGCGAAGCATTCACTGATTCCTGTTTTTCAAATGTGAGGATTTCCTACTTTGATCTATTTATATCATCATGAATTTAAATTTTGCACTGTTGGAGGATAAAAGGTGATTTCAAGACATTTTATACGGTGGTTTGTATTAGATTGAACAATTAATTGAACATTTTTGATAAATACTGTCATGAGTTTTAGCCCAAATTGCCCCTGTGTGTTGACTGTCCACTGCATTTTCCTAGCCTATTGTTTACAATCCTCAGTCCATGAGCATGTGAGGTGGTGTGAGGATTTTCCATTCAAATCAGGCTGTGAGGGTAATCTGGTCCATCCTGGCAGAATGTCACACAGACAGCCCCCCCAGCAGGGGCCAAGTCCTAATCCCATTCATCCACTTTACTACACCAACGCCACATCAAGGACCATGTACTCCCCCATCACAGTGGACTGGTCCATGCCCTCAGATCATGTGGTGCTGGGCCTGTACCATTGAGGCTGCTGCTACAGGGGAGGAGGTCTGTGGTTCTTATGTAATTCAGCATGGCACTGACATCATGAGGTAGTAGGAAGCGCAGCCTTTGATTGGATTTCTGGATGAATATAAAGCAGAATGTCTTTCAGAGATCTAAAATGTGTCTATTTAACAGATGTTCGATAAAAACGAGTGAGAGCTGAATCCTTCTTCTCAGTCTTTGCCCTTATGTTCCTAACATCACAGTTGTCAGGGTTCAGGTCCGTTCTGCACCTGCGGTCATTGGCACAAAGCACTGCTGTGCTGTGCTGCACTCCCCCATGGTTTCTGCAATCAGGTTGCAGTATTTTAAATGTCTTTCTTTTTAGTGCGGAGCCTTTAAAATCCAACAATCCCTCTGTAAGCCTCTTGCCTTTTTTGTGTCAGCAGTAATGTCCTTCTGCTTTCCCTCCTCCCACCTCCTCGGAGAACATCGGGGATTTTTTTAGGTGGTGGATAACAACATGGTGACAGCAGAGGTTCTCATTTTCATTAGTGTTTCCTATAAATTCCTACTGAAATCATGCTGGTCATGCAAAAAACGGACCTCTTTAAAGCGGTTATAGTGAATTCTCGGAATCTCGTGCAACAATTTACTGGTTTCTCTGTCAGAATTTGTTTTATTTTAAAATTAGGAAATATATTAATTTTGTGTTTTGTTGCTGTTTTTACCCTATTGACACTCATGTAGTAGCCAAAAACTCATAATCAACTGAAAAAACAAACAACTTTGCCTGTTTTTCTTCTGACAAACTGAACTTGTCTCCATCACTCTCTCCCTCCCTCTTTCTGTTTTTCATTCCCTCTCTTCATTCATGTACTACTGTTTCCAAGACCAAAAACAGCAAAACAAGGCAGGTTTTTGTTTTTGTTTCCATATTTGGTTACTTACTTTCATCTCCATGTTCGGTTATTTTCATCTCAGGCTTGTATTTTTTCCTCTATTCAACCTGTCACTTCTTTGTTACACTCTCCATGTCATTACTTAATACTATTGCTCTTCTTTTTATTTTTGTCACCCCTTTCTCATTTCCTTCTCCTCTCTATCTTTACTAGGTCAGCAGTCAGAGCTGCTGTTAATCTCTTACAGCTCCAGCTACTTCTCTTAACAGGCTTTGCTCCTAATTGAGAAATTCTAAAATTACCACCGTGTGGGCGTCTGTATGAGTAATGTGTGTGTGTGTGTGTATTTTCATTTTCTGTCTCAGGTCATTAGCTGGAGTGAGCAAATAAGCAAATCATTATCAGTTTAATAATTTCACCATTAAACTTGTATGTGCTTCATTATAATCGATCAGAAGAACAGTATGACCACACCAGCCTCAAAGGCTCTTATTTGCTGTTCATATCCAGTCTGTGATCAGATCTCAAGTGTATTGATTCTGTTGAGAGTGTGTGTGTGTGTGTGTGTGTGTGTGTGTGTGTGTGTGTGTGTGTGTGTGTGTGTGTGTGTGTGTGTGTGTGTGTAAGAGAGTTTCACACACAGTTTGAAATCAGAAATCAGAGCTTTTCGCTCCAGGGCCTGACAGTGTGCGATCGGTTTGCATGTCAAAGAGATGAGATGTCGGGTGAGATGTTCGCATGTCTCTTTGTTATGTCCCAACCTAGTAAAATAAAGTCATTTATATTTATACCAGTTAAAATCACAAATTTTCCTCAAAGGGTACTACAATCTGTACAACAACCCCTATCCAAATACCCTCGTACTGTCTTTCAATTGGATATCAATAAGGAAATAAGATGCTATCTAAATAGCATTTTAAGAGTGTGTGTGTGTGTGTACACACGAGCAGAGCAAACTAGAAATTGCGTTTGGAATATAAAATAGCAATGAGATAATAATGTAATACAAATAAACATTTAAGTTGGAGTGATAACTTGTTTCTCTACATGGTCTAATATGGCTTTACAAAAAAGGTCACCGTTCAGAGAAGAAGGGATAAAAGAGGGGCAGAGAGGTGGGGGTGCTGCCCTCCTCCACGTTAGCAGGTCTCCTGGATTTCCCGTCTGTCACCCCTTTTTTACTAATCCTCATCCCTCCCTCCATACTATTCTGACGTTCCCTCACTCTGCGTAGTCTTTTTTTTTTTTTTTAATCTAAGCGTTTAGTCAGACAATAACATTCCTGGAGGGGGATGGATGGATGGATGGATGGATAGGGTGGAGGCAGGGAGGGATGATGACGACCAGCTCTTAGAGGTGTGAAGGGGATTCAGAGGAGGGGGAAGGGAGAGAGGGAGAAGGAGGTGGATGGATCAGAGACTCAGAGCAGCCGTGGATATTATAGGTCAGCTGTGCATACACTGTCATATACTGATGGATAATATTGGAGGTATTATGTTTATTAGGTAATATGTAGCATTTTGACATAATAATGTAATTAATCATACAAGTCATTTTTTAATTCAAACAATTCAAAAGTCTGAATATCTTTTGCTTTTCTCTGTTTATTTTCAGGGTAAACTGAATATGTCTCACCATTTTCAAATAGAAAATCTATGGACTAAAAGATTTATCAAGAAAATAATTCATCAGTAATGAAAATAATCAACTAAACGGCCGCTGCTTCACATGGAACCTTCAGGGGATGTAATTTATAATTATATAATTACACCCCACCCTAAGGAGACAACTGTTATCACCAGTCTGCTTTACATGATGACTGAAGGCTACTCTGTGTGTGTGTGTGTGTGTCTTTGTGTCTTCTCTGAAGAGAGAGACAGTTATGTCCTAAAAGCTGTTTTAGTGCAGATATGCCTCAACACACACTCGCTTAACACACAGTTACTTTATTACAAACTCCTGAAAGTGTATGGTCTAACTTATGTGCATGTTTGGTGAAGTTGGTGTGTGTGCCAACCAGCAGTGACACAGCAGAACAAAGTGAGTTTGAGGCTGCAGGACATTCCTGACATAACAAACATGATGGAGGGAGGAGAGAGGAAGTTGGGACTGTTTTCTTTGAATGTTCTTAAAGAGGCAGCATTACAAGCACACAGTTTTCCACAGCTTGTGATGCAGCTTGATGGCAGCGACATGGACAGAAAATGTACCATCACTCGTGAAGAATTCCTTCATATTTCTGTTAGTGTGAGGACACTGGGAAAGTGTCAAGTGTACAAATCCAAGAATGCATGCAAGAAGACGGTCCTTTCTAAACAATTCCTTCTACAGCTCTCCTCCCCAGAGCTCTGGTTCTGTTTCTCATTTAGGTTTAATATTTCTCGACTCCAGAAGTTACCATGCAGTCCTCTGCTCTGCGTCTGTCTGCTGGCCAGAGCCCGTGTTAACTTTCTGAGGCCCGTGTCAGGTTTTCCTGATCAGGTGAAAAGGCATTTTCAGATTTTAGATTATTTCATCAATAATTGTCACAATCAGACAAATTTTAACAGTTGTTCATCTTATCGCTTATTGCTCCACTTATACTATGCACTGTAGTATGTGTATCACCATCTGAGTACCTAATTCAAGGTTCATTAAATGTGATTATATCTCAGATTATTTTAACATTATTTACACAGCACAAAAATGGCCATTTCCATTTCTTGAGGTTCATATTTATGTACCATTTCCTGCCTCTTTGCTGTACTTCTCTGACTCTTCCTTTTTTCTTTTCTATATCCCTGCTGTCACCATGTGTCTTCACATACACACACATCTGTTATATTCTCTTTAACTTTGACCCACTTTCTGTGTCTTCCCTTCGAATACGGACTTTTTTTTTGTCAAAATGATGCAGCTCTGCTTTGTAGTAGCTGGAGCTGGCTGACTGAGCTGAGTGTCTGTCAGTCATCAGTTAACTCATTCATAACAAAACCGCTGACTCGGCTCTTTCTGTGTGCCCACTGAAAGATTTCGTTTTCCGCCCTACTGTACTAAATGATTGATAGTTTGAATGTAAAGCAGTTTTATGCTTTTGATTGGCAAATTGTAACGCTTAAATTAACTCAGTCGATATCGAATGTGCCCTGGCTGCTGTTTTCATCACGCTTTGTCAAAATGTGTACTATATCTGTTAATCTGTTGTACGTTTAAGTTTGTCTCTGTTAAAACCTGTGTTGTTATGCTGTTTGATCATGATTCTGCTTTTCAGCTCTCAAAAAAGAAATGTACTTTTAATTTCTTTAAACATTTCAGCCCAGCCTACTGTGCCCAGACATATGAGAATATCAAAAAAAAAAAAACTATCCAGCAAAATTTTAAGATGAGTTGGTTAATATGACAGGATGCTAAAAGCTCTTTACTGCCGCCACGTGTACCTGCTGTTGACCTTCTTGTATCTGAGTGGTTGATTTTGCATGTCGTCCACAAGAGACAAAGGAAGTCTTGCAAGACAGATTAGGATCAGACCAGGACCACGAGGCCGAGGGAGCCAAGAATGATAAGTTGACTGTGTAGTGTTTTGATCACACCATCAACACACCATTCATCACAGATCACATATTCACAGATTTAAATTTGATTCTGATTGAGTTCCTTTTAAACAACTGCCAGGACATTTAATCAGAAGCTGTTTGCTTGTCAGGAGCCAGATGGCAGTGATCCTCTCTCCTCTGTTTTCTGAAAGTGTGGATATTTTTAAATAAAGTTATGAATATTGAATTAGCGGCGGTAAGCACAGACTGTCCCCTTTTTGTGGGTGTCTGCACATCCCGTGGTTGTCTGAAATCAGGTCACTCTGTGGGTGAATGTGTGCTCTCATGTTGAAGCCTGTAATGTTTATTCAACCATAGATGCAGTTCATGTGTTTTCAGATGGCATCAGTAGGCTGTTGGTTTAAGGAATAGCATGACATTTTCAGTGCTTGTGGTTTCTGTTTCAGCAAAATATTCAGATTTGCCTGGTAATGATTTGTGACTGGTGTTGATTTTTTCCACAGAGTTCCATGCCAGCTAGTTACTAATACAAAAACCATAATTACTGTCACAAAATTTGAAATGAAAGCAAAAGAATAAATAAACGCAGACCAGTACAGATGTGGAAACAACAACATTAAATCCATTTGATTGAGGAAAATATGGTACCCAAAGTTGACTCCATGAACCATTGTTATGATGTTTAGGTGAATGCGTGCAACTCACACCTCCTCACTTTTCAAAGAGCTGTTTCAGGGCTAAGAATTGGTTTTTGGTGTAAAGTTTGAGGTGACAGTTAGGGGCTAGATAAGTGGGAGTCTTCACAAGTATAGAAGTACATCTTGTGTGTGCTGGTACACACAATGGGTGCTTCCTGTGCCTACCTGCAGCAGTATAGCTTGACATCCAGCGATAGCACGGGTCCAGTTGTGGCACGTCCGTTTGCAGTTTGCATGGCGTTCCCACAGATTGGGCATGTCTGCTTTTGTAGTGCACATACCAAGATCCTAAAATGTTAAACACACGCTCTGTGTATTTGGCTGTGAGTGTATTACCCTACCTGTCTGTCCACAACCTTGTCTGTGTGTCAGCCATCTGCCAGTGATGAAGGTGGTGTGTGGAAACAGTGTGTGTTCCCGCTCACGCCTGTCTGCCTATTTGACCAATATGAACAGCATATTTTGCAGTCTGGTGATCTGGTGATATGACCTGTAAAGTGAGCTTCCATATCTGCTTTGTGTTTACCTTTCAGCCACTGCAGTGTAGTTAACCATGAGACAGCAGGTAATCCTGGCTTGGTTGTTACCTTTGTCAGGGACACAGGGACAGGACACAGGGACAGGTCACAGAGACAGGACAGGCACCTTTTGATGATGCAAGACTCTGTAGTCAGCACACTCACCTAAATGACTGAGTCAGATCAGTGGTATGGGGGCTGAGCTGACAGAACAAGATGTATGGTATTTACTCTCTCAATACTGTCCTGCTGCCTCAAGCTAAGTCTGAGTGTGAGATAATGTTTGGGTTTGTCCTGCGCTAAACTGAGCTGGTTTCAAGTGCCGCCCTCAGCAAAGGAGAGAGATAAAATCTGTCTTTTTAGGAAATGTCCCTTCGACCATCAGATAACCGGCATTACAGGGTACGTCTGACCATTGATCCCTGTTTGTCTCTGTGTGTGTGTGTGTGTGTGTGTGTGTGTGAGAGAGAGAGAGTAGGATAGTAACTTGTGATTGTATGTCATTAGTGTGTCAGTTTGTGTCTATAGAATGCTGTCATTTGAATATGTGGTAATTGTGTGGAACTGTACGTCAGAAACTAGCTGACAGTTTTCTAATGAGCTGTCAGTCAAACATAACTCTCTGTCTGTCTGTCTCTATCAGATTCATGCAGTCTGTCTCTGTGGCCTCTCTTTCATTTACTTTACTACTCTTGAGTCATTTTGCTCCCTTTTAGGACTATGCAGTATGATGGTTTTCACCTCTTTATTTCTCCAGTTATTACTGACTACCTCCTCTTAGTAAGTTTTCAGTAGTACTTTTGCATATCACTTGTCTCTCTCTGTGGTTGGCTTCACACTGTCATAAACTGGGAACAGTAAATATTGTTTAACTTGATAGTGTCTAATTGCACAATGAATCTTCAGACCCTCTAAACATTTTATACATTTAATTTGACTGGAGCTTTGTAAAGAATGTAAGCTGACCAGACTTTTAATTTTGTGACCTAATGAGAGCATTTACAGCTCTCTTTCAAAACATTGTTTCTAAAGCAGTAAAATAAAACTGCTGTTACTTCAGTGTCTGTTTACATATGGTGCTTTCCACAGCTGTTTAAAGCAGAAGCGAGTCACTGAATTAATGACCTCCTCTGCTAACATCAGAAGAAATTCATATACTTTATTATGACTAGTGAGACAAAAATGGATGAGAGAGGAAAACAGATGAAATGGTGTGCTAGCAAAGTTCTGGGAAACCCTGAAGATATATTATCTGTCTGTCTTTAAACAAGAATGAAGCTCCTGTCTTGGCTCATTTGCTTTACTTAAGAATGTTAGCTTAATGTCTCGAATGTAATCAGTGTGATTCTGGCACTTATTATAGCTAAGTTGGCCCTGATTCTGGACTTGACTAAGTGTCATGGTCCTGGATCTCATGCTATCCGGACTTCACAATCTTTCATGATTTCATTAACTTTACATTGGATTATAGGCAATCTTCTAAGTAGCTGCTGTTTTTATACATCATCCATGTTGCCGTGTGAGGTTTATTTTGGGAGTAATACGTGCAATGTCTATTTTTGTCAAGCAAAAAAGAAAAGGTTGTTTGTTCCTAATTAGGGCCGCCCTTCCCTTCCTCTGCCTGCTACACTAAAGGCCTGTAAGAGACTGCCTGATAAAGTTAAAGAGTTAAAGAGTAGTAACCTCGTCAGTTGAGACAAAGATATAGCTGACAACACTAGAATGTAACTAGAGAAAAAGTAATATTAGGAGATTTTTAGATACTAGATTTACGTTGATATAAAATCTAAACCCTCTTCAGGACAGAAGACCAAATAAGGCTGTTACATAAACAGTATTTGTAGAGGAGCACAGAATCTCTAGTAGGCAAAACCTACTTTTCTGAAGTTCAGAAAAGTTTCATAGAAATATTTTTAAATCTGTGTTTGAAAAATATCAACTAGTGTACTGCAGAATGTATGAACTACGATCATTTTGTGCTGCATTGCTGTTTGTTTTAGTCACACTCCTGTCCTCGTGCTATCGGAATAGGCCTAAATTATGATTTTAATTGTTGTGTCTTTAGGCCTGACCGTGAAACTCTGGTGCATCCTTAGGATCTGTAACCAGACGATGTGACTTTGTGAATGCACTGCTTTCATGTTAAATACAATACATCAGTTGCTACCATATACATATTGTAGACTCTTTTCATATGCATACCAGAAACATATTGCTGCAGTCTCTTGTGGTTTATGGATCCTGCTTTTTTCTTTCACACACTATAGAGAGGTCAGAGGTCAGGCTCAGCTGCTTATCAGTTAGTAGGGATCTTGCTTGAGGACATGTCAACAAGACAGTAGCTTAATGAATTAGGGGCTTGAACGTGAGTTCTAGAGTTGCAGGAAGCCTGCCGCCCCACTGTCACACCCACATACATGAATATAATCACAGTCCTGTCTTGAGTGAGTTAGCCTCAGTTTTTGTTTTTGTTTGTCTGTGTTTCTCTGAAAATGTCTTTGCTTTGCGTCTTTAGCTTATTGGTTTGATCCAAACTAATTGTTAACATCAACTACAGTGGATCATATTTTACATGTTGACTGTGGTAGAGTGTTTGCTTTTGTTTGCTGTATTGTCTTTTTTCCTGCTGACATTGAAGTATTCTTGCTTCACTGGACTCCTCCTGACTCCAGGGGTGAGTGAGCATGCCGACATGGGCATCGCAGTTGCACCAATCCCTTATTCTGAATCAAGAAACTGGTCAGCGTGACGTTTGTGACGAGAGCCGTTCAGTTCACCCGTATCCTCTCCAGAGACCCAGTTCTGCCGCTCTCAGATTCATGTGTGCGTTTGTTGCAGCTAGCAGCAGTCCTGCAGGGATTTTTTTCTCCCATCACTACTCTGAAGGGGGTAAAGCTGATCTGCACTCAGGCTGCAGCCTTGTTCTCACTCTGCTGGCTCCCTCTAAGCACTGTGGAGTGGGTGGGTGTGAGCAGAGCTAGATCACAGTCCTGCACCAGGCAATTTCCCTTTCACTTTGTTCACATCAATAGGGATAGAGAAGCAGGGCAAAAGAGAGAGAGAGAGAGAGAGGGAGGGAGGAGGGGAGATGAGAGCAACAAAGGCCAAGAGAAAGGAACAGAGGGGTAAGGAGGAGGGGAGAGGAGGGCACAGAGTGGTGGTGTTTGTCCAAGGCGAATGAATGAAATCTTTATCTCTGACACAGAGGAGGCACGGTTTCTCTCACTGTCTTCCCACTTTGGTTTTATCACCCTCTTTTAATTACACTTACTCCTGCTGGTTTGCCTCTCTTTGAACATAGTCGTACATCCCTCTCCGTATTCTACTTTCTCTTTCCCCACCTCTCTGTTGCATTTCTCTCACTGTATCTCTTTCTCCTCCTTCTGTATCTTCCCTTTTTCCTCTCTGCTCTGAACGCAGCCCCCTGGTGGAGGCCAGGGCACTCTTTCTCTCTGCCTGCCCTGTTTTACTTTTCCTGACTATTTGTTTGGGGAAGAAAACAGGAAAATTCTCAAAAAATAACTTCTCCTTGTTTTATTTTCCATGTATAACTTCCCAGCTCAACTAGTGTTGAGCAGCTGAATGTCATATAAAAGTGCTGCGTCACAGCACACACTGGTGCTGATGCAAGGTGACCACTGGGCCATGAGCAGGCTAAAACTGAGTGTTTGTATCAGAGGATTTAACAAAAATCACGCTAAGAATCTAAATTAGTTGCAGTTTTTTTTATCTTAGCAAAAGTGGCAGAAATTCAAACCTATTCCCACACAATTTTGATGAAATAAGCCTCACCTGAGGAAGATCTGTAATTAGATTTTTTTTTTTTTTTTTTACTTGAGTGGCTAATTTTAGTGGGTGATGATGATGGGATAAGATTCTTTTCTTTCTGAGCAACCCATTCATATAAATACTGCCTCACTTATTTTGCTTCCTACCTCTTGGACAAGCGGCAGAAAGTGAGCGATTGAGAGGTCTGCCAGAGTGGTGCATTTATATGCAATCCATGTGAACTCTTTGCTCTTTTCCCCTCTACTGCTAATGCTGAATACAGTTTGTAGGACTCCACCATCCTCGTGGTCAGCCACAAAGTAAATTTTCGCACTGTGGGAAACCTTGAGGTCCCACTTCAGCTGAACCCTTAATGACTCTTGACATTAAGAGTTTGCTCTAAAGTAAGAACAAGTTCATTGGTATTGCATAATGCACACTTAACAGTGTCTGACGGTGGGAAAAGAACATTCTGCTGTACTGCATGCATGTAGATGCCAGACATCCACAAATGAAAATAACTTTTGTCCCTTGACCATAATAATCTTTACTGTATACTGTTAATGGATTAATTAAGTACTTAAAAGAAGTTTTGGTGGATCCTACAAATACACCCCATCTTTTCAGCTGATTTCATTTTTCTCTTTCTCTCTGTGTTTTGCGGTACACCTTTTTGTGATGGCAAACTACAGTCAGTAGCAGTACCTCTGAAGGTGTATAATCAGCCAGGAGAAAAGGTTGTGCACTGGAGTTATTACAGGAATGTATGAAGGTGTAGTGAGGGTAAATGTTTGTGTAATGAGAGCTGCTGACAGAGGGAGAAAGTAGTGTGGAGGAATTCAGCCTTGCTAATCATTTTAACCTGTAATGTATATAAACGTTGTGATCCATGGAGAAAAGCTTCAGGAACTGGAATGACTCAAGTGGAACAGAATCGACAAGACTGAGAACTGAAAGAGGATTTGTAAAAGAGGGGAATGAGAGATTGAAAGACATTTAGAGAAAGCTGTTAGGGATGAAGAGGTAATTCAAGGGAAGTGAGGAGAAGGAGAGATCCATTGGGAGGGAGGAAAAGGAAATGGAGAATGGGAGAAGTAGATTTGAGAGGGAATTTATAGAGCAGGAAGGACCCAGGGAGCAAGCATAAAGTGAACAAAGGCCTATTTTTGTACCATCCGCTTTTGCAGCCATATGTAGCTTTGTCCTCCAGCAGTCAACATTGTTATGTCTGAGAATGAAAACCATCCTTCATAACTTGCTCAGAAGTTTGGCTGCCTTACAGCTACACTGACGCTATTTAGACACTGTGACTCTACCCTGCTAGCTTTTACAGTAGCATGGTTATGGAATGAGTGGCTGATTCACTGTTTGAGATTACCTTACACAGTGGAATGTGGTGGTGTGGCTCTAGAGGCAACTTTCTCTTTAGTCTTCATGCAGACTCAAATTCCTTTTGCACTCTGACTGCTGAAACCAAAGCTGCCGAATAGCTCCCAGGACGCTTCGCATGTGAACACAATTTCCTGTGTACAACATACAGTGTATTAATAGTGGCCTCCGCTGAAACTGCATAATGTTCATTCTCTGTGATGCACAGTGAAAGCATGACATAGACAGCAGGATGTTTCACACAAACTGACCACAATATTCTCCACAGTGTAAGGGGTTGCAACTTTATCTTAAGAGCTTCACAAAGTTTTAGTTTCAAGTCAAAGATGGTATTGCAGTGACCCCATACCCCTGTTATTTTTTGTTTGTTTTATATTTACAGTTTTGCATTTGCATTTATACATCATGTACATGTAAAACTTTACAACCCTAACAGTACACACAGCAACACATAACATAGTTTGGGGAAATTAGGCTTTACATCAGGAAAATCTTCCTTTCTCACACTTTTCTCCCTTAACCTACACTTCAAGAGCAATTTTTTATACAACAGTAGTTGAGGTTTGAAAAGATGTTGTGGTGCCTCAGGACCTGTTTCCTGCATGTGAGTGGGTATGCCATTATATAACACACTTGTATGTGTGACATAGATAATGATGATTGTTTGTTGTCAGTCGTTTGGTTTATCGCCATATGATGTGGGAATGGTCAGCTTCCTGTGCATATAAGTGATGGCAACTGGTCCAGATATTTCAAAAGACAGTGGACAGGGGAGCTTAAGTGAGAGAGTTTTAAACAGGTGGGTGGCCAGCCTAAATTCTTCCTCACGCCTGGATACAAGCCAGCAGAACAACTGACAAATGCCCTTCCCATCTCGAAAACGTCCACTGGGTAAAGGCCTGTATAGGACACTATACGAGAGAGAAAGACATGACGATGGATGCGAAGTGAATGATTGATGACGAGGGTGTGAGATGAATGTGATACATATGTCACATGTTTACCAGTTGTTGCAGTCTCTTGCAGCCCACCTGTCTCTCTTGACACACCCAGTCTGCGTTATTCCTGACAGGAGTTGCCCTGCCAGATCTTTCTGCTTTCAAACATACGTCTAATCATTTACAACACCAAAATGAAAAACAGCAGTCTATACTTCAGATAGCTTTTCAACTTAATTTGGGAAGTGGGCTTGCACTACGTAAGAGTGTCCCAACCCACTTTTAGCTGGAGATGATTCACCCTCATGACAGTTCAGTCAAATATTTCACTGGTATCTCCATCCATAGGAAGTGATAAATCAGAAGTAAAATTCAGAACTGTTGTACTGCCAGCAAGTGAATTTACCGGTACATGAAGATACATAGAGTATGTCAAGTTTTCTGGGTGTTAAAGTTCTCCTCATTTCAAAACGCACGCATGCACACACACACACACACACACCTGCTTGTCCATCACGACTCCCTCCGCTCTGCTGATACTTCCCGCACCACCCCTGTGTATTCCCCAGCTGTTTGTGGTTACAGGGTGTGTCAAGGATCTGCTGGGTGCAGTCATATCAGTATCTGAATGTTGTGCGCTATGACTTCCTGCTGTCACATTGCAGGGTGTGGACACCTGCTGACACTCACTTCATATAAAGAGAGAAATAGCGACCTTTAAAAAATTGTCCAGTGAGTTAGAGTTAGATTGTTGTATTTTCATTAGATAAAAACAAAATGACAAAGAGAAATAAGGGGACGTGCTTTTGAATCCTGTCTCAAAGCAAGGAGCAGGGGTTGGATTAAAGTCATCATCTTGCCAGTGCCAGACACAGTTTCTTCTTGCTCACACTCTGGAAATAGCTGCTTCTTAAGGTGCCAGTTCAGAGAGAGTTGACTTTTTAAGAGAGGGGGCTGCCAAGGTCTTTTCTTGATGTGTGATGATATGTTAGCGCCATTCAGTATCTCCGGTTGTGCACTGCTGCAGGGTGTGACCAGAGTGGGAGGTTACTACCAACTGAATATGGACAAACATTTCTCATTGGCTGGTAACTTCATATTCTTGGCCTACCAATGTCATCATTTGAGAGTCATCTGTTCTATAAAAACCCTGCATATGGCAGTGAAAATGGCTTAAAGTTTGGCCAGTGGATGACAAGTGTTAGCTTACTTTCCTGGGTGTGACTGGTCTGATATTCCACAATCATATGCTGTCTTATGGAATGAGAGATCAGTGATACAATACAGTAGATGAGACAGATGGAGAGAGGAACGGAAGAGAAAATGAGGCACTTGGTCATGAGTTTTTAACAAATGGCGCTACAGATCCAGGTGTGATTGTGTGATGTCATTTGTCGTTAGTTTACCGTAAATGTTGCCAACATGACAGCTAATTTTATTTCCTCCTCTGTTCGTCCTCTCCTTCCAGCCTGTCCATTCTGTGCCCTTTGTTCTCCATCTCTAATCCTTAAGTCTCCTCTGCCTCTCGTCTTTCTCTCCAGCTGCTTATTTAGGCCTTTAAATGAGTGGTTATTAATTACACTCTAATGAAATGAGGAGCTTTCAGCTGGCCACTATGCTGACATGCTCTGTGTATGTTCATGTTGCAGAAATCCTCTTTAAGCTTGACCCAGAGTTAATGGTTTCTTTGGGCATTCATTAACCTTTTTTTTTAAGATTTTTTTTCGGACAAATTAATTTTTAGTAAAAACTGACCGTGTCCTGTCTGGTCTCTTTTAGTTACATGATGTGAGCTTGTGTTCCTCTTTCTGTTCCTCTTTATTTCTCTGAATTTCTTTATCCTTTTTCAGCAGGTTCTTCCTGCCATAGTTTCAGGAATACTGCATAATCCCCTACTGCCTCCTTTGATCATAACTGATGAATAACAGTATTTATGTCTGTAGACTCTTCCAAGTCTTCCATTTACTTCTGGCAGTGTATTCTGTCAGAAACAGAGGTCAACGATAACCACAAAGACCGACTGTGGCTGAGACATCGTAACTCTTTTCCTCTGGCTAAGATGTTTTTCAAAATCACAGCACAGTATATGAAAATAAAATGTTTGTGTTTATATTTCAAGATGATGGGATCTTTTGAATTTCTACATTTTAAGATGTTTTCATATTTTGTCTGTTTTTAATTGGCTCAGAGAAATACTGCATTATTTCTATTGTTGCCTTATTTCTTTAGGGGCAGGTAAAATGGAGCATTTAAGCCACAGCAGTAAAAGTTCTTGTGAGGTTTTGTCTTGATTTTTAGGTCACCACTGATTCTTCTCATGAAGTCTGTTTTGAAATAGCAGCTGCCTCTTTTTATTAAGGATGGCCTCGCACAATGCAGCCTAAAATGTATGTATGCATGTTGTGATTCCCCTCAGTGATCATTTTTTTGCTGACCATATTTCTCTGAACCTGGCCCCGTCTCATAAATATGTGAGTATTTAATAGCACTCTGGCCTCACAGCTGGGTAACTCCATATGACAGGAGTCTTCAGAAGCAACTTCACTGTAGTTTAGCCTTTCAGCTTATTAGATTTATGGACTCCATTAAAAACACATCTGTCTCTGTCTGACACACAATCATCCAGTCACTCACTAATGCATACTTACTGTTACAACAGTAGGTATGTATTAGTACAACAGTAGCTTTTTCTCATCACATCACAATTTATTAAATATAAATTAACAACAGATATTTTAAAACAGATAGCAATAATTCATTGTACCATAACGTAAAGATTCAAGCACACCAACTTTAAATTATATCTCACCCATTAGGGTAAAAAACACTGATCCACATCTCAATCATACGTGGAGTCTGAAAATGCTTCAGTGTGAAGCTCTTTTCTCATTAACATTACTGCAGTCCTTTGGATGAAAGTGCCTGCTTAAGTGAATGTATTAAGGTGCAGTTAGGTTCTTATTTAGCTCAGGGTGGCTCACTGTGTGCATCCACTCTTTGCTTTAACAAAATGCTGACTTGGACCTTGTGGAAGGAGTCGTCACAACGCTGTGTAATGATGATAGTGAATCTCACATTAGCAACAAGCAACTCTTCATTAACACTTATCAAAAGAAGAACCTGAACCATTGTCAGCTAGCTGTGTGGTGCTGGCGAATTGCTATAAGGGGTATATGACACACAGCGTCTAGTATGTCTAGATATTACTGACTGTGTGTGTGTGTGTGTGTGTGTGTGTGTGTGTGAAGCACAAGTTTGTACCGTCTGTCTCCGAGCCTCTTAAACAACTGTGCAATTCAATCTAAAGTGGGGCACTGAAGCTATGAACCTCAGACAGGTGTATGAATGTGTGTGTACGTGCAAATGTGGGTTTTGTTAACTTGTTATTACATTTATGTGTATAGTGGCATTGTTTGGTATTAAACATGCATATTGTCATTTGACCAGGGTAAGCCTAGATTCCAATTTAAGTTCTTGTTATTGCACAGTACAAGCATTGTTGCTGTGAAAATCAGGTGAGGGCTAATTTCTCTCTACAGTCTCTCAGCAGGTCGCCCTTAAGTACCTGCAGACGTTTGAGACATCTTCATATGTCTGGCTTTTTGTTATTGCTTTCTGAATCTTTCTTTTGCACTGCTCTTGTAACTCTCACCTTCTCTCCTTCCATTTGACAGCTTTCTCTCTCTCTGTCGTTCCTTTTCCCTCCCACTCAACCTACCTACTCATTCATTCCCACTCTCTGTCTCTCATCAACATTATTAACTCCATTTCTGCTTTTCGCCCACCTTCTCTTCTCTTCAGCCCTGTACCCCTTGATGTTCAGACCTGCCTGTTTATGTGTGTGTTCTATTCACTGATTTTATTTTGGAGCCATTTCTACTCTGCCACCCACCTCTGGTTGGCCTGTCTGCATAGCTGCATCCCGCAGAGCCTACTTTACAACACTGTTACAGTGTTGTTACTACCGTATTACCATAAATTAGCCTGTATCAACATTCTACCATTAGCATACAGCAGTCAGTTGCTCAAGTAAAGCTGAGCAGTTTGATTACCTTTGTTGAGTCTGTGGATTGTGGCGCCTTTTTGTGTTTTTTCTTTTTCCTTAAATATTTGGTTTGTGACACTTGAGTCTGTCTGGGACTCTTCTCTTCATTTCTTCCGGTATTTTGGCGTGATACATAATACCTTGCGAATTGATGTAAATGGATCAAACATGCTGCATCCTACTTTCTTCCACTCTCATGCGGGCTCCATTGTCACTGTTCAAGAGACACAAATGGCAGGCAGCCAACCCAGGTAACAAGCTACATGGAAATGGGGGCAACCTCTGACTGCAGGTAATTGACCATACACAAAATCATCCTTTATAACCTGTTGTTCTCCCTCTGTACTGCATTTAGAGGAGCATTGGTCAGCTCAACACAGTTAAGACAACATTATCGATTCTGATTGATGTAACAGCAAACAAATAAATTTGTTTCAGTTTTACAATATCAGATGTAGGAGCAGCTGAAGATGTAGTGAAATGGGCATTGCCATGAAAATGTCACAGTGCGTAACCGAAACATGTATTTGTTTCAGCCTGCAGCTGCTCTCATGGCGTAGCTCATGTAATGGTATTGTGGGTGGGCTTGTTGAGGCCTGCAGTGGATGTCTGGCTTATCGTACTCCAGCCCCTCCTTGCCGTTGTGTGTCTTAGGATATCAGGAATTGTCAGTGATTGTTTTAAAGTTGTCACTTTCAAAATGTATCACGTTAAAAACTAGCTGGTTCGTACTTGATTGTTAACTGCAGTTTATACATAAACACTGACTCTGTATGGGCGACCACAATTAAGTTCTAGGATTTTATACTGTAGCCACAACAAGAATGCTGCATTCTTCACATATGAGCTGTCCTTACCATTGTGACTGTGTTTAACTGTGTGTGTGTGTTTGTGTGTGTGGCACCTTTTTGCCTTCTCCACTTCATAGTTAATTTTGTTCTTCTCCCTGCATCACTTTGCTTTCATATCTGTCTTTTCATTTCCTCCAGGCTCCCTCCTCTACTTTTCCACCGCGCTCTTTTACTTTCCTTTACTGTCACCGTTCCGTCAGCTCACCTGTCTTTGTCATCCTGTTTGCCTCATTTGAGGAAGAGCCTTCACAGATGCAGACTGATTTGAAAAACAAATCCCTTCTTTCTCACAGTTTTCCCTCTCAGTGTGTCTTGTAACTATTACATATTACTATATTGATACAACATGCAGCATGTTTATGTTTCCTCCTCCTCCTCTCCAGTATTTTTATTTGCATCTCCTTTTCTCAGTTTATTTGTATATTTGTTTATTTGAGAAGAATGAAGAGTAAGTTATTGCCTCACAGACTTGTGAAATGTGTGTGATCTAAAATCTGTGATTGGAAGAAACTGATGTGTTGTGCTGAAGCAAAATAGTGGGGAAACAAATATTTATGACTAACAGGTTCTCTCATAGCAATTTTTAACCACACAGACAATCCTGTGATAATATGTAAGCTGTCAGTCCCGGAAATAAATGGAGAAGGTGAAGTTAATATAATTTATATAATTTAATCACAAGTGAGTGTGGTCAAAAACGCTACGCATGGTAAAACAAAGGCTGGGAATCTCTTTCATCTAAGGTCTGTTATGACAAATCAGGTGATAAGACTTGGAAGTGGACCAGTTGGAAAAGACACACACAACCACACACACACACAGAATACAGAGAGAGAAAGTCAACAAGGGAATCGGCTCAGACATGAATGGACAAGAGGTTCCTCAAAAGATTGGGGGAGATTAACAGACTTGCTGAGGAACCGCTCTGTGTGTGTGAATGTGTGTGTGTTTGTTAAATGATGTGTTTATAGAGTACAGCATTTATACAGCACATGTATGTGGGCTTAAGTCTTTGCTCCGTCCGTTAAGTGAATCTTGTTTGATCCAGCTCACCTTTTTGCTGCCACTGAATGTAACACAGAAAAATCCTCTTATTCAAATCATTTGCAAGGGAGCATCTACAGAAAGACATTAATCTCCATCTGTGGTTCCTCCACAGGCAGATACAAACAATAACACAGATAGTAACTGAAATGTACACAAACTCCCATAAATCCAACTGCACACATTAGATACAACCACAGATAGCACAGATACTGGTAAGACTGATCAGATAGAAAAGTTATGTTATTCACTTCTCCATTCAATCTCTCCCTCTCTCTCTCCTCTCAGTCTCCTCTCTCTCCCCCTCTCCCTCTCTCTCTCCTCTCCCTCTCCCTCTCCTCTCTCTCTCTCCCCCCTCTCCCTCTCCCTCTCCTCTCTCTCTCGTGACAGTGCTTAGAATAGAGCAGCTTGCCTCTCTGTGGTTTTCCCAGATAAATGCTCCTTTGTTTCATGTGTGTCTCTGTACACTCCCATCTATCACCTCCTAACCCTCTGGCACATCACACTGTCCACCCAGCCTTTCCAACATGACAGTTGATCATCTTGTTTCTTCTGTCTTTTTTGATTTAGACTTCACTTCCCCCAGAAAGGCAGTTTGTGTTGCTGTGAAACACTAATGTTTTGCCTCCTGTCACAATTTCCCCTGATTTAGACAGAAAGAAAACACAGACTGCAGACTCAGAAATCTGCTAGAAGTGAAAGTGCCCTTGCATATTTTTTTTTTTTACCGTGAACAGCACAATGAGTGTGGATCTGAAGGAGCTACTGTCAGCATTGCTAAGCTAATATAAAGGGGCTTAAGAAAATCCTTTAAGGTATTAAGATTTTCTTACAAAGGTTGCAACAGGTGGATGTTGAAAAATGGATTCAAAGTAGTGAATGGATAAAACAGAAGAAGACTGTTTTGTAAGTGGATGGTCTTCGTTGATGTTTTTGAAATATCAGATTGTTGAGAAATGTTGTTCCAGTTAAGAAGGAATTAAATGCATTTATCCAGATGGTGCTTTCAAACACACAGTCACGTTGCTTTGATTTGTCACAGAGTCACATTTTTTGTAGTTGATGCATTGGCTCTGCATTGCTGCGTGTTTATTCCTGCTATAAGCTGAGATGCCTGACAGCGTTTGTATTGGGCATGTGTGTGTGTGTGTGTGTGTGTGTGTGTGTGTATGCCACATCAGCCTCCTGATGGGGCTGACTGAACATAACTGATTTGAGCTGCACAAGATTTCACTTCTTCTTGCTGAAACAAAAGCTGGTTGGCATTTTGAAGAATGTGTTGTGCACATACAAACACACACGCACTCTCAACATGTTTGCACAGAGAAAATGCAAATGCTGAAATACACACATTTACACTTACTGACTAAAACTGACTTTTGCACATATACACCACATTAGACACATTTGACATCAAATGAAGTAGCACAGACGCTCAAAAATGAAGCCACACAAAACAACAACAGCAGATGATGTAATAGTCTTTCCCAGCTCCTACAGTCCACTGCTTTTTTCCCCGTTTGAATACTAAACAACATGGAATGTTTTTGGATTTCCCTCTGGATCAATAAAGTATCTATCTATCTATGTAAATGTATCAAATGTGGCATAACAGCGAATTTTGCTTGTACACAAAGGGTTATGAAATGACTTATTATTTTTTAATGGATCTTCTGTCTAACCAGGCTGTCTTTTCTTTTTCCTTTTCCATGTTACTGTTGCTGCTGCTCCCACTGACTTCCTCCAACAAAGGTAAATGCATCTGTTTCTCCCATCCTTTGTTCAAGCTACTGACCGTTACTGTTTTTGTTTCCCAGTTGCTATTGTTCCTGCCTGTTGATCCTTATATTTAGTGGTGAGAATTTTAGAAGGATATCCAAGTTCATGGAGGAGACACAGTGGCTGAGTTGAAACTCTAACACACATGGACAACAGGAATTTTACTTGTGCTTGTGTTGTTTTGTCTTTTCTGTCTGGATGTGTTTGTGTATGTCCACAGACTTGCTGCTGTTTGCTGGTTTTCAGTCAAATATTTGCCAATGTACTTACACTGTGCTTGGGTTTAGCTGTTTTAATGTTAACAGTTAACAGTTAATGGTAACAGCTCTGGTCCAGGTTACCATGTGTTGCCAGACCCTGGCCTCTGTAATCCAGAGGAATGTATATAAAAGGTGGAAAAACACACCGGCAGTTAGCTTCTGTCCTGTCGCTATGGTTACCAGTCACGCCATCCTCTGGCCTGGTGTGTGACTGCCTGAGCAGGAGTGTGTATGAATTAGCGTTTCTCTGAGTGTATCCAAGGTTGCCTTTGATGAAGTGGGCTGCTGAGGACAGGGCCGTGTGAAAGAGGAGACTCCTGGGGGAGCGTTCAGGATCGCTGAACACTTTTCAACATTTTTTTATTGTTGTTGTCAGGATTTCTCAACTTAAAAGAGTTTTTGAATAGAGTGTGTTGGCTTTGAAGGGGCGTGTGTGTGTGTGTGTGTGTGTGAGTGAGTGGGTGAGTGAGTGTGTAGAGGATGTTTTCATATGATGTAGTAGCTTTTGCATACATGTAGTATAGAATCTGTTTTCATATCTGTTCACTTGTTGGATGCATGCTGTGAGAAGACAAACAACACTAGCTTTTATGCTGTTGCGTGTGCATTTGTTTGGTGCAAATCCCTGGGTTGTTTCTCTTTGCTCTACGGCAACTTTCCTGTGTGAAGACGCACACAAACACATGACGTATCTGGCCTTCTACTGATCAGTAATTACTCTTGTTAATCAGAAGTGCTGTTGACTTTCCTCATGTCAAAACCAGCTGGCAACCAATAAGCTCCTCTGCCTCAGTGTCCAAGTACTGAGAAATGTGTGACAGGTTATGTTTGGGTGTTAACGCATGTTTGTTTGTGCGTGGGAGTGGGTGAGAGGACCCTCTATATAGAATCTGGTCACAGTGTCCTGATAGGAACCAAAGCAGTAGTCCGTTTACATTCCCAAATCCTTTCACCATCATTACTCCTGATACACGTGGAGAGAGACATTCATTGTCACTCATTTTCTTCCACAACATATGCTTACATTTCTTATGGGTGGCCCTGAAGTGAAGGAAGCCATTAGAACTATTTGGAGTCAGCCTCCTGGTTGCCATGGCACTAGACCTCATCTGGCCTAATCTGCCCTTTTGGGTGTGTGTTACATGTTAAAAACCAGGTAATTACCGGTACCTAAAATGTGGCTGTGGTGTTTACCTTTTCATGAGGTTGAGTAAAAGACTGGCTGATAAGATGTGTGTAGAAAGACGTATTGCAAGGAAGACTGCTCAAAAGTAAATATAATATGTTGAGTGGTTCATTATTATTACATTTTAATTCACAAGGGGTCCACTCTAGTGTTGAAAAGATAAGTAGATTAATGGAGTTGCCTAACAGCACAAAACTGATAGACAGTCATTTTATAATGAATTTGTTGTAGTTATTTATGAAGCAAAAATGCATGACGTTCGGACTGTTGGTTTTATTGAAAAGATATAAAAGGCGTTTCATGACCACTTCATGCTGTGAGATGTGAGATTTATCTACTTCATAGCACTTACTAAACAGTAAGTGTTTTCATCCAAAGACTCATCCTTCCTTTAGCTGATAATTTGCCTGTGCAGCTTGCTCACAGTGACTTGATTCTCCTGATTTACAGGCGAGACAGTTTGGCTTAGTGACAGCCACGCACAGAGGCGTACTATCAGTCAAAATGATAAATATATGAATAAAATATTGACATTAGTAGAGGAACTCTTGCGTGAGATGATGGTGAGAGCAAGACTGTTTCTATTAAAATTAGAAAACGACAGCAAAGTGGGTGTTTGAGAGCCCTCTTCATGTCTGCTTCTCTGTAATCTGCTTCAGTATGTTGTTCCAACAGGCAGCTGACAGTCAGACACACACACACGCACACACACACAATGAAGACAATGTGAAGCTGACTAAATGACAAATGTTTGACACAGTTAAACATTCATGCATAAACTTAGCTTCAACTTACCATGCTGCTTTGAAAAAAAAGCACAGCTGAGTAATAAAAATACACCTTCTTTTTTTCTAATTTCCTTCTCAGACACACACACACACACACACACACGCACACACACTGTTGCTCTAGACACAAGTGAAACACATGTTTCTGGCCCTGGCAGTGACATCACCCGCCTTGTGGTCAAAGTCCAGTTCCTCTATCCGGCTTAGAGCTGCTAACACACTGCCACGCTCGGAGCTACTATAACCACGGACGCACACACACACACTCGGAAGAGAAGACAAGACTGGTGGAAGAAGAGAAGCAATTAAGAGATGCGGGATTATCTACATGATTAGGGATGGGTCCTCTTTGACAGCCAGAATCCCACGGGCCGCACAGATCAACTACAGCCTCCACACTCTCCTTCCTCCTCCCTTCTTTACTTGTTTCTGTTCTGCTTTTGCTCACCTTTTCTTACCACCTCACTTACATTCCTTGAGGTTTCAAGATCGCTTTTTCTCCCTCCCCTTTGCCATTATTTCTCACCAGTTTCCTGTACTCAGCCTCTACTTCTTATAGCTATTTCTCTCTTTTGCTGTCCCCTCCCCCCCTTCTCTCTTTTCTCTGGGAGAGAGGGATGAGCTCCACGGCAGCTTACAGGCAGTTCCTCCAAGATCTGGAGGAGAAAAGAGGTTGGTGCCCACTTCAAACCTATCACCTGTCTATTACAAGCAATTATTAACCACGTGATCATCTTTTATCTGTGCTTTCACGGACTCGTGGGGGTTTACAGAGGCTATCATGGTGCTATAATGCTCAGGATCTTATCTTTTTTATTTCTGATTTGAGGATTGAGACTTGATAGCAGGAAAGTGACATGTTGCACGTGTGGATTGCAATGAAGTGAATCAGTAGAAAACAAACTATGGGTTGGGCCTTAAATAGGTGTCATACCTGCACTTCAGAGATACTTGTGTAACTAGATTGTGCACTCTGTTTCCATGAATGATATTCAGGTTTTTTTTTTTTCATTTCAAATGACACTTCAAGACGCTTCTACAATGTTAAAAAAGATTTATTTACACTGATAAAGTTCAAAATTAGTTTTTGGCTGTGCTTTTCTGTGGCCAACATTAAGGTCAGCTTCATGTATATGTGTACCTGTCTGTTTACTCACTCAGCTACTGTATGGTGTCCAGATAAGATGTGGGTCAGTCGAAGGACGAATGGCTGCCTGCTTTCACATTAACTAACAACGCAGATGGCTGCTGTCACCTTAAATGTTTTTTCCAAAACACTTCCAACACGTCTCTCTTTGGGCTCTGACCTCTTAATTAGCTTCAGCATCTGATTGTCAGATGTTGCTAATTGTTTGTGTTAGCGTTGGCCGTGGTGTCAGTGTGTCAGTTGTGCCTCTGCTTTTTGTCATCGAGGACACTTGATCCTAGCAGGTGTGGGCAAGAAATTAGGAATGTAGGAGAAGCCCATAATCACACAAAAGAGAAAAGACAACAGCAGGATGGTTTGTTGAAGTGTCAGATGACGTGCAGGAGCAGCCAGGGAGGCTATCCCAGCAGTTTGCCGAGCGTAGCCTAAACCAAGTACCAACTACACTTTTTCTTTTTAGAAAAGTAAAAGACAGACGCCTGTATTCCTTTGGATGCCCTCTCCAAACTGTGAACTAATTTTTTTTTCTCTGCTGCTACATCTTTGGATCTTGCCTTTTTAGCGCTACCTTTTCTTGCCTTTCAATTATGCTTTGTTTAACATGAAAGATAAGTGGGTGCTCACTGGTTAACACGCAGAAAGTGAAGGTGAAGGTCTTAGGTGTTAACACGAGAACATAATGCAAATTAATTCTATTTTGTTCACACACTGCAGCCATATCTGTATCTTAGCACACTCACTACCCACCCCAGTGATAGATGTAAAGAAACCTTTTGTCTGCTCTCCACCAAAACCTTTTTTCTTTCCGTTTATAGTCACTGAGAAGCTTCTCTGCAGTTGTCCCTCTTTCAAGGCAATATTCACATTTAAATGTTGGTCCCCCTTCTTGTCTTTGGTCATGGCCACACCTGCTGCTACTTGTGGTTTGGTGATATTATGTGGCACAGTACGCCCCCCCTCCAACAGCTGCTCCTTCTGAGGCCTTACGCCAGTCGATGTCAGGCTGTTTTAGAATCACTGACAATCTCCTTTAACCCCTTAAATTACAGTTGAGGTTAAACTTCTTAACCACTTTTAGACCCTACGGGGAGATATAATCTTCACAAATGTAATTAGTTTCTCAAACATCAGACAGCATGAGCATAAGCACTAACTAATGTGCAAACACATTAGCCACTTTTGTGATTCAAAGCATGCAGTGGAAGCTAGATAACAGCTTGAATGTATTTACCCACATTAAATGACAGAGTGTTGTTAAATACTCAAACTACAGTAGTAGAGTCTCTACACAACAACAAAGAGGTTTTATCTTCCAGCTGGTATACTTCTTGATCATGGCAAATCAGAATAAACTTTAAAAAGTACCACTGACTCTCATATTGTTCTGCTGTTTGCCTTCTAGTGCTCAGAATTAGCCCTCAGGCTCTTTTTGTCTGACCACCTGTGGGTCTGCAGCCCCTCTGCCATCTGTACCCACTCACATCTTCTCTGCTGTACCTTTAAACTCAGTGAGGGGGCCCAGAAACATGTTTTATCCTTGCAATGAAGCAACGACTGTGCTTCTCTGGGCCCGTCCGTTGTTTCCAATTGCGTTTATATCCCATCACCTGCCACAGGAAATTGATAAACATAATTGTGTGACAGAGAAAGAGAACGTGTGAATGGGTTGGTCAGAGGAGTTTGGTCACAATTTGTTTAAGGTGGAGTATCTGTCAGCTGCTGTTCTTATCTCTCACACAGCACTCACCCTGTCTACCTGTGCACAGCAGTCACATGATATGACCTGCAAATTCTAGGATAGATTCATGCTGGGTGTGTGTTAAACTCGTTTCACTGTGCTACACTGATTCCTCTCCCTGAGTTTTTTGTGTACCTTTGGGTTTTGTGTCAGGGCAGATTTGTGTCAATGCCCTCAGTGCTAACAGCAGGGTTGTGTTTCCAGTTCATGAACCCAAGACTTGTACTTTACTGTGAAAGTACTTCACACTGACAAACAAATGCATTTGTCTTCTGCCTTATTGTCACTTAACATTTTAAACAGTTGGTGACTACCTTTATTGTGTCACAGTTGTCTCTGTCCTGTTCTTTGACTTTAAGAATGAAGAAGATGGTGCGTGTGCATGACAGTTAGTCATCCATTAAGGAGATGTATATTTGCTCATTATTTCTGTGTGCTTCCTGTACAACTCGGAGTTCCCCCACTGCTTTTAGCGACTGTGACAACACCAAGCCTTGAATCATTCCTCCTTCATTTACTCATACATTGACATGAACTATTACAATAAAGGGTACACCAGTTTGAGGACAGTTTTAGTGGCAGCTTACAATTGAAGGACATACATATTTTAATGTGGAGGTGTGTAGTGGAAATGTTGAGGCCCTAAATGTGGAAATTTAGGTGTCCTGTTCTACTTGGATTCATTTTTCCTTCCTCTCTATTGCTATTTTGGTAAATGCAAAATATAACTGGATTCATACTAACCAAAAATGTTGAGGCAGTTTTTCCTCGTGTAAGAATGTAATATGAGGCTATGTGTGTTCAGATGGTAGTGGACTGAAAGCTCAGCAATTGGTCTCATATAGGAGGCCTTGTACCAGCAGAAACATTAAGCTGCCATGTGTGGTCCAGTTTATAATAATCCAGTCATATGAATGGTTTTTGACTTTGTTGTAAACCTAACATTAGGTCCATTGTTGTCTCTGTTGTCATGGGTTTGTCTTTTGCAGAGACAGTCATGGGTATAAAGTTGTTTTTGAATTGGATTAACTTTGTTTTGAAGGATGAATGGGTGGTTACAGATTATAGACAATGTTTTTCTTTGCTCTGACCATGATCACACTTAAGTAGTGCTGCGTAAATTATAGTAATGAGCAGGAGTCGTTGGGGCATGTGTGCATTTCAAGGGAGGGGACATGGACATTTGAGATGTCAGGTTAGCACAAAGTGTAAAGTAATTGCCTTGTTTGGATGGTAGATCTACCTGTAAAGTAGGGTGGGACGTCTAGCTGAAGCACATGTGTTTTTGGATATGATTGAGAAGATCACAGCAGGTAGATGAAGCCAGTGTGTGAGTCTGACTTAGTGTGTTTCTGTGTGTATGTGTGAGCAGTTAATTTGGGTCACTTGGCCTTGACTTCTCCTATTCCCCCATGACATTTTAATCCACTCGGCTAACCCTGCTAAGCGATAATCCCTTCTAACAAACATTTTGTTACACAATGGCACTAGACACTACACAACAGCATGTGCATGTGTATACACATGGTTAGTCCTCAAACATTACATATGTGTGTCATTCTTTTGCACATACACACCAATACTTCTACCTCGAAGTCTGTTGTTGAAAATAAAGTTTTAGTTTTTACATGAAACTTCTCATAAGGTCTGTGGATTATCTTGAATAACCAGGTCATGCTTTCTGGAAAGAGACATTACTGTTAAGTCCCAAATATATTTTTTGGTGCTTTGAGCATTTTATATAAGAGAGAAGGCAGATGTCTCCATGGCTGATATCTTCAGTACTCTGCATCTCACACCAGAACGCTCTTGAGGAATAAACAGCAGTATGGATGAGAAGAAAGATGTGTTTTTTTGATTTTGAGGTGAACTGTCCCTTTAATTGTTTAGACTATCAATAAATCAGTTCATTTTGATGGAATAACAGAGTCTTTTATGTCCTGTTTAATGCCCTCCCACACACAGCCGAACACACACCTCCCACATCATGCACTTCTCTCCACCTTGTCTGGCACCTTTCTCCGAGGCCAGCAGGATTACCGTCAGATCGATGGCAGATTTTGCTCAAGACTTGAAATTGCTTTTTTGTTTTTTTTGTTTTTTTTAGCATCCTCCTAAATTAGCTGTCAGAAAACAGATTGTTGGTGTGTCCAGCCTCTGTTTTCTGAGCTCCATCTGTGTTACAGCATCTGCATCAGTGTAAAAACTACTGCTCCCTAAATAAGCCACAGGACACTCAGGCCTGACTGCTTTCACCATCTGAAAGAACTCAGTGGTTTGTGTGCATATTCCATTGGCTGCATACCTTATTTCATCTTAAGTAATTTATGCAAGAAAAGAATTATCTTGACTTCATTGCGTCAGTTACTGTTGATGGCCTTTGGAGTTGAAACGACTGTACCCGCTGAAAGGTCCCAACATTTCTGAATTTAACTTCTCGTACATCTGAGCCAGCATTTGAAGAGCATCAGTTGTTTCTCGCATTTTGTGTTTCTGGTCAGACATTACTAGTGGAGGTAAAGCCACATCAGCGTGGCTTTAATGTTCTTTCTATTTAATATTAGGTAACTGGGTTGCTCATTTGATTCAGTGTGTGTGCTTTTGTGATTGGATTGAATTCACCTTTTCTATAATTTTCCAAATGCTCTCAGTGAGAGGAAGAGCTGGACTACAAAACCACAAAATTGTTTTACTGTAACTGTGTTTTACTGTCAGATACTAAAATCACTGTAGCTTAAAGCTGTGTCTGAGATAGATAAATGTATGAACCTCTAAAGTGAAATTGTTTCAGGTTAATTTCTAAGTTGATAGCAAAGTGCTTACAGATGAAAAACTGAGAAATGATACCTTTTATGATACCTACCTCTGCCTGCACCCAAAGCCTGTTCATACAGATAATAATTTGATCTGACTGGTGCTGAAAGAACAAACTGTTACCTAACAGACCAATAGTAGTTTTGCATTGTTTTGTGTCATGAGCAGACAAGTTGCCCGACTGAACTTCAAAGTCTGTTAATCAGGTTACATAAACGTCTGGATGCCGTTTGCTTCCACGTTAGTGTGAGGCCGGCTCGGGTGCCTGAATTAGTCGGAGCAGGAGTTACTGGAGTAGGCAGGGTTTAACATGAGAGGAGAACACAGGTGCATTTAAAACCTCTCAACTTTCTCCCAAATGTTAGGATTGTGGTGATGAACACAATTCAGCAGATGCGAGGAAAGAAAAAAACAAATATTTCTTCATCTAACATGAAGTTGTGAACCCAAATGAAATATTTGTGGGTTTGTATCATCAAGCACTGTGATTCCCTGATCACATGAAGGAGATGATGCTGAGCCCTTATGGCATAACTGCCTGTTTTTCCATCTGTTAATGCTTAAGAAGTATTGATAATACATCCAGTCATCCAATAACATCTATTAAACTGTAGCATTTTGTGCAGTTGATATGCTTTTGAAATAGCTTTCAGTAGATGTGACTTGGACGAGTGGATGAAGCCACCTAATAATGTCTTCCTGTAATGATGTTTTTGTAGGGGCTGAGTTAAGTTATTTTTGGAAGAGAAATGGAGCAGATGTGTAAGTTTTCTGCGTCAGTGTGTGAAGGAGCAGTTCTGAGGGACAGACCAAAACAGTGTAATCAGCATCCTGAGGCTTGTAGCAATTGATTTTTATCAACATGGGAGGCTCAGTCGTTTTATTGTGGATGTCTCCAAATTCTGGGTCACAGGCTGCAAGAAGTCGCAAACACAGTTTTTGCAATCACACAGATGTGTTGGGTATGATAAGCGCTCTCATGTTTATCAGCATCACGCCGGTTGGGCGCCACCCCACCCCGCTGAAGTGTTAACTGTCATGTGAGTACACTTTTGCAAGTATATTTGTGTGACACCAGCGACCATTAATCATCTCTCAGAGCCCCCGAATGCTGCTGCTGGGGATGCAGCGCCCTCTATAGGACAGATTTATTGACTTGCTGTAGACTTCAGATAATTAACATCTTTCAAGTTTGTCAAAGGAGACACTGAAGGTGTTTCACTGCATCCACATTGAACATTTTTTTCTTACACTTTATCGCTGCCTCTCCCCTGATGAGTTACGTTCACTATCCTTATAGCTTTCACTGTCTTTCCACAGTCCTCTCCTTGCACTGTCAGAGCCATAATCACACAGGATAGAGTACAGTTTGGTCATGTAATTACTGTGTGTGTATGTGTGGTATCGATGTGAGCTTTGTGGCACTGTGACCGCAGGGTGTAGGCAAGGGAACAAGGCCAATATGAAAAAGGGGAGGAGGAGCAACGGAGAGAAAATTGGAGGGAGACAGAGAGAAAGAAGAGAGAGGAAAGTGAAAGATGTTTTGCCTTTTGGAGGAGGAGGAAGAGGAGGGGTTAAGGGTGAAGTTGCATAGCAGCATTGTGCTTTGAAACAGTTGTTACCTGTTGATAGACACAAAGATCAGTGCCAGAACCAGTTGGTCCCTGTCCACGACCAAAAAACATAAAGCTACACCTGAGTGATAGTTAGCTTAGCTTACGATGAATACTTGAAATGGATTAGCCATTAGCTACTTTGTTAGCTCAGGGCATTTTGGCCAAAATGTCAAACTGTTCCTTATGCAATTGAAGACAGGGTGAGAGTTTCAGCTACCAGCTTTCCAATTTAAACACAAAAAGTTGGAAACTGGATTGGCAAGTTCCCTCCTCCTGTCGGTATACACCCATTTTAAACTCATTACGTTGCTTTTTTTGTCCTTTTCATCTAAATAATAAGCTTGATTATGTTGTTTTTCCATGGCGGAGACTGGATAGATGTGAGAAAACAATTCACTGTAGTTTACCAAGCCTTCATAAACACTCTGTACTTGATGCTGCTACTCATTCAAGGCTTGAAATCCCCCTGAGCAGAGCCATGATAGAGAACTTAAAGGTCAAGGCACAGAAGAGAACAGTTGGAAATGTCACAGCACTTCATTCATTTTGTCTGGCTGGCATCACTGTGGCTCACAGCTGAGATGTTTTGGATCTGACTTGGTACATTCTAACGTGAAGCCCATGTTCTGAAGGAATGAAGATGATCTCGGCACCAATCAAGGAAGGAAATTTCATTAACTCTCTAAGCTGGAGTTAATACGCTTTTTGTTCCAAATTGTCTTGTGGTACTGGTCTTTAAATTCCTCTTCTTTCCGATTAAGATGTTTTTGGGAAATGTTGCTTCGGTCAGCGATGCTCCTTGCTTCTCTTGTGGGCAGTCATCTTGGTGACACACATTTTATTCATTTTGTTTCCTCGAATAAATGCAAATTGGGTTAAATTGATTGGCTCAGCTCACTGCAGTGACAGGTCCTTTGTCCTCGCTCACTGCTGCTCTTCCTCTGTTTACCTGAATACTATTGCTTTATCAGCCTTAATCACGACCAGTTATGGCATAGTGTTTATCCAGCATTCACATGGTTTTAACTGAGTGTGTGAGTGCATGCAGGTGTGTCTGTGACCCTCTCGATCTCGTCTGTGTTTTTGTAATGAGGGTATGGATCTCAGAACTCAGTCTCCTGAGATCCACATCGAACTGATTACGTTCAGCAGTTGAGAAATACTCAGTGCTCTTTTGTACAAAGAACATAAACAATGTTTTACTGAATTTTGGACTTAACAGTTAATGTTTAGTGATTTGGAGCTGAATAATGCCAGCTTATTTTTGTTCTGCCCTCACAAAGCAGACAGTTTGTCAGTCAGTGAACTGCTTGATAAGACTCACTTCTGCTTGTCAAAACAATCTGTCTTCTTAATGATTTATAACTTCTGGAATTGGAAATGAGAGGCGGAATAGATGAGGACTGGTGGAGGTCAGAGGGCTAAAAATGTTTTGACTTGGAGTAAATTGAATAATGATAACGTGTCATCTTTGTGATGTGCGACTATTTTAACTGGACATTTCCCAACATCAGAAAGAGCCCAAAAGTGAACAGATATAGGATCTCTCTGTAAATCGTTCGTCTTTCTGCTCCTGCAGCCTGGGAATCATGTGATTTCTGTGATTACCATAACATAATGAGCACACACACACATTAAGTGAGTGAATGAGTAATTACAGTCAGACCAAGGAAATGGAAAGATCTAATGTTAGTAATGTATACCTTGAATGCCTTTTGATATTATAAAATATTCAAAGATTAATTTACATACTCTAAAATCCATTGTGTGCATATTTACAAACAGAATTGCAAACATTACACACTCACACGACGCCTCCGGTATCTCTTTTTAACCCATGAGGACAGCGGGAGAAAAGCAGGGAACTGCTTCCTGTTTACTTCCTGTTCTCCCCAGACTCCATGAGGCCCCACAGGCTCCACCCTGAAGACCTAAACTGGCTGCACTTCCTGCACACGGGGGGCAGCGTGGGAAATGTAGTGTTATCTCAGTGTGATACAGAGCCAACTGCTCTGATGTTCATGCTTTAAAGTAGTTGTCTTTGTCTGAGCAGGAAAGAAAAAAAAGGACTAAAGTTCGTCAGATGTTGTTCTTTTTAACTGCCCTCAGGTTTATTTAAAGATAGAGAACTTTACTTCGATTTATTTTTAGAGCTTTTGAAGTTAGAGAAACATGATGTGATGCTGCAAGGGCGGCATCAACACTGGAAGTGGAACTCTGGGATTTCTCTTTATCGTGTGTGTGTGTGTGTGTGTGTGTGTGTGTGTGTGTGTGTGTGTGTGCTTGGTTATGGACAAACTCAGATAACCTTAACAGGGTTTACATAGGCTGTGTGTGGGGAGGTGGGGAGGGGGTTGTGGATGCGGAGCATGCCTTTGTGCAAATAATTAATTAAAAAAAAATCCTCTCCCTTCTCCCTTTGTTTTCATTTCATCTTCATCACTTGCTCTTCTCTCTCTGCACCACCTGTGTGCTTCCCACTATTTTATTCTCACTTGTTTCATTATTGTTAACTGGTTGTGACAGACTGACCCAGGCTGGCTCATCATGTTTCGATCTCTGTTGGTTTATAAAAGGTGTTGTCTGTTTATTGGAGGCCTCCTGTCCACTAGTTACATGTAGTCGAAGCCCAGAGGCCCAAGCCAACAGTCAATAGGAACACTGAGCACAAATGCAGATAGAACATTGAGCACATCAATAAAGTCTGTCAACACTCCTCTCTCTTATGATCTTTCTTTCTCTCTCTCTCTCTCTCTCTCTCTCTCTCTCTCTCTCTCTCCTTGACCACCTTAATGAAACCTCAGCAGCCAAGTCGATGCTGACATCACAACACAAATGCACAAACTGAACAAGCAACTTTTAGCTGCTATTAAAAGTATTGCTCTTCTTCCTTAAGAGGAAAATTCCTATTTCATTTATGCTTGAGAAGCTGGATTCAGTCATTTTTACCTAAAAAAAAAAAATTCAATTATTTGATAATGAAAAATTTGGAATATTAATTTTCTGCCAATCGATTAATAGCTGGAATAATCAGCAGCTGTAGTTGGCTTGATTTAAACTTGTGTGATAGATCAAGTTTCACACAATCTTATCTAAACCGGTTATCTTGACTGAAATAGTGCACACAGCTATCAAAATATTGCTCAAATTGTAATAAACTGTCTTTGAAGTCTATTTTATCTTTTTTCTCTTTGTAGTGAGAGTCTGCTTATATTAGCCCATCTCTTTGATTTTTCTACAGTAGTTTGGCCTCTCCTCTCCTCTCCTCATCCCTCTCTCCACCAGCAAATATCTGTTATGTAGCCATTTATCGACCCCCTTTTCCATGAAATGTTCAGATGCCGGTCTTGAACTCCTCTCCCTGTGAGCTCGTTAAAAAAGGATTACCGTCCCTTTATGTAACTAGACTTGTCTTAACATACCTGACTCTGTGAAGAACTTGTACACCGTGGAGCAGTTAATGCTACCACTGATCACTTTCCAGGTTGTTGTGGCCGTCGACGTCACATCGCTGCTGCCTCCAGGCCTCCAAGTGATGTTACGCTCTTTCACTTCCTTTTGTGTGTGTGTGTCTGTGTCTGATTATAGAGTGTGAGCATGATGAAAAGGTTCTTGCAGAGGCGGAAAAGCATCATGGGGCCATTAGTGAGGGAAAGAAGCTTCTGTCTGTCTCTGATGTACGATCGCTCCTCCCCTCTCCTCTTGTTTCATGGTCAGTCTAGGTGGTCTTCAGCTTTCCCACTCACAAGAAACAAACTCAGACCTGCCTGTGCACAACACTCACACAATTACAACACACTTTAGTTCCAGACAACAAAAGTCAAAGTCTTCAGGGGCTGAGAGGGATTTTTTTAATGGTTCATCCAGGCTAGTTGATATGTTTAACAAGCTGTTCTCAGGACAGTTTTACCACCAAACCCATTAAGATGTCAGTTCGAATCAAAGGCAGATCTCCTGATACAAATGTACTGTTTAATTAGAATACAGATTGGGATGCCCAGTGGAAAGGTTATGTGAATACTCTAACAAAACTTTCAGATTTGTTTTTATAGGAAGCTATATTATTTACTTTGCTTCGTTCAGTAGCTCAGAAAACCAAGATGATGACTTTATGTAAATTTAGATTGTTTTGCTCTGAAGGAAGTTGAACCATGCAGCATCTGAAAGCTCAAACTAATGGATTTTTAAGGTGGTCTGTTAAATAGTAGATAACCAGAAAAACATTTTCTTAGTAGATTTTGCCCAACCAGCAGTGTAAAACCAAATGTCTTCAGTTTACAAAGATTAAAAACAAAATGTAGCAAATCACCTCACTTTAACTTGATAAATTATTCACTGCTGATAATTCAGTAATCAATTATCACATCTGTTGCTGTAGAAGCAACATTGACTGCATTATAAACAGTCAATGAAACATGTATTAGAAATTAAAGACGAGAAATGCTTTTCGGAGTGAGCATGTGTCATCTTGAGATGTCAGATGAAGACAAAAGAAGGCGTTTGTAGCGCTGAGGCCTTTACCAGACTCAGTGTGATTGTTGACGTCATGGCAGGCCTCTGACAACCTGATAATTACAGCTTTTTCAGGACCTCGGGTCAAGTGGCTCAATGAAAGGCCAGGGGATGGGATGGTGTGTGGAGGAGTGGAGGGAGGGCCCTAATTGAGAGGTGTCCATGGCAACCAGAACAGCTGGGGTTAAAATTAAGGGCCTGGTTACCGTGGTTATGTGTTAGGGTCCCCTATATTTGTGTACACTCTTCACATTCTTTGCCCCTGCCCCTTTCATTCCTTCACTTTCTGTCTTTCTCTCTGTGCATCGTCTTTTCCCATCCACTGACCTCATCGTCTAAGTGTTTTCCTTCTTCCTCATCTTCCTCTCTCTCTCTCTCTCTCTCCCCCTGCTCACAGCCCTATAGATGTCTTGTTCTATCTCCCTGGTTCTCACAAACGCACCTCCCGCTAACCCTCTTCACCATCTTGCATTCATCCTCTGCTCGGCACATGTGTAGCAGTGTGATTCTGGGAGACAAGCGTTTGAGCTTCTCCGCCCTCAGGAGTGAGCTTCAGACAGGAAAAGTCACTGAATTTGAGACAAAGAAGTAAAGTTGTGTCATTTATTTTCCTAGAGTTTTGCTCGCATGTTGAAATGTTAAAAAGTTTTTGGGTAAATTCCAGTTTCGTTTCTACTTTACTAGCTAAGAAATAGAAGAAATGCAACTAACATATCAGGAGCAAAGAACAACAGATGTGCACTGGAAATTCTTGGTTAAGAGTTCACATCTCTCTCTCTTGTTTTTATTTCTGTTTCCCTTGTTGTTCTCGCTCACACTGCTAAAACTTTCACATTTTTACTATTACTATTACCTCCATGTCTCTCACGTTTCTGTTCCTCTTGGACTTTGATCTTTTATCTCATCCTCTTTATCTTGTGCACTCAAGTGACGTCACTTCTTTTCCTTTTGTGTATTCCACATGTGTCTATTTATCTAAATTAAAAGACAGTTTTTCTTTTCCCCACTCATTCATCCTCCATTTTCTCTTTGTTTTCTACCCCTGTCTGTGTCTCTAGCTCTCTGTGTCCTTCTCTCTCCTGCTCATTAACCTGTGATTAACTAAGGCCCTAAAACCAAAAGAGTTTGGATGAAGCTTCTTTTTTCTCACGGGGTCATAAATCTATCGCTCTTTCTCCTTCCCTCTTTCTAAGTCTGTCCCCTCCTTCCTTTCCCACCATCCATCCATGCAGGGGCTTCTCTGTGCTTTTCTGGGTGACAGCTTTTACACCCCTCTTCTTCTCCTCTCAACTCCTCTTAGGCTATCTGATGTATCAGGGCAGTATTTGTGTGTGTGTCTGTTGTGTTTCTACATATCCAGGACCAAATTTAAGGGAAAATTTCAGGGTGACAACTTGAAGTGTCCCTGCAAACGTATGTGATAAGATTACCTAAGTGACTTGCTCACACTGCTGACACACACACACACACACACACACACACACACACACACACACACACACACGATCCTTGCCCTTTACTCTGACCGGGCAGCTAATGCTCTAGAGGTCAACGTCATTGTTTTCATTCTGCTCCTGAGCCTGATGGCTGAGAATGAGGGAGCGACAGAGACAGGTCATAGAGGCCATGCTGGTTTCCTGCCTCCATCCAGGCTCAGTGTGTTTATACTGCATAAAAACTAAACAAAACTCCCATGTCCATCATATAAAAAATTACCCATGCTCTTAGCTATGATCAGTGTTTCATTGATTATGGATTATGGACATATCTTTTTATGATAAGAGACTATTGACTATTAGTGGAGGCATTTTGCTTCAGGTACTGATGACCAGGAATCCATTTGCATGACAGTAAATTCATCAGATTTGAGAGACTTGTCACAGAAACAATGCACAGCAGCTTATAGTAGTATGAGAAAAGATTTTACATCATCACAACTGTGAGATAAACAGAAGAAATACAGTGTTAACATTACAAAGTAAACCACCAGGAATGGGTACCATTTGACTGGCAGTTGCAGCGGCTTGTTGGGTGAAGTCATTTTGTGTTGTTGTTTGTGTTGTGTCAAAAGTTGAACCAGGCTTAGCTTGGATTTAACAAAGCGGCCCTCCAGGATGTTGTTTGTGTGCCTTAGAGGATGATGAAAAGTTCTTTTTCTCATGTCTTATGGAAGCTCTCCATAAGACATGAATTAAAAGCCTTTTTCCCCTCATTTTAAAGTCAGTATTGTTAATCTTCTTTTCTGCATGTAGCATCCAAAGCACTTGGCGACACACCTGTTTGTGTCCTGTTAGAGCTTGTGTTATAAGACAGACAACTTGATAATGTATTTTTGCTCTATGCGTGGCCTAGAGGGAACACAGTGAAGACATTAACTGTTCCAGTCTTTGTTCTTTTCTTTTTATCGTGCAGGGTGAGAGAAAGGACAGGAGTAATTGGGCATTGTTTCCTGAAAACAAAAGCTTTGCCACTACTGTGCATGTGTTTCTGTATTATTGGGTGTGTATACTCATAAGCTTTTCCTGTTTCCACAGCCAAGTCATTTCGCTATGCAGGAATCCAGGTTCCCAGTCACAGTTTGCTCTTTTGACATTTCTGGACTGAGCAGCAGGGCCGATGACCCAGTTTGACTCCCAAAGTTTTTCCTCATTTCTCTCTCTTGGCTTCAATCCCATCTGTCATTTATTGAAACATGGCTAACAAGGAAACAGCTTTTGGGTTATTAAATAACTGGTTTTCTGACTGTCAGCTTGTGTTTAATGAACACAGATTAGAGATGTTGAAGAAAGGAGCTTTTATAAGTTAGATGATAGTGTTTTGAGCTACCAGTTTAAGCAGTGGCTGAGAAAGTTTAGCTCTAAACTGACCTCAAGTCTGTCTCCACATGGGTCAACTTCCCACTTTTCATCACTTGTACTGACATCTCCTGAGTAATTCACAGGCACCCTTGTGCTTTGTGCTCTGTGTGTGCGTGTTTGCGTGTGTCCTCAAGTCAACTCTTGTTAATCCATCCTCACTGGTTTATTCAGGGGCCACACTCATCCTCTGTCCTCTATCTTCCTCTCCTGTTTTCTAATCTCTTAATGGCATCTCGGGGTATCGCTCTCTGTCTGACTGGCTCTCTGATGACTCCTGGCTCTGTTTCCGTCTCGTCTTTGGAACGGGCGTAGCGATCCGCTTAGTTGCTCTGTCAAAACATAACTTACTTAACTGTCAGCAGTACCAGCTCTGGGAGGCTTTGATGTGTTCATCTCACACTGAAAGAAGCCGCAGTAGGTAACAGAGTGGATACTGTTCTCTGTCAAACTGGATAAAAAAAAGTTCCTAAATAACTACTTACCACTGGTTATCTGTATTTGCAGTGTTTATATCCTGTCCACCATCCTCTTAAAATAAATAGCTTTTTAGTTAAATATGTCATTTCCTCAATAGTGTGCTTTTTTGTCGGTGGAATACATCTTTCTCCAACCCAACAATTCCTGAGTGTCCATTAGAAATTCTCTAAATGACCCACAGTGGTATAATTTCTGCTGTACGGTTAACTGGATTGTCACTGAAGCCTCGATCAGGTCCAGTGATCCTCGTGTCCAGATCCTTGCTGTGTGATTATCCACGCCTGAATAATTAACAGTCTGAGGTTGATTGCTTGTGCCTGTTTGACCCCGTGATGCCAAATCCATTTGTCTGGATCGAGCTGAACTGTCAGTGTTTTACTGTATGTTCATCTTGGACTGAACAGTCTCCACTAGTTTCTCTAATGGGAATCTTTAACAATTTTTTAATGATGTCTTCTTCCTGTAAGTCTGTTTATTTAATAGTAACAATAATACCAGGAAATTTAAGCAGATGATATCAGACAGTGCTGAAAAGTTTGAACTCAAAAAAAAAAAGATAACTAAATGAGTACTGGACCTGAATCCAAGTATGAAACTAAGCTGAATTAGATGGTAAGAAATCTATGATGCAACACTGGAGACAAACTCAATTTGCTTCTCTGTAACTGGACCCAGTCTGCCCCCTAACTGCAGAGTTTGGTATTGCAGGGCAGCTGTGTGTCCTCTGAGTTTGTCTCTGTGGCTTCGATGTTTTTCAAAGGAGATCCAACTTTCCCTGCAAACTATTCAACTATTTATCATTGTACTATAAACACAATTACAGCCCCACCGCTCTTACTGTTTTAGAATCCCAGAAAACATGTTGTTTGTGTGCAGCTGAGTGGCTGAGTACCAGACAGCCAGGTGCCTCATGGTACTCGGTGTACTGCTGATGGAAATATGTTACTGCAACATGTAGTATTTGTTTCCTCACATCTACATCCACCTTGTTTCCTGCACATGTTGTGTTATGCCTGAGTGATTCTTGTACTTTTGTCTGAATGGTTCAGCCTCAGAATGGCAGGTCAGGATTATGGCAGCCTCCTCATTTTCCAGACAGGAAGTGTTTCGGCTGCACTACACCAATGGAGAGGTCGGAGGTCACGCAGCTGCTGGGGAACAGTGTGAACAGTGGAGCTATGTCATGGCCACACCACATGCAGCTGTGATGGAGTCTCAGAATAGCTGTTTTTTCACATACAACAGTGCTGAGTTACAGCATTAGGACAGTTCTGAATCTCACTTCCGGATCAACAGTCAAAACTGCATTTGTTCAAAAGACTGAAGAGTGTAATACGTTTTTAAAAAAATATCTGTTATTCAGGCATGATGTTTTGAGAACATTTTATCTTATTTTATCTGTTCATGTACTTTATTCACGACACATAACGTTCAGTTTCTTTGTTTTGATGTGTAAAAGAATGATACTTGCAGAATTATTAGTCAAGGCTTGCTCAGGTTTAAGCTGGTATTAAATGCAGAAGTGATTGGGTTCAGTCTGGCAGATGATACTGGGTCAAAGGAACTGAATGGAGGGAGAGAGGAGGAGATGGAAAGTGTTATTTTTTATTGTTACTATGTGGACATCAAAGTCCAAGGTCAGAGGATTCATCGCTACAGTGCAGCTGTGTGTTTCCTCATCCTGTTCTTGCTGCTCATCCTCCCTCCTGCTGTCAGCAACATATTTCCTCTTTTCTCCTGCAGCTGGCAAGGTCCATACACAACAGCAATCCTCTATACCTTCTCATGTTAAATGATGCTGGATATTTTTTTTCTGTCTAACAGAGTAAGTCTAACTAGCTGCACTAGGCTAACTGCATTAGTGTTCAATTTTGTCTCTACTCAAAGCAAACTACACAAATTATGATTGAAAAAACAAATAACAACACATTCAAAAAACTTTTTGAGACTGAATCAACAAGATTAAGAATATGACCAAGTATTCAGTGCCAGCTTTCCTGATACTTTAATACTGAAGGAGCCACCAAATCTTTACCGGTTTTGCTCAACTTAAACAACTGTCAATAGTCATAACCAAAAATTTATTGAGAACTCTAATGTTAACAGATCTTTAAATGTTGGGTTCTGTTTGGGCACACGCGTCAGCAATATCAGTGAAAAGTTCCCTAGTGCTTGTGCCACCGTGAACTTTACATTACACTGAATAAAAATCTATCTGCCAAATCAATGAATTTAATGTAAATGTTGTCCCATGTCCTGACACCAGACACAGGAAAAATTGGGAACCAGGAATGAAAACGGTTATGGTTTTATGAAGCAGTCGGCTTGCAGTGTATTTCCCTATGCTGATACAGTTTATGACTCTGTCTGCACTCATCTCTTAGTGCTATCATTTGAAGGCATGGAGCAGCCATCGTGTGCACAAAAGTATAGTATATTTTTGTGTATGTGTGTGTGTTGGCATGCTGTTTTGTTTGTGTGCCGAGGTGACCTTGCTGGCATCCTGGCTATCTTTGTGAAGGATGCTGACTGGGAGAATTGAGCCTTTCTGGGGGAGGAGAGACAGGAGATGTGACATGCTGCTGCATTAAACAGGCAAGAGAGGGACAAAAGCAAGCAAACCGGAGCATCAGCTAGACAAGACCTCTGCATGATTTATGACTTAACCGGCCAGCAAAAGCTGAATTATGTGATGCCGATGTAGTGAAAGCAGAAACAGTACTGAGACTATGCACATCAGTCACAAAAGGCTGTGTGTGTTTTTGTGTCTTTGCCATTCTTTCATTTTCTCTCTCTGTGTGTGGAAGTGAGTGTGAGATTTCTCTCTCTGATATCTGAATGAAAAGGGTCATTCTCTTTCCAACACAAACAGCCAATGCAACACCGAGCCTTACAGTAACTCTCTCCCTCAACGCTTCCCACACTCTGTTTTCCATCTTTTTTCTGGTCCCTCTTTCTTTCTTCTTCTCTTGCTTTGCTCTAGTGTCAAGCATACGCTGTAGTCTGGCTTCATCCCCAGGCTTTGTTATTGCCTGGTTGTATCTTTGTGTGTGTGGCTGAAGCTTCCAGACGCAGCACTTTCTGCTGTGGGGGGAGACAGGAGATCGGACCCCTGACCTCTTGACCCTGAACGCTGACATAGACACGTGCACAACGGCCATGTGAGGGTCTGTGAATGTGGGAGGAAGAAAAGAACTGATGAAATATCAGTTTATGTGTTAGTGATCTGCTTTTTTGAATGTGTAAAGGCAAAACTATACATCTTACATTTTGAGAAATTCAGTGCAGGTCATCTGAGTTCACTGTAATGTGGTTGTATATATTATGTTGAGGTGAATGTGACAATGTGAGCTCAAAGGGGGGTGTGTACTGGAGTGATAAAACATTTCATATTGTTGTGAGTCACATTAGAAGTATTTTGTTCGTAATTATTAAAAATCTAGCTTCGATTCATTGAGGAAGTTGGTAAAACTAAAGCTAAAAAAGTAAAATGGTCAAGTAAATAAACTCTATACATGAAGCTGATTAAAACAAAAAGATGTTACTGTTGTGAGAAAGTGACGAGTGGCTTTCGGGTGCTGAATGTGACACTGGTCCTGTAAGCTGTGGGTGGTTTGACTGTTAAGTCATGCAGACATGTTAGTCTCTTCTGCCCCACAGTGGCAGCTTCACACTCTTTACCACAAGTGACTTGTGGTTGCTAAATTCTTTTCCTGTTTTTTTTCTGTTCTCACTTGTTTCCCCTTTTCTCTCTGTCAATCACAAGTTGATATTCAGATTTTTTATAGTTTTAATTCCATTTTTCATGCTTTTATTGCTTTCTAATAGTATTGATTAGAGCTCTTCTTTATCAATACAGCTGTCAAATAAGATATTGTTTTTGTATTTTGGGAGTATTGGCACTAAGTATTTTCTTTTATGAGGAGAGAAATGACTCAGGGGGACATAATCCTCCTCAGGAACAGCAACACTATAGAATCTTCTTTTTAAAAAAGTTGATTACATTTAGAAGAAATGCAATGTTTCAAGCCGAAGCTTTTCATCTAATACAGATGTCATCTTAGGACAGAAGGCACTGTGGGTATTGTAGTTCTGCTGTGATGGGAAGTCACTAACTGAACCTCAGTGTGTCTCAGCATTGGAAAGCACCGAATAAACAGCTGTGGTCAGGATCATTACCTTTACCTCTTGTTAACTGGTAATGACTAAGGAAATGACTAATAGGACATATGATCTTCACTCTTCATGCATCCACCGGGATGGCCTTTATTCATTCTGTGAGACCAAAATACTACACGATTACTTTCTTACCTTGTTCTCAAGTGAATATCAAGCATTTCCAAGGTGACAAAGTTGTTATTAGATCAGAGTATTAGGGATGAGAATGGGCTCAAACGACATCATGTAGAGCTTAAATTCAAATGAGCAGCCAGTGAACAGTCAGTGAAGTTTGGAACTGAGATTTGTTGTCAGATTGTGCTTGTGTATTATTTTGTCTGACGGTTGCTAGGACTAAAATGTCAGTGGCTTTTCAGAGCTGAGTTGATAACTCGCCACACACACACACTCAAACACACACACACACACACACACACACACAATTCTCTGCAAGGTGAGAATAATTCTAGCACCCCCTGCCTTCCAGTCTGCAGCCTGAATCATGCTGAATCGCATTGTAAAGTCTGTGTGTCGCACACACACACACACACACACACACACACACACGCACACACTCACCCCTACATCTGTCTGATGCTTTTGAACACACTATCACAGTGAGCAGTCATCATTCAAAGATAGCTGCTCATAAATATCACTGGCAGTATGCATTGCTCACTCATAGCAACAGAGGTAAACACACACACAAACACGCGTACACACACAGGCACACACACTCCTCCCTAACACACAAATGCACACACCACCCACAAACTGCTGCCAACGTGTGTACACACTGAACGAACGATCTCTTCACGCAACATGTATGAATTCAGACACATAACAATTTAGTGCATTATGCTCATATACTACTGTATAAAATGGCATGCTAAAATAAAAATACACACACACACACACACAGGAAGAGGAACATGTAGGTCTGTCCCATGTGGTTTCCTTCACAGACTGTTAGGCAAACACACACACACACACACACATTTCCGTCTGTTTAGTCCCATTTCATTTATTTACCGATTTTCTAATGCCGCACTGAGCAACGGCTGCAGTCTGGTGGCTTGTTTCAGGGGATTGGAATTCACTGTTAGAGTGTCGGAGAGCGAGCGAGATTCAGAGAGAGTGAGAGAGAGAGAGAGAGAGTCATGGGGGAAAGAGGGAGGGCGCCTGAATGGAGAGAAGAGCTCAGAAGTTATTAGCTACAGTAGTTATGTGTTGAAAGTAGAGCGATGCTGTAGAAATGACAGGAAGATTGTTTTTTTTTAATGCCAAAACAGAAGAAGTGAAAGGAGAAGGAGCATCCTCATGATTCTGCTGGCTGACATTCAGAAACCTGCTGTAAGCTCTCTCCTTTATGGATGCCACTAATTTTCAGACTCTACCTGGAAGCCTGGAGTTGGTGTAGCTGCAGCAGCTCATATTTTTTGATAGCCTTGGATTTTTTGACCTTTACTTTTAGCTTGTGGACATTTTTTAGGAGCCCAGCAAGCAGAGCCACAGTTAGTGAGTCAAGATGGACTTTCTAACAGATCCCACAGTCATAACGCCCATCCTTGTGGTGACTTTTCACTTCTTAACAGCAGCTGGGTTTTGGTTGTACTGCCGCCGTCGTCGGCAGACACCCAATTTTGAACAAGGTAAAGTAATGTTTCTGTCCAACTGATTGGGGCAGGATAAGCTAAACATTTGTTTTTTATTGTTATTATTATTGCTCGTCACTTCTCTGCTGCAGCTATAATTTATCTCTTCTTTGCAGAGAAAGAGAAAGGCAGGATAGACATTAGCTCCATGTGCTTCCTGTTTAGGCTCCACCTCTTCTGTTGTCTAATATGTACTGGACAACTTCACTTATCTGTCAGCATCTTCATCTAAATCTTTGCCTTTAGCGTTTAGCTTAGCATCTGCATACCGGTAGTTTTTATCAAGCTTTTGAAATCATTATAGGGTAGATAGCATAATGCTAAAGCTTTCCTAGCTTGCAGCATTATATCCATGTTTTCTATTTTAGTTTGAGCGGAATGTAAAGTGGCCTATAGGTTTCTCCCGGTTCATCTCTCGTTACAGTGAGACACAGTAACTTTTGTGCTGCAGGACTTGATTGCTGTATCTCATCTGCTTCTGCTGCATGAGTCAGTGGAGCACAATTCTCCATATTTGGCTCTTTGTAGAGAAAGGCTGTTATATTACTGAATCATGTAGCCACATCCATGTAATCTAACCTGGAGATTTCAGTCCATGTGTGTCTTTGGCTGCTTACGAGGCCAGCTGTGTCTTGATTTTATAACTACATGCCCTACACCAAACAACGGGCTGCTGTGCTGCCAGTAAGCTGCTCAGTTTAGTCATGTGTCTAATTATTCAAAGCTAATGGTATACAGTGATGTAACACCAGCGCAGAATGAAACAAATTCCAGTTGGCTTTTGCAGTTTAGCTTTAGTGCTAAAACTCTTTTAAAGCCCGTTACAAATATGTAATAGCCTGTTGTATCCAAATCATCTTGACGTGATGTTTACACTGACCTTAAATACCTTTGCTTAGTAGCTGTTGGTAATGTATCATGTCCCCTTGCTGATTCAAATCCTGTGGCTCCCAATGCTGGAAAAACTGAGCCGAACTCTGGGTTAGTCAAAGTGAAGATCAATGAGTTTGATCAATATTGAGAGGGCAGCACATGCAACAGTGAAGGTGAGAGGGCCAAGGGGGTTAACGAGAGAAAGAGTCCCAACAAAATAGTACAGCTATAAAGCAAATCAGAGGAAAAAAGTAGACAGGATAGTTTTGAGGGAGAGTAATGAGAAACACAAGTCAGCAACGTGGGATATTATCATGCCATCAGTGATGAAGTGACCATTTTCTGTACTGTTTCCTCAAACTAAACAGGAGCTTTGCATGTTGTCCGCTTAAATGGTCAGTTGATGGTGCTGTGCCCATGATGTTATATTTCAGTCTCCATCATCATGTAGTTGATTAGACAGTTACCAGTTTAAACAGTTAAAATGTATGTCTCTCATAATGAGTATTAGGGGTATTAGTAAGTGATTTTGAAACCAGGGTGAGGCAGGACTTCACTTAAGTGTCAAACTTGGCTTTCAGTTTTACTTGGCTGTAGGTTCTAAATGAGCTACTGAGCTATGACTTCAGTAGCTCACACTGTATGTGTGTGTGTGTGTGTCAGTCAGTCATATATTGTGTGACGCTATGATCTTAACCTTAGTCAGCTCACAGGAAGCCAAGCCTGTCAGAGTGGTAGACCAAGGTTGTAGGGGTGGGTGTGAGCAGCTGTGTGTTTGAGCGTGATATGGTTTGAGTTGACATAACATCACCCCAATCATGGTGGTTTACACTTTCTCTGAAGTTGCTAAATCTTACGCTTAAACCAAGCTCTCTGAGTTTAGAGCACAGTCTAGTCTGTCCAGTGATACAGTACAGAAACAGAGGGCTGATTATAATGATAAAAGGCTAAAAATGCACCTTGTAAGATACTTGTTGTGTCAATTTCCTTTAGATTACTGAGGCACAGCAAATACCACCATCCACCAAAATGGCCAGATAACAGGAGCCCTGAAATGAAAGCAAGTAGTGGCCGTTTGTGGTTTGATGTCATGACCAATGAACAGGACAGATGATGGTTTTAGTTAGATGTGGGTCAGCAGTAAAACCACATTAACCCTGAATCAGGATCAGTTATTGAAATAGACTTTTCAGCTGGATGGGGTTAACCTGCTTCTTTTGTTGATTGTATGTCATTTCAGGATAATTTTACTTGAACAAACCTTTATATACCGTAGTACTTATCTTTAGGAGATTCTCCCATGTGAGATTGTTGTCTTCATTTAAGCCTTCAGTTGTCTTTCTTCTTTGGCAACAGGAGGGCAGATTGAATCTAATCTCACCACTTGGCTAATGGCTAACTAGGCTAACCATAGTATATGGTACCAACCATATAGCTGGTTAGTGTGTAAGTGTGGAACTTATTAGTTAGAAAAGCAGGGAAGGGGATAGAATTTAAGGAGAAATACTGGGCTTTGAGAGCAAACTAAACTTGTTCAGCTTTACAAATATTAAACATTCACTGTTTGTCTCTCAAAGGGGAAAATTGGAAGGCGAAGGATAGGAAGAATGAGATGAAAAAAAGAGAGATATAGGGTAGTGCCAGCCTTTGAGTGTCACCAGTGAGGAGGAGGCTAAATGAACCCTGGGAGCAAGCCTGCCAGAAGGAAAAGCCAAAAAGAAAGGGAAAGTGAAAGAAAAACCGTAAAAGAAACGGAAAGTGAAATAAGGAGAGAAGATGGACTAAGAAGATGGACTAAGAATAAGAGGAAAGAGGAGGATATTTAGAAACCTCCCTCCCACTTTTAATTCTAATTGAATCACAAGAGGAGGAAAGCTGGAGGGAGGGAGAGCAAGGCAGATTATAGGTGATAACGGGGGAGAAGGGGGGAGGTGAAGGATAAGCACATTGCGTGGTATGAGAGACGTAAGCTCCGTCTGGTATTTTTAGTGTGGACGCTCTCTTAGAGATGAAAATAAGAGAGATTCACTGTGAAGGCACGGGAGAGAGGAAGAATCTGATGGCGAGAGGAAGCAAAGAAGAGGACCCAGCATAAGGAGGGGTGGAGATACAGGAGTGACATCGCTGTTGGAGGAGAAGGAGGGAGAGAACGGGGAGGAGCAGCTTATGATACTCAGAGCTCGTTGTGACTGTAAGAGTGTGTGAGTCACTGTCTCGCCTGGTCAGGTCTGTGTATCTGTTCTGTATGTAGCTTATACAGAGTGCACCTGTTGTAAGAGCCATGAGCTGCTGTCGTATCAGCCTTTGCTCCCATGATGTCCACCTTCACCTGCTGATTCCTGGCCAGGTCACACGACTTTCTGAAGACTGTTGTCTGACTCAGAGGCCTTGGCTGAGCTTTTATGCTGTGCACACTCATTGCTTCCATGCTGCTGAGCTTTTATGCTTTTTCTATTCCTTTTTGAAACATGACAGAGCAGAAATTATTTAGAACTGCATTGCTGCTGTCTGGGACGGCAGAGCTATTTTGAGAGACGAGAGATCAACAAGGGAGGAGAGAAGGCAGAGAAAGGTTTCATAAAAATATGGCAGGATTTCAGCTGCGAAAGGAGTTTTCTTGCTACGACTGGATGATGTTACAGCACAAGGCAGTGTGAGTTAAACACCTCGCATTCACTACGGACTTCCTACTGTCTCTGCCTGAAAAAGTCTGGACCAAAGCCAGAAATGTGACCAAGGCTCTTCTTCATTATGCACGCGCTCATCATCCCCAGGCCCTGTTGTACACACACAGTGAGATGAATGACTCTTCTTGGGCTGGTTTCCTTTCGATATTAAATTAAATAATGTCACTAGGCCGGCAGGCCTGAAGTCCAAGACTGAAATCCATCTCTGCCTCGGTCACAGTCCCTCCCTCTAGTTTCTTCAAAAAGCTAAAGAGCTCGCATCGCTAGGAGAAGAATTGCCTCAGGGCTGTTTACTGTTTTACCGAAGAGAGTTTGTTTTTACCTCTTAAGGAAATGAAACACGATAAAAGGAGAAGGAGTAAATCAATGGAAATTAAGGAAATGGACATAATCAGGGAGCAGCTGTGTCTGGCTTTTGTCAGCTTCAAAGCAAAGCATCTGTGTTTGCATTGTGTCTCATAACAAACCACACTTGTACAATTTTGCATGCTTTTTTATTTTTATGGCATGTAAAGAAGACTCAAGATGGATTACATCATCTGCTTGGGAAAAAACATTTTTTTTAAAAAAAAATCCTCTCTGTAGGATACATAAACTGCTTCAGGCTCTTTTGACCGACAGTATAATTCTTCCAGTTCTACTCTGTGACAAAAACAGAATATAGCATTTAATGTGGATTTACTCATCATGTCCTGTTCTTAAAGGGCAGTCAACTAAGAAAGACTGAATTAAAAAGAACAAAATTGTCCCTGTGTTTTGTATGTGTCAGTGAGGAGAGTTGCTTACCTGTGCAGAGAGAAGAAAATAGAGAAAACATTAACACAGCAGCCACCTCTGCAGCTCTACAGAGCCATCGTCAGCCACAGTCTGAGCACAGCCCGGCTGCTGTGGCCTGGAAACGGAGAGCGAGCGAGCAAGACAACAAGTGACACAAAGAGAGAGAGAGAGGGAGAGGGAGGGAGGAAGAGAGGGAGAGATAGTGCCACTGCCTGGTGAGGAAGTAGAACTGAGTTTACACTCTGAGTAAACAGAGAAGGAGGGAGGGAGGCCGTCCTTTTTGGACTGAGGACGAGGAGCTGACGTTGTCTTTGACACACACACGTGGGAGAGCAACTGCTACTGGGGAAAGAGTGTCAGGAACAGACGGAGAAGGCCGGCCAAGAGAGATGGCAGCTACGGCAGGGATTGAGCAGAGAGGAAACGGGTGAACCACAGAGAGGTTAAACCGAAGAGGAGTAGACGCTCTGACAGAGAAACTGGTAGTACCTGCCGGTGCTGTCCTGGTGGCTCACGCTCACCCTGCTGCTTTCTGTTCAGGATATGTGGAGGCAGCTTTGTTGCCAAAGACGACTTACCGCTATAATTATCTGACTTCTGCCTTGGATTATGCGCTATTAGCGTCAAATGAAGCTCTGATTAGCAGAGGAGGAAAACATAAGAGCTGTGGACGATGTGGCCCGACTACAGGAATGAATGTCATCTCAATGCTCACCTGTACTCGCTCATGTGCTGTGCAGGTCAGTGTGTGTCTGTGCTTGTGTGTGCGTGCACATGCCCATAGTGCAGTTGTAGAGCGTTAGCACTTGTTGTTTACATGCTGTCAGTATTCAGAGTGGTTCCTGTCAGCACGTGTTTCACTGTGTGTTTGAACACTTCCTATTTGTGCGCATAACGGTGACTGCAGTTAAGCTTAATATGGTGTCTACTAATCATTGTCAGTTTGAGGACAAAGGGCAAGAATTCAAACTGTGTGTATGTTAAGTGTGTTGTGTTGTGTTTGGACAGCATGGAAGGGGGTGTGTACAGCTTAACAATGCCGTCCTCTGTAGATGAATGAGCGTCTTTTCGTGGCTGTCACTCGCATTACCTCAACTCTTCTCACGCCTCCAGTTTTGTTTTTTTTGCTCAAGTTCATACATGATGAATGCGTATGCACCTGAATGAATGAATGTACATGCACCTGATAAGTCATTACATGCTCAGTGATGGGTCTTTAGCACATTCTGGTTGACCAGTATATGACCTTATAACATGGGAAAGCCCGAGTGTTTCCTCTAGGTTAACTAGCTCAGCTGCGCAGGCCGGTTTGGGAATTGAGGCGTGTTGCAGTGGTGAAACTATTTTGCAAGAGTATGTTGAAATATGTGTTCTTTGCCTGGGGGCTTGTCCTTTTATGTAAACTCCTCTGTGTGTCACCCTGTACTTGTATGTGTAGTGTGTGTTATACAGTGTTGAGGTCAACCTTGAGTTTTATCCAGTTTAGATATCTGACCTCCTAAATCCTAAATCAAATTTCCTCTCTAAAATCCTTTCTAATTTTGGAGCTCAGCAGTTGAAGGTGTCAGGTCTGTTCAGAGACTCTGTGGAGTGTGTGTGTTTGCATAGGTGTGGGTTTGAGAGACAGACAAGATAACAAGATCTTTGAATGAGGAAGTGATACCATCCCATGGCTTCACCGTGGCAACTGATAAACAACTGGCAGGAAGGGAGGTATCTGCACTCTGATTGGCTGGAACTGAATCTGTTTGACAACGTGGAGGGAAAATACTCTACTGTCACTGAGTGTGTCTGCCAGTCTTGATATGAGAAATCATAGTTTTATTTCACACAGATTTTTAATTAGTGAAGAAAATATTTTTACTGCAATGAAATATCACAAAGTCCTTACGCCCACAGTGACTTCTTCAAAGTATTTACATCATGAAAAAGTAGAAAATGCTCACAAATGAGAAGCTTGAGGATATTTGCTATTTTAGCTTGAAATGTGACTCAAATGATTAATCGCTTATCAAAATTGTTGCCAACTAAACAAAACATGGAACAGAAATCCGGGTCTACATTCTGTAATTTTCCTTTGCTTTGTCCTTATTTTACAAATTTAGTTTAGCCTAACGCTGCATGTTGCACACACATTGCATTTTGAATCTCTAATATTCACTAAAGCTGATTTAGGAACTTGAAGCATCTCTTGACAGGATGTTTAACCAACTCTGCAGAAGGAAGTTGGATACTTAACAGAATGGAGGGAAGGGAAACGCGAGGGTCTGTGTTTTCTCCCAGACAGGCTGATATGAGCAGAGAGAGGCTGGATAGGAAGACAGGAAGAGAGGCTTGGTTAGCGTGGAGAAAGGGGAGGTGGTAGTGGTGATGAGGGGGAAACATAACACAGTTGTGGCTCAGCATCAGGCTCTATTCCTGTCCTGGCTGCCTCACTCCTCTGGAGGTCTGCCTGGCTGCAGGTCACACTTCAGTTAGAGACTGTAGGAACTGAGAGGAAGGTTGGAGCTTTAGGTACAGTAAACTGAACCAAAGAAGGAGGAATCTGAGTAGAAACAGTCTCAGCTTACTTAGATGATGTCATCTAAGTAAACCATGGTAAAGATAGCTGCTCAGGACTTTACGAGAGGTCACGTTTGTACAGTAGATAGGGAAGTTCTCTTATCAACACGCCTTCGACTTGTTGTCCATGAACTCAAAGAACCTTCACAGTTGCTTGTCTTTACACAAGCTCTCATACAGTACTGCTTTACGTTACTGCTGAATAAGATAAGAAACGTGTAGCCTCTGTGAAGAAGACTGAGTGATCTTAGAGATGTTGTTGTGAATGCACATGTATGTACTCATGTGAATGTTACTTAGCTGTCTGTTAGTCTTTTACTAAGTTCATGAGATGTAAGTGTGAGTAGTAAGCCTGTGTGTGTGTGAGAGAGAGAGGAAAGAACATTGACTTTCCCATAGAAAACCTCTCAAGTTTTTATTCAGATCGTAATTCAAATACACAAATCCAGCTGTCTGTTTGTTTTGGTGGAAGGTTTTTATCCCTGCTGAGCTGGATGTGTGTGTGTGTGTGGATGTGTATTCCTGAAGTTGTGGGGACAAAAATCTGTTTACACAGTCACACATATTGTGAGGTCTTGTGGCCTTATCGAAAACGTAAGTCCCCACAACATAAATCATTAAATGTTAGGGTGAAGATTTGCTTTAAGGTTAAGTTAAGCTTAGGATTGGACTAGTAATGTTTATTGTTATGGTCAGGTGGTGGCTAAGCCTCCAGGACATTAATGTAAGTCTGTGTAATGTCCCCAAAAGTGATGGAAACAAGACTGTCTGTGTGTGCGCGCGTGTGTGTGTGTGTGCACGCACACGCATGTGCTTGTGTGTTTATGTGTGTGTCCTCATCTCGACAGTCCTGTGGAATAATCGCACAAGCTGCAGAAACCATGCTGAATTTGGGTTACGTGTTTAACCTTCCTCGTCTCTTTTTGTTTCTGTTTCGTCAGATGAGCGGGACAGGGTGCAGAAGAAAACCTTCACTAAATGGGTCAACAAGCATCTCATCAAGGTATGTGTCACTGAAGTCAATCAGTTTGATGATACTTGTTGTTTTGACCTTGTTGTTTGGGGGTTGTGTTATACTAAATGCTGAATGATTGGCCTTAAAATTTATTTATGATCTCTTCTCATCTTATCTATTAGCATCATTTTTAGTAGAATATCATCTTCATCAGACAGTTATGATTTATATTTGTGATGTAGACCCTCCCATGGCTCCTGCTGTCTGACATGAAATAGCATTTTAAATATTTTTGCAAAAGCACTTCCCGCTGGCCTGTTTGACCTGCACTCCTCCAAGCCGAGACGATTTCATCAGTCTGCCTCCTGATCAGTGCTAGTGTGGCCCTGTCTGAGCAGCAGTCTGCACTGTTGCGTCAGTACACGAGCATCTGTGCAGGTCATTCTGCCTGTTTGCTTTGTCACTGTCATTAATGGCTCTAAAGTTACAACTTGTTCAGCCATTTCGCTCCATCTGTCCGTGTTTATACTTCAGTAATGCTTGGCAACGAAAGCAAAGTGGTTGATAAAATAAATGTGCGATAAATTAAAATTCGATAGCAGTGGTGAATTTTGAAATGTTTACTTGAACGCAGATATTTATTATTGATTGTCAGAGGGGTGCTGAACTTGAAGGCGTTTATAAGGAAACAACTGAAGTGAGCTGAATTAGTTCTGAACGAGCAGCAGCACAAAGCCTTGATCACTGCCTCTTTACAGTTCTTCCCCTTGCGGTAAAGAAAACAATGCGTGAATAGCAGACAGCTCTTCATTAACAACATCTGTTCAAGTGTTGAATTTGAAGTAGAGGAAATGGTTTGTTTTCCTGACTATAATCGAGGATAACACTGATTTACTCTCTCTGTAATAACTACAAGCTACGTCCAGATAACGTCTCCTTTGTAGGTCACAGACAGCTGCTGTTGCTGCCTTCCTGCATTGGATACATTCTGTCACATCTGCGCATACATATACATGCCGTTTCTATGACCTCCACAAAGTACAGCAGTGTGTGTGCCATGTGTGACGCACACACACACACACACACACACACACAGGCAGTGAGGGCTCAGAGGAGAGGAGAATACAGGGAATGTCTGCCACATGACCCGGGAATGAAGCGTCTGTCTGACCCCATAACTCTGGAGCGCCTGTCGTCACAGTGCCCACCCTGTGAATATCACTCTGTATCAGCTGGCAGAGCCAGACCAACCTCTGACTGTGAATGTAGGTCAGAGATGGAGAGATGGGATGATTTTCCAGTGCTCAGAATGCAGCTCCTATAAATTTATTATGGGATGTTGCTGTTTTACTGCTTTTATGTTGCGCTTTCTATTACTTGAGAGCACAGCTGGATTGATTAGTTTAATAACTGATTTATCTAATCCACATAATAATTGTGGGCAACTGAAAAATGGTTTATTTTGACATCATCATGTGGTCATTTCTTAAACACAAATGCTTCTGGTTAAAATGTAAATACTAGCTGTTTGTCTTGTTTTTCTATAAAAAACGTAAAAATGATGTTGTTGAGTCTTGGACTGTTCGTTGAACCAAACAGTGTTTGTCTTGACTTTGGCAAGCAGTCACTGTGTCCATCTATCTGTACTTTGTTAGAAATCTATTTTTAACAGATTTCCCTGTTTATTTTTATTTATTTAGATTGAATGTTTTGAGTCTTGTAGAGCATTGGTCAGAAATATAAACACTTCAATTTGAGATTGAGGAAACTGTAATGGATTCAAATATTTTTGGATCAAATACAATTTAAAGAGTGAGTTTATTAAAGGGACAGACTAATTGAATTGAACTAAATGAATAATAATTTCTTGTGGCTCTAATTGAGACTGAGAGAAGTTGTTTCAAAATGAAACTTGGAGACGTTTGGAAACACCTTAACTCCATCCACATTAACACACATGCGCCAAAGAGAGAGGAAATAAAGCAAGAAAAGGGATGGAAAAGATGGACACCCCAGACAGCAGCTTCAGACATTATAATGTATCATGAACAACTGCTGTTCTCTTACATTTCATTTTACTCAACCACACATTCACTCGTTCACACACACACACACACACACACACACACACACACACACACACACACACACACACAGACAGCCGTTACAAAACCTCAGAGGTCATCCAGAGTTAGAGAGTTGTACTCATTAAAGAGAGAGCTGCGCTTTGCTGGAAGGATGGAGGGATGGGTGGATGAAGATGTGTGTGTGTGTGTGTGTGTGTGTGGGGGGGGGGGACAGTATATGAGAGAGGAGAAGCAGCTCTTGTCTCATCTGTTGAAATATCTGCTGTTGCTGTATGGAGAAAGTGTTGCTAAAGAAATAATATTTCAAAAAGCCATCGTGTCCCGAAGCTGTGTTCTTGAACGAAGAGAGTGGGGTGAAATAGTTGTGTGTACCACATCATCTATTGATTCTCAGCCAAGAGTGTTGATTCTACAAACCTCCTCCCTATCAGCTGGGATTTACAGACCAACAGAACCGAGGCAGAGAGGGTGAAAAGATTTAAGAAAGGCAGAATAGAAAATAAGAGAGGGGACATTAAAGAAAAGACAGACAGACAAAGGCAGACAGACAGACAGACAGACAGGCGCCCCCTGCTCTCAGCTGACATCATCGCTCCTTGTTTTCTCTTTGCTGTGTACTTGTGTCATGTCTGGCATGTTCTTGACTGCTCAGGTGTGAAGGGTGTTAACGTGTGTGTGTGTGTATGTGTGTGTGTACACAGTGCAAACAGGGGCCAAAATAAACACTGGACTCTAAGTTACCTGCTGGCATGCAATGACACACTTTGACCCAGCAGAGTGTTGACTCAGTGAGCACAAATTTGGCAGCTGTGTGTTTGGAAGTTAGGAGGAGGCGCGAGCGTTTTCACAAAGATGAAGAACAGTTAGCCACGCAGTGGCGTTGTGGGCTGACAATGTTTACCGCATGCAGTCGGTTTGTCATTGTAACTCAGATGAGCTGCTGTAACAAAAGCTGCACAACATTCAGACTTGAGACAGCAAACACATCAGCAAATGTTGCTGTCAACACTGACTTTCATAATTACACATGCAAATCAATTAGTGTGTGTACTCTAATGTGGTGAGAACACACTTTAGCACTTGTTCCTGTCTTGTGCAGTACTTTTACATAAGATTTAAATTTGTAGCAGACAATAAACTATGAGGGCGAATGCTGGATATATCTTGAAGCATTTTATGATCTGCTTGGAATTTCAGATGTTGGAGTTTGAATCATATTACGCTGAGAAGCATGTCAGTCCTGGAAACCCATCTTTGATTAGCATTCATATAGTTTCCATTATTCATTGTGCCACTATGCTATAGTTCCCAAACCCTGTTTATCCACTATGTGACTAAGAAACATTAGGAGCCCCTTATTAAATCCATCCCAGATTTGTGTTCAGTTGTCAACATATCTGGGGTCTTTAACATTATCTCTGCTTTAGTCCTGAAGACATCTGACAGCTGCTGTCACCACACATGAGACACAGCTGGATGTGTGAGCAACATCCCTTAAGACACACACATACAACAATGCACAGATGGGTATTATAGAAGAAATTCACTGATGTGCTTTACTGGCTGTTGGCTTTTTCACTGTAATTATTTTCACTTCAGCTGTAAAGTTTTTTGATGTGTCATGCAGCGGGACTTTCTGACTGACCTTCTCTAAACACAAACAAAAATAAAGATCAAAATTTCCCTTGATGGGCAGCTTATTTGACACCTTATCTTGATGTAGTGGAGGTCCACAAAGCAGTTTGAAAAAAAGAAAAACAAATAATTTTTAACGTTGTTCCAGGCTTGAGCCACACTGTACTGCACTTTACTGCACGCATGTAAGGTTATTGTTTATCACATGCAGAATACACATAGAATCATCCTATAGTACAAGATGGATGCTTATGATAATGGTTGGCTGGTGGTCTCCATACTCCTGCGGAAGGACCAATTACTACAGGAAATGCAACGCTGATTACTCGCAGTCAGTGTACAGAAAAGTGATTAGAAATTAGTTTAGTAGGATTTTTCAGGGGGGTGGTTTCATTTCAGATCACAGGGTGGGCTTCCAGTAAGCGGGTATTAAAGTTGTCACGGAGAGAGAGAATCCACTCTTTGAGCCCGACTGGGAACGAGGGCCCCCTCTGCCACAGTGAGACGCAGTTAGACAAAAGCAGCACCTCATTTCCAGTCAGTGTTGAATTCACCGTTTCTTCGTGCCATCTAATTAACACTTGTACCGTCAGCTCCTTTCTAAAACAGCTGATGTCAAGCCAGAGAAAAAGAGGCAGCAACAGAAATGTGAGGAGTGCGACACAGATGAGAGAGGAGGAGAAAAATAGAAAGGGAAAGTAAGAAAAGGGGTTATTGAGGACAAGTAGAGAGATGTTGTTAGTTTTGTAGGTGCAGCTTTAAGCCAAAGAAGATTTCAGCTCTCAGAGGGGTCCTGTCCTGCTTTAAAAAAGACAAGTGAGTGATGTTTCAGAGCATCTTGTTTTAAAGAGATTTAAGGTGTTTCAGTTTAACTGATATTTTATAATTCATATCCTAGTTGGAGAGTGAGGACATCTCCAGCCGACCCGCTCAGCTTACTCTTGTGACTGTCTTGCCCTCTTCTGGTCAAAAGTGGCAGTGCAGTTTGTTGTCCTGAGGCCAGGACTGCAGCAAAACTTTTACCAGTGCAGGTGCAGAGTGAAAGCAGAAAACAACTGTAATGCAGGTGGATTTGTGCCCTTGGCCAGCATGGGTCTGCATTTTTGAGGCAACTGTTTTGGATCACTTTGGAAAAAAGTCTGGTCATCGTCCTGTTAAAAATAAGGCCTCATAAATGAATCAAACTTGTCTTAAACAGATATACACTTTAATCTTACAGTCACACAAAAGATGGAGAAACTGCCACGTGAGTTTGTCAAAGTAAAGCACCATTTCTCAGAAGCCTGCAATACGTGTCAGTCTCAGTTCACTTCTTGTTTGCTTTACTCGTCACAGCTCGGCTGATCCATTATTCCCTCTGTGTCCAGACTCAGACAGTCTCTCTCTGTCCGCCTGTTTGTCTCACTGAGTGTCCCACTTTCCAACAAAACAAGTACTGATGCTGATCAGACTGCTGAGTCATTGTGCAAGTAGCGGTCGCCATCGGTGACAACCCACCTCCACCCCACTCAGTGTGGAGGCGATGTCATAGCAACAGAGACAAGAGGCCGCAGCTGGTGCTTCATTGCCGTCGGCCCGGCAACCGCTGTCACCAGCCCTGTCAGCTGTGGGGCAATCGGCCTGGCAGATGTCAACAGTGTTGAGTCAACAGCGGGATGATTGGAATGTGGAATTAACTTTTCCTCTCTCTGTGTTTCTCCCTTGCTTTCCACTCCTCATTCCTTTTCTCTCTCTCTCTCTGCTCTCATTCCTTTTCCTGCTTTTCCTTTCTCAGGTGAGGAAGCACATCACAGACCTGTATGAAGACCTGAGGGATGGACACAACCTGATTTCCTTGCTAGAGGTCCTCTCTGGAGTTACTCTGGTATGGATTTTTATCTCCCTCTCTGTCACACACGCTTTTATAAATACATGATTGTCTTATTTATTATCACACAGGTTTTTTTCCATCAGACATTCCACCTCTACTCCATAATGCACTCTGTCATCCCCACTTCAACACGTCATAGTCCAGAGAAAGCTGCATACACTGTAATAAATACCGTTAGACTCCAGGCGACGAAGATGAAACTTTTCCTGTCTGAAGATGACTCCAGGCTGACACACGACTGTTGCCCAACAACTTGGCATTTTTTCGTCACCAGTATGTCAAGTAAACAGAAGTGCAGTAGTTTGAGCAGCAGTGGCCTGATTTTGGTCAGCACGATAATGTAAGAGCCTTAGCCCTAATGCTGACAGACAGACAGACAGACAGACAGACAGACAGACAGACAGGCCACAGGGTGACGCAGGCTGGTTTAGTAACAGAAACAGACTGCTGACTCTGGTCTACTTAGGTCCACTCACAAAGGACACACTGCTCCTTTCTGACACTGTCACCTTGATCAACAATGAGAGATAAACAGATTTGTAATGTTCAGGTGTTTCCTTTTCTTTATTTGTTGTTATTATTTTGCCCTTACTTTCATTTGGTCCCACTCTCTTTCATTAAGTCCTCTGTTTCATACTGTATCTCTTTTTCCTCTCTTTCTCCCATTTCCACCCCCTTCTGTTACCATAGCAACAGAAGAGCGGCCCTTCATTGAGAAGGGCATACGCCTCGCGGGCCCCCCCTCTCATCTTACTCAGAGGGGAGGATGAGGAGGAGGAAGGAGCTCAGGGAGTATGTTCAATCAAACCCCCTCCCCCTCCACCGCTCACTCTGTCACTACTGACCTGTGACCCTTCAGCTTTACCCTCCGGCCCACAGGTGGAGCTGTGAGGCTGCATGAGAGTGCTGTGCCGCTGATTTCTGAATAGCATACCGTGCTGTGTTACCATGTGACACCACATGTAGGCCATCATTACTGTTGGGTGACAGCATCATGACAGATGTTTTGATGGTTTTCATGTTTTAGGTGTGTGTTCCTCAGCAGACAGACTGAAAGTTTAAAGTGAAGTGAAAGTTTGTGAGCCTTTAAGCACCAGGCTGCGTTTGAAAAGCTGGCTCTGTAAAAATGTGAAGTTATCACCCAACAATGCTCTACAACTACTTTGCATGACTTGTGCACAAAAACATATAACATGTATATCATCATGCACTCGATGGCTACTTTATTAGATACACTACAATCTGAAGCAATCCTACATGGCACCCTAGTCACAAAATCTACTTTTACAAAGATAATACAGTTCAGTTTTGATTGTTAGAGAGGCATTAATGTAACTCTGTGCTTGTTATCGAGGCTGTAGTTTCTAGTGATGCTGAAGTGGACTTCATTATACTGAGAGATGTTTCATATATTATGATTATCTCATTTTACAAGCCTTTTTACAAGCCTTTTACAAGGGGAGATGAAGATTAGAACCAACACTAACTATGACTTTGAATAATAAACTTCTTGTTGTCGAATTAATTCTTTTCTGACAAACTGAACATTATGATCTTCCTAAATTCTGAATTTGTGGCAGATGTGTTGTATTGGATTGGATTGTAAATTTCATAACCATCTGGATGGAATTAGCTGTTTTCAGTGTAAATTGCCAGAATAGTGTATACTGAAGATATTCAGTGTTCAGGACTGAATATTCAAATATATTCATAATATAATGATGTAAATAATCACACTAATAAATATATTTTTATCAGATTGATTTTCAGATGCCCTAAGAAATAGTAGTAGCGCAATACAATTGGCTAACATTGACATCACATGGAAGGAAACATGAAATGGCACATCCAGCATGTCAGTTCACTTAATCTAAACAAATTAAAAGCAAAACACATATACCATCTTCTCCTCTCCTCTCCTCCTCTCCTCTCCTCTCCTCTCCTCTCCTCTCCTCTCCTCTCCTCTCCTCTCCTTTCCTCTCCTGTTGGTGTTGCTGATGTGATGACTAATCCTGAGTGTACCTTCTCTTTACCAGCACAGTGTGAACCCACATCTGCATTCTGCACTCATGTATTCTTTGCAGCAAGTGTGTTTGTGTGTGGTTTTCTTTCTTTCTTTCTTTCTTTCTTTCTTTCTTTCTCTTAAACTAAATTTTCCTTCCTCTAAACCATAAATTGGATGTCTGTTTGTGAGATGTTGGTGTTGTATGAAGAAAAGGAGAAAAATGTTCTGATGTGTAGTTTGCATTCTTCATCTTGAACCAGCATGGTTCAGGTGGTCTGAGTTTTAGCATGCCTTTAACAGCTCCTGTTGAAGACAGCGCCCCCTGGAGGACCATCCCATATCAATGCAACCATGCTGAATTTTTACCTCACTGCACTCTGGAGTGAATGCAGCTTTATTGCACTCACTGCTGCCTTGTGTCACTAAAAAAAATGTTGACTTTAAATTCATCAGTTTACTTTTCTTATTTCTTTTCCTCCTTTCTTTTGTTTCCAGCCCAGAGAAAAGGGCCGAATGAGATTTCATCGACTACAGAATGTCCAAATAGCGCTGGACTTCCTCAAACAGAGACAGGTATGCACACAAACGGACAGAGAGACACCATGTGGGGATTCAGACAACGGTCACTTGCTCTCAGTTTGTTTTTTGTCACAACAATCTGAGAACAAAACAAATCTTGTAACAACAGGTCTGTTTCTGTAATCTGTGAATTTACACAACTGCAGTGGAAGTTTTTATTCTCAACAAATATCGTGCTATAAGTTTTAGTGCAGTCTGCAGTGTGTCCATGCTGTAGTTCATATTGCTCTGTCAGGATTTCCAGGTATTAGTATTAGCTCACTGTTACAGTCCACATCAGCATCTTTCTTTGTGTACCCAGAAATCCTTGCATTATTTGCATGGAAACTATTTTCAAACTTGCCTGATGTGAATAAAAAAAATTTTAATGAGTTTTTCTAGTTTAAAGTTCCTGGTTGTTGTTTCTATTCCTGTGCAGTAAAGTCTTGTTTGGTCACATTGGAGAGAACTGTATTCACCTCTAAATCTAAGCAAATGTACCAACATGTTTAACTCACTCTGTATCTGCACTACTGAGCGCCATCAGACAGCACCTACTGACCCACCCCCTCCCTCATACCGCATCTTTCATTGTTCCCTCTCAGCCATTTTTGCTGTCATGAATTAATATCTTCCTCACTTATTGTGTATCTTTGTTAATCCTCAAACTGCAGCTCTTTCTCATACTTACTTACATGTCTTCCTCAATTTCTCTTCTCCATCTTTCTCTTTCTATCACGAGATATAACGAGGTCTCAGAGAGCGTCTTACACATAATGAGCATGATATTTGGAGCAGAGATCATTTTTCATTCTTAACATAAAGAAATGAATTAGAGTTTTCTTCTCATTGGTCCAGTCTTGGGTTTTTGACATCATAGTGGTGACTAGTGGTGACAAAACATTTGCTTGTATCTCAGCAGATCTTCTGATCTTCTAATTCTATTTTGTTTGGAAACCAAACAAAATAATCCTCTTTTTCGTGTTTTTAGGTCAAACTTGTAAACATCAGGAACGATGACATCACCGATGGGAACCCCAAACTGACTTTAGGTCTCATCTGGACCATCATCCTTCACTTCCAGGTCTGTGCCGCTTACATGCTGCCCTGTGGCTTATGGCTCTGTGCTGGACTCGGTTAATGGTTATTTCAGTCCATCCAGCATGTAATAACTGAGTTAAGGCCTCCATCATTACTGCTGTGATGCAGTCTGGATTTTAAATGAATTTAAATGAAAGCAAATTGCTCTAAATGTGGACTTCATTTCAGTGTTGCCTGATTGTTACTCAACATCTCAGTCCAGCTGTTGGGATCTGAGTTATTATCGCTGCCAGGATGAGCTTAGCTATGTGTTCGTGTGTGTATGTGTGAGAGAGCGTGTGTGTTGGCAAACCAATGTTAACTTATGCAGCAGAAGAGGTTGTGACTGGAAATCGGAAAGTGTTTGTTTATGTTCTTCTGTGGAATCTCTGAGGAAGATGCGCTGTGAGTCTTAGTGTCAGTATTATGGTATACAGCTGCCCTCATGGAGATCAGACCTCTGCAGCATGTGGATTTGGACTCACTGTTGTAGCTGCTCTTGTTGGTTAATGTTTTATAACAGAGTATACAGTATGACCCTGTGTTCTCATGAATTTGGGCATGTCTTGTGATTTCTGCTGCATGGTGGCTCAGTGGTTAGTTCCGATGCCTCCTGGGTCTTGGGTTTGACTCCCCACCAGGGGGCAAGGCCTTTCTGTTTGGATGCCAGGTTAGATTCAGAGTTGGTTCCTCTGAGCAGACCCTTGCAGGAAGTCATCCTCTAAAACATCATGTGAGGACACTATTTTTGGGCTCGGTTTAGCAGTTGGACAGCAAACATTCTCAGTCTGTAGGGTGTCATATAAACCCAAATCCTGGAATTAGTACTTAATATCAGGCATCCTGTGACTGATTTGGTAACTGTGTGACTGACTTGATAACTGTGTGACTGACTTGGTAACTGTGTGACTGACTTGGTAACTGTGTGACTGACTTGGTAACTGTGTGCATTGCACTCTGCAAACATTTTAAATGGTTTTCAAGGTTTACAAGTTCTAAATGAAAAAAAATGTTTAAATGCTGAATCATTGAAACAAGGACATAAGTGTTGTCTTAATCGCAGTGTGTTTAGTGTGGATCGTCAGTCCTTTGAACTGTTGGGTGTTCTTGGTGTCGAACAGCTTCCACCAAATGTTTCTGCAGTGTGGTAGCCTGCAGACAGAGTTCAACTCTGCTGAAATCATTATAGTGGCAGGCCAGTCACCGACAGATTGAAGTCATGCATGACAGACTGTCAATGGCTGTGTTACAGACAAAAGCCCAGGTGGAATCAGACAAAACCTCCTCAGCATCCCATGTTTTTCCTTATTGTAGATGTTATCATTGCTGGGAGCAGGACCAGTGATTTCCTATTTCCTAGGCAATGGAATGGTTGTAGTTGCCATGGTTGTCCACTAGACTGTGCTGTGATTTGACCCTCAGAAAAGTGACACTGCCAGCCGGTTGCTGTGGAAACACTAGTGCACAACACCCTGGCAGTTTCATTGGGCATGACTCAGCAGAACAGAGAGAGAGAGAAAGAGATATAAAGTGATGCAGGAGGAAGACTAGAGAACTAATCCAAGCAAAACGGACAGGACGGGCGCTCGAACAAGCTGCAAGAGTTCGAGGGGAGAGAAACAAAGGAAAGGAAAGAATAAACATACATGTGCGAGGAGAGAATTGGCCCACAGAGCAAATAGTTTGAGAGTTTCCAGAGTTCACTGGTTTCAGGAGATGACAGTTTTACATTAGAGCTCCAGTGAGAAACTGGAGTCATGCAGAGCTCAGTGTCCCTGCTGTGAGCTGTGGTCAGGTTTTTACTGTGAATGCATGCCAGTGGACCAGCAACAAGTGCGACATGCACTGCATATGTTCAGTGGCATCATTTCAAGCTCCAGTGTATAATTACAAAGTTACATTGTAAATGGCTTAATTTTATACAACTGTAGGATTTCAACTCCATCTGGACTATCTGGACAGTTGTTTTCAGACAGAGACAAAGTAACCTTCACTTCAAGGTCACACTAAGAGTCTCCTATTTGACAGTGACAACAAGGACTTAATTACTTTTTTATTAAAATCTCATGGCTGGAATTCTTTGAAAACATGTACATGAATGAAACAAAGAAATGAAATGCTGTTTCCCTCTGAATTTAAGTAATATTAGATAAAAAAACAAATATACTATAATATGTTTGTACTGCAAATTGAACACATTATGTCCCATCTCAGCTCATAGTACAGGAGAAAGCTGCAGAAATGTAATCCTAAAGCCACTCCGGTTTTATTTGCTGTGTTTCACTCAGAGTCAACATGACACAAATGCTCACTGGTATAAGATATGTGACCCAAATGAGTTGAGAAATCTATAATTTCCGCATTAATCCCACCGGCCGCTCTGCTCTGATAATCATGATGATGAAGAAGTCATTTCTGGAAACGAGCCTGCGGGTCTTTGTGATGATGATATGCATGTGCAAAACGTGTGACTCATCACATCAACTAACCCTATAGACTCAACGAGCAGTCATTTTTCCTTGGGGTTAAAACTGTTGTTGGTCATAATTTCACTGGCACATCCATTTAAAGAGGAGGGAGGTCTGTGTTACTTCTCTCTGTCAGCTGGCTCAGACAACCTGCCTCCTCAGCAAACCAGTCACAGCTTTAATCTTAGGAGTTTTTAATATCTTTTCTGCATACGGTACTTCCTGCAAATGCCTCAGTCATCTTGTACTGTGTGCAATGGCCAGCTCATCATTTAAAGCAAATACAGAGAAAATCTCTTCTTCAAGATGGTGACAGAAGCTTTAGCGCCAAAAGCTTTCTGGAACCTTTTCAAAGACTCACGGTTCACAGCATTAAGATAGTGTGTGTGTGTGTGTATCACAGATTACCATGCACGTGATTGTCAGGACAACTGCCATCAGTCTTATAACTCATCAGTATTGATCTGACTACTCCCTCTTTAGACTTGGTTGTAGTTACTCACTCAGACCACTAGGTGGAACCAGTTAGCTCAGTATTATGTTGGCTTGAGACATCCCTCCTGCTGCCCTGTGTCTGCCTCTGATTGGATAAGCTATCTCTATACATGAATGGATGCAGAAATTCATCTCCGCTTCTCTGACCTGCTTCAAGGCAGAATCAGCAGGTTCGGTCACTTTATTAGTGTTGTTCTTTGCCAACAATTAAAACTCGTATTGCATCAATTGATCTCCATCTTTGTCAGTTAAAACTGACTTCATGCAGACTTGTGCTGTTGCCAGTTTCATGTAGTTAAATGCATTTAAATGAATGTTGTTCTCCAGTGTGTCACGATGCCAAGAATGTGCAGGTTGTTAAACATGCCCCAGTGATGAGGTAGCTCGTAACTCAAGTTGTTAACGTTTTATTCCATTCATTTAAATGTATGGATGTGATGGTCAAATTATTGAGCTGCTGTATGGCCTACAAAAGCATCAAGCACACTGAAACAAAGAAGAAATGAAAATTGATAAAAGACAAAGCACATTATCTTTAGTTCTTTGGAAAAAAGCTGCGATATAAACCTCGTTTGTCTATTTAACTTTAGTTGTTTACCATCACTTGTTTAATCTAGTTTATATTTTATCAGTTGGAGTTAACCTTGGATAATACTGGATAAATAGTTTGTTGGCTGTTGATTACTTGGACACAGCAGTGCCACTCTCAAGTGCTTACAAAGCAAAAAATATCTATGCACAGCAGCATGGTGAAGTGGGCTTTTCATCACAGTATTTTTTTTTTCCAGTGGTCAGAGTTGTGTGGCTTAACTTAGCTTAAATTTGCTTTTGGATGTAAAAACATGAAGGCTCAGCCACTTAAAGCGGCTCTGAGCACAGATGGAGCCGGAATTATGACAATTAAAATCTGAAGATCAGTCGCTGTTTTTCAGTGCACATTATCAACAAAAAAAAAAATTCAAAAGAACGGCTAAATATATGACTGAAAGAGCTGAAAGGCGGGTGTGTCTTGTGAAAAGCTGACACTTGGTTCAGAGGAAGGTTGCAAACTACAGAAGCTGATGATGCCATATAGCCTCAGTGAAAGGATGAAAGCCTCGGGGACTTGATTAGTGCTTTTCTCCCATTGGTTCATGCCTTCTCCATGCATGTTTGTGAGTGTTGGTCTCTTATGCTTTCATTTAATGAGAGAAGATAGATTGCCATTACTCTGAGCCCTAATGGTCTCCATCCATATCTGTCTCTGTGGAAATATTTGCCGTACATTAGGCCCTTAATGTATATGCAAAGTATCGTGAGTTCATACATCTGCAGTGTTGCTACCATGCTGCACTGTCGGGTCATTTGGAGGTACAAGCTGGGTTATTCAATTCATATGCAGTGATGGTGGGTGGAGGCCTATGGAGAGTATGTGGCAACATGCCTTTAAATGTCTTCACTGCTGTAGGAGATGAGCTAAATGTGTGTTCTGTGTTTTTAATTGTTTTCCTAAAGTCAGAATGCTACATTCCTGTTTTGGACAGGCAGTATGGGTCAAATTTTCTGTCTTGAGATTATTTGCTTTTTCTGACAGTCCAAAGCCCAAAGATACAGTTTACAATGGTATAAGAAAAAGGAGAAGCAGCATTTTAATAGCCGCAGCCAATGAACATTTGCCGTTTTTGCTTGACGTCTTAATCCATTCATTGATAATCATTCCGGCACAGCACAGTTTCTAGATTTGTAAAATCAGATTAAAGAGGACTGTTTTGGGTTAATCCAGTAGATTAAATGCCTGTAAAATCCAGGTACATCATCACATTGATGCGGAAATCCTGTAAATTCCATGTTGCCAACAGTCCTGCATTGATTTCAATATAGCCTGTAAGGACCTGATACAAACAGTGATATTAAAAGCTTAGCTATCTCTGTATAAGCAGTATAGAAAAACCGTTCATTTCTATTGACTCATAAAGTATTTCCCAAGCTGCTATGATGTGTGTGTCTGTGTTGTACACACAGGTGTGAGCCCCCCCCCCATCTCAGCTCTTGATCCTTTCACAGCTTCTGCCCCCCCACCACCAGTTTCTCTTCTGCCCTTCTCTTCTCTGCTTCACCCCATTCATAACCTGTAGCTTCATGGATAGATTGAAAAATGAAGAGAATAGATGGAAACAGATTGAAGTTTTTAACTGCTTCTCATTAACATTGCAACAATCTGGTTTAGATTTGATTTCTCTCCAGCTTGCTATTTTCTCCTCGTCCCCGTTGCAGCCTGTCATTCAGGGAAGCTTTTGGGTCAAGTGTTTGTGGCATAGAAGCTGCTCACTAACAGCTGAAAGAGAGAGTGAGTGAGTGAGTGAGAGAGAGAGAGAGAGAGAGAGAGAGAGAGAGAGAGGCACGAGTAACGAGGAAGCCGATAGGAGGAGGAGGAGAGCCAAGGAGGGAGGGGTGGATTGTGAAAGTGAGAGATCGAGCAGAAGAGAGTGTGAAGCTGCAGCAGCCGGGAGATAAAAGCTTTTCTCTCCCTCTGCCGGCGTCTGTGAGCGAGGGATAAAGCAGAGGAGGCAAGCCAGTCGAGGGAGAGACACATCCAGGCTGCCTGCTGTCACTGGGGCTCCCGGCTTCTCCCGATCAGCAGGCCTCAAACCACAAACGCACTGTAGGACAAGACACACTCGTGGACACGTATGCAGCAGGGCTTGCACAGCTGACCGGGGGGACCGCCCAACCTCGTAGGCACAAACACACACACTCTTACTCTCTTCTGGACAGCTACACACTTTCTGTTTCTCCAGCCTCCACCGTATCAATCGGATCAATCCAGCCATCCTTGTCTGACAGAGTCACGGCTTCCTTTTAGCAGGAGACGCCCTGTGTTCCTGGTTTTGCTCCCTGCACGTCTTTGTTATTTAAGGGGATATGGAGTACGGAACTACTTGTCCTAGCCTCTGCCACTGTGCTGTGTGGAGTTTAGGACTTTCCTTCACAGGACACTAAAGCACTTTGGCTCTGTTCCAGATGCACATCTGTACCTGAAGCAGGTCTGTTACTAGTATTGGATCTTGACAAGACCTACGCCGACGGAGGACCGGTTTTCTTCCTCCGTTTCTCCTCTTCTGCCTCAGAGTCCAGTTCCGGCTTCTTTCCCAGATCCCTCTTCCTAATTAGATCTTGTGGACATGAGGATTTATTAAGAGAAGAAAAGACACAAGAGAGGAGGAACAGATCCCCTGCCTGCTGTTTTTTGTCTCAGCGTAAGATTTGGTCTAAATATCCACCACCTCCTACAAACTGTGGATTTTGTCAGGCTGTTGCATCGTCGCACTGCACCACCTGATGAAGGGGAAGCTTGCCTAAGTAACTGGCAGACTGACAGCAGGACACGGGAGGTTTGTGATTGGGCAGTGCGGGAACACCATTCCCAGCCAATTCGGATCCTCAGGGACTCTGACATCGAGGCAGGGGAATATTCAGACTGGTATCCAGGGGAGCAGCATGCGATGCTAAGCTGTCTGGGGAGCTTAAGGTGGAGTCTGTCTGTGTTCAGCTGCCTCCAGATTAGGAGCAGCACCCTGCTCACAGCGGTATTTTGTTGTTTTTTCAAAAACTGCAACCAGTTGACTCCACAGACCTTGATGATCATTGCAAGACTGTGAACATTCCTGCCAATCACTTCAGTGGGAGAAATTATCAGCAGCAATTTTGGATTCCAACATATTGACAACAACTGTCCCTTAAGAGGAGAAACATGCACACAAGCTAGAACTGACACATCACATGAGATACCAGATCAATGAACAGGATAAGTCGTGGGAGGAAGACAAGAAGAAGCATCGGGCCGGGAAGCTGATGCTCTAACTGAGTATTTAACAAGCTGTCAGAGTATTGGCTGCATCTTCCAGCAATCTGTGGCAGCATTGGCTGACTGCACACTGTCTCTCACCCACAACCAATCTGGTCAGTGTGCTGTCTCGGCAGAATGAGGCGCCGAGCTTGCCGTTACTACAGGAGATATCGACGGCATCACATTTAATACGCCTTCCACTGTGAGTGCTGTGACAGATAGGATTCCTGCAGATCTCTATTGTGTGGCAGACTTACAGTTACAGATCTTACTTCTCTCCTCTTGCACTGCAATAACATTACCAGAGTCTGGGAGAGAGAGCCATCATTAATTCATGACCTCAGATTGATGCTAGATCTGAGTGTATATAGAGCTCTTGAATTACAGGGGCACCTGGATCTGACAACAAATCTTAACATCACTCTGTTTGTGGTTTATCTGCAATCGAAGAAGGAATCCTGCAGCACATACATGCTCAGACTTTCACACTTCCATCTCATGTCACACCCAGACCCATGCAAGGTGTGTGAAGCAGCACTAATGGGCTGAATACTGGACTGCACTATATTTTTCTCTGACACATCCTGCCTGACACATTGCCTTGCACCAGGTAACAGCTCACCTGCCAAAAGCCTGGTAATAAATCAGACACCTGACCCTAACCAAATTTATTTCCCCCTGCGTGTGGCTCTGCTGACGTAACTGTGTCCTGCTGTCCTTGACTGCAAGCACAAATCTTCTGGGATCAAGAAACCAACCAAGTAAAGCAGCTGGCTGCCTGCACATATACATATGCTTTAAACAGCAAGGGTCTTGGAGCCCCTGCCTGAATTGAAGTCAGGTGAGGTGAAGGGAAAAGGAAGGGCAGGGTAGCTGTGATACATCCGTCTGCAGCTGCCCGTCCAGTGACTGAACCAATACCTGCCTGAGGAAACTTTCCCCCTCTCTCCTCTTTGGTGACAGCTCAACCATCCATCTTTTTATTCACTAGGTTATATTTAAAACACTGCCATGGAAAATGGAGCTAAACCTCCTCCCTCTAACTTGACATTTTTCACAGGTGTCAGATGTATGAGGTAACTGTCAGTCACTTGCCGGCACATCTGAACATATCCTCTGTAGTGTCTGTTTTTTTAAGGATGGGATTTTGCTTTGAAAGAACTGAATCAACTGACCTCAGTGTTCAAACCTAAATGAACATTTATTTGACATATCTGATGGATTAACAGCCTGTATTTGCTGTGATTTCTTTTTGATACACTGTTCTCCATCGCTGTTTTCAAAAACATGGGGAACTCCATGGGCTGTGTTAGGCCTCCTCATGAGGGGGAACTCCGTGGAGCCCCCCCACTTTCACCAAAGAAGCGTCTGCGTTTCAGGCGTAAGCACAAGGCAAAGAAGAACAGGAGAGGAGAGTTGGACCAGGAGGACTTTGATTTTCGAAGAAGCCATGAACCGGACGAAAGAGAGGATGACGATGAAGACGATGAGGAAAAGGCTGCGGGTATAGAGACAGGAGACTCAGATTTTAGCAGCAGAGCTAGGACTCCTGTAACAGTGCCTGATACCCAGTTGATTCATTCCAAAATTAATTTGCACAGCAGTACCCTTTCCCCTGGCTCTGTGAGTGCCACTGTAGGGGGCTTGTTGGGCAGTAAAATACTTGAAGTATCCCCCAAGCCCAGCCCAGCATGGAGAGGGGTTTTCTGCCTTCCAGGAGAGGAGGACAGTGTTAGTGCCATCGTAGATGTCTCCAGTATCCCAAGCCAAACTACAACCACTACCCCAGTCAACACAGCTCCAGCCCTGGGCTGTACCACTCCAGGTGGGGGGAGGGTCTGCCGTGTAAGGGAGAAAGTTCAAGGAGTCCTCGAGAAACCTTGGATACTCCGACAAAAGAAGGAGAGAAAAGACAAGGGCAGGGTAGAGAGACAGGAAAAGGGGAGTGGGGCGGTTAAAGGAGGACTGGAAGCGACATTAGGAGTGGTGCAGACACCTTCACGGAGGGATCGCAAAGGTGTTGTCCATATCCGTGAGGTGGATGGTAAACTGTGCGTGGTGAGGACGGTGTACCCCAGTGATTTTGGCTCTCCAGTGTGGAGGGGTGAGAGTGACGGCAAGGTAGATGTGTACAAAGAGGCCCCTGCCCCATCTCCAGTCACAGGAAGTATTATCAAAGTCCAGCTGTCTGAGGAGGACGAAAGTAGAGCCAAAATGTCTGCAGGGAACTTCCCTGTGTCCTCTAACCAAATGCAGATTCAGGACTCTATGGTTGTCAAGAGGTTTAGCTTGGACACTCCAGTTCGTGCACAGGAGCAGTCCTCTCTGCTGGAGTCAGGCTATGCCAGTGACCTACCGCTGACCTCTCCAGAAACCGCGGGCACCACTCCCAGTCAGACGGACTGGGGTGGGCTGACCAGTAGCTCCTCAGAGAGACTGGACTCCATGATGGAGAGTCCCCTGTCACTGCAGCAGCTGGCGGCTGTAAAGTACCTGCCACAGGTTTGCCTAAACTTACCTCTACCTCTGTCATCTGCACATCAAATCTGTTAGCCAACTCTCTTGGACCTCTATGTCTTGAAGGGTTTTGTCGTAATTAGTTGATTAATCCAGAGGTTTCCAACCTTCAGATTGGCTTCAGATTGGTACCAGGCCTCAGAACATCTGCTGACTGTGAGGAAACAATATGAGTCAACACAAAAAAGGTGCAAAAGGCCTGGAAACCTCTGTAGTAATCACTTAGTTGATCAACAGAAGAGTCATTTGTTAAGGAAAACACCAAATGTTTTTTTGTTTGTTTTTAAATGTGAAAACTTACTGCTTTACTCTGTTTTGGACCCCAAAGTTACTTCTGTAAAACTACAGCCAGGCATTCACAACTCCTGATTTATGAGTGCAGGTTTCTTGAAGGGTGCTTTTGTTGTCATTTGTGCACCCCTACATGGTCATGTAGGGTAATGTGTGTGTGTGTGTGCGTGCGCGTGTGCATGTGTGTGTTTTATCAGCCCTTGAAAGGCACTGTGCCTCTCTCTCCATTCTTTCCGCCTCTGTCCCCGGAGCCTAATCAACGCAGCCCAGACTGTCCCTCCATGCGTGTTTCCCAGCATCCTTCTTCACACGCCACACACACTCGCTGACTCCTGACATCTGTTATGAGTGTGAGACACATACAGGCAGGGTGTTTGTGTGTGTGTGTGGGTCACTGCTTCAAATGACAGGGTGCCCTCTTGCTCCAAACTGAAACTTGTCATTTGCTACCAACTCAATGACACATGATATAATTAGGTTCATCTGTCTGCATGTGTTCAGCTCTGGTGGTTTTGGTAGATAAAGGTTAAGGTTGCTTGGGGTAAAGTAAAAGGGTGAGATTGATTTATGTTCTGCAGTTTGCTGCCTGCCGGGAGGGCTGATGGATTGTACATATGAGTGGCAGTGCAGTGCCAGAGTTTTGGTATTGGTTTACAATCTTTGTGAGGTAGACACACATTGTTTTTACAAAAAACTTTTCGCAGTAAACCAAGCAAACCTTTCAGACGTTAGACGATCTGGCCTCATATGAACCTTGAGAAAATACAGAAAACATTTCAACCAGGAATATTCTGACTGAAGGATAAGTAAAGAAGATTCTGAATCTTCCTCGATATTTAATGCCAGCTTTGGTATTTTATGCACAGCACTTCAGACATATTTTGTCGTTTGCTGACGACTGCGTATTGTTCCTTTTGATATCTGTTAAATATAAACGACAAAGTCCACAGGTGTCTTTGTTCTTTCTCTCTAACTGTACAACTATCCAGTTAACCAACAAAGAATACGTAAGCATTACATCAGAAATGACAGAAGCTTTCAGTGCTGATGATGCAATTCACCCACAGAATATGTTGTGTTTTGAGTAAAGAGCATGACTCGGTTTATTGTTAGTGGAGGATCTTCAGATCAGTGTGTTGCAAACCAAACACATATCTGTAAGGACCTCAGCTTTTATCACAGTATTTCAGCCCAGTGTTATATATTTGAGTTGTTCGGGGCTCACTTGCATGTATCTGAGAGTGAGAGAGAGAGCGTGTCTGTGTGAGCTCAGAGCTGCTCAGCCCTCCTCAACCTTGAAAAGGCTGCTGCAGCCACTGCAGTGATACAGCACATGAACAGGAATGTTTCACGACGGCTGCCACAGTCTGTTCAGCTTTCCTCCACATCGAAGGGGCAGCTCAGTAAGGCTGTGCAGGACAGCAGCTGACGTCATGTCAGCTCGGGTTGAGTGCTGCACGTCTCACGTGATGCACAGTTGCTGAGTCATGAGAAATACGCCAACACTGATGCTGTGGCGTCCCAAAGAGGGTTTTTAGACGGAAAGTAATAATCAATACTCCCGTCTTGTGTGTGCGTGTTTCTGTGTCATGAGAAGGGTGTGTGGATGTGTTCAGTCTAAAGTGCAGCTGTCTGCTGTATGAGGGTTTGTGTAACGCCCTTCTCTGCATAAAAAGGGATTTGAAATGCGCATTCATCAGTGAGACGGCTGCTTTGTTGAGCCTCGAGGGGATTCCTGCCACACATTAAAACCACCACTCAGATTTATCCATGTACCCCTCCAACTGTGTCCGAAGCTATCCAGCCGTCCGTCCATCATCTGTCTCTCTGTCCTTCACCCACCCATCCATCCTTTTTGTTTAAGGACCTGAAGGTTTCACGGAGGTGCTCTTTGTTAAACAGCAATTAAACCGTCTTTATCTTTATCTTCCTGTCCACCCTCCATTCTCTTTGTTATCTCCTCCTCCCATCCCTCACTCTCCCTCCTGTCCCCATAAGCTTCAAAGAGGCCATGTTTCTAAAAGAGGGCTGGTCCAGAGCCCCAGGGGTCTGCTAGCGGATCATGAATGTTTGCGACTTGATCGTGGCTGCACTAAGCGTTGCTGTCACCTGCTCTAATCTCCAACACATTTCTGTGTGTTTGTTCTCTAGTATGTATGTATCTGCAGTACTGCTCTTAAAGCTGCACACATGTATATAGAGTACACAAAGATTAACACCCAGGAGCAGAGACAAAGTGTAAAGTCTTAACGCCAAGAAGACAAACCACTTGTGCACACTGTGATATGTGTACAAAACAAGTCCTGTTCAACTCGCCTATGAACTGAGACTTGGTCGTTCATAAGCAAGGATGGGCTGAGGTTCACCAGTTTGTGAAACACATGATTGTACAAGGGATATTATTAATCGGGGTTGTGGAAAGTGAGGACACTGAGGTTTGTTCTTGACTGTGGGAACATGTACATGTAAAAATAAATATCCTCAATTCAGTGTTCACTTTTCCAGGTAAATTAGAAATGTTCTGTACTTTGGTCACATGATACCGAGCTCCATCCAATGAAGAGGCTTCGTTTGTTGGCAGCAGTGAGATACAGTCAAAAGCTTCTGAAAAGACTACTAAAACTTGAGTTTAAATCTTTCATTGCATGTAAGTAGTAAGACAGCTCCAAGAAGGTGGTTTTTTTTTCATTCAGAATTAAGAAAATATGAATGGCAGATGTGCACAGCAGTAAGTGGTGGATGACATACTGTTGCAGTGAGTGTGTAGGCTCTGTGTGCAGCTGCAGACTGCTGTATCAATATTCAGACGGAGGGTTAGATGCTCCGTTTTCCTCTGCAAAGAAGGTTGTGGATGCATACAGAGAGACAAAGCTCTGCGGGAAAACACAAAGCAGAATCCATGTTTGTCAATTCCCTTTTAACTCACCAATCTATTATGTATCTTTAATGTGTATGCTCAGCGAGATGCAGATGGAAACATTAACCTGCTCGGGTTATATCACACTTTAGATGGCTGGAGTGTGGTGTTGGAAGGAATGTCTGTGTCTGGGTTTGCTGTTAGCATGTTAGGACTTTGATAACATGTTCGTACATCTGACTGCTGTGTGTGTGTGTTTTAAGTCTTTTTATTAACATTTTAATAAATGGTAATTCATGAGAAAGTAGTAACTCTATGCAGTGTGCTGTTGAACGTCACCGCCTCTCCTCTGTTGTTGGCCTTGCTCCTCTTTTTCATCTGTTTCGCTTTCTCTCTCTTCTCCCTCCCCCATCCGTGTCTTTTTGGCTGTTGCTGCAGTCTCCTGGCACATGCTGGACTTTCATACTGCTCTATATTAGTAGCAGGGAGAGAGAGACGGACACAGAAAGACAGTGAGAGACGGAGGAGTGTAGGACAGTGACTGAGGGAAGGAGGGATGACAGAAGAATACTGATGACAATAACAGCAGCCAAGCGCTGACAGTTACGGCGCATGCATCACTCTGCCTTTGTCACTGTGGACACTTGTGGACCTAAAGAGAGAAAACTGAGAGGAAGAAGGATGCTGTTGCTCAGTTTGCTGACCATGTTGATAAAGTAGCTGTCAGTCTCCATGGAAGCTTCTCTTTAGCCCTTTTGGTAAACATGTACTCCGTGTCCTCTATCCAAAGCTGTGCAAAACAGTATCCACCAACATGCAGAGCCTACTGCTAAAATATGATTGATAATGCAAAGTCAAAACTATTTGTGGACCTTGCCTGAGGAAGTAACGCATTTTACATATGGATCCTGTGTATCTGACCCCATGTCTGGTGTTTAATACAACTTGGGTGAAAAACAAAGGAGATTGATTTACGGAGGACTGAATGTAGAGGAGGCAGGGGGTGCGAAGGCTGAGCAGATTGATCAGCATCTGAGGCAGAGCAGATGAAAGAACATGAAAAACTGAAGAGACAGATCGAGGTTGGGGAGGGCGAAGGCACGAGACAGAAGGAGATGAAGGGGGTGAAATGTTGGGGTGGGTGAGGAGACACAAGCTAATGAGCAGGCTAGACCGTAGATGGTGGGGTGAGGGGAAAAAGCAGCTACATTAATGTGGAAATACATGGAACTCAGTCAGATACAGGTTTTCTCTCACACACAGATCAGAACGATGAATGAGGGAGACAACAGCTTGAATCGAAGGGACTAAAACCTCTTCAGTGAGTTTGTGTCACATACAGCCACAGCAGTCAGTTGTTTCTGCCGACTCATTGCGGCTGTGGTTCTGCAATGTTGATGTTATGAGAGGGAAAAGCTTGTTTTGTCAATGTATACTGCTGTGATCAGACTGGTGGGAGGATTAGGAATCCTAATAGCTGATGTACCTGATGTTTAAACAGTTAACTGGCATTGTTAACATTAAGATCACATCTCTGCAGACAGGAATCGGTGAATCTTAATACTAACTACTCTGTCTCTCTGTGCACTTCAGATTTCTGAGATCTATGTGAGCGGCGAGTCAGGTGACCTCACTGCCAAAGAGAAGCTGTTATTATGGAGCCAGCAGGCGACAGAAGGCTACCCCGGCCTCCGCTGCGTCAACTTCACCTCGTCCTGGAGCGACGGACGCATGTTCAACGCTCTGCTGCACAGATACAGGTTAGCTGATGAGCAGCAACATAGTGTCACCTTTTGCAGTAGTCAGCTCTCTGAAGGCACTGTAGGAAGTTAAACCCAGCAATACTCATGTTTACCAGGCTGCAGTAGAGAGAGGATAGACAGAGACGCACATGGAGTACACTAACACATCCCCTCTGTGTTTGATTTCCAGGCCAGACCTGATCAACATGGAGGTGGTGTCGCGGCAGAGTAACCGGGAGAACCTCGAGCAGGCCTTTGAGATCGCTGAGTCGTTAGGGGTGACCAGACTGCTGGACGCTGAGGGTGAGACTGTTAATGTGTGAACAACTGTCTCCCTGATTGTCTGACCGTCGCCTGTTTAAAATACTACACATTTTGCTAACTGAGCTTTGCCTAATTAACTTGTGCCCAGGGATTCTTAATAAAAGTTGTCAACAGATGCAGATTATTTATGCTGCTCACGCTCTGGTTTTTTGTCTTGTTTGTTTGCAGAATTTATTTTGGGAGCATTCAAACATTAGAACATGCCAGTGAGCACTAATGACCGATTAGTGAATACCGTTCTGTTTACAGCCTTTAGTTCTAGCATCCCTGTATTCTGAGTATTTGTAGATAATCTCTTTATTGCTCTATATCCTATTTATGTTTGTTTCTTTTTTTCTACACTAATACCTTCAACTCACCTTAGGCCAATTATTTCATTGTTTTATGTTCTCTTAGAAATAGTCACTGCTTGTACACCAAGCGAACAGCTCGCTCAGACTGGCCTAACAAAGTAACTTGACGATGAGTTTTATGTGCACATTTTTAATTTTTATCTCCAGTGACTTTCTAATTTCTGGTATTGTACAATTCTGTGTAATTTTCCTTTATTTTATTTGTAACACACAGGTGCAAGGCCTGGCTAGTTTTAAATATGTTAAGATTTTATGGTTACACCTGTTGTGTAGTTGTATTTTGAATCTTTGTTTTCCTCTCCAGACGTTGATGTTCCATCTCCAGATGAGAAGTCTGTCATTACCTACGTGTCCTCCATTTATGATGCCTTCCCCAAGATCCCTGAGGGAGGAGAGGGCATCGCTGCAAATGTGCGTCACATTCTGCTCCACCATTTACCCGTTTCCCTTTCCTGTTTTGCCATTTATTATTTTGTCTCTATTTTATTTTTTGAATTTTATTTAAGGCACTCTGTGAATGTGTGTGAGAAATCACTGCTCACATCTCTTTCTCTTCCTCCGTCTTCTTCTTCTTCTCTGTCCTCAATCATCAGGAGGTGGACCAGCGCTGGTCAGAGTACCAGTCCAGGTTCTCCTCTCTGCTCCAGTGGAGCCGCCAGCATACGGCCCTCATGGCCAACAAGAACTTCCCACAAAACCCTGTGGAACTCAAGGTGAGCAGATGCCGTTAGTTTAGCATAGATTTTTTTCTTTAAGCTGCTTTGTTTTTTCCACATGCATTCAGTTTCTTATTGCTTCAGTTGGTAATCAGGTATTAGAGTTTGTGTTCACAAAAGCGAAAGAGAGGGAAGAGAGGTAGGGAAAGAAGAGAGCTCGAGGGACTTCAGTAACCTCCATCTCTATAGTGACTTTAAAGGACCAATTACCCTGAACAGCAAGAATTTGCTACAACACCTTGTGCAAATTAGTGACATAGAGACTGTGCTTTATTATCTTCAGTGTTGTAATGTAAATCAAAGTAACATCAATATGTATTTGCAAATGCATGTGGCAGTGGTGGGAATGAATTACATCCCCAGCTGTTTTCCTAGCTTTTTCTCTTTAGTCCCACCAACATGCAGCCTGGAAGAAAAGGGAGCTGACAGGCAATTTTGGTGAAACCGTGAGAGAACAAATAAGGGAAAGGAGGGAGAGGAGGACGCGGCATGGTTTAATCAAATGGACCACAGCAGACAGAGGTGTTAGGTGACAGAAAAGAGTGAAGAATTCAGATTAAAAGGAATTAATTTGTAGAGGAAAGTGAATTTTAGAAATGATGCTGCTGTGAGTGAAGCAGTTTCTGGCATGATGTCTAAAGATCATGTGAAAAGGTGACAGGAAGGTAAAATGAAGCGGTCAGATATGTAGCTTGAGACGGCAAACTGGCTAATGACGACCAAGGGAAGTGTGATTAGAAAGCTTTTACCTCTGATAACAGGTATTGACTTTGTGCTTGACCATTAACAAAGCCTAATACGGACCCTGTAGCTCTCGTCAGTAACTTCTGTCTTCCTCCTCCTCTTTCAGGCACTTTACAACGAATACGTCCATTTCAAAGAGACGGAGATCCCTGCGAAGGAGATCGAGAAAGGCCACATCGAACACCTCTACAAACTGCTGGAGGTGAGAATGCATGGAGGAGAACATGAAAGAGGATAGAAAAAGAACAGAGTGTAGAGATGGAGGAAAAGGTGACCGGCAGTTGGCACCATGTGCACAGCTCATTGAGCATCATGGGGTTCAGCTCGGGGGGTATTAGGGGTATGCCGCAGAGAGACCGAGTTTTGTTATTGGTGTGTTTGTGCAAGATGAGTCATACATTTGTCTCCTGAAGCAAAGTTATTTCCTCTGTTTTGCTGTTATCAAGGCAGCAGATTGTCTGATTAAACACAAACACGTGATAGTCCCTCCTCCATCCTCACTCAGCTGATGAGTGTGTGTCTGTGCTGTGACTTATGATCACTATATCGCTGGCTTTAACTCTGATGTCATGGAGGCTTTTAATAAGGATAATTTAGCCTCAGTGTCTTACGGTCTGTGCAGTGGCACTGAAGCATCATGGGATGTTAAATATACACTCACTGTCAGCGTGTGTGTGTGTGTGTCTCCAGGTGTGGATAGAGTTTGGTCGTATTAAGCTTCCTCAGGGCCTCCATCCCAATGACCTCGAGGAGGAGTGGGGCAAACTCATCCTGGAGATGCTGGAGAGAGAGAAGGCTCTACGGCCAGCTGTGGAGAGGTGCGCGCACACACACACACACACACACACATCTACTCTCAACAAGATGCATCTGATTAAATCAAAAATGCTGATGCAGCTCCTCGTGTTCATGCCCCTTTAACCTCTATGTGTGCGTGCGTGTGTTTTCAGGCTAGAACTGCTGCTTCAGAGGGCCAATAAGATCCAGAACATGGCTCTGGACTGTGAGGAGAAACTCACCCTCGCCAAGAACACACTCCAGGCTGTGAGCACTGAACCTCTTACATCTCACTTCCTTTTAATTTTCTTACACACACACATGCAGGCTCCTGGGGATTATGTCGGTTAAATGTTGGATAATATGGTGGTAATTTACAATGTGTTGAGTGTACAAGCTGTAAAAGCGAGTGCCCTTCTGGGATAATAAATATTATCTCACCACTTTCCCTGCTTTGTGCGACCATGGTTTCCCTGGCCTCATTCTGGACACGGTCTTGTTTTTAGAACTGTAAATGTCGAAATCACTGAAGTTCAGCAGGTTCATCAACAGTTTCGATGTTTTTTCTTTGTCCACATAGTTATTCTCGCGTAGCCCTCACTTGCTTTATGTCTGTTTCTAATAAAAGTATTCCTGCTGCTGCTCTTCTTGTAAGGCCCGGCTTGGTTTCACTGTATTGTGTACTGAATTTATAGCTTGGGAACAATAAACTGCAGAACTGCACATTAGTTGGCTAATAAACAAAAAGAGAAAATCTCATCAAACCCTGCCTCCTCTGGTGTCCAGGACATGTCTCGGGTGGAGAGCGGCGAGGCGGTGCAGTGTGAGAAGGAGCTGGCCTGCTACCTGCAGGACTGCGAGTCTCTCATCAGACAACTCAACCAGGAGCTGAAAGTCCTCCGAGATGAGAAATACTACCAGGTGGAGCAGCTGGCGTTCAGGTGAGCCTTGGATGATAGCTTGATGCTGTTTGCTTTGATGCTGTGGAGGTGACTGACTTGTTTTACTCAAATGAGGAAAGAGTGAAGAGTTCAAGTCTATCAAAGTGCTCCTTGTGAAATTTGTATAATTACCGGGAGTACAAACAACTCATTATACTTCAGTGTGGGTCAACAAGTTAAGTTGTGTTTATCATTAAATCCTATAATTATCTGCTACAGTTAATGTGCTGATTCTGCTGATTATTGAGAATATAAAGACGCTCTGATGTAAAGAAGAAGCTCTGTTTTTTTGCTCATCAGCAAGACATTTTGTGAGTGTCAGGCTGCTGTTGGGAAACTGAATCAAACAGCCATTTTGAACGTCCATTTGGTGATGCCCTGTAATACAGCTATAAACTTCACTCTGATGGGAACGTACCTCTCCAAACTGTTAAAAGGATGGGAGAATTTGCATTATTTGACTCTTGTGACTCCTTTTAGCTTTTACCTGCAAACCTCACAGAAAACCAGAATTCCAGTCTTTTGTTAATTCCCCAGATGATTTGACCACTTCAGGCAGTTGGTGAGAGGGCAATACAGTTCATTTTAATGCACTTCTGGCTTTAAAGTCAAAAGCTTTAAGAGAAGATTACTGTTTGAAATCAATGTACCTCTCAGTTAAATGAACTCAGAGAAGTTCATTAACTAAATATTTTGTCTCTCACCAGAGTGTCCTGCCTTCAAGAGGAGCTGGTCTCCCTCAGACTGCAATGCTCCAGCGTCTACAGGAAAGGCCACTTCTCCCAGGCCCTAAGCAGCACCGTGGCAGAGCACACCAGCCAGAGAGCGACAGACGGCGGCCTGACGCTGGGCCAGACGCTGCTGGGAGCTGTGGGAGCAGTCGGCGCTGCACTCCTGAGGCGACCGATGGCTCGCTCTCAGCTGGTGGCCATGTCCTCATCAGAGGACGAAGGAAGCCTGAGGTTCATCTATGAGCTGCTTGGATGGGTGGAGGAGACACAGGTCAGTCTGTGTAACGCTGAAATGTAGGAATGCAACCACAATTTATTTTTGTTAGTTATTATTTTGGCTTTTTTCTCAGACATATTGGGGAAACAAACAGTTTCTCAAATGTCCTCTGTTTTTGTTTGCTTTGACCAGCTGTCCAGAAATTCATTTTAAAATTACATATAACAGAATGGAGTAAATCCTTCCGTATGAAAAGCTTTTGCTCCATCCCTTAGACAAATTTGTAGAAAATATTATAAATATTATATTATGAAGTAGACTTAAACTTAGTCTAAAATATGAAACAATAAGACATTAAACAAACATCAATATTACCTTAACAAAATCACGTCTTCATTCAAAAGCCATGACAAGCATGAAAAGTCATTCAGCTGAACTGAAAACTGAGTGAATCCTAAATACAAAAACAAGGTCACGAACTGTCAGAAACATAAAGCGGTTTCAGTGTGTTGAAACATCTTTTTAAATGTTTGTGAAGAGCTGTGTTGATGGTTGTTCCTGTGTGTTTCAGGAGCTTTTGGAGCGAGCTGAATGGGGTGCAGACCTTCCCACTGTAGAAAACAACCTCCAAGAGCACAACACTGTACACACTGCAGTCGAGGAGCTAATGAGCAGCCTGCAGGAGGCGCGAAGCTATGAGGTACGCACACACATCACTCATACATGAACGCTGACATGTTTCTGGTAACGTTGTTGCTTGTAATGAAGCTTTACTGTCCTCTTTCTCAGGCTAAAGTTTCTCCCAACTTCAAGAGCAATTACTCTGAAACCCTGGCCAAGCTGGAGCACCAATACTGCAAACTACTGGTCGGTCTCAGTTAATGAACTGTGTTTTTGTGTGTGTGTGTTTGAGGTAACACACTTCTTTGTTCCTCACTTCACCCCCTTCCTCAGTAAATCCCATTAGACCGTGGCAGGACTCTCATGCTAAGAACACACACTTAAGCGTCTGCTCCCCCCTTTACTCCCCTCTCCTCTCTTTATCCCCTCACATCCTCCTCTCTGTGACAGTATTGTGTGTTTCTGTCTAGAGATGCTATTATACTCTATACCTCAATACTTCCAAACCACAACTGTACCAAAAGCGAAGTTATCATAAGCAGACGTTAGGGTGCATACTTTCTGTGATAGTTTGCAGTCATGACATGTTAGGGAATAATGCCTCCTAAAAGACTAATTCACTGTGTTAAAAATGTTTCTATAAAAATAAATCAATAAATGGCTATAATTCACATTCAGAGGACTTTGTCCTCAGGCTTTATGCTGAAGACTGTCCTCAAAAAGTCTGTAAATTCACAAAAAAACCCAGTGGCTTAATACAAAAAACCAGTAGGAGTAAAGGATTTTTTTGTTAATTTCTCTCTGCACAGCTGATCAGCATGATGATGATGTTTGTTTGTGTGGTTGCCATAGGAACATTCGTCATGGCGCCTGCGGAGCTTGGAGAGCCTGCACACATTTGTGTCGCACTGCACTGAGGAGCTGATCTGGCTCAACGAGAGGGAGGAGGAGGAGATTGCCTTCGACTGGAGTGACAACAACCCCAACATGAACGCCAAGAGAGAATTATACAGTGTGAGTGGAGGACGGCTGGTGAACAGATTCACTTATGGTTTCCGCTGTCGAAAAGTATAGACCAGAAACCTCCGGGATTTTACACAAAAAAACAATGTTATTTTATCTCTTACTGAAAGAAAAGTACCCGCCTTAAAACAAGCATAAAACAAGCTCGCTTCAGTTTCTACAGGACACAATTATCTCTAAACATGTTTTCCACATGTATAGGAGCTCAAAAGAAAAGTATTGTTTACATGCAGAGAAACACCATATTTACATCAGGCCTGTGTTATAATAATCCTAGCATCTTTCTTTTGCTGTTGTGTTTACAGGAAATGAGGTTAGAGCTGGATGAAAAACAAAAAGTGATGCGGTCTCTCCAGGAAACAGCCAACCGTCTGTGTCAGGAGAACCATCCAGCCAAACAGACTGTGGAGGTGAAGCTATGACTTCATTCAGTTTGACTTGAATGACCTTTAAAGACGTTGGGTTCTGCCTCAGTGACTCGTTTGTGGGAACAGCTGAACCGAAATGCTTTTGTTAAATGGCCCTTTCACCTGACTGTGTGCTCCGTGTTATTTTGTTTTATTGCATTTTTTAAAGTCTTTATATGTAAATTAGACTCAAAAGGGCAGTAGGCAAACTGTGCCACTCTGTATTACTGCGCGGTCAATAGATAGATAGATAGATACTTTATTGATCCTGAGGGAAATTCAATAAAAAAGAATACTGGCCAGAAGGTGACGGTGATCACCATCCCTGCTAACGCCTTGCGGCTGCCCTCAGAAGCTTACGTGTGACGTCAGTGTGATAAAAACCTTCTTGGCCTCCCTCTCATGTTCTCAGGCTTACAGCGCAGCCCTGCAGACTCAGTGGCAGTGGGTCAACCAGCTCTGTGTGTGTGTGGAGCAGCATCTCAGAGATAACACAGCGTACTTCCAGGTGAGGCAGAAAGCTGAGCTTTCTCACTGAGAATTCAAAAACATAAATAAATCTTCACGATATCATAATTTCTCACCCAGTTCACATAATGTCCACTGAAAAACACTCATTTTGAGTTTTCACTTATGTGGAGAAAAGTGAGTCTGTTCTGTGTTATTATCCACTGTCATCTACAGCCTCTGTGAAAATAATTCTCTTATTTTCATTTCTGTCTCTCTTTTTTTAAGTTTATGAGCGATGCTCGGGACTGTGAGTCGTACCTGCGCCAGCTCCAGGAGACCATCAAGCGACAGTACACCTGTGACAAGAACAGCAGGCTGAGCAAACTGGAAGACCTGCTGCAGGACTCAATGGTATCTTCAGTTTCGGTCTCAGTTTTTTGTCTCCAGGTCTCAGTACGCAGGAGGACTTCATGTACAACTCAATCCAGAAAAATAATCACCCCTTTGTGTACGCTTTATATTTCATATACAACATGTTCGTATTATCCCTCAGATATTTGATCTGAACTGTTTTGCACTTAAAGAAGGAACTGAATCCTTTGAGCAGCTGGACAGATGAGATTAACTGACAGCACTGACCCCTTCATCCTCAGTGTCACTACAGCCAACATCAATGATTCTCACAAGTTTACGCTGTATTTTGGATACCTTTACCCTAACCTGAACTCGTCCGCCAACCCACGCTCTTAAAGTTCAAGCAGCGACATTGTTTTTTCTATCATTACAGATTCACAGGATAAATACCACGTTACAGTGTTGTACAAGATACCAGCTTGCTGAGTTCCTCCAGGTTTACGTGCTGCCATCTTGTGTTCCCAGAGCAAACTTACATTAACAAATGCTTGCAGAGACATTAATTTTCAAGCGTCAGGAGCAAAAGAGACCTTCAGTAGCTGAGGTGTTAGCGTCCCAGTGTCCTCCTGACTGTACTGCTCTGCCTCAGGCCGCTGCAGTTAGAGCTTCACTGAATCATCCTTGCTGTGGCAATTTTGTGAAAGTGCCTTCTTCACGTCCACCTCACACACACACACCTCTGACTTCAAACAGATGGCAGAGTGGGCAACTCTCCACAGGCCATAGCAGTGAGCATATCCTCTCAATAAAGAGGTGTGATCGTTTGTCACAGTCAGCTGCTCTTTTCGCAGGTCTGTGTGCTCTCAGCTTTGTTGCACACGGATGCGACTCTGTTCACATGCTACCTGTGTTCACATCTGTGTGTGTTTGTGTCTGCCTGCCTCTGTTTGTGCATGTGTGTGTTATCAGTTTCCAGCTCCAGTCAGTGAAGTTTCCGTATCACTGTGCTCCATCTCTCCGTGGGAGGAGGAAGCCGACACTGTGACACAGCAGAAAACAAATATCTGAAGCTTTTGTCTGACTGTCACAATAACTGAGGAGAGGATATTAAATTGACCTTTTCGCCATACGTTAGGCAGATATTGGGTTTTAGGAGCAGCTGTTTGATCAGACCTTGTCCTCTCTTTTGTTTTATTTTGTTGTCCGTTTTGTTTGCATCCTGTCCTGTCGTTTTTATCGTGACGGATGTTGAACTTGTGGTGATAATCAATTATAGTTCTCATGGTAGCGCTGACGGCACTGAACACCATGTCAGTGTGAAATTCATTTCAGGGGTGTAATGTATAAAGTTATTTAGGCAGGCCCCCCCATTAGTTTCTGTCTGTCAGTCTCACTCTGTCTCTACCTCTCCCTCACTTCTGTCTCTCTGTTTGTGTCTCTCTATAATGAAACCTTAATGACTCTCTCTGCTGGAGGCGAGACAGAAATTAAATCTAATTCTGCCTGTCAGCTCACCTTTAAATGTTTAATGGTTAGCGCCTGAGCTAACTCAGGCAGGTGAGTCCACTCATCTCAGGGGCGACAGGCTTTATTTGCCTGATATGGACACACAGGGCCTGTAGACATGTATGAGTGGAGAGACTGATGAATCAAACAGTTTCTGACTGACAGCGTGGATGATAATGATGTTCTCTGTGCTGCAGGAGGAGAAGGAGCAGCTGATTGAGTACAGGAGTACTGTGGCAAGCCTGGTGGGCCGGGCTAAGACGGTGGTGCAGCTCCGCCCCCGCAGCGCAGAGAGCACCCTGGGATCCACCACACCCATCAAAGCCCTGTGCGACTACAGACAGATAGAGGTATGACACCCGCCATATGTTACACTCCATGGACATGCTGGTTTGCATGTTTTCTTTCTCTCAGAAAGTGGTTGAAAAAACACAGTTGCTGTGAGTTTCTGATAAACCAAGAAGTCTGATGTCCTGCTTTTCCATCTTACCTCTCAAATACCTTGTTTTTGTTAAAGAGGAACCCTTTGACTGCCAGGACAAGGTTGTGACAGAATGTGTGGTACCAACTCACCACTGACCTCACCACTCCACACACACACACACACACACACACAGCCCACACCATCGTTTTAGCCCACACCACAAACCACCTCCTCTCTCCCCTGCACTTCCTCTACAAGCCCTTTTCACAAGCTGCTCTGTGGCTGTTCTGTTTCAGTTGCTTCCTGTACAGCTCCAACGGTTTGCACTTTATTTATCTTTATGGCGTTCAGTTCGAATGCTGAGTGGCCGTAATGATTATGATCCAGAATTTATCATCAGTGTAGTTATTGTACTCACCATAGATGATCTTTGCATCTCTCCTCAGAAAACTCTGACTGTATCTTAGTCAAACGTTGTGGACTGTTTTTACCCTCAGTGCCACTTTTACACAACATGCACAGAAACAAGTAAAGTCTTTCTCCCTCTGCCTCTTACTTTGAGCTGTGATGTCCTCAGGGAATCTAAAAGCCAATCAATTATACATGTGTCTCATCCCCTTTGCGGTCTCAGTTGAAAACCACCACCCAGCACTCCAGCCCGGTGGACATGGTGCTGCTGCCCCCATGTGCTGCTATTTTTAGTTTGCTGTGTTAGATTCCACAGGGTCAATTTGTTCACTGAAGCATACTGTATGAGAGGTGAGGTGTTGTATCCAGGTGAAGAAGGAAAGAAAACAAAAAACAGAGCTCAAAGTTTTATTAAAGCAAATCAGTTTGTGCTAATATTCACCAAACGTCTGGACAAACGTGCACATGACCAAAAGTAATCTTTCTCTCCTTCACTTTCCTGTGTCTCCTCTCCATATCCTCATCTACCTTTTTTTGCCTCTTCCTTCTCACTCCCTCCTCCTCCTCCTCCTCATCCTCTTCCCTTCCTCTCGTCTGTCGGCTGGGCTGGCAAGACAAACGTTCAGGTATAGCTGCCTATATTCTCCCTCTCTCACCTCAGATTCTTACACTGCACACACTGCACTGCTTTGGTTGCTCCTCTCTTATGAGCTGCAGGTTTCACTCTCAGTAGTGTAACATGTGGTCGCTGTGATTTTGATGCCTACCCTGGTAGGTTTCTTAGAATAAAATCAGTGAAACAGTAGCTGCAGTTTTTAAATATCTTATTAAAGAACTAAACCAGATTAAACTTTGCGTGTGCGTATGGCAACCTGCTGTGTCTTCACAGCTCTAGACAGCATGAATCAGAGTGCTGGCAGGACTGGAGAAATGTCCTCTCTCAACTTTTGATTGTAGTAGTGACAAATAAACAAATAGTAAATGGCAAGTATATACATACAGGTAGAGCATGGACTCGATGTCCACCATTTGTTTAGTTTTCTATTGTGCATTTGAATACTTAAGTGAAAGGTGGAGATCAAATTGAGTGAATCATTGAGGGTATGTGGCAGTCAGTGAGCTGAACTGAACAGAGTTTGTGCCTCTGAGGCGCATTCAGTCAGTCAGACAGTAACAAGTCACTGCTTTGAGCTTCATGTATTTACTGTATGTGCGTAGCTTTGCATTATTGATGTACTGATGTGAGTGTGTGCAAGGAAGGGGTGAGAGAGGGTGCGGGGTGGGGGAGGCAGTACAGCCGTAGCTTTTTATGCGCATCCTTTAAACTCTTCCCCGCAGTCATGGCTTTGCCTTGTGTTTATTTTAATCCCAAACGCTTCGTCCTGTGTTGGGTTTCTTAAAATCACCGTGTGAGCAGTGGTTTCCCTTGTTGGTGAACTGCTGCTCAAGATGAATCTGTGAAACCCAGCCCAGGTCTCGGTAAACCTCACTTTGAGTTTGGAGAATATTCGCTGCTTTCACAATAAAAGTTAACAAGCGCAAAGCAGCTTTCAGTCCACACGTCATCGTTCTTGTGTCCAGGACTCTAACTTTGTATCATTTTAGAGCTTCTGCTAACTTCATGAACTTCATGAATGTTTGCATTTTGTGTTGCATTATGCGTTTTCAGCTTTTCATTTGGGTGTTTTCTCTCCTCTCCTCCCTTACTTTCTTCCTTTTTTCACCTGACCTCTCTTCCATTCATCCTGTCCTCTAACCTTCATCATCCATCATCATAATTCTTTGGCTTTCTACTAAATCTGTCTGACTTTGCCATCTTGTTCTTTATGTTCTCTCTGTCTCTTTGCTGACTTCCTCATTTCTGACATTTGTCTTTCCCTAACCTCCATCCCCTTTTCCCCCCTCAATTCGTGCTCCATCCATCCCTCTCTGTTTTTCCGTTTTTTCTTCCATCCTGTATGCCTGCCTCCTCTCAGATCACAATAAGCCGAGGCGAGGAGTGTGTGCTGGAGGACAACTCTCAGAGGACCAAGTGGAAGGTGATCAGTCCGACAGGAAATGAGGCCATGGTCCCCTCAGTGTGTTTCACCGTCCCGCCTCCCAATCAGGAGGCCATCAACACAGCCAGCAGGTGAGATACACACACACACGTTTTTGCCTCATATCAGAATCAAAAACTGTGATTTGTTGAAATTTCACATGAAGGTGGGTGGGTTATTGTTGGCTATTAACACTCATGTTCTGTGTGTGTGTGTGTGTGTGTGTGTGTGTGTGTGTGTGTGTGTGTGTGTGTGTGTGTGTGTGTGTGTGTGTGTGTGCGTATACAGGGCAGAGCAGTTGTACCAGAAGGTCATGTCTCTGTGGCATCAGCTGCATATAAACATGAAGAGCGTGGTGTCCTGGCACTACCTGCTCAAAGACATCAGGAATGTCTCCGGATGGAACCTGGACACGGTGAGACTGTGTGTGTGTGTGTTTGTTTTTCTTTCTTCTGTCGTTCTGTTTTGTTTCTTTGCTTTCCTTCTGCTCTGTCGTACTCACCTTCTCCCACCTCTCAGGTTCGCAGTCAGTCTCCGGCAGAGCGGCAGCAGGTCCTGGATCACCTGGAGTCCCAGTTGGCCGACTTCCTGTCTGACAGTAAAGAAAGCGCTCTGTTCACGCCAGGCGAAAGGCGAGAGCTGGAAAAGGACGTTCAGCAGGCCCTGCAGCACTGCCAGGACCTGCTGCTCAACATGGAGACCGGTGAGACAAATAGACCCTCCTCAACGTTTAGGCTGACATTTTCTCATGTACCCTACTTCAGCATTGCCACATTATGCTTCTACTTCACTACATTTCAGAGGGAAATACTGTCAACTGTACTGCATTTATCTTTAGTCACTTTCTACTTTACAATTTAAAGTTTGGTCCTTTTCCTTTTTAATTTTTTTAATAGTTTTAATGTAAAAATAACTTGTTTAAATTATTGTCTGTGGCAAATCTCCAAGGTTCACCAACTTTTTGAGATGGTTGCCAAATATCTCTGAATGATTTAGTCTGTTCAAACAATGACCCTTCTGTATTAAACTCACACACAGCAGATTAAAGCCATTAAAGATGAGCAGTGGTCTGTAAAAATTAGTCTCTCTCAGCACAGAATCATAACAAAATATGTCATTTTTATCATCTCAGAAAGCCAAACACAGAGTAATTTTTAAAATAAACTCTGAATAAAATGCCTGCAGCGTTACTGTTCATGCCTGCCCAAAATGATTCGTCGATTGATTTGTCCTTGTCCTTTCTGTCTCCTCTCTCTTTCTAGTGGAGAAGGACGAGTCAGTCTCTCGCTCGTACCTGTCGGAGCTGCAGAACGTAAGCCTGCATTTGAACGAGGCCGAGCAGAGACTGATGAGGGCAATCGAGACTCCGCCCCCCAGTCGCCTGTCAGGTGACAGTGCTGACAACACTCTTCAGATTGCAGAGCAGGAGGTCAGTGTGAGCTCCATCTACTGGTGGCAAAAGGCAATAACAAATATTTTACTAATGGTAATGATTTTTCTGCCTCAGTAGGTCTACTAGTTTGTGTAAATATGTGTTTGCTTCACTGTTCTTGATGATGTTTAAAACAAATGTTTATGACAGTAAATGATCCAGCCTGATTTTGTTAATGTTGCCTGTCTGTCAGTCAGTGGTTAAAACAACAAAGTTGAAACATGAAACATCACTTTGTTACCCCCTCATTTTGCTGTTCATGTAGAAGTTGCAGTCAGAGCTGGACGCCCTGCGTTCTGGTTTGGGTGATGTGTCACGTCGCTGCATCAGTTTCTTCGAGGAGAAGCCAACCTCGTCCAGCGTTCCTGCCCTCCGGTCTGAACTCAATCAGGCGGTGGAGAAGATCGACAAACTGTACAACCTCTCATCTGTTTACCTAGAAAAGTTAGTGAGATTTTGTTCCTGTAGCATGTACAACAGTCCTGTTTATTTTGCACTCATAATTACACATTGAATGCTTTGCTTACAGTATATACCTGATTTATTTATCTCTCTTTACCTTTTATCTACTCAGGTTAAAAACGGTGGACATCCTGATGCGTATCCTGGATGAAGCGGAGAGCCAGGTCAGGAAGAATGAGAGCAGACTAAGTGAAGAAGATATTGTTCCTGCTGACACAACGGCCATTCAGAACCTCAGAGATCAGCTCAGGGTATGAGGCACATCGTCACATAAAATCCCCTTATTGCGAGCTGAAGAGAAATGTTGTGAAACTGACTGCATCTGACCGCAACCTCTTTTCTGCATCCTTTTGGTTTCCATGTAATCTCTTTCCAGAAGTGGCAGGCTGAGCTTGCCGAGCAGGAGGGCATCTTTCAGACTCTGCAGGTGGAGGTAGGTCGAGCCAAAAAGGCGGGATCTCAGCTCAGCAGGCTCCACCCAGACCGCAGTCCCGAGCTGGAAAGATACCAGGAGAGAGCCAATCAGATGGCAGAGAGGTGGAGTGGAATCAAGAGACAGATGGAGACACGGTGAGCAGGAAAGGATGAAGATCAGAAAAAAGAGAAAAGATCTGAGGAAGAGAGAAGAAGATTCAAAGGATTATTTAAACTAAGATAACTGTTTAGAGATATTCATATTTACATAATGTGACTATCAACTTTTATGCTTAAAAACATGTTTGTGCACATCCTATACGCTAAACCCAGGTTATATGTGTAAATATTTTTTTGTGTTAAATGTTCTGAAAGTCTCTCCCTGTTTTATTGCAGACGAACTGATCTCGAAGCTCTGGGCTCAGCCCTGCAGCAGTACAGAGACGGTCATTCTGCTCTGATCAACTGGATCAAAGAAACGACAGAGAGACAAGAAAACACACAACCCGGACAGACAGACAGCAAAGCTCTGTCTGAACAACTGGCCCAGCAGACGGTTAGTAATGCTGATTTCATGGCCTTTGATCTGCAGTCTGACTGAATGGATGGTTACCTGGACGGACAGTCTTATATAATAATAATACTATGGACTGATTCTAAGGAAACATGGAGTCCATTTGTAGTTGAAATGTTGGTTTGCATCAACTATTGAATAATTTAGAAAAGATAAAATTGAGCCTGCACATTGTATCTGATAGACTGAAGTAATGATGTGTATTGTTTGTGGCTGATTCCTGTCCTCAGGCATTAGTAGCTGAGATTGAACAGAACCAGACCAAACTAGACGAGTGTCAGACTCACTCCAAACAGTACTGCACCTTAGTGAAGGTAAGACACATTTTCTCTTTGTTCCGCACTGGAATTCGTGTGAATGCACTTGATAAGAGTAACTTGTGTTAGATTCTAAAACTACGAAACACTCTCTGTAGGATTATGAACTGCAGCTGATGACCTACAGAGCCTTTGTGGAATCTACACACAAGTCACCTGTCAAGAGGAGGAGAATACACTCTTCTTCAGACGCAATCACTCAGGAGGTAAGGGGTCATTTTCTGTGACACTCTTTGGATAAATTGTCACAAAAACATTAAGATAATTTGTCAATATGCAGTTTTGGTGTGAATTTAATTCACCATCATTGCTACTGTTTTGTAATTGTTTTTGTGTGTCTTGCTGCAGTTTATGGACTTGCGCACACGCTACACGGCCTTGGTCACCTTGACAACCCAGCATGTAAAATACATCAGTGATGCACTGAGAAGACTAGAAGAAGAAGAGGTGGGATTTGTTTCCTTATCGCTCTATTGAATTTAGATTTTCTGGTTAAGTGAAATCGCTGCAGTGTAAAGTGAGAAGAACTTGTGTATATTATCCAGGCAAATGATTGTGACACAATAAACAACACGTTTTCAATCTGTGCAGAAAGAGGTTGAGGAGGAGAAGCAGGCAAGAGTGGGCCAGGTTTCAGACCTACTGGGCTGGGTCAAAGGCCTTCAGGGACGGACCGGAGGCCCCAGTGCTGAGTCTTCACTTGCTGCTCAACAGGTACAACAGAGATGTGATGCATTTGTTTGACACATGGTGCAACAAACAATGCATTTAACATCCAAGTAGCCCAGTGGGATGTTTATATAAAGGAGAATGGTTCCTGATAACTTAAATGTCATTTTTCTGTTTAACTGAAACTATAAATGTGTTGATGGTGGTTGTGCTCTACTAAGAACGTCATGCATGTGTGTTCTCCGAAGGCCATCAGCGAACAGCTTGCAGCCAAGAAAGATGAAGTGGCTGAAGCCATAAGGAGCACACAGGTCTTCCTGCTGTCGAAACAGGCCAGCAAGTAAGTTCAGATCGAGTGCATGGACACACACTATGCACACACATCCTAAAGAATGTCACTGCACATGCTGTTGTCTTTTCCTGTCTCCTGAAAGTGACACAGAGCAACAAACGTGGACAGTTTCATGCTACACAAGCAGTACAAGCACATCTAGTCGCTTGCCATCGAAATTCTGACTGAAGCAAACTGATTGATTGATTGATTGATTGATTAGTTTGGGAAAGTTGGGTAGTTGGATGAAACCTTGAGGGAAGATGAGGAATATCTAGAGGACGTTTCAAGTGGGCCTCTGATGATTTTTCAATGTTTTTTGGCTCTGTAAAGATTTCCATCTTAAAACCGTTTCAGTTTTAATGAGAAGTATGTCAAAGCCACTGCGGGAGACCTGCACTTCAGCATCACACACTCAGACACACACAAACCCCTCTGGCTCTAATCTCGTCCTCTGTGTCCTATCCAGATTGTCCCCAGAGGAGCGTGCTCATGTCGAGGCTCAGCTGGACGAGCTGACGGCCACCTACAACCAGCTGTGTGATAGCTCCACTCAGCAGTTGCAGCAGCTGGAGCAGCAACTGGCCAAAGAGGAGGAAAGAAAGGTAGATTGGTTGCAGGGATGTGCTGAGATGCAGAGGTGGTGCTGCAGATTTGTGACAAAATATTCTTTTCAGCTTTTACCCGCTTAACAAAATATAACTGTGAAGACACTTCTAGGAAAATGTTGCTTTGAGCCTGAATACGCTTGTGAGCTAAACGTGAAGTCATCTGTTGGGCAGCAAGTGTGTGTCTGTTTGTGTGTATTGTACTGCATGTTGTGTGTTCACAGAGTGTGCATTTTTTGACAAACATCACCACTACTGATGACTCATTGGTTTGGTTTGGATTAACAAACATCACAGACCCTTTTCAGACGTGTATTCAGATGATGTAAAAAAACAGAAAAAAACAAATTAGCCATTTTCTGTTTTTGGCATTTTTCATTCAAGCAGAAGTTACAAATAATGGAATAGTTTGACAGTCTAAAAGACACTGTAATCTTTATCACAGACCACTCCCACTGCCACTGCTGAGATTTAAAAAACTCTTACAATGTGGAAATGTGGGCAGAAAAGAGGAAAGAAAGTTTCACTGGATGACACTGTCTGATTTGGTGCTCCACCCTCACGTAGTTCGTCTAAAAGCCTGCAGTCATGTCATTAACTACCCCCATTGTAGTTTTTGTCATCTTCATCATCACTGTCATTATCACCAGAAAATACACCTGCTGAACTGCTAACATGGTTAATACATGGCCTTAGTGGTGCCACTCAAGAGCAGTGCCGCCCGAGTCATGGTAGCAGTCAGGTAGAAACTGTAGATCTGTTTTTTCTGCACTCATTGATAGAAACAATGATAAGTGAAATAGTTGCACTTTCACATTTCATCTCTGTAGCTACAAATAGTGTCATGTTACTTTTCTTTATGCAGTGTTCAAATAATGGCCTGCATAAAGTCAACACATCACATTTCAGTATCTTACTTTGCACCCCATACTTGCACAGTCGACCTATGGGAATCACACATTCCCATTCACTCGCAAAATTGTTCCTCCCCTGACATATACATGATGGTACATTGGTCTAAAAGGGATTGAATGTGTGTGATGATTTCAAGTTTCAAGTTGTCCTTTATGATGATTCTTATATCTTGACAACTGCACTTCATAACTGATTCCTATTTGAATGTTCTGTGTTTTTTAAAGGGAGTTTTATGTGACTTAAAAATACTCACTGCAGAATAGACATTTGTTTTAAAGTTCCGTTTTGGATTAGAGTCTAAGTGCACCAGAGGCCAGCTATGCACAAAAACAAAAAAACGCTTCACTATTTTGAGCATGTTGTGTCCAGATCACCAGAGTGTGTGTGTGAATGAGAATTTTTGTGCTTGTTCTAATGCATACTATTAATGTGTGAAACTTTAAACCAGCATTTTGCTTGAAAACCACTAACAGCTGCCAAAGGAGAATTGTGGACATCCGAGCTCTGAGCCTCCAATCAGAATGAGAGGACGAAGGTGGACATTTATAAACAGCCGTTCCGTGTCATAATGAGTTAGATCAGTTTACTCTTCAGGTCATTAAAGTGGGAATAACAAGGTGTCTCACGATACATTACTGTCACGAAGTCTTGCTAATGATAATGAGTTATTGCAATCTTAGCCAATACATGGTACATTGCAAGACTGCAATTCATCATGATTTTTGTGCAATTGAAGGGGTAAACATACTTTTTACCCAGAGTGGTTTATATTCTGATAAATTGCCCAGTAAACAATTGAGCCCAATTATTGAGACCAGTAGGTAGATTTAGTATCAGTGTTAGGAATCAGAATGAAGAGTGGCATGTAGAATGCTAACAACCAGCTTCTCACTTATCGCGCCTCACTCTGCCGAGCCATAAGCTGGCCCATTAGTGTACCATGGGACAAGCCCGAACGGTAAGTAGCGCTCGCTTTCTCTCTTACCGTTGCCTGTAGGTTTTTTGTTACCTAGACCTTATTCTTCTCTTCTTTTGAATACTTCATGTGTGTCTTTGCTTACATTTATTGAGAGCTTCTTTCTGCAATTTTTGTTACTAGTTGCTTTGTTGCATGCTCAGTGCTTGTTTTAGAATAGTTGTGGTAGTTGCTAAGGCACTTTTTATGTGAAAGCAAAATTAAAATATGCAATATATGCAAATAATTAACAACAAAAAAGTAATTATAGTTTTATTTAGCTTACTATATCTGCTGTTATGTTTTGTGGACACTGGTTGTGGGTTTTCTTCTTTTTCTGACTCTGACATCTGATTCTGCTGATAATAGACTATGATAGTATAGTATGTTGTGACACAGTAACACATTAACTGGTACATAGTGCCATATACATTGATCTGTATTGTCTCCAGAATCGATCTCAGTTTGAATTTTGTTTTCTCTATTTTTTCTAGAACCAAAATGCCATTTCCGGAGTAATTGACTTGGGAACAGTGGAAACATTCCCAGTGTTTCAAGCAGCCCAACGTGGTCTTATTGACCAGGACACCTGCCATGTACTTTTGGAGGCCCAGCTCATTATGGGTGGGCTCCTCCACCCGGATTCCTCTCTAAATCTTTCACTGGAACATGGTCTAGCTCGAGGTCTAATTGACACCCACACCAAACAGTCCCTTTCTGAACTTGAGAGTGCTTTGCAATTAGTGGAAACTACTAAATCTACAGATGACCAACAACAAAATGTGTTGCCAGTTGCTAGAGCTGTAGAGTTGGGGCTCATCAGAGAAGAAGTGGGACTTCGTATTCTAGAACTCCAGATGATCACTGGAGGCCTGAGAAACTCAACTGGAAAAATGATGAGTTTGGAGGAAGCGGAAGATGAGAGACTTTTGGCTCCAGGAATCCTCTCCAAACTCCAATCAAGGCGACAACATAGAGAACTGATTGATCCAAACACAGCTGAAAGATTAAACCTATATGAGCTACAGCAGCGCTGTGTTGTTAACAGTGACTCAGGCCTCCTTCTCCTCCCAGTCAAACAGCAACCTGGAGGAACTGTCTGCCTTCGATCCGGAAGAAAAGTTGGCATCTTTCGTGCAGTGCAGGAAGGCTTGATTGATCGGAAAGTTACTGTACGACTTCTTGAAGCACAGCTCTTTGCTGGTGGTATTGCTGACCCACGGTCTGGCCACCGACTGACAGTTGATGAGGCTGTTCGCCATGGGCTTATGGACCAGGATCTAGCCTGTGCTATGCTAGCACGACAGCTGCAGAATGGGGGTATTCTAGACCCTTTTAGTGGAGAACGTCTTGATTTGGAAGAGAGTATTCGCAGGGATCTTCTCTCCTCTCGTTTAGCTGTCTCGGTCTTGGAGTCTCTTTGTGCATTCATGGGAATACTCTGGCCTGAATCTGGAGAACTTTTGCCCATTGCTGAGGCTATTCAACAAGGAATGATCTCAGGAGAGCTATCAAGGAACATCCTGAGGCACAGACATGCCATTGGGGCTCTGTACAACCCAGAAACTCTCCAGGTTCTGCCTTTAAACCAGGCTGCTGAGGAGGCCCTTGAGCCCAATGTAGTCAGTTTGCTCAAAGATACTTGCATCCCAGATGTCCTTTCTAGCAGGAACCAGTCAAGTACCCCATCTTTGAACCGTTTGAGCTGGGGTTCCACCACCTCCTCTCCATCTCCATCCTCTCCTCCACCTTCATCGTTTCCTGAAGGCCTTTCCTGGGACATTCCATCAACACATGTAACGAATCCTGAAGAACAAGCAAAACACAAACTTATGTTTCACCTTATGACTCACAGCTACATGGATGCTTATTCTGGAAAGCGATTGTTACTGCTTGACTCTGAGTTGGTGGAGCTGGTCAAAGCTACTGAACTGTTTGCTGGAGAATCTGTAAATGGATATCAAGCTAAGCCACAAAGCAGTCTGACCAAAGACGAGCAGGAAAAGTTGCAAATGGAGAGACAGTTCAGTTTGACAGATAAAGGGGTGAGTGACAGACAAACTGAGGTTGAAGAAAGTTCCAATGTAACCACACAAAGCAAAGAATCTGAGAGGAATGGTGCAAGCAGTCTAGAAGAAATGTACGGTGGAGAAAATGGCAGCAAATTGCTGCACAAACCATCAGTAATTGTGGAGGGTGATTTAACCTCTGCAGGTAAAAATGAAATGTATGCAAATAAAGATGCAGATGTAACAGCTCAAAAGAAAGAAATATCCAGACTTGAAAGTTTAAAGGCTTCAGCTGAAAATCTTGAAGAGGAATTTACAAAAAAGCTAGATGAGTTTGTAGCAACTGAATCAGTTGCTGGTGTTCAGGGGACTAGAAGTACAGCCACAACCACAACAATAGATAGAAACATAGTCGCAGCACCACTCAAATCAGAGGGAGATTCTACTCTGTTGAAAGAAACCATCCTTTTAGGAGCAAAAACAAATGAAGATGTTATTTCAACAAAGTCTGAAGATTGGAAAGATATGAAGACTGAAACAGAAAGGACAAAAGAAAAAGTGTCCATAACAGAGACTGACTCAGATAAACTTCAGATTGATGTCCTTCAGTCAGCGGTGGAGAAGGAAGGGGAGGATGTTGAATTGACAAGGTTAGTCTTAGAGCTCAAGCAAGGAGGTCTGATGACAGAAGAAGGGGAAAAGTTGCTCCCTGATGAAGCAGTAGCCCAAGGTGTCCTCCCTGGTCATACAGCAGTTAAATTAATGGCTCAGGCAAGTCTTTTTGGGGGTTTCATAGATGCTAGCAGTGGCGAAACACTCAGCATGGAAGAAGTTATGCAAGAGGGTTTACTTGATGAAGATCTAATGTGGAGTGTCCTGAAGTCAGATAAAACTCTTGCAGGGATTGTGGATGTTGAGAAAAGGCAGATCTGCGGGGTAAGGGAGGCAGCTAAGGCAGGATTGATTGACCCTAGCACTGCTGCTCGACTTCTTGAAGCCCAGGTGGCATCTGGGGGGATTGTTGACCTACGTAGAGATAAGAAAGTCTCTGTCACCCTAGCAGCAAACCTGGGACTGATTGAGGAGGATCAAAGTGAAGCATTGATGATACTAGAGAAGGCATACAAAGGAAAGGATGTTGATTCAGCCACAGCCCTCACTAAAGCCAGTTTACAGCTACAGATGGAAGGTATTATTGACCCAGAATCCAAGTCTCCAGTTCCTCTTGAGCAAGCCATTCAGAAAAGATTAATTAGGTCTGAGGAGGCCTACCAGGTGTTGGCAAGGCAAGTGGCTGAGGGTGGTGTGATACATCATGCTTCAGGGATGAGGCTGTCAGTTTCTGATGCTGTAGATAGAGGACTAGTAGATCGATCCATCGCACCTGGACTAGAGGAGCAAGAGTGGGTCTACCAAGGGAAAGTTAGCCCTTCCTCTCACACAGAAGCCGTCATTTTCCAGGCATCAACAGGAGCCATTTTAGACCCTGACTCTGGGTGTAAACTCACATTGACAGAAGCAGTTTCTAGGGGTTTTCTGGATGAGACTATTGCCAGTGAAGCCATGGCTTCTTCTTCTGTAACACAAGGAGTGATTGATCCCCAAACTGCACAAATCGTGCCTTATTCTGAGCTTGTAAACCAAGGTAAGATAGATATAGAAACAGGCAAACGCTTCTTGGAAGTGAAACCATTCAGAGGTGTTCAGGATAAGCTAACAGGAAATACCTTGACCCTTCCAGAGGCAGTTGCATCAATGCAAGTTGACCCAGTACCAGCGTTGAGGCTGCTTCAGAGCCAGGCAGACAGTGGAGGCATCATTGACATAAGTACTGGAGAAAGACTTCCCTTATCTGAGGCCTGTAAAAGAGGTTTGGTCGGAGACAATATGGTCAGGGTAATAGCGACCAACCAGATTTTGAAAGGAGGTTTAGTTGATCCTGCTGCTGGACAACAAGTCTCTTGCCTCAGTGATGCTGTTGCAAAAGGACTGATCTCCAGTGACATAGCTTCAGAGATTCAAGAAAAACTGGCTTCTGTGGTGATAGAGGATGATGGAGTTATCGCTACACCTGTTGCATCGTCAGATGGTGCATACAGCCCTGATGTTACATTGTCAGTGTCGAGCACAGACAGTCCAGCAAACTGGCCAGATGGTAACACAAATACACAAGATGATGAAAATCAGTTCACATCTGTAGTATTAGATCAGTCACTGCTTTATAACACTACTACAGAAGAGGACAAAGCAGAAGCGCCAGTGTCAGTGGAACAAAATGTTTTAATTGAGTCTGAACAATCCATAGAGCTCTTGTGTAAATTTGCCACTGATATTGAGCAAAGAATTCAGCAAGCCATTGAAGAGATAGTACCACAAACAGACATCAGTAAATCAGAGAATCCTTCCATACCAAAGCTTGATGAGAGACTCCAAATAGGATTGAGTGAGACTGATTCTAAACAAAATGGGAATGTTTCTTTTGGGAAATCCACTCTGGCAAACGTCTGTGATACAGACGAAGATTCGTTGCAAGAAAAAGGAGTTGCTGTTTTAAAGTCAGATGGGGAACCAGTGAAGGTTGAGGAACAGGAGTATAGATTCAGTGATGAGAGCACATCAGTGGTTCATTATGATTCTGAAGATGGAAAGCTGGCAGGTTTTGTTACAACAGAGATTAGAGGTAACAGGGTGCCGGAATTTACTGAAGTGGATTATAGAGAGAGTATTGGGGTAACGCGACAGGATGATCTTTTATATGAGGAGAAAGGGAAACCTTTAATGACTGACATCACATCTAGTGCTGACACTAAACAGTCAATGCCGTTATTGACCTCTCCTTCCAGAGAGACACAAAGCAAAAGCAAGAAAAAGAGGAAGACTAAAAAGAATGGAAAGGGTAAAGAAGCAGAGAGTGAAATACAACCAATACAGATAAAACATCCATCTGAGATCGATAAAGCTGATGCACATGTTGAAGGGCAGCCTAAGGGCTTTACTGTCACAGATGAGCCTGCAACACAAGACAAATGTGAGAATTCACAGTTTCATGGTCAGACAGCTTCCACAGGGCCTCCCAACGGAGGAAGTACAGCATGTGAGGATAAAAATGATTTGGTAACGCAGGGACAGGAAGTTGTTCCAGCCACTCTGGAAACCACAGGCCATATGATTGAGCCAGGGACGGATGCAATAAAAATTATGTTAATAAAAGACACAGAAAAGCGGCATAAGGTGGAGGAGATGAAAAGGGAGGAGCAGAAAGAGGACATTGAAGAGATACCATCTGTCTCTCAGCAACCAGAACAACCAGAGAGCACTCAGGGGGTAAAGAAAAAGAAGGAGCAAGAATTTCCTCAGAAATCTGCTCTACGGGAAGACGAGAAAGCAGCCTTGATACTAAAAGCCAAAGAGAGCATCCTGAGAAAGGTGTTTGAAAAAGGGGTGAGTGAAAAGCAAACTGCTGAGGAGCTGCAGGCATTACGCAAAGAGATGGGAAAGAAGGAGAGTCAAAGTACGACTGGTAAAGATGTAAAGGAACAAACTCTGTCAGATAAGTTTGATGGAGTGGAAAGTCACAGTGTCAGAGAAGATGATGTCGAGAGACCCAGTGGCTCACAAAAAGAGAATCCTGAAGAGATGAGTGTCAAAGAGAATAAAATGGAATTAACAAGGGTCAAAGAAGAGTCAAATATGGAGAAACTTCCTGTCATTGAAACCAAACTGTTGGAGGCTTCTTCAGATGAGAGAGACGAGAAGAGCGGTTTTGCAAATGAGGACATACAAAAAGGCACTGAGACAGTTCCATCAGTCCAGCCTAAACAGACTCAGCAAAGTAAACGAAGTAAGAAGAACAAGAAAAACAAGAGTCCAAAAGTGACAGACATAACTGAGGCTGATAATAGGAAGTTGCCAACTCCTGAAGATGTGGATTCAGAGGTGACATTGACGAAAATTGCCGCAAAGTCTGAAATGACAAAATTAGACTTAGATAAACCAGCATCGATTAAGAAGCAGAGGACAGACAGACAAGTTGATCATCAGTCAGCCATTGATGTGGTCAGATCTTCAGTTGCTGATGAAGCAAACGAAGTGCAGACTTCTGTGATTAATGCTAAAGGAGCTGAGACTAGTCAACAGCATCCACCATATATACATGAGTCAGAAGACCTTGGTTCTCACACTGAGGAAGACATACAGTTGGCACACATCACATCTACTAGGACAGAAGAATCTCAAGAATCCCACTCAGAAACCAAAAATACTATCAAAACCATTGACCTTTCTCACAATGCTGTCCCATGCAAAGCAGACATACAGTCCACGACTGAACCTACAGCTCCAGGCACACAACCAGATCAAAGAGCAGGGAAAAGCAAAAAGAAGCAAAGGCACCAACCGCCTGAAGCTGATGGCACCAGTATTCCCGATTCAGAGTCTTTAAAAGACCAGCAGGAACATCTTGAGTCTCCAGTCTCGGCAGGAGATGCTTCAACTGAGTGTGAATCACCTGGGGTCCCTGAGTCTGATACAGCTACTGAGAGCTGGGAAGAGGGAGAGGATGATATCGGAGAGAGTCGAGAAACTGTGTCAAACAAAGAGGGGACAACGTCCAAGACTGGCAAGGTGAGAAGTAATAGATCATTTGGGATGGATTCTTTCCTAAGCTTGCATATATATTTTATTTTTAAGAGAATGTATTTTCCCACAGACATCACTGATGCGTCAGGAATGCTTGGAACATGACCAACGAATTGTAGCCCTGGTGTCCATGGTAAGGCATATTGAGGTCCGACTCAAACAGCAACAGCAGCAGTCTGTGGGCCGCAGCCTCATCGCCTTGGAAGACATCATCACACAGACTGAGGTGAAAGAATGTTACCCGATAAAGATCTCCTGTTATATTGATGTCACACCAGCCCATGTTTAATTATTTTTGCAGTTTCAGTTGTGCATTTGGCTCCCAGTGCTCCCAAGCTGATTTAAGGATTAGCCTCTTACCAAACAGTATCAAAAAAACTTTTGTTTTCTTTTCCTAATCTCTCTCTCAGACTCTGGACCTTGAATTGCGTGACTTGGAGCCTGCGATCAACAGCGAAGTGGAGGCCGCTGAGCAGCTGTTGAAGCCCCAACCTGAAGATGTTCCTCCACAACTCCTATTGGCCCTGGAAAAGGATGGGCGGAGCTTGGCTCGAGGGTATGAGGCTGCCAGAGCACTTTCTGAGGGGATTCTACAAAGTCTGCGAGACCATAGAGACTCATATAAGGTAAAGAAGTAGTCTGGAGAAAAACAGAATTCCTTCTTTCCTCTGTATAGATATTTTAATTTACTTGTCTATTATAGGCTGCTATGCTCAACAGCAATATTTAATGAGACATTTCTCTGGCAGGAGGCCGTTGCAGCAGAGCAGAAGTCACTGGGAGTACAAGTGGAGAGTCTGCTCTCTTGGCTGAGGGAGGCGGAGGCTCAGATGCATGGAGGAATGGCGGGGATGGAAAAAATTGAGAAGGCGCAGAAAGATGACAGTTGTGATCAGCTCACACAGCAGCTGAATCTGTGCAAGGTAAGTCATCCAAACTAAAGAAAAACTTTTTATTAATGCTCCTTTTGAAAGAATGAATAAAATTGTATTATGATACAACATAGCCATTTTCCTGTATTTTAAATGTATAGTCAGTTCAAACGCTTGCAGCATTATTCCTTAGTGCTAATTAAACAAGGGTCATGTGACAATATGTACTGTTTTTTTTAAATCTTAGAAACATATGGAACTCTGACTAAAACCACCAAACAAACAGAACACTTGATACACTGTTGACTCAGAGGTTGAGTTCATCAATTTGGACTACAATATTCTGTAGTACTGCACGGAGGAATAATGTTTCCTACTCTCAGTTACTCCTCTTCTTTCTCTTTCCTTGAAGGAGCTCCAGTTGTCTCTGATGGCTCATTCAAATGAGGTCAACAGTGTGGCCTTTGACATTCAGGTGTTCATATCAGAGCGGGCTCAGGACCTGGCCCCTGAGCAGAGCAGGCAGCTCCTGGGGCAGCTGCAGCAGCTGCAGAGGACCTTCCACCGAGCGTCAGGCCAAGCCCAGGCCTGGGCTGATGCCCTGTCTGCCCAGAGAGAGAGGGAGGAGGAGTGGCAGCGCAGGGAGAGAGTGAAAGAAGAGGAGGACAGAGAAAGGCAGAGTGCAAGGGAGAGAGAGGTTTGGAAAAAGATGATTGAGTCGAATTGGTTTGAAGTGCTGTGCTCTGATGATTTCTCACTAATACATTTGAAATGCAGTAGCTTTCATATACTATATTTCACAGCTTTACTTGTCATGCTGTTAACTATTGCCATGCTTTCTTAAACAGTCTTACACACTTGAGCACTCATGTTCTATAAAATCATATCAGAATAGAATAGAAGCTGGAAAAGCCTGCTAACCTCCACCATAGTTTAACTTGTCGTCCCATTATACATCATCTGAAATCCACTCTCATCATTTCACATCTCTATAGCAAGCAACTGCTGCACTTGTTGCAAAGGCTTTGCCACTTGACATGGACACTATCACCGCCCTCATCCTCACTACACAGGCTTTTTATGCAAGCGTTGTTTGCTACTCAGCATGTGTCTGTAACTTGTTTTATTAACCTGTGTGCCTTGCTGTTCCAGATTGCCACTGAAGGAAATCGCTTGTGTCACGGCGGTAAAGGCTAGAGATTTGATGGCAGTAAAGCCTAGCTGGCAACAATGCTTAACTGTTTTTCCTCTTGTCTCACCTGAGTACTGAGGAGGAAGAGGAAAAACAGCAAATAAACTATGAATTGGTTTGATTTCTCTCTGTATTGTTTGTTGTCGCTTGACCAACATGTTGATGTGAAGATACAATGTCTGTCTGCTTGTGTGTGTGTGTGTGTGTGTAAGTGTGAACTCTGGACACAATCTGCTCATAGCTTGGCAAACTGTACACTATACAAGATTTTTGTTTAGGGGCAATTTTGCATTTAATGTGCTCTTAGTTCAAGTAAAAAGTGGTGGTTAGATCAAAAATGCAAAATGGTCTCTTCCTGTCACATGATCCACTTTACTTGTTTATGGAAAACTTTTCCTCACTAATTCATGTTGTCATTTTCTTTCTTTGTGGGTCTTTTTTTTTCTTCCTTCTTCCCACCTTCATTTCTCACAGGTGGTTCAACAGCAGAAAGCAGAATGCTCTCTGAAACTAGAAGGCCTTACTATGTTTCTGGCTGGAGCTGCGAGCTTGCTGGCCAGTCAGAAAGCTGGAGCAGAGTCAAGTGATGTGAACGTCCTGCAAGATAAGCAGAAAAAGCTAAAGGTATGAAAATTTTAACTCCACATGCAGAATCTAAAGGCCAACACGCCAAAACACAATTGGGCTGTTTTGTATGTTGTTTATTTGTACATGTACATTCAGCTCAATGTTATTCTTTTTACAATAACGCTGACATTTCTTCACAGTATTTACGTGATTTCCATCTGCTTTAATTTGTTCACCCAAAGCCTTGTTCCTCCTCAAACTCCTCATAGTTTCAAACATTAGCAGGGGGATCATGTCTTTCTTCTTTGACTAAATCAAACCTGTTTTGCTTCATACTCCAGGAAGTACAAAAAGACCTCCAGTCCAAGCAAGAGGGCATAGCTGAAGCCATCCGCTCTGTGGAGGAGCTCCTGGCAGAGCGAGGAGCAAGTCTGAGCCCAGAGGAGAGGGAGAGCCTTCAGGAGGCGCTAACAAGAATGAAGGAGCAGTACAGTGCCCTTACAGATTCAGTAAATACATCGCTGTCAGAGGTGGGCACAGCCATCAACACCACTGTAGAGCAGAACACACAAAAGGTAAGAGGATGTGGCTGTTGAAATGCATGTTGTGTTAACATGTCATCAACATGCAGCTTTTTTTTGTGTTCATCTTCTTGCCACCTTTCTGTCTTCTCTCCTGCAGGCGAAGGCTGAGGAGGAGCTCCAGGAGACCCAAGGCCAGATAGACTCTCTGTTGAAGGAGTTGTCCTCCCTTAACCAACCAGGTGGAAGTGGACTTGGATCTGGAGTGGCCACAGATGTTGCTGATGCAGTATTCCCACAGCCAGAGGGCGCTGTGGTGTCACACACAGAGATGCTGCAGGTTAGAATTTCTCATCTGTGCAGCACATTTTGACTAAAGCTTTTTGCAACATTACCAAGTTATGAGCTGAAACCTTTGACCTGTCACCCAGGCGGAGCTTCAGCAGCTCCAGTCTCAGCAAGCAAAGCTACTCCAGATCACACAGTCAGCTCGCTGTCTTCTGGACCAGCCGGACTCCACTGTTCCTCCTGAGGAGAAGCGGCGTCTCCGGGCTGCCCTGGATCAGCTGCAGGCCCAGCACCAGGACAAGCTGCAGAGCTGCCAGGTACTCAAAATAAATACTGATGTGTATTTTAAGCCCACAGCAAGACTTCCTTATGTGTCCTGATCTGTGACATGTGGATCTTAACCTTAACCTTAACAGTGACACTCTCTGGTTTTCATTTCAAACGTTTGATTTTATGGGATTTAAATTTATCGTGGTCAAAGAACATGGGCAAGACAGCTTTTGCAGTTTAGCATTTGGGATAAGTAAGTGCGTTATACAGTTTATTTACTTTTTTTCTGTTCTGCTGTAGTTAACTCACTGCTGCTGCTGTAACTGTTTCTTCTAGGACCGTCTGAGAAAATCTGAGTCCCTGAAGGATGAGCTGACAAAGTTCCTCCAAGAGCATGGAAGTCTAGTTGCCTGGCTGGAACAAAGTGAAGAGGAGCTCCGTTCCCTCGGGGAAGGAGAAACTGATGCACAAGGACTGAAGGGCAGACTGGAGGAGCACAGAAAGGTGCACAAAGTGCTCCCTTAAGTGACATAATCTCTCATCCACCTTTTTAAATATTTACATATGAAGGTTCCAACTTGCTTACAAAACCAAGACCCGCAGAAACATGGGTGTATTTGTCATGCACATTTAGCAGGCTGCAGATTCTCCACAAGAGGGAGCTGCTCATTGATGTTTCCCGGTACACACAAAGAAATTAATATCTGAAGAAGCTAAAAATCTGGTTGGATTCCTCGTCCTTCGTTTGCTCTCAGCCCTGGAACAGTGAGAACTCTGCACTCTGTCCAGTATTAAAAACATTACATTTTGTAGGTTTGACATATAGCCGAAAGCATAAATGTTCAGCAACTACACAAAATACCATTTTGAGAGTCAGTCCCACTAGATGGCCTTAGTAACAAAACTGCAGAAGCTGTTTATTTGCTGTTAGACTGTCTTTTTTCTTGCATGTAAGTGGTGCAGATTGTTCTGAGCTGCAGGTCTGAAAAAGCCGGCACTGTGGCTCTGCAGTTGGATTGGCTAAGCCTGGTTTCAGGTGCTTTGAAGTCAAGTGAATTTGCTGAGAAATATCACTCTGCATCTGGGCCCAGTGTAGCTGAGGAGAAACACATACTGCACAGCTATGTTTTTTTGACCTTCAATTATCCATGGAAGACTGAGTTTCCACGCTCAGTTTCCATCCATCCGTATGCCCTGACATGCCCTGATATGCACTCACACAATCAAACATTCTCATCTGGGAGCCACTGAAACACTCCACCGGAGCGCTTTAAGAAAATTTCCTTGTTAAGACTCCCTTGATATCACATTTGCAATGTTTTATATCCTTCTCTCACATATTTTTCCCCAAACGTTGTGGAACTTTGAACTGGTCATGGTCCTCTTTTCCATGATCACTCATTTTTTTTTTTAAGTAATATCTTGTATGCGTCTTGTGTGTCTTTTATCTGGACTCTGATTTGGAGTAAAGTTTGAAATGTGTATTTGAGTTTGATTTTGTCCCCAACTGACCTGTAAAACTCTCCGTATTTCCAGCTTGGTGAGGATGTAATTTGCCACAAGGCAGACCTGCGCTTTGTTTCCATCTCCGGTCAGAAGGTTCTGGACTCTGTTCAAGGAGCTCTGGAGCAAGCTGGTGGTTCTGATCCAGCAATGGACAGCACCAGACAGCTGGTAACTGACAAGCTGCAGGATGCTAACCACAGATACACAACCCTGCACACCAAGGTGAGGGATACAAGAACACATTCTAGAAATTGTTATAACTTGCGTTCAGTTAATTAGTTCTTACTCTTTGAAAATCTCTGTTTGTGTGTGCAGTCAACAGAATTGGGAGGTCGTTTGTCCGGCCTGTTGGAGAGGTACCAGCAGTACCAGGATGAAGTGGTCTCCCTGCACTCCTGGCTCAGCACTCAGGAACAGAACCAAAGCATAGCCAAGCCCAGTGGAGACACAGACCCCCAGAACCTGCAGAACACACTACGACAAGTACAGGTACAGCGCAAAACACTAACGTGAACAAAACAGCAAGTCAGGGAGAAGACAGAAAAAAGGACCGCAGACAATTTTCAGAGTGTGGAAAAATGTTCCTCATGATCTGGACTCATCTGCCTCAGCTGTTGTACTGTCCAAAAAGCTTAAATTGAATCAAGAAATTGATGTCTGGAAAACAAGTGGAATACTGAAATGGAAAGCATGTGGGAACGTTGTCTTGGTTGACTAAGTGCGTCTTCTGTCCTCAGCTGCTGCAGGACGAACTTGCTGAGCGTTCGGTGCAGCTGGAGAAGGTGAAAAGAGCAGGAAAAGATCTGGTCAGCACAGACGAGTCTCCTTCCCTGAAAGCTGTTGATATCCTCTGTGCTGCAGGTAACTTAACTCGCTAAATCTGTCTCCATTAACTCCATCTTAACTACAAACCACTGCTCCTGGATGGGCTTGATCATCTCAGTCTGTGAATTTTCAGTGTTGAAACAAGCCCTCACAAATGATATGTAGGTGATGTTTTTATTTTGCCTCCTCATTTTTCAGATGGTTTAGAGAAGAGGTTTGGCTCCCTCTCTGCGTCTGTGTCAGAACGGGCTGAGCAGCTGCAGACAGCTGTGGCCCAGTCAGTCAGCGTCCAAGAGGGCCTGAAGGGTCTGCTCAGCTGGCTGGACAAGCTGGTTCTGAATCCTGTACCAGTGGAACCCACAGCACAGGCTGTACAAGATGCCCTGACCCAGAACCAGGTAAGACGAAACCCAGAGCAAACTCGGCAGAAAGTTATTGTCAATTATAATGTGATGTCTTATCTTATGTCTTCCATTCATTTAAATAAACAGATCTGCCTTCAAAAAAAGTAAATATGATGATAATGCAGCACCACGATGGGAAGAATAGTTTCACATGAGTGACTGTCTCATCTATGAAGGAATGAAACTGTTGTCAAATATTGCAGTCTTAATTTTTCAAAACCCAACTTCTGTTGTTCTTTGCCCAGAAACTTCGCCAAGAGCTGCTGTCCAGGCAAGGCAGCGTGGAAGCAACACGGGACTCTGTTTCCAAACTCCTTCAGAGTTCTGACGCCTCCACGGCATCTGGCCTCCAGGGCTCTTTAGACGAGCTTATTCAGCGCTACACCGCAGCACAGTCTAGCCAGGCCGAGAGGGAGTCTGAGCTCAAAGTGCTGTTGCCCAGGCTAGAAAGCTACGAGCGGCTGGGGACTGACCTCCAGGTCTTCACCCAGAGCCGACTGAAGGCTCTGAGCCCGGTGGGCCAGCCAGATCGCAGCGTGGATGACTACAGACAAACCGTTGAGGTCGGCATACGGGTCAAATAAAGCCTCTAAGGATGTCCATTGAGATAAGTTCTACTGTTGGTTGGCTAAAGATTTTTGTCCTGTACGTCTTTTCATAGGAGGTCAGGTCTGAGCTGGAGCAGGAATCTAGCCAACTGAAATCCTTCTGCAGCCTCGGCACTGAGCTCAGCCAGTCGAAAGCCTTCAGTAACACTCAGAGCTTATTGGATAATGTCAAAGGGGTGTCTGATGAGTTCACCCAACTGGAAACCAACGTCAACGAAAGGTAAAAATGTTCACAGACAACATGTGAAAAATGCCCTACATACATTTACTCAAGTACTGTTCTTAAGTACAATTTAGAGGTACTTCTACTTTACTTGCTTATTGTTTTATTAGACAATACAATACTGAAGTATTTGATAACTTCAGTAACTAGTTCCTTTGCAGACTGCATGATCAGTCATGCAATCGGTTGACCCTTAGTATAGTACATAAATATGAAGCTTTAGCAGTCAGTCTTATCTTGCTTTATATTTGCTGAGGAAGTTAATATTTTTTTAATTCTGTTGCATAGCAAAACATGGATGCAAACAAATTATTTTAAGTTGTTTTCGACAGGAAACGGCTTGATCCTCAAATATGAATGGGGTCAGTTCAAGCTTGGCTGACAACAAACTTCAAAAGATCTGATTAGATACGATAGGCCTCCTTATAAAAAAAGTACTGTGCCTGTCTCTGCAGAACAGACTATGCCACCGGCATTTCCAAAATTTGTTTTCTAAATCTGTAGCCTTCATGGAGCACCAGTTGCTATGCCTACCCTGTCTGACATGCATCAGCGAGCAGCCACACTTAAAACCTGTCAGAGGGGGGCTGGGAATTTAAAAATACCTAAAAATACTTGAGTTTGGTTGGCCAAAACCTGTATAGGCTGTATAATGGACTTCAGATGTGAAGAGATAAAGAATGGAATGAGCAAATCACTTATCTATAACGTTAAACATGGCTAGGGTAGGCTGTTATCTTAGTAACCTGGTTGCTGAGAGCCCTCATAGAACGTACAGTACATGATGTAGGGGATTAACAGTTGGTTTCCAAGTAATGAACAACAGTGTCTGCTTTGTGTGTGTGTGTGTGTGTGTGTGTGTGTGTACACTGTATCTGTGAGGCCGGTGTGAGCTGATGAGCAGGCCTGGGTGCTAATATAAGCAGAGTGGACATGGCTCATTGTCCGTCCTATAAACGGCCTACTCGGATGACTTCCAGCCTCGAATCCCGAGGGGGAGAAAATAGCAGCGTGATAATGATACCGCATCGTGCCAGACGACTTCTCAGGGCTGTTTTGTCTATGGGCAGTCAGTGCTTTTCCAGCCATAGCTCGAGGCAGATCCCATAAAAAAGAGGGGAGGATCAAGGCTGTGTTCATTGTGGCCAGTGTGGGCCTGTTGATAGTGTATTTTTTGTCTTGTTTTTAGACAGTATAATTAAATAAAATTAGCTCAAGCAAGAACATACAATAGCTTTATGATAAAATGTGATCAAAGCTGCATTTTCTCTCCTCTGCCCTCATGACTTCTTCCTCTTCTCCTTTCCTTACCATTTTTCCCTTCATGCATCTGCTCCTCATCTTCTCTACCACTGCTTCCTGTCTTCTCTTGTTTTATGTCATACCATTCTCCTCCTCACACATCCTCTGCTTTTCACTGAAAGGTTCGCTGCCATCCAGGCCTGTGAGCAGCAGCTCCTCCAGTTCCGTGGCCTCTCTGGCTCCCTCCTCAGGTGGCTTCAGACAGCACAGGATCAGCTGCAGTCCAAAGAGGCCAACCTCACCACAGAGAGCCTGCAGAGAAGAGTTCAGCAGCTCAAGGTGTGTCGAATAATTTAGAAACAAAATATGCAAACTCTGCGCACTTAAGTTTTATCTCAACACGAACAAACTCTGAAAGCTCAATGACTCAGTACAATTCATTATTTCTTCAGGACTTATTGAATGACTGGGAGTCACAGCGATCGAGGGTTCAGGAGCTGAACAAGGCGGGCTCAGAGCTGGAATCCCTGATAATCGACATCACTGCTCCCCAGACCAAATCTGGTAAGAGCGAGACTGAAGCCGCTGCCAAGCATATCACTTCTCCCTCGCTCCCTCAGTCGAAATGACTTAATTTCCTCATGAGAGTGTTTTTGCAAGCTGGGTAGGTGAGATTTACAGATGATGGAAGTAAAAAAGAAATCACCAAGGGGTTTATAAAATAATTTGACCTGAGAGAAACACAGAACTGAAAAACAAATCATGAACACAGGGGAGCAGGCAAGAAGGAAGAACAGAAACAGAATTAAATAAATTTGCATTCATAATCAGTCCTGCAAAGGTAATTTGTTTTGGTACATCTCAGCAGTGGTGGCAGGGTTACATTATGTAGAAATTAGACATAGAAATATTACATGTAATAAACATGTAATTCATGTAAGGATTTATGTTGCTTTCTATGTTATGTAAAGACTATGGGTTTCCTCCATGTCTTTCTCACCACTGTCAGCTGTTTCCAAGGCTTTTATGCAGTCGTCCCGCTGAGGTCTATGTGCTCTCGAGTTAGCTGGGATTCTCGATGCTGTTGAGAGCTTGTGTCAGAACTTTGAACTTTGTCCACAGCTTTTAGCATGTCGATCCGCCGTCGCTGTTCCTGTTTTGTAATGTGGCCGTGGCTGTCTGAGTGTGTTGTAGTGCCCCTGTCTCAGTCAGGTGTGTGTCTTTCTCCCAGGTGCTCCTCAAATCAATGGCTCAGCAGGTCCCAGCAGTGTTAATGGCATTCACACCTGTAAAGGTGAGCTCTCCCACCAGCTCTCTTTCTCTCTTCTTATTCATTTTCCTTCTGGAAATGAGTTTCTAAGATAAACTTTAACACCAAGTGAACTGCGATTCAACTACATTGGTGTTCATGTTTTCCTCACAATGGTCTTTTTTTTGTAGAGATTATTGCACTGTTTTCTGTTTTAGTATTCCAGTGTCCTATACTGTCCTGTCTCCTGTCTACCCATGCAAAACGTCTGTCAGTGGCAAATGTATTCAATTACAGAAACATCTACTGTAGTAATGTAGGCATCTGTCCTTTATCTACTGTGATCTTCATGCACTGCATGTCTCTAAGCTAATAAGAGATATAAATCTTAAGACTTCACTAGTTTATGGTAGATCTGCAGATCTTCATATGTTTTTAAGTATCTGTCCCACTGCAAACCTCCATTTTGCTCTGTGCTAAGCAATTGTCTCCTCTCTCTTATCGTGTGCTCAGACCTGACGGAGCTGCAGGTGGCTGTATCTGAGGTGAACGGTCGATACGAGGCGCTGGGCGGAGAGCTGAAGGAGCGTCTTGGTCACCAGCAGGCCTCACTGGAGCTGAGGCAGAAGGCCAGGCAGGGCACCGAGGAGCTCAAGAGCTGGCTGACGGACAGAGAGCAAAGCCTGAAACAGGGACAGACTGCCTCCCCCTCCAGACCTGAGGTGGTGCGAGCCCAGGCACAGGAAAACAAGGTAAAGGACTGGGTGGATGTGTTAAAATTAAACAGTAGAACTCTCATCTTTTCTTTATCTTTATTTATTATACTGCAGTATTTTTAAGTTGCTGTTATAAGTCCTCTCATGACCCTCTTCCTCTTCTTCTTTAGGCCCTGCTTTCCGAGCTGGTTGAACACTCTGGGAAGGTTGAGGAGCTGAAGAGCACACTGAGGAAGCTGATTGCTGACAATCCTGATTCTCCTGAGGCAGACAGCTGGAGACAGCAGCTGCAAGAGATAGGTATGTTTGGCAGATGACAGAAAATACATGAGGACATATGACACCTTACAGCAAGGTGATAGATTAGAGTTCTGTCTCAACTAATGCTGATAGCTAAAGGCAAAAACTAAAATAGAATAATGGATGGAACTAGTAGAACATGTCTGGGATACAACAGCTAGCAGATGTGATGTTCTGTAGAGATCATTGATATACTGTCTGGTGATTACAGCGCAGAGTTTACAAGTAAAGGAACCTGTCCAGGGAGAGCCATTATGAAGAAAGTGTACTGTGTCAGCACCTGAGGCAGTCATGGATGTAACATACAAGAGATGGAAATTAGTGATGACGAGAACAAACACCGTCTCAGGGACCGAGAGTAATGTAGAGGAATGTGGTCTGTGAGGACAGTCAGTGACTTTATGTTGTCTTAGGTCTGTTAGAAACTCCCATAAATATGAGAGAAAGAAGAAGGAATCAAGGTTGAACATTTTTACTTTGATGTGATTTGAAAACCGTTAAAAAGCCTCACGATTTGTCATTTTTCTAAGAGATGGTGAGGAATTGAGATCAGTACTCTCACTGAGAGAGTGGGAAGTGTTCCTGTCAGAGCTATTTGTTTGCTCTCATACTTGATATTTTTACCAGGGCCTCCTATGAGGTAACGGAGACAGAAATATTTAAGGTGAAATCCAAGAAGGGGGCCTTTTTATTTCATATTTCATAATGCCTTTTCAAAGCCATGTGGACGTAATATAGACACATAGCTAGATGCCCAGAACATGAGTCAGAGAGGGAGAAAGAGACAGGAGAAGTAGGAGGAGGGACAGAGGATGAAAAATGTCTTATTGTTTCATCAGTGTTCTTCAGTCAGTTTTAAATCCCCATCTCTGATATGATTTACATTGTACTGTAAGAGGACTTTATTGTTTTACACTTTTATTTTATAAAAGCAATTCTCTTAAACTACACACAAAACTCTGGACGATTTGTCATAATAAAATATATACATACATTCATTGCCATTCCTGTCTCCATTGGTAATTTCCCCAGACTCCCGCTGGCAGATGGCCAATCAGACTGCAGCCCAGAGGCAGACCGAATTGGAGACATGTGCCGATAGGCTGGGCAGCTTTGCCTCAGCGGCCAATCAGCTGGGCCCGTGGCTGAGGGAAAAGGAGCTGATGATGAGTGTCCTGGGACCACTGAGCATCGACCCCAACATGCTTAACACACAGAAACAACAAGTCCAGGTATGTGACAGGAGACTGCAGACAGAATCACAGAGATGGTGCTCTCTTATTTAGAGACTTAAATCCCCCTCAGACATGAAAGCAATCTGACGAACATGTTTTAGGATTTGGCATACATACACGGGGCAATTAAAATCACAAAGCAGTGTGTAAGATATACTACAGTTATTAAAAAGGGCAGGATTTCAAATTTTCCTAGATATTTTCCAGGCTTTTCTTCGTTTGACACACAACTTCTTTTGCTTATGAGATTTTCTATTTTTGTTCCTGATGGCGTTACTGAATAATATGCACTGATCTCGCCTTTCTTCAAGTTTATGCTGCGTGAGTTTGAGACCAGACGACCGCAGTTTGACCAGCTGACACAATCTGCTGAGGGAATCCTGTCCCAGACTGGGGACTCTGCTCAGGACCCCAAGGACCTGGAGGAGGTCCGCGCTGAGCTGGGCTCCATCTCCCAGCAGTGGGAGGACCTAACAAACCGACTGAGTCAGAGATCAAACCACATTGACCAGGCCCAAGGGACCAGCGAACGGTACCAGGTGCGTCTAGTTAGACCCAAGGTTTTATTGTTTGAAGTGTATACTGTCACCATAACGTTAGGATTTTGTAACCGTCGTCCTCTGCTGCCCAGGCTTTGCTCAGGGAGCTCGCCTCCAGTGTATCTGCTCTGAGCGAGAGGTTGGATGCTCAGGCCTCGCTGAGCGCCCAACCTGAGGCGCTGAAACGTCGCCTGCAGGAAACTGGAGAGATCCGCTCAGAGCTGGAGAGACGACGGACTGAGCTGGCTGAGGCTGAGAGGCTCTGCCAGGAGCTGAGCGCCATCGTGGCCGAACCCTACCTGAAGGAAGAGCTGAGTAAACGACTGGAGAGTGTCAGCGGGCCACTGAAGAGTTTAGAGGAGCGCGCAGGTTTGTGGAGTTTATGTTGTTGACATAGCATCTGTGCTTTTAGTGGGTTCTAAATGACCCAGTGTTCTGTGAATGTTGTGGTATGTTTATCACAGTTTATTTGCTTGTCATGCTTTTCTATACAGAGATAATGACCCTCTTTAATAAACTGAGGAGTTAAATTTTGAAGTTGTCAAACAATGTTCCCTTTCAAACTTTATCCCTTTTTAGCTCTAATGGAAATATTGATTTGATTGTATAAAAAGACTGCTAACAAATCCTCTGAAATAAATTCAACAAATCTTTGTCCCTTTTTGTTTAAAAATGTTTTTCTTTGTTTATCTTAGTAATCCCTCATGCTTTGCTTTTCTTCCCGCTAGCTGACGGTCTGTCTCAGCTCCAGACTGCCTTGTCGTCCACTCAGCAGTTTCAGCAGATGTTTGAAGAGTTGCGTTCCTGGCTGGACAAGCAGGCGGATCCCAGAGAATCATCCGCCGACTCTCTGCCCTGTCAGCCTGAGGCTATCCGCTCCCTGTTGGCACAAACAGGTGAACTCCAGCGTGGGATCGCCAGTCAGCGAGGTTCCTACGAGCTAATTCAAGCCGAGGGAGTGTCGCTTCTGGCCACACTGCCGGCGGGTGGAGATGAACGATCTGCCCTGCAGTCTCGTCTGGCCACCTTGAGGCAGGACTGGGATGGGCTGAACCAGAGAATCTCGGATCGAGAGGGCAGACTGAAGACCACCCTGAGCAAAGCGGACACCTACCAGCAGCACAAGGCCGAGCTGACACCGTGGTTGGCAGAGTGTGAGCAGAAAGATGGAGACATTCAGCCGTCACTGGATCCATCGGCCCTGGAGGAGGCTTTGCAGAAGGCTCGCGGTCTGTCTCTGGACCTTGAGAGACGACAGCCTCTTGTTGAGGCCTTCAATACTGCTGCAGACCAGCTGCTTGAACAATGCTGCATAGGGGAGGACGAGGTACTTTTACTGATTAAAGACTTTGGTTTCTACTATCAAGTATATTGTTTGGAGTATATGTGTGAAGATTGCTTCATCTGCCTGATTCAGATGTGCTTTATAGCTTAATTATCATGCTTTGGGATTTCAGGTGCCTTTTCATATGTTTTGTTGTGGTTTACTATGTCATTGTACCATTGTAATTACTAACTGGTAAAGGTGCAATTTTAAGGTAAGTGAAGAAAGGCTTTACTGATGAGACAAATTTTCTGTAGGTACGAGATGAGAAGGCTCAGTTGAACCGCAGGGTGGACAAACTGAGTGAGAGGCTCCATAACCGCACCGCCCAGCTGGAGGAGCTGGCTGGCCGCCTGAAAGAGTTTGAAGAGGGCAGACAGGCTGCAGAGAGGAGGCTGGAGGCCGCCAAGCACCAGATTGAAGTGCAGGAGGCTCTGGGACCACAGGTATTCGTCCCTGTGTTACTTTCACTGTGCAAAATGGAGCATCAATGACGTTATAATTGCATGGTCATTATAGAGACATAATTCAGGCTTGGACGGTTTGTGTTTACTTCTCTCCTATTCAGGCATGCAGTGCCAAGAGCCTGGAGCGGCTCAGGAGTCAGCAGGAGAGTCTGAGATCACTGAGGCCTCAGGTGGTGTACCTCAGAGACCTGGCCCAGGGGCTGGTACAGGACTCACCACAGACACCAGGAGGCAGCACTGAGGGGGCCCAGAGGCTTCAGGAGCAGGCCAAGGAGACCGAGAAAGAGTTTGATGAAGTCACTGAAAAGGTGAGGAGCAGGGTCACAGTCAGGAAAAGAGACCACAAGTGGAAATGCGTTGTTTGTTGTAAATGCTTTTCCAGGTGTTTCCTCTCTGGACAGGAAGACATATTCAGGTTTTGAGTTACTGGATGTTCAGTATAATTTCTGACACTCTGTACAATGCACTAATGAAGTTCAAGTGAAGGTGGTGGTTGTAGCTTCTTGTCAACATTCATCACTGCAGTTTCCTTCATAGTTGATTTATTTCAGTGGGAACTTTATCCTCCTAAAATCTGATCAGAGATCAGCAATGGAAGATGGTGGATGTCCAAAATATACTTGACCCACATATTAAAGCAGAGCAGAGTGCTCCACCCAGCAGGTAGCTGAGAGAAAACAGAACATGAAGAGTAACAGAGAGAGAGAGATGAAAGGCGTCATAACACTGAGAAATGAATTTAACATCAGCAATTTATGCCATCTGGAGTGGAAAGAAGTTGTAAAACCAGAGGAAGTATTTACACCAAGGGTCACTGTGTGTGGTGGTGTAAGATCTTTCTCTCTGTGTGTGTGTGTGTGTGTGTGTGTGTGTGTGTGTGTGTGTGGGTGCTTCGCAGACGAGTGTCAGTGAGCTGAGAGAGAGCAGAACAAGTGTAGATGTCAGAGGAGTTTGGCTATTTGACTCACAGCAGTCATATATGGTCATTGTGGACATTCGACACGTCTTCATTTGATGAAGTGTTTGAAATGTAAACCAGAGCTGTGAGAATTCAGCACCCACACTCTTGCATCTATTGTCTGCAATTCAGCCTCCTAATACTCCATTTAAGGTTGCATCTATCACAGGAACTCTAACTGTATATGAAACCATTGCACTACGCAGTTATTCACTGAGATGTTTTGTTTCCCTTTTTAAAATATTGATCTTATGTCACTTTTGCTGTACTGCTGGAGATGATGCAGATCGACTTAGATAATGCCTCTGCTCACTGTGGCTTGCACCCACAATGCTGTTGTGTTGCATCACGTTCTGGTTTGCGTACTTGTCTTTCTGTTCCAGTGGTCCATTCAGTTGTGATGGGAAATATTACCACTCAGGCTTCTCTCTACATGATGAATTTTTGCTTTGATTAGGTCATCTTTTTGTATCACACAAACACCTCACTGTCCTTTATTCATTGTGGTTTTGTTTTCCATTTTGTGACAAACTGTGACTTTTATTCCGTGTCCGGATTATGTGATGCCTTGAATAAGTACTGCATTAGTACTGCAGTACTGATGACCTCTGTTTTTTTGCTCTCTCCGGCTCGTTCTATCTTTTTCCTCCAACAGATCGAGCATTGCTGCTCCTCTCTGGAGTCCAGACTGCAGGGCGTCGGCGAAGTCCAGTCTCACGTGCGCGATGTCTTCTCACGCCTTGCCGACCTCGATGATGAACTTGACTCCCTCAGTCCCGTTGGACGTGATGCTGACTCCCTGGCCTCTCAGTCCGACGCCCTGAAAGGCTTCTTGTCCCGCCTAGCCAACCTCAGAACAGAACTGGAGGGTCATTCATCAGAGTGCAGCACCATGCTGCGACGAGAAGGCTCCTCACCTGACCTTCTGGCTCTCAGGCGAGAGACAGAGGCTCTGAGCCGCCAGGCTGGCAAGGTGAGGAGGATGGAAAATGATGATAGTGGTTGTCATCATTTGGTGGTGGTTGTTGACTCACCTCATGATAGATAGATACTTTATTGATCCCGAGGGAAATTCATGTAGTCACAATTGCTTTATTTCTGTTGAATATCATCCAGCTGAGTGAGCGCGGCCAGGCCAGGTTGGACCAGATCGAGGACGCTGCTGAGAGGGTTCGAGAGTTCTACAGGCTGGTCAGTGAGCTGCAAGGCTTGCTGGGGAGGGCTGAAGAGGGGCTGAATGCACAGAGCATGGTCGGCACGGAGGTGGAGATGATCAAACAGCAGCTGCAGGAGTTCAAGGTAGGATCAACTTCTCTTTGCTGGTCACTTACAGGAGTGTGATGTGTTTGTATAAGAGTGAGCTGAAGCGTGTGTGTGTGTGTGAAGTGACAGGATGTCCGTGATCACTTCCTGTGTTGAGGAAGCTGCGAGAAGCTGATTGAAATCTGTTTGACAGTATTTTCTTAGATTCCTGATTTCCTCTTTCTTCATAATTCCATTTGGTTTAGTTTAGGTTTTCTGTGGTATAGTGTGTGTCACTAGCTCAGGGGGTTATGATATCCACCCGTCTGTGTTGGTAAAAACATGAGAGAAACTAGCAGAGCTCAGGGTGAAAAGGTTGTGCCTGCCTGTGTTACCAGACTCTTCCCACCCCATCATGCCATTGAAACTAATTTGCACAGTTGAACAGAAAATCTTCAGCATAACATTAGCTTAGGTTTAGGGCCCAGCTGTGTGTGTGTGTGTGTGTGTGTGCGCGTCGGTCATGAATGGTGACATTCAGTATTTGTAGAGCCTCTGAGGAGGTCTGTATCCAGCCTTTTGTCTTGCTCATACCTCTAGAGAGCATGAGGTAAGAGTGTGTGTGTGTATGTGTGTGTGTGGGTGAGTGAGTGAGGGGCTGTGGTGTGTATTGTGGAGTCAGACGAGTCACACATCTCTTTAAAATGCCTGACATGCTGCTGAATCATGTCGCATTTTTTTCTTAAAAGGATAGTTCTGCTGCTCTTATTCTTCTTCCCACTAACAAACACACACACACACACCTCTGTCTGTGTCTCTCTGGCTCTTAAACACACTTACCTTATCTTGATGATGTCCAAGCTCCACCCTTTCGGCGTTTTGAACTTGTTAGCCTTGTCATTGTGGTGAGTGACGTTGGTCTAAATTTGATACCATCTCGTTTTTTTGTTTTTTTTCCCCCCTTCTCTTGTGGTTAACGTCACTGCCTCTCTGTTGTTGCTTTTACCTCAAGCATTTGACAAGTATTGCAGAACAAGATGGTGTTTGAGGACACAGTCCCCCATTGGCAAACCCTCAGTGGTCGCCTGGCTTTTGAACAGTCCGTGTAAACTTACTTAATTGTTGTACATGTTGTTGTTTGAATGCACAGAAAATATGTGAAAGTTAAAGACAAAACTTAGTAATAACATCAGAGGCTTCTGGCCAATCAAGTTACTTGAATTAGGTCAAGATGCTACAAAATATGATCCTGATCATAGTTTATCAGAACCCACTGAACCAAAACATTTTCTGTTTACAAAGATATGAGGAAGTCCTTCACATTAGAGAGTTTGGATTCATTGCATTGGTGCTGTAATTAATTTAATTCACTACTGGTAATTGTTTGCTAGTCGCTTATCATTTAATGAATAGCGCTGTATATTGTATATCTTCTCATTGCAACAGCGAGCAGACAGACACATCAGTGACTCCAATGCTGGAAAGTCAGTGTTTACTGAGTCATTTGGTCCTAATGTGAATGTTTTTATACTTGGCTGTGTTCTGAGTGAAGACTGAAGGGAAAAGGAGCCCGAAAACAAGCTTCACATAAATAAATTCATTATAGCATATTGTTTCCTTCTGGTGATATCTTAGCATTAAGACGTGAACAGCTGTAGTTTGCTTCTGCATTTAAAGAGAAATCCCACTTTATTGTGTAGAAATGCATAGGAGCCGACCTCAGGAATGCGCTTTGCTGGCACCTCAGTTGTATTTTATTGCGTTACTGCACGGCTCATTTTGTGGGTACAGAAAGCCCTTTCAGCCTAACTACTATCATTAAAGAGCACATTTTCTTGCCATGATGTAACATCCTGTCCACTTTAGAAAACTATGTGAAATCTCAGGAGCAGTACGCACGGCTCTCCATGCACAAGACCGTTTATTTTTTCATCTGGTTTTGTCTGCTCTGAGAAGGTTGTGGTTTTTATTTTGAAAATGACTGATGGCTCATGTGATCGGAGGACTAATCTCTTTCATGAACGATTTAGTAGGACTCCTGCTTGTTCCCCAGAGAGTTAGCTGTTAGGATGTGTGGGAGGATCAAAGAACATTTTTCTCCCGTTTCTCTTCATCCTCTTTCATGCTTTTTTTTATTCCTGACCTCTCTTTTTTCCTCCATCTTTACCCCTTTTTTTTTAAAAGAAATTAGAATATTTTGTGAAACATTTTTTTGCTCTTTAACATCTCTCTGTGTCGACCTACTAACCTCTCTGTGTCTGCTTGTTTCTGCTCTTCTTCCCCCTCGCCGGTCTCTTAATGAGAGCGAGGCGACTGAATGCGTGGCACAGAACAAACAGACAGAGAGAGAAGATAAAGAGGTGTTGAGAGAAGGATGAAGGGAGGGAGCGTCAGAGAGAGAGAGAGAGAGAGAAAGCTGTGAAACACTAAATATGCCGCACTTGAAAAAGAGAGACAGATCAGACAAAGAGTGTCAGGCTGTTGTATGTGTTTTGTCTGGTGTACAGTGAAATGAATCCCCTCGGTGAGCAGGTTTACAGGTGCACTAACACTGCAGATGACTGGGAATAATCTGCCTAAAGAAATATTTCAAATTTTAAAATTATGTACCTGAGCAAGACAGAGGAACTTAAATGGATAAAGAGAATTGGTGGCAAAAAATCCTGACAAAATAATAAAGCCTCGCTGTACAATATTCATTTAATGAAAAGAGAACTAAGAAGGCTGAATTTGTTGAGAAGTAAACAAAGTTAATTACTTACATTTAATCTTTGACATCACATTTCTTTTGTAAACTCTTATAGTCTAGTTTTATGTCACTCTGTTCAGACTGTTTTCCTCACATGTGCCAAAAGTCTTCTTGTTTGCGCAGTGGTTTGTGTTTATTCTGGCATGTTTTGTTTTTTTCACGCATCTTTAAAGAAACGTCAATTCAAAAATTGCAAACAAAAGAACTAAGCAATTCAAGACATTACTAAGCCCAGATAACATAAGCCAGAATGTAGGTGTTAATCATGTTGCTCGTGTGCCGATTAAGATTTTCCTCTGTTAAAGCTGTGAGCTGAGGTGCAGACGGTCTGCTGGCAGACTGGGTAATAGCAGGGGCAGAATGTATAATAACTACTGTCTGCGGGGTATGTAGAGCATGGAGAAATAGTCTGTCACTCTATCTGGGGGCACAGGGGTATTTATAGGAGGGTAACGATGGCAGGGTAGTTGGGGATGAATGTCGAGAATAGAGAAAGTGAGAGCGAAAACAAGGAGAAAGATGGCAGATCATCACAGAGGGCAGGATGACGATGCAGGCTTACAGGCACTGAGAGACAGATAAGGAAATAATGGAATACGGAGAGTTTTTTCTGCATGTTGTCTTCTATCTGACCCTTTGTTGACTTTATACCTTCTTGACGCTGCAGTGTATATCCTGCACTAGCAGTCTGAAGAGGGAGAAAAAAAGATGTGAACGTGTCTTTCTTCCACTGTTTGAAGCCGCCTCCTGTCCCGCTTTGTTTCTTCCTCCCTCTACATTCTCTCACTCTCCCTCTCTCTCTGTTTCTCTGTAACCGATCCAGCTCGGCTCATTTCAAACCTAAACATGTCTGTCTGGCTCCAAAACAGACCAGGCCACCCCTCTCCCCTCTCCCCAGTCTCCCTCCCCTCCCCCCAACAGACCCCATTTCCAATTCAGAGGGATGATGTCATGCCGATGCTTAGAAAGAGGAGGGGGCTCAGGACATGGTGTGTGTGTGTGTGTGTGTATGGGTGGAGGGCAGCCATGGGATAAGGGGTCATGGGAGTGGGAGGTGATGTAGCCAGATTATTTTTTAAACTTCTCAGCAGTGATCTCACAGAGCATTACTGGGTCTAAGAGAGAGGGAGCAGTTTCCTCTTTATTGGCTTTCCTGTCAAACATTAGCACCAGACAGGACTTTTTGGCTTCCAATGTTGCTTCAGATTCTTAGTTTCTTTGATTTTGCATGAGATGAGCTAGACTAGTTTTGATGCAAAAATCTCATACAGCTGCTTGTGTTTTGTTGTTTTTTTATTGTTGTTTTTATTACTTCTAGTAATGTGTCAAAAGTATTGTTTTAATCCTGCAGGCTGTGCAGATGGTTGTATTGGAAATGGAGGAAATGGACGACTAAAAATCGTGGCTGACAAACCTCATGTGATAGACACAATTTAAAATCACTCTCTGTTTACTATAAAGTATACTGCATTTCCTGACCGCTACTTTCACCTTCCAGATTCTGAGTGTGGAACTTATCGATACACGGTGTCACATTTTGTAGAGTAGAAAGTTGCACTCCTGCGACACATTGATGTGTGTCCAAAGTCTCAATTTACTGCTTCCTGCTGAGTGTCTGTTGTATACAGATGTAGTGAATGAATGAGCGAGACAGTGAAGTTTTGTATGAGAAGCAGGTCTGTCTGCCTGCTTCTCTCTCTGCTATTTATCATGTACATGTTTATACATGGCCATCCTGTCTGCACGTATGTGCCACTGTGGAATCTGTGCTTGTATTTTGGGTTGAACTGTGAGCCGATGAGAGGTGTGTGTGTGCCTGCACTCTGCATCAGAGGATGCTTCTAATTCCAGTCTTTTTCGGGGTGCAATCTGGAATCTCAGCTGTCTCCTTACCCCACCCTCACACACACACGCACGCTCACACACACACACACACACACACACACACACACACACACACACACACACACACACTAGGGTGTGGCATCAACATCCCTCTGCATGCCACTGGCTCCCTCCATCCCTAAGCAGCTGACATAGTCCTGGGTGGGATGAGAACACACACACACACACACACACACACACACACACACTGGCGTTTTAGCACGGGGGCGTTAGGAGGCTCTAAACTCATAGCTGCAGATGGACATTCCTGGGAAGGGCTGGTTAGTCTGGGTGACAGCAGAGCAGGAGGCATATGTGTGTCTTTGTGCACACACATTTGTGAAAATCCTTGTCTTAAATCATGACTGCACACCTCCCCTGTCTTCACGCCCTTCGTCTCCTCCTCCTTCACATCTTTCGCCTCCTCGCCTCTCTTATTTTATCCTCCTATAGTCTATCTGTCAGGCTCTCCACCTCATCATCCTGTAGTTTTACTCCTTGGACAATCTGTAAGCCAGTGACTCACTGTCCTTCCCCGCACCAACTGTGTCAGCAACTATTTAATGATGGGAGTAAAAGTCAAGCCAAACTGGGCCAGCAGCTCACTGGTTGTCTTTTGACCCATGCTGTGAAGCTGGAACTTGTCCTAATTTTCACCTATAAAGCTTCTTACACATTTAAATTTTAGATTTTTGTAATTAGCAGTTAGTAAGTCAGAAACAGACTTTCTGCCTGCAAAATATTTTTTTGCTTTTTCAATCCTGACCTGATTATATCTAAGATAGCATGTGTTAAAACAAACCAAGGCAGCGTAAATCACGTTGTGTTCTAGAGAGGCCATATTTAATGTGGATGAGTCAGGGGCCCTCAGCAAGGTTTCTGTTCAGGTCTGGAAATCATAAATCATGTGTGACATCTAAAATCCTTGGGAAAAACTGCCTGCACAGCTTTGAAAAGGTTACTACACAAGAACTGTAAAGAAAAACGAGTGTTTTTAACTCTGATACACGTTTTATGTTTTTGAAAAAGGCACATCAGTATTCTAACTGTTGTGATTGTAATTATCAAGCCCAACATAGACATGAAAACCACATGATGAAACATGAGACAAAGTATAAAAGAAAATGATGAAAAATGGCACTAATGGGGTTTTTATCCTGCCCATTCAGACCCCGAGGCTTTCAGCAGGACCTGGATTTACAAGTTAACCTGTCGGCAGCTGTTGGTTAGCCAAATTCAGACTCAAAGGCTGCATGCAGCCAGAGGAGTTCAGTGTGTCAGAACCCAGAAACCCCCTCATGACTCCCCAGCTAATCCAAGTCACACGTCATCTGGACGCCAGCGACCAGCTCTCTGCATTTTTTTTTCCTGGACCACTTTCTGTCTCTGTGTTTTCTTTCTGTCTTCGTGTTCATGTCTGTTCGTGTGTGATTGTGTTTCTTTGTGTATGTCTGATTGCATGACTCTTATTTCTGTCTCTGCGTGTTCATTTTGTCTCTCTAAGGGGCTGATTGGATCACGCTAACATAATTTCTCTAATCACATAAGCTGATTCGTCCGGCCGAACTTTCCTGTAACCTGCTGGCATACACACGGATAAAGTCAGCCAGGCACACACACACACACACACACACACACACACACACACACACCTACCTCTCACCTCTCTGTGTGTATCAGCGTCTGATCGAGAAAGTGAGAGATTGTTGTGACTTGCATTGTATGTTCTAAATATGTCTGTGTGTGTGTGTCTGTGTGCTTGTGTGTGCGTGTGTGTGTGTGATGTCTTAGCCTTTTCACTCTCAGGTCCTGTATTGTTTCAGCTGTTGTGAATTAGAAAGGCATGTCACGGCTCGGCCTTGCCTTCTCACTCGCCTTTTTCCTTTTCCCTTCTCTCAGTTCAGTGAAATCCAGTACACTCTCCTGAGATGAGCGCAGACAAATATTTATAAGATTTGTCCTGAAAGACTCTTTTTGAGTACTAACAGAAATAAAGATATTGTTTTGCCTCAAGTAAAATGATGTAGGCCAGATTTCAGATGACGTAAAAGGAAAACTAAGATTAGCTTTCTTAAAAGTTTTATGCCTGTAGTAGTTTCAGAAAAGACATAAAATTCAATTTGGAGAGCTGAAAAGCTGCCAGAGTGATGTTGTGAGTCGTATTAAAAAATGGAGTAAAATTTAAAATTTCAACACACTAATTGTGTGTGAAATATATAAAAACTTCACCTTTATATTTTAGCATAAAACGTGTTTTTATTTCTTTAACACAAAAGTGAAATTACTGTCCATCATAACAAGTACTACTGTGCATATCTGATAAAAAAAAAATTAAAAAACTTAATAAATAAAAGAAATAAATGCCGTCTCAGAGTACAGAAACAGGAGACTTTTGAAGCTGCATTATACAGTCGAGGTGTAAGATCCTGGTGAGTAGGAGAACCAGGTGGGTGCATGGATGTGTGGGAGGTGGAGGAGCCTCAAATAAAAAGAGTGGGGGAGTGTGTATGTGTGTGTGTGTGTAAGAGAGAGAGAGAGAGAGAGAAAAGAGAGATGACCTCCAGCACTGACCTCTCAGCAAGCAGCCTCACAGGTGTTGTTTGGTGTGTGTGTGGGAGAGAGAGAGAAAGAGAAGGTCGCCGAAATAAAGAAGAGAGGATAAGCCTATTTTTACTACACTAAAACTCCCCAAATGGTGTAAACCGCCGCAGAGAATTGACCTCCGAAGTGTTTATAATGTGGAAAGTCCTTCCTGCATTAATTGCACATGGACATTAAACTCCATCTGTAACGTGGACTGCCAGCTGAGAGAATGTGCTGCCTCACACACCGAGAGCCAGCATGGGGAAGGTGTGAAGATTTTATTAGCTTTAATAGAAGACTGTGCGTGTGTGTGTGTGCGCAGACTAAGTTACTGTTAAATTGAAAAGCTCAGAAGAAGTTACCCAACTGCACACATATACAAACACTCAGCAAATCAGCCACAAAATCTGCAAAGTCTGAAACTACCGTTATACCATCAGTGTGTCTACAGCAGCTGACTGACAGCCATGTTTAGTTAAATTATTCAGCATGGTGGTAGAAGTGCATGGCTTATTTGCTTAGAGAGGTGTGTGTGTGTGTGTGTGTATGTGTGTGCAGGTGTCTTTGTGTCTGTGTGTCTGCAGAAGAAAAGTTGAGAATAATAAATGCTTTCACACACACGCGCACACACACACACACAGGCAGGTGAAATGCTCTCCTAGTTAATATAAAACTACCCCAGAGAGTTGGAAAGGAGAACGGTGGATTAGCAGAGTAAAAGCACAGAGAGAGAGACAGAGCAAAATGGCAGCTCCATTCTTCCTGCTGCCAGGTTACCACAGAGCGAGTGGGACAGATAGAGAGCGATTGAAAAACAAGACGTGGAGGAAGAAAATGACATTAAATGACAGTGTTTTGTAGAGATGTATTATGGATTTACACTGGCTTGGGAGGAAGGGAGAAATGAAAGGAGAGAGACTGAGAGGAATACATTTTCCTGCTGACAGGTGTTCCCCCATGAGCAAATAAACGACCCAGAAAAGTCAATAATACCCACTTTACGCCCTCCACCTGTGTTTATGTTTATGTCACTTAGCTGCACTAAGTGGTTTCAAGCCTCTAGACACAGACAATGGCAGTGTGAAACTTTAACTTAGGCACAACCGTGACAGAGTTCTGTGTGAACAACAGGCCATTTATTGGACCAAAGTGCTACACAACACCGGGGCAGTGAATTTTGGCTCCACATTATGGCCCCCAGGGAAAATTAAACCCCTAATCCTCTCGTCCCTTCACTCCTCTCACAACGCTGTCCCTCCTCCTCCTCCTCCTCCTCTTCTTTCCGTCAGCACTGTGACTCTTTAACCAGCCGTATCGACTCAGGAATGAATGAAAACTACGGGAGGGGGGCCTGGGCAGATCCACAGAGGAGTCAAGTTAAATCTTAAACTGATCATGGGGGGTCATGGGTGGAGGCACAGACTCTGCCTGTGTACGCTCAGTGAGTCAGAGGAAGAAGGGGTAGGCTAAAGGGCATTAAAATGAGCAAATTAAATGAGCTTAACGTGTTTATCAGTCTCTCTTTGCCCTCTATGCCTCCTTTGCTCTCAAATAGATTTTGTTTCTTTTTCCCCACTGAATGTCCTTCCATCTCTCCTGGTAGCTGGCCCACATCTGCGAATGCTCGGGTTTAAATCTTGTTGTGGTCTGTTTGGAGGGGATTGTCAGTTAGCTGTGGGTCGCGCGAGAGTTTGTGAGCTCTGCATGTGTGTGTGTGTGGGTGGGTGTGTGTAGCAAAGCGGTGACAAACCCCTTTTGTTTCTATGAAGACGTTTGCCTTGGACGCAGCAATGACAGCTGCAGTGCAACTGACAGGGAGGGGGTGGGTGGGTGGTTGGAGTGGGGAGGGAGGGAGGGAGTGCGGGCGGTTAAAAAGAAAGAGTGGAGTATTTAGCATATTTGACATGCAGGCCACGGGCTGCTCTGTGCAACAGTTGAGAAAGAGGGAGCTCCGCCTGTGAGTATTGGAAATGTATCTCAAGGCAAAGGAGGGAGCGAGAAAGAAAAACAAAGAAAGCAGGCGTGCTCAGTGCAGATCAGTCGAGTCCTGCCAGACTGCTTTACACAGACAAACTTGTTGAAAATGGAGGGCAGAAGAAAGAAGAAGGAAGAAGAGCAGGAAGAATGCCACGGCTGGCTCTGAGAAGTAACTTTGGATAACAAGAGAAAAAAACAAAGTGGCTCGAAGCTCCACTACTTCTGCTCTGGGGCTTCAGGTTGCCATATTTGCTGGCATCCCCCTTCTAACTTACTGGGTGGCTGTTCAGAGGTTTTGTGTCACATCCTGAAGGAAAACACAGCACCCCCTCCTCTTCTGCTTTTTTGTGCACAGCCCCTTTTCCTCTTGGCCCCTCGGCCTCTGACAAACACACACACACACACACACACACACACTCACACTCCCCAGCCGGATTGGGTTTCAGTGAAGGCACAGACGGGAATGCACAAGTGGAGCCTGTGAATGTTGCAGACTTTTGTGTGTGTCTATTTATTTTCCCTTTTTTTTTTTTTTTTGCACCAACATCTTTTTTTTGCTACTACCAGCTCTTCTTTTTTGTGGATTGTGGCTTGACTGGAAACCTGTAACAACTCTGACAAAAGAGTGAATAAGAACGGACTGGACACAACTTCCTTGTCTGCCTGCAGCCTGGACAATCGCTTTGGGAGAGAAAAAAAAAGAGAGCTCATTACTGATAAGCCTCTTTCTCTCTCATTGGCTAATAGCCCCGCCCCCTCTCTCCCTACCTTTATCCCTTTCTGCTTTCTTTCTTTTCCTTGACTGTATCATTTCACTCTGAGGACAGTGTTTCTGAGCTCCAAAGAGGGGGAGACGGTTTGCCCCCGGAGATTTAAGAGTGGATTACAAAGCTGTGATGAATGTAGCTATGAGTGTTGCCATCTCACGTCACTACCCCCCCTTCTCTCTTTCGATCACCGCACCAAATCTGGCAACGGGAGCGGGGAGAGTAAGTTAGATGCTGTATTAAATGCGGCCAGCTTGCCTGGATGAATAGCTCATGTTGATTTTTATCATGTTATATTAAAGCGTTTGTTAATTCATTCCTCTTTTTATTTTTCCTCCAGTATTTATTTGGAAACAGTTTTAAGTAGCAGAATATTGCTTGCTGCTCAGCGTGGGATAATCAGCTGCATCCCAGCATTTAGCTGATATTTTTTGGTAACAAGCAAAATTCTCCTCTGCACAACTCTTTTTCTCTCTGGCTCCACGCCCCCTCTTAGTACCCTGTCTCCTCTCTATCTAACTCCCCTACATCACTCTCTCTCTCCCCCCATCTCATGTTTTTTTTCTTTTTTTTTCGGAAGAGAGGAAACCAGCATGATTGGCGCACTTCCTGTGTTTTAATACCAGTGCAGGAAACAGAACAAACGGAGCTGAATTCAAACACAAACAGCAAGGGAGCAGGGAGGGAGGTATGGCGAGAGAGGGAGAGAGAGAGAGAGCGAGCGAGAGAGAGAGAAGGGGCGAGTGAGCGAGAGAGAGAGAGAGAAAGAGGAGACGAGGGGGGAGCAGCAAGAGAGCGAGAGTGAGAGGAAAAGAGGGAGATTTTTTTAGCAGCTGCAAACCATTTCAGCTGTGTAGTGGCCTGAGAACAGAGACTGGGAGTGAAAGAAAGAGAGAGCAAAGCTTGGGAGCCCACACGTCTCAGAGAGAAAAAGAAAGAAAGGAAGAGAGGAAAAGGAGGGAAGAGGAACTGGGATTGCGTGGCACTTTGTTTCATTCTCAGTACGGAGTCCGGAGCAGGAGAGCGAGTACGTCAAAGAAAAGAGCGAGAGGGAAGGGAGCGTGTCCTGGGATTGTCTGCTGGTAAAGACGGCGAAGACGCTGCCTGCAAAGCAAAGCTTGGACTGGAGCTGGGAGGGCTGTCTGGGTCTTTGCCCTCTGGATACAGTCCCACGACTCACTGCTCTGCCCGGCTCGCCTGCCTGCTCGCCTGGTTGGTCCAAGATCCAGCCCCCAAGCCCCCCTTTTCTATCTACCCCCAGATGCCCTCTTTCACTCCAGCCTCACCCCCTCCAAGATCCTGTCTGCTTTCAATCTACTGTATCACCTCTCCCCTGGAGCTGTGGATGATCTGAGGATGAGAGAGAAAGCAAGATAAAAGAAAAGAAGTGAAACACTGACAGGGATTTCTTCATGCAAACGGGGGACTGCTCTCCTCTTTGTTCTGGATTTAACATTTTCTTCAAATTGTAGACTGTTGTATGGATGATAGGGTGGATTTTTTTCACTAATGATGAGTGTTATGATGGTGATGAGATGTCTTAACCAGAATATGGGTCCGTCCTTCAGGCACAAAGCCCTGAAGCTTTGTAATTGAAGCAGAAGAAAAAGAAAAGCTGTGGACTGCTTGAACACTCACCGAACCACAAAGTGGCAGTGACTTGGTAAAGGGATTTCTATTTTCATATTTTTCTTGAGTTGGGTTTTTGTTTTGACTCAATAAGCTTTAAAGGATAGACATTTTCTGTATTTTTGTCTTTCACTTACTGGATTGTTGTATTCTCATTTATTTTTCCTGCAAGAAACATTTTTTCAACAAAAGAAGATAAAAGTGAAACGAGTCCATGGAGTATTGTCCTAGTCATTGCACCCCACGCAGCCTATCTTTTATATAACAGAGAGTGGGTTTTCTCACCTTAAAAGGAGACTTTTACACTTCCCTGCCTGCCTCTCACCGAGACTGTTGAAGTTGTCCAAGCCCTCTGTGGCTTTTCCTGTTGTGCCACAGAGTGGAGAGGAGACCGGAGAGGAAGGAGGCAGGAGCTTTGTGAGACTAAAAAGGGGTCAAGGAATGAGTTGCTGTGCATGAATATGGAGGAGAGAGCTGTACTCTCTGTTTCTGACAGCAAACAAACAAAGGCGTGTTATCTGCATGGTCCTCAGCTCACCTTGGACTTTGTACTTCTCAGAGAGGGAGACGATGACTGTTTCTTTCCCTCTCTCCCTCTGTTCATCCCTCCACCTCTCCCTCATTCCTAACAGTCTTTCAAATAAACAGGGCTGGTGATTAATATGGTGCCGAGGGGGAGGGCTGTCTCTCTCACTTTCTCGCTGATGCCACACAGCATCTCAGAAAGACCAAGGAAATGCACTGCTGTTGAAGTGACATAGGGAAGAACGCAGCTTACCAGTGGAATGATACCGTGGATGATAAAATTGTGAATATTTTTTTAGAATGTGAAACCCGAAGGATTTGTTTAATGCAGCCAAATGGACTGTGTGATTTGGGGTTTGTTGGACTGCGGGCATTTAAAGTTAAAGGAATTCATTCAAGATCCCTTTTTCGTGTGCTGATTTTTATTTAATTTGTCACACCTGCACCTTGAACAATCGGGTTTCTGTGGAAGCCCAACAGAAGTGAAAAGGACAGAATGGGGAAGCCCCTGAGCCGTCCGGACTGCCTGAGGCAGAACCCTCGCTGCCTTGGAAAAGGTGATGAGGATGAGACGTACATAGAGGATTGCTACGTCCCCCAGCGATCCATATATGATACCATGCGCATCAATGAACAAATTGACCAAGGGACCAAGCTGTGTCAGCCTTCCAGGAGCACTCTAGGTTCTGGTGGGGAAGCAAGAGGAGAGATGAGTACGCTATCCAGCAATGGCACCATTGGAGCCGATTTAGGTGGTGTTTTTCTCTCCAGGAATGCAGATAATTCTGGTGGTGTGAAGAAACTAGATGAAAGAGTGATCTTTGATGCCTTAAAGCTAACTGGTGATCCCCAGATAATATCACCCCCAGTGGGCATTGTAAGTTCAGTTTTACCTATTGCCCCATCCTCATCTGGTTCTGGTGGGGTAGCTGCAGTGGCCAAGAGGCGACACCAAGGGGGTGATAAGAGGGACAATCCAAACCGTCGCTCTTGGAAAGCCTTCATGCCCCCAAGTTATCCAGAGTTTGCCGAGAGACTTGAGTTTTCTTCTGTTGAAGGAGCAGAAAAACGTCTCTCTGGGGCAGGGATTCCTCTTTCTCCTGCACAGCCTGTTCCTTCTCCCCTCCCCCCCATCCACCCCTACCTCATCGACTCCTTCCTTACTTCCTTATACCCCCTCCCCTGTATCCTCTGCTCCCCGCACTCCCCCTGTCTCCTCCTCACCTTCTTTGACACCCACAGTTAGCCCTGTGCCTCCTCCCCAGCAGCATCCTCTCGGCAGGCAAAAGCAGGTTCATCCTGCACTGCACAAGCAACACAAACCATCTCCTATGGTGCTTTCGCCTTCTAAAGAACCTGCATTTGGCCAGACTGGAGCACCCCAGGTTTCTGGAAATACACCACAGCATAGTCCCAGCATATCCAGACAGGTAGAAATTAAAAAGGAGGGGCACAGACGGACTACTAGCTCCTCTAAAGCTGGAATTAGGCAGATCCCAGAAGAACCTGTTGAGTTCGTTAAGACCTCAGATTCAGAAAGGGACTCTCCCCTTTTGGACCAGGACCACGGGGACAATGCTCCTCTTATCCCACCTAAACCAGTCTTCTGCCCTCCTACTAAAGCCCGCACCTGGCCCCGTAGTATAACAACTGGGAAGAAAACACAGGTCGGCCTGAGACACAACTTCCCTGTACTTCCCCCTTTGCCGCCCCTATTGGGTGAAGATACCAACATGGATGAAGAATCACTTTATCTACTGGACCCCCCATCTCCATTCCTGAAGGAGGAGGAGGGGTTAGTATATGGAGGTTTGCCTCTCTCCCCCTGCATCAGTCAGGAGGGAGGTGATGAGGGGCTGCTTGGCTGGGGTGCTCAGGGCAGTGAGCTCAGAGAACGCACAGCCTCCGAGCTCAGATTTGAGGAGGACGAACGCAGGATACTTGAGGAGCTTGAAGAACAGGAGCAGCAAGAGTGCAGGAAAATGATCGAGGAAGAGGAGGCATGGAAAAAAGAAAAGGCTAAAGCAGAGGAGGAGAGAGCTCAGAGAGAGGAAAGAGAGTGGGAGGCAGTTCTTAAATTAGAGAACAGGGAAATAATTGACCAGTCTTGGGACAGGGAAACACTGGAATCAGAGGGGTGGGGTATAACAGCCTCTTCTGGACATTGGCCAGTATTGACTCCCCCAACAGGGTTTGGAGGCAATGGGGTTCCCAGTGTCTCACCCTGCCCCAGCTCTGGGGCTGAGTCAGACGATCTCTTCTTAGAGCTGGAGAGGCAGTGTCAAGAGGATGAAGGAGAGGAGGGAGTGGAGATGAGTGTAGACCCTGAACCTTTTGATCCCAGCACACTTCCTTGTTTAGAGGAAGAGGAAGAAGAGAGAGAGGAAGAAACAAAGACTGCCTGGTTAGATTCTGAAGGAACTCTTCCTCTGGATGCAGTTGACTCTGTAGAGCCTGATAGCGACGCACTAGAATTAGAGCCTGTAACAGACTCAAATTTAAATCACTCAGAGTACACAGAACACATTACAGATTTTGACTTAGTGCGAGCACAAGACTGTGAAAAGGAACATGGTTTCATTGATGAAGAATGTGATGTTGACTATAATGACAATAAGGCAGAGGTAGAGGAAGAGGAGATGAGTTACCCAACAGACTCTGCTTTTGGTCAACAACTGGAATCAGACTCCAGTGGGGTCCACATGTCCCACCCGGATAGAACTGGTGTTACTGACAAAACACAGACAGACTGTGAACAGGGGACACATACACAGACTGAAACAGACCCAGATAGTGGGGCATCATCCGAGCATGATGGCGAGGGTTGTGATGAGAGAGCCTCCTCACCATCTCAAGGCCCTGTGAACTCTTATGCTGAAGAGGTGGAGGAAGTGGAGGAGGAGGAGGTTGAGCAGGATGAGAGAGAACTGAAAGAGGACGAGGAGTTAGGAACAGACTGGGATATGTATGACCAATCTGAGCCAAGTTTGGACAGTAGCGAGGGAGTTCTTATGGATCGGTCCCTTGAGCCTCTGCACATGGCTGAAAAAGAAATCAATGAATGTACACAGGATGTTGACTTTCAAACTTCCTGTCAAGAAGATCCCATTCCCCCAGAGATTAGTAAACCTGCTGTGGCAGAAACCTGCGAGACAGAAGGGACATGCTTTGCTTCAGAGACTTTTGTTGTCCCTATAGATGTGGTCCCAGGACTGGACATGTCTGGACAAGATGCAGATCTGGAAACTGCAACAGAAGTGACAGCTAGCACCCCAAAATCAGACGTTGCTCCTCTTGTACACCCTGAACACACAGACTCAGCACCTTGTTCCTCTTTACCTCTGTCACCTCCTGTGTTCGATTCTTTTGGTGCTGGACTGGATACTAAAGATTCAGAGGCCTTTGTGATGTCAGACAGTTTTGTTTATCTGGCTGTATCTGCGCCTTCCCAGTACCCCAATGACTGTCCCCCATCTCCACTCGAGGACTCTATTCCTCCGAGTCCTGTCCCCAAACCCCCCAGCTTCCCGGATCCAGAGGAGGAAGATGCTATCCTTTCCCCTGACAGCTTTGTTTACATGGCAGCACCGGAGCGACCTCATCCTGGCCCTTCAGATGTTTGCTCAGCCTGTGAGGACATTCAGGAGTTGGACTTGGACTCATACTCTGAAGGAACCCAGTCTGGGATGGATGGGGTAGAGTTTGTCCTAGGCTCTATGACAGGGGACAGTGACTGGGAATCAGATGGCTCTGTTCTGGACTTTCCTCCACTCATGTCCACAGACCAGGCCTGGGACCAACTTGAGCCAGGTCTGCTACAGAGCCTATTTACACAGACAGAGACAGGTCATCCACTGGTCTGTAGGCCACAGGAAGACGGACCCTTGACAGGGGCCACAGCTGGTTTCACAGACCCCCTCTTTGAATCAGGCAGGAGCTCTAAAGCAGAGAATGAATCAACTATAATACCATGTCCTGACACTGACATAGAGGCAGAGGTATGCTCTTATTTAAATGTGATTATTAATACAGTCTAATGCAGAACTTCATTTGATGTATTTATTTTCATGTAGTTGCTATAACTAGAGTGCAGTGTCCATAAATATATTGCCAAGCAAAAAGAATGAATTCCGCTGAACCCCAGAGACCCTGGTTTATTTGTCTATTTAGCCTAATAAGAGAAGATGGGTAGATGATGAGTAAAAGATGAGTGAGAATCTGTTTTTAGCAGTGAGTGCGTTTGTTGTGGAGATGAGGACACACAGAGGCATAACATAAAAAACCAGAACTGGGTCAGGTAGCTGAGCTTTGAGTATAGCCGATGTAGACATAGCATGGAAAATGTATGTGGGGGTTGAAGTTATGTAGATTCCATAATTAGCTGGTTGTGTTTGAGTAGTAGGGCTTTAAGTGATTGCAATATGATGCTCGGGGGGAGGGGGGTCTACTTATGGGAAACTACCCTCAGGGTCAGTCAGTGTGTGCGTATGGTGTGTGTTTGGGTGGGGGTCAGTGCTAATCTACTGTGCATGCACATATTTGAGATTGATCGCATGTTTGTGTGAAGGTAAAAGAACAGTGTGTGCCTGCTGCCTGCTTACAATGCTGATCTCAAGTGCACAGTTTACACCGTTTATCCCAGAGGCACATTATTGTTGTGTTTACACTGTCTGTACATAGAGTACAGAATGCTGTGTTTCCATTCAAAGCCACTGGCGTATTCCAGCTGTTTTATGTACATGAAGTGATGCAGGCCAAACTTTTCCTTCTTGTCTAAATAATTTGCGAGGAAGCCGAGGGTGTGAGGAGGCAGAGTGCTTGTAAATGGAGCGAGATTTGTGGATGACTTTCACAGTTTGGTTTGATTTGGTTTCTGTGAATGTAATCACTGTCACAGTATACACACAGTGTTACTGCTGTGTACACATACGGATGTGAAATGGAAATTCTATAGATGCTGCAAGATTAGCTTGTCATTGAACTGACATGTCGATGAAACTGTGTGTCTGACACAGTCTCTCTGCATTCAGTCTTCACCACGTTTAGTTTGTGTCGTGTCTCTCTTCTCCCGTCTACCTCTGTGTTTGTGTTTGACTGTGTAGGCTGCATTTAAAGGTGTGTGCGTACATGTAGAATGTATCTCAGTGTGACAGCGTGTTTGACAGGCTGTCATGCTTTCTAGGAGCTCTGCTATGACTCAGTGTCTGGCCCAGATTTTCCTGATCTGGACCCTGTTTCTGTTGCACAAAGACTCTAATTTAGCTCATTTCATTTCTCGTTAACATGCTAGCTGGCAGGTTACTTTTGTGCTCTTGCAAAATACATTTTCTGTCAGTGGATCACTCAGTTAAATTTATTTCTAAACTATTTTGTAAGAAAGAGTAGAATTAGTAGAGGTTTCATATCAAGCCGACACACTTTATTTCTCGTCTGTGCACGTTGTTAACTAGCAGCGTGTGATGTCGGTGGCCACTGATGCACCAGATGCCATTTGCTCTACCCTGTGTGGCTTTTATCAGAACATTTGTCTATATGTGTGTTCGTATGTGTGTGTCAGTTTGGTTGTGTAACCCATTAATGTGTTTTTATGTATTATCAGTCCACATCTGTTTGTTGCCTGTGCAGTCACAGCCGCTCTGGCTTCAGTTTAATGTAATCAGATGTCGGGTCCGCTCAGTCTCACATCTAACTCAGAGAATTATGGCTATACAGAGTGTCGTAGTGCAGATGATCTGTAACAGCATCAGGCTTTGCCAGGGGAGGAAAGTATTCGGTAGTGAGAAAGAGGAACATTTTGAAGGAAAACAGAAACATGGGCATACAGTGGCAGTTACAGTGCCAGCTACAAGTTATATTTCTGTTCCCCAGAATAGTCTGAAGTCTTTTAATACTCAGAAGAGTAAACTTTGAACAGCTTAAAGGCTACGAAGTTGTTTCCTTTTGACTCTAGACGATACTTGGCTCCAATTAAAAGTTTGGTCCCTAAAGGATGGAGCTAGCATTTAATCCAGCACACTTTCTCTAAAAGCATTATGTAATTCACTGTAGTGATTCTCAAGCTTGGTGTGCATTTAAGTTATACTGTGATTCCACAGAAACACTGAGTCCTTTGTTTATTTTTTTCTAATGAATAATGGATTGCTATTTGGACATTTAACACTCCAGTTTTTGTTCACATTTCTGAAAGGTGACACACTTGTGTTATGAAATGGTCTCTCTTCAGCCGTGCTCCCTCTCCTAAACCTCCCTCCCCTGTTCTCCAGTGCACTATTTTTTATTCCACGTCTATCTTTTTTCTGTTCTGTATTCGTCTGTCTACACTAAAACAAACACCAACCGCATTCATATTAAGTTGCTGTTGGAAATCCACTGAAAAGGGATCGTGTGAAGACGTGGGGAGGACAGATAGACACACTGGGTTTAAAAAGACAAAGAGGCAGACACAAAAAGAGTTATGACAGGCGACGGGGAGGTTTGGTGGAGGAAGCTATTGTTTGCTAGGGGGTGCACCTTTTAGCTAAACATGGGGCTTTGGTACAAGGATAAGAGAGCTACACTGGCAGGCAGACAGAAGCAGAAGGTCTTTGGATTAATATGGGGCTAATTTTAAGGCACACTGTATGTCCATGTGCCCCACAAACAGACAGACAGACAGATGGACTAGCTTTGCATGCTGTTTGTCGAATCGGGACGAGGGAACGGACAGTACAGACCGACTGACAGCTTATGCACAGATTTAGAGGCAGGCAGACCTGAAATTGCATGTTCCATTCATAACTCATTTGCATTTGTTGTTTGTTACAAGCTTTAAAGTGTTTTCAGATATCTCTTTTCTGAAATTATCCTAATTTAAGTGCCTGGAATTTTCAGCACACATTGCATACAAACGCTGGAGGACCTAGTTTTGCCATTCAGTGACAGGTTTCTTAAGATGCGTGTGCACGTGGATGAGGACAGAAGAGGATTTGTATGCAGTCCAAACAGATTTGGACTTCATAGCTGTTCTTCATAGCTATTCCATAACCTATGTTTTACTGCAATTGGACTCCTTTTGCTAGTTTTATGTCTTATTTTTGGTTTAGAAATCAGTTTTGAAATCAACTCTGAGGCAGGAAAAAAATATCTGCTGTGGGTTTCTGAAATCTGCACATACGCCGCATTTGTTCCAAATCATTTTCAAAGCAGACTGGATTGGTAGGAACAAACATACTCAAAAAAGATGAGGCATTGAAAGACAGATGTTGAAGCAGAGAGAGAGAGAGAAACAAACAGACAAGGAGAGAACCAGGTGGCTTCAGGTCCGCAGCTCATGCATTTGTGCTTTGATTGATGTGATAATTCTGGTACTGAACAACCGCCTCCGGGATAAACCTGCAAAAGACGGAAAGAGAAGGAGGGGGACGTGCTCAGGAACATGAAAGCAAACGCTGGAACACATTGATCTCTCAGTGTAACTGAATGGAGATGCACTTACGATGTAAAAAGTAGATCAAATGTTTGAGGAGTTTTTCAGTGATTTTACTTATGTTTTTCTCAGTGTCTGCTTGTGTATCGCCTCCCCTCCCTCACAGTGATATCAGCAATACGGCAAAGCTCTTAAAATGGAGGAGTCGCAGTGGTTAGATACGAACGTGTTCAAAAAGAGGATTCCGTACATCACTCTGTGTCACAGGGAGATGATTAGCAGCACAGTGATATTATGAATGAAGGAAACGTGTTCAGAGATCTGTTAAAAATAGAAATCCATAGAATAAGATTTACTGGTGAGACAATAGTGAAGTTAGAGACAACTTGCTTTGACTGCAGCCCACATTAGCATGCGATTTGTATCTGTTGGTTGATGTTCAAATAACGACACCGTTTTCAAATTGAATTTATTAACCCATTAACCCCTTCATGGATTGGTCAATCCTCGGCTTAAAGCTAAGCTTCTCTGGCAAAATTGTTTTCCCCCTTCGAGTTTGGTTTGGAAATAGATTTCTGTCCTTTTCTTCCCCCTCCTACCCTTCTTCATTCCATTAAAAGAGAAACGAGGGAGTGCGGAAGGATGAGGCTGAAAGCCAGGAAGAAAGTGAGAGACGAGGGCAGAGGTAGAAGCAGAGGGAGGGGGTGAGGGAAGAGCTGTGGGGTAAAGGAAAAGCAACACTTCACCCGTGGATACTGAGGCTGTTCACACTAACTCCCGCTCAGTTTTAGTAGAGGATCACCTTTCCTGTCTTTCTTTCAGTCCAACTGCAGCTCCAGAGGAAACGTGTTTTTCACATGACCACTAGCTCTTTTCATGAAGTTAGCAGATCTCGTAGTGGTGGAAATGAGAAAAAGAAGATTAAAGGAGTGTTCAGAGAACAGCTTAAAAGCCTCGATAACAAGTAGGAAAGCCCTATAGCTCGGCGACATCCTGTCTGCAATTTCCGCAGCATATTCTCTCCTATTTTGCTGTATTTTTGCAGCAGCGGCAGTAGCAGTTAATGGAAGGCTGCTGTGTTTGTGTGTGCTGTCATTAGTTTAGTAATTGTCTGTGTTTATGTTTGGTGCTACATGTTCCTCATCTGTCCAGATTAAGGAACTTCTTGTCCTCGTGATGTTATGGACACGCACCATCAACACAACTATTTCTCTCCTCAGCTTTGTAATCTTGACAGCTGACAGCTCAGTGGACACACTCAGTGTACCCACACATGTTCATGTACAGAAGACACACGCTCACAGTCACTGTTGGAGGTTTTTACTTTTGTTTGACTCCCGAGGTTTGGGCCCAGTGAAAATATTAATTAGATTATTCGGTTTTTAAGTTTGATTGGCCTTAGTCTTCAGAAGCATCGCAGTCATGTGCTTTCACATTCCTTCACAGCATCTGACCTGATTTGCTCCCAGTTAGAAGACTGTCATGGTTTGTTAAATGAACACAAAATATTCTGCCATAGTCACAAAGATTTGGTTATTCAGCACAAGGGAGATTTGTGTATCTTTTGTGATGCTCCTCTCACTAATTTTAAGTGGGGGTGGTTCAGTTGGACAAAGGTGACGTTGAATTTAGCAACGTTTGAAAGAGAATCTGATCAGACTACACCCACACTGTCCTGCTGATGCAAATTTTATTTGACTGTTAAACCACAAAAACTGACACATAAGGATGCTCTTGATAAAATGATTAAAAAATGTTTGGGATTTTAAAGTTAGATGTTGCCCTCTTGTCCAGCTTGTTTGTGAAGGGTTGGATGTTTTCTCACTCCGTCCCTGCCCTAAGCACATATTATTATCTGCAATCCTCTTTGATTTTCTTCACTCACCTCACTTATGTTTTTGAAGGCTGTTCTGAAAATGTTTTTTTGAAACTGTCAAGGTGTCGAGCTTGTTGGACTAAAAACCAAGATTTACCACAGTTTAGCTGACAGCTGCGTTTCTATCCTCTGATTCAGGCACAAATCACCTAAAAGTAGACTAAAATCTGTACTCCTGAAAATGGCTGCAGTTTGATAAACAAATATATATATATATATATATATATATATATATATATATATATATTTGTGAATTCTTTCAACTTCCATATAATTTCAGCAGCCTCTCAAACTGATGTCTGTGTCACAAGACATACCAATGCAAACAGTATTTAGGCAGAATCAGCCTCTCACGTCTGTTCGCTTTCATCCCAGCGTTTTTATCGCCTGTCCACACTGAATTACTGAAGGGAAAAAGCTGGTGCGTCCCAGATGGAAAGACAGGAGTGGGACGAAGCTGTGGTGGTGGGGGGGCAACAGGGAAGGGAGACGAGGTATAGAGATGAGCGGTCATGAGGAGGAGGAGGAGGAGGAGGAAGGATGACAAGTATGGTGGTGATAGTTCAGTCAGCCCAGTTCAGAGCAAGTGCGTGTGTTGCTGTGTGCTGGCTGAGGTAGGGAAGAATGACAAGTATGTGGGACATTTTCCAGAGCTCTGGTTTAGTGCAGTCAACCACTCTGAGCTGGTGAGAAAGAGAAAGAACAGCGAGGGCGGCGGAAAGAGAGACAGAAAGAGAACGAGAGGGAGAAATGAGAAAAAAGAGTCCCAGAAGAAGAGGAGGAGGGAGAAGTAAGCACACACAAAACCTATAACACGTTTATATTCATCCCACTGTATGTTGATGAATGGGTGTACTTTCCCTGTTTTTTCCTTTTCTGTTCCCCTCTATCTCTGAGACACACACACACACACACACACACACACACACACACACACACCAGGATAAAGCTTTGGGTGGAGTGGGTCACGGCTACAGTCATTGTTGTTCTGGCCGACAGACTTCCTGTTTCAAGCAGCTATGACGCCCATCACCACAACACAGCTGTATCCAGAGTGGACAGGAATGAACACACACACACACACACACACACACACACACACACACACACACTCACAAACTGCTCATTCATGTGTAATCATGCACAGAGATTCATACCTTTAATTCATACCTTTAGAGCTCTTAATAATTTCTTTTCACACACATAATTACACACGTAGATTCATACGTGTGCACATTACACACTTGCACAAACACATACGCACATTATTAACTTAATACACACACAAAGCTTTGGCACGGGGAACCTGTAGTCTGATGCCATATTTAAACCAGATGAGCAGAAACCTGTAAACCCTTTGATTATGACCCACTGCACAGGCTCAGAAACACGTTCCAGCTCAACCGCTTCCAGCCAATACACAAGACCAACTCAGTGTTATGTCTGCAGGTCTGTAAACATACACGTCGACACGTCATAAATCCAAATAAATGGCTTTGGAAGCTTTACACAGAGGATAACATGTTCTGAATATTTATGAATGAAAGGCACAAATTAAAAACCTTAATTTGGGCTTTATTTGTTATTTGGCTTTATCTTTATCATCTGAAAGCATCCAAGACTCGTCTCAGTGGAAACTCAGGCATGAATATTCTGAGGTATTTATACCTTTATACCTTTTTACTCAGCTGTGATCATACAGCTGTTTTGCTTTACGTTTGCTTTTACTTGCTGAACTGTGTGGACGCTCTGCTCCAGGTTGCCTGTCAGACTCACTGCCGGTCTGTAAGCTGACTGTTTATTCGAGGTCACAGGACTGATTTGATGGAAGAGGAAAGAAGATTGTATCACACAAATGTCCTTTTTATTTTTATGGTGAAAACTGGGGAACAACCAGTACTTATTCAGATATTTTCATTTCACTTGTATTTGGTGTGGTAGTGTGTGGTGGTTTGTTATTATTTGACTATTGAACACCAACTGTTGTTGTAGCTTCGTCCAGGCCATAGTGGTATTTCACTGAAACCCAAACCCACATTTTCCCTCTCCCTCACTTTAACTGCACCCCCCTCAGTATTGTCACACCAGCTATTTTCCCCAAGGCATGGATTTACCAGAATCTATTTGTGTGTGTGTGTGTGTGTGTGTGTCTGTGTGTGTGTTCTGGACATGCACATCTGGTTATTTGTGTGTGTCTCTCTGTCTCTTTGTGTGGCCATTGGGGTTTGGCTGCCACTGTGTTATAAACCACCAGGCTTAATTCTCCCTCTGTGGGCCTATTCTGAATGTCAGGACTTCTCTAACGTTTTCACGACTGCCACGGACCCCCATGTGATGTGATTTTGTCCCAGAGACATGGGCGGTGGTTTACATTGGTCCCGCTGGTCAGGGAGTTGGTGGAATACCACAACACTGTGAGAGTTGTTTTGTGGATTTTGGCAAATTGTTGGATGCATCAGTATGACTTACAGGAATTTAGCAGCATGTATTTTCTCTCGCATTCATTGCATGAGCTGTCCAGTAGTTTTTTTTCCTCCACAGTAAGACTAACTTTAGGGAGAACCAGACTGTTTACCCCTTAAGAAAAAACAACATCAACAAACCAGACAGGAACATTTTATAGGTCAAGGATGTGCTCAAAATTATGAAATCAAAAAATGTAGGTTCTGAAAAGTCGTGCAGTTTTGCAATGGGACACGATGGGGCCTTTGAATTCAATTTAAATTGTTTTAGGGCAGCAGCTAATTCTTACTTTCATAACCAAATAATTTCTTAACTAAGCATTACATTGTTTATGCTATCATAATTAAAAGCCCGGGGTAATGTCAGTAAACTGTCTAATTGGCCAACTACCATTTAAAACATAAATATAAAAATTTGTCTGTATCTGTAATCTGTATTTGTGAAGCTATGGGCTGTGGACGTGTAGCATTTTTGTATGATTTAGGACTGTAGATTAATTTTCTGCATCTTTAAGTGGAAATACAATTAAATCTAATGCTGTTAACTGCTGGGGAGCTTGCTGTTGGATGTATGTTGGATACAGCAGTGGCTCAGATTTACTACGACAGAGTACATCAGCTGTACTGGCTGATGCTCAGTCTTTTTCGGCCCGGGAAGTCAAGTCTGGTTGTCTTTAGTGTCGGGTGGCTGCGTCTATTGTCATCACAAGACGGCTCCAGCCCTGCACTGTGACGTGTGTGTGTGTGTGTGTGTGTGTGTGTGTGTGTGTGTGAGTGTGTGAGTAATGTGGCCAGACAGGCGAAGTTGTTCATGTACTTGCTCTAAATGCGTGTGTTAGTGGAGCCCTGTGTGTCTGCTTGTGTGTGAATATGGATGTGTGATTAAGGTTGTGTGCACCCATGCAAGTGTGTTAGTGTACTCTGCAATGTGTGTTGTCAACTCAGCCTTTTCCAGCCAGCCCCTTACTCGTCTAACCCTCTAATCCCGATAATCCCCTTCTCCCCCTCCTCTTTTCCCCTCATCCCTCCACCCTCATTTCTTCCTGCTCCCCTCCTCTCTTATCTCTGCACATTCCTCTGTCTCTGCTAATATCCAGTCGCTTCAGTATATACATAATATAACAAAATTCTCTTAAATTGAATGCACAGCCTGTTTTTGACCACTGATGTCTTCTGTTTTCAGATAAGCTGTTTAGTCCTTCTTTTCTCTCTTATATTTTCCTGCCTTTTTCCCTTTCTGTCATTAGTTTATGAGTAAATCAGTCAATATGAACCTTTATCTCACTTCCTCTTCTAGGCTGTGGAGAGAGAGCAGGTGGACAGCATTCAACCGAAGCTACAACATGTCAACGCAGTGGGTCAGGGTCTGATCCAGAGTGCCGCCAAACACACCGACACCCAAGCACTGGAGCACGACCTGGAGACCACCAACCTCCGATGGAACTCACTGAACAAGCGGGTACGACTCGGCATCTGCTGATAAGAGTTACCGCAAAGTGTTCTTGTGTGAACCCCTGACGAAGTGTACTGTGTCGTCTCTCCTGTCCTCAGGTGGCAGAGCGGATCGCCCAGCTGCAGGAGGCCCTGTTGCATTGTGGGAAGTTCCAGGATGCTCTGGAGCCTCTGCTAAGTTGGCTGAGTGACACAGAGGAGCTGGTAGCCAATCAGAGGCCTCCGTCTGCAGAGTACCGTGTGGTCAAGGCCCAGATTCAAGAACAAAAGGTACCAAAAGAATGAACGCGGCACAAAATAAAATCCTGTTTCAAATTAAAATTAAATTAAACTAAATTTGCAATCAAATTTAATTAAAATTAAAATCTTCATATTTTAACAGAAGTGAGGGATGGGACGTTTGAGGTAGCAGAGGTGTCTTTCTTAGGTCGTAGAGTACATTTTGAGGACTCAGATTGTCCATTTTTGTGAGTTGAAACTGTGATCATCAAGCTTGAGTGCCTGAGCTCTTAGCTACTGTCCCACATATCCTCTTCTTCTCTCTCTGAAGTATCCTGCCAGCTTCTGTCTGTAGATTAAATTGATTTCTTTATTATGTCATTTATTTTCCATTGGGAAAAACAGTTTAACGAAAAGGCTGAAATGAGACATTACTGACATTCACATGTCCTCAGTGTCCTTGAGTCACAAACAATAGATACAGTATTTGAACGACAAACACGTGTACAAAGACACACACACACACACACACACACACACAGAGTCAACGATCCGTCTGCCTGGCATCCAAACGGCCCCAGTTGACCGTCTGCCAGTCAGACTGGCATAAACAGGCGGACACACATGCATGGTGTATTTGTATTGTTTCAGAGACACACACACACACACACTTTTCCCTGTTTATCCAACATGCACTTCCTGTGTTTGTGCACATTAGAGTGCTGCAGTCACGGCCAGCGATCAATCACACGTTTACATCCGTGACGGGGAGTCGTGTCACCGTTTGGCTAAGAGAGAGTAAAGTGTGGAGAAGTGCATTCCAGTCTCTGAACTGAGCTGAGTGAGGCGCTGCCATCTCAGCAGGAATCACGTTCGTGTTGGTCGTTTGTTGATCAGTTGGATCTTTAATCATTTCTATGTAAAATCACTTGCTCAAAGATAACAGCTAACCTGACCCTGCAGTCTTAAAGAACCAGTTTGTATCAGGCTTTCTTCAAAGAAAGACAAGGTTGGTAATGTTTCTAAAAAGTAAGTCTAGTTTTTGGTGACACTGGAAACAAGTCTTCTATTTAAGGAAAAGGATTTTAAATTCTCCCGCACAGTTCACTTATTTCATGCCTCAAAAGCGTGTAACAAGTGTAAACACCCCTTCATTTTGCAAACAAAAGTTTGGATTGCTTATGGAACGTGTTGATAAAAACAAACTACTTCTAACAAATTTCATCAGGCAGCGTACACTTAGTCACCAGTTTATTAAATGTGCCACACTAAACAAATTCTGTGTAATCTATCGGTCCTGCTATAAATCCTACCTTCAGGAAAGTGATAATGTTCAGTTTTTGTTTTTGCAGGTTGATTTAAAAAAATTCAATATGTTTTATTCTACAATGAACCAAAAGAAGTAAGCACTGAAGATTTGCAGGAGTGCATTTCTGGCGTGTCTGCTGTAAGGAGGGCCCACATAAAAATGGTTCGTCCCAATAGCTGTCGGCGTTTCTCTTCCTCCAGCTGCTCCAGAGGTTGTTAGATGACCGTCGGCCCACGGTGGAGATGATCCGTGCTGAGGGAGAGAGGATTGCAGCCACAGCAGACACTCTGGACCGAGAGAAGATTCAGACCCAGCTCCAGAGCCTGGCAGAGAGATGGACTGGCCTGCTCGACAAAGCCGATGCCAGGTAAGCCTCATCTACAGCCCAGGTGTGGGAGTCTGGGTGAGGAGGAGGAGGATCTGGCTCTGATGTGTTGACTTTCTCAAAGAGTGAGAAAGGAAAAGGGGAATTTCCCTGTAGCAGTAAATGTCATAGTGTCATATTGCTCTCTTGTGGTCATCCTGGCACTAGTGGAAGCTCCTGACAAACTTTTGGTGATTGTTGACACTTTAAAATAATCAACTCTGTACTTTTATCCTTTGCGAACAAAACACTGATAATGTCAAAGAAAGCAAAAATGTCCCGGATTTGTCTTGCTGTAACGCTGCGGTTTTGGGATGTAATTGGTGGTGTTCCTCAACAGCATATCATATTATGTCTTGTGGTTATTTTCTGTTTTCTCGGTTCATCTCTGTGTAGCTCTGCTGAGCACCACTGTACTTAAAGAAAATAATGGTCCCATTACTTTTGGTTTCTGTGGTCTACAAGTAATTTCAACAACTGTTCTGTTCACTGGGGAAAGTGATGAGTCTTTTCAGGGGGGTCTAGTGCAGGGGTTTGATATCTCAGACTTCATTATGATATATGTTTTGTACACAACACATTCATGCCTGCTTGCTGCGAGGCATGATATGAAAACATCTGTCGTGTCTCCACACACACAGCTTCTTTTTGACTAAACATTGAAATGCTTCAGCATCACTCACACAAAGAGAAAGACGTGTGTGCTTTCTCACCACTTTGCAGAACTTCCCTCTCTGTCATGCAAGCACACAGCAATAAGGAATTTTGTCTATTTATGAAGTTCTTTAATATGCAGTCAAGGAAAATACAAAATGAATGATCTTTTAATAAACAGACGACAGCTGTATGACACGCAATCAAGTCTGAGTTGCGCAAAAAGAACATGAAAGCAATAAAGTGCCAATAAGCGCTCTCCTCCTCCCCATCTCACCCCTCCTCCCGCCCTTCAGGCAGAGGCAGTTGGAGGAGCTGCAGGTTTTGGCTCTTCAGTTCCATGAGGCCCTGGAGCCGCTGGGAGAATGGCTGAGTGCCACCGAGAGACGCCTGAGCTCCGCCGAGCCCATGGGAACCCAGACAGCCAAGATCAGCCAGCAGATCATCAAACACAAGGTACTCTTTGGCCCCATTGTTGCAGAGACCCTCCCCTTGTGGAAAGGCCACAAAGTGTGTCAGTGAGCAGGAGAATCTTTTCCTGCCCTGTTTTTGCTTCAGATGATGTCAATAACAAAAGGCCCCCCTACTCTTCCTCCTAAGAAAAGGTAGTACGAGGGGTAGGATGTGGGTTAAATTTATAGGAAGGTGCCCTTAATTTCATGTTTGGCAAGGTCTAAACGTGAAACATTGTTCTTTCAGAAGATTTACTGTTGTTGCAGATAACAAATACTTACTGACTTACATCACTACAAAGCTGACAGTACAGAAGATAAGAACTAAAGTTAATGTCAGCGTAACTCACTGGAAAGATGCTGGAAGAGGAAGCACAAGCAGTCATTACAACCCAAACACACCCCTCTACAAGTGCATTTCTTTGCTCATGCTGTGTTGAGTTTTTAGTTTTCATTTTAGTTATGTCAAGTTCTTTTTAAGTAATTTTACTCATTAACTTTTTCATTCATGTTTATGATTTCCTGTCGCTCTATGATTTGTCATTTGCATGATCATATTTTGAGTTTATATCCATCTGTTTTTCTGTTGTTTTCTGTTCTCACTTCCCTTCACTTTCCCCTCTCACACACACACACACACACACACACACACACACCTCCCAGGCGCTCCAAGATGAGGTGTCCTCACGCGAAGTCGAGGTTGGTCACCTCGAGTCCCTCAGCCAATTGCTGACCCCACTCAGCTGCACAGTAGACCGTGACTGGTTAAGCGAGCGGGTGGGGGCGGTGAGGTCAGGTCACTCTGAACTTGCTGATTGGTGCACGAGGCGGGCGGGCCTGCTGGAGCAGGCGCTGGCCAACGCTCAGCTGTTTGGGGAGGATGAGGTAGAGGTGCTGAACTGGCTGGCAGAGGTGGCTCAGAGGCTGGCTCAGGTCTCCGTCCAGAGCTACCAGCCTCAGCTGCTGGCCGAGCAGCACAAGCACACTCTGGTACGACTTCACTAAACACCAACTGAGTAATTTTTTATATGTATATAAACAGACATACGTTCTTGTAACCTGACTGTGGGCCACAAAAGAAGTCACGTAATAATAGTTTCATTTATTCACACTGTATTTAGGATCTTTTGTTCTTGAAGCCAAAAGCAAAAATGCCTTTGAGGTTGATTCTCTTTCTCTCATCAGTCTCTAAATGAAGAGATTCTGAGCAGGAAGAAGACAGTGGACCAAGCCATCAAGAATGGACAAGCCTTACTCAAGCAGACCACAGGTAATTTATACTGGAAGTTACCTGGTGTCTTCGTCTGTTTTATGTTTTGGTGATTAGCAACTAAAATCAATCAGCAGTTAGCAGTCTGCAGTCTGGGTAATGTTAAGCTCATGTTGTGAAGCTTAGTGAGGAAATCACACTAGAAATAAAGTAAAATACTGTTTTCCCGGAGTTGTTACAGATTCACATCCAAACCACACATTTTTACATCAGCGGTGAACCGAACTGTATCATCTGGTTTGTGTCTCTCTTCTCATGGTATTAACCTCACTGACTGCAAACACTATTAGTGTTCGTCTAAACCATGAATACTTCGGACAAATGTTGTGGCCTTGAGAGGTTTGCACAACTGTCAAACCTGGAGTACTGTGAGATTTCACAGAACGTGTTTGGAATGAATTTTGTGAAATAATAGAAGGAATAAGACCCCACTTGCTCATACAAGGAATTTGACCTTGTATTTCAGTATGCCACTGAAAACAAAGCAATTCCAAAGATTAACATAAAAATGGAAAATTAGAAATTTTAGAATCTTGTTTCCTTCTCTTCCTTCTATGCATTTTTCACTGTTGGTTCCTGACTTGTAAGACTCATAAAAGCATCAGAACAGTCCATGACCCGATCTGTTTGTCCTCCTTCCTACAGGTGAGGAAGTCCTCCTGATCCAGGAGAAGCTGGACGGCATCAAGTCTCGCTACGCCGAGATGACGGCTGGCAGCAGCAAGGCCCTCCGCACCCTGGAACAGGCCCTGCAGCTGGCCACGCGATTCGCCAGCGCCCACGACGACCTCAACCAGTGGCTGGACGGCGTGGAGGCGGAGCTCAACACTGTGGAGCCTGACGCCACACCTTCATATCAGGAAAGACAGAAGGTGTGTGGAGTATGCAGGAGGTGGCAGTCATGTTGTGTCCTTTTGGTGGTTGGTTGAAACCGCCGAAGTAACAAAAGTAGACGTAGACATCATTACCTGTTTGTTAATATCCATTTATTTTTGCGATGATTTTGAAGAAAGGACACTGGCTTGATAAAACGTAAGATACCGATCCAGCAGCAACCCATTTGCGTCCCCGGTAAAACTTTCAGGTGTTTTGCTGCAGGTTAACTACAGCAGTTAAGTTTCAGTATTGAGGTGTGAACACACACCCTGCATGTTTCAGTGTTTCACATGACATGCTGCTTTCCTGGTATATTGTTAATCTGACTGTGAGTGACAGCAGCAGCATCCGTTTCCTCGTTGTGTTATAAAATAGTTTGAGATATAGTTTTTGATAAAACTTTACAGACTCAAATATCTGCATTTTTCACATTTTAAAAGAGAAAAAAAGGAACAAGGCAACAATTTTACGACAACTGTTGTCTGTAATGACATTTTCAGCTGTTCCAATATCCACCCACCCACCCTTAGTTACTATAGTAACATTGATTTCTTCGAAGTCAATAAAGCTATTGTAAAAATATATTGCCATTTAATTTGTTGTTCCCATCCAGTTTTTCCACTCCACGCTGACATTTTCAGCTTTTAACATTTTTTAATGTGCTTTCAGTTTACCTCACATGTGCTCTTGAATAATAATGCAGCCTCGAGCACCAGAGCTGTGGGATACACTTTCACACTGCTTCACATGTGTTTGTTAGGCTGCGTTTTCATAGTTTTAAATCGAAGCAAATTGTTCCATTCCTTTGTAAAAATAATCTTTCTCACTGTCATGTTTACAGGAGCTGAAGAAAGTGTCAGCAGAGAAGCGCCTGGTGTTGGACACGGTGAACGAGGTGGGCAGCGCCCTGCTAGATCTTGTTCCCTGGAGAGCCCGCGAGGGCTTGGACCGCCTGGTCGCTGATGCTAACCAGCGCTACCGCCAGGCTGATGAAACCATCACTCAACGGGTGCAGCTGGTGCAAGCTGCCATCCAGAGGTCACAACAGGTACTACAAGAAGTTTAACCTGAACACAGAGCTGGTTATGCTTTTAAAATTTCTGCCAGATTTGTCTGTTTTCCTTTAAGCACTTGAACCTGGTTAACACAAAGTTCTCCTTTCAGTATGAGGAGGCAGTGGATGCAGAACTGGCCTGGGTTGGAGAGACAGAGCGTAAATTGGCATCTCTGGGGCCCCTGAGCCTGGAACCCGACGTGACGGTGGCCCAGCTGCAAGTGCAGAGGGCCTTCAACATCGACATCATCCGACACAAAGACACTGTGGATCAGCTCCTCAGCACCAGAGAAGACATCCTGGAAACCTGCAGCGACGCCCAGAAGGACGCACTGATAGTAAGTGATGTGGGGATGATTGAGGGGAGATGGAGAATGAAGAGGAAGAGACTGAACAAGAAAGTTTGTGTACATTGACAACAAGTAAGGAATTGAAGGTGAGGGACACCTGCTTAGCTGACTAGTCAACAGGATCCTAACACTAATATGTTTATGTCTTTCTTCTTCTTTAGGTGAAGACAGATTCTCTCAGTGCTCGTTATGATGCAGTCAGCCAGAGCCACAGTGAGCGGTTCTCAGCCTTGGAACAAGCCCAGGTTTTGGTTGCTCGGTTCTGGGAGACCTACGAGGAACTGGAGCCATGGCTGGGCGAAACTGAGGCCCTCATCACCCAGCTGCCACCACCAGCCATTGACACAGATGCTCTCCGACTGCAACAGGACCAGATGAGGGTACGAGAGGATAAAAAATCTTTTCTGTTTCAGCTTCCCGTTGATTATCGACATTGACTAAAATGTGTAGATTATTTACATGTTCTTAATGTCCTCTCTATCCTTTCCAGCTGCTCAGGGAGTCTATCGCAGAGCACAAGCCCCACATCGACAAGCTGCTGAAGATTGGACCACAGCTGGCTGAGCTCAGCCTCCAGGAGGGGGCGACGGTGACGCAGCGCTACACCAAGGCCGAGAGCCGCTACCTGGCCATCAAAGAGGGGGTCAAAGGTCGTGCAGCAGCCCTAGACGAGGCGGTGTCCCAGTCTGCACAGGTACGACACAGAGGACAAATTGTTCAGTGCCCGACTTAGAAAACTGCAGGCTTTGGTTAAGTAAGGTTTATTATTTATCCACTTTGTTACCAGAGAGTCAGTTGTATTAAAGTTAATGTAATAATCTTGAATAAATTGGCCTAATTTGTTAAGCCGCACACCTGCATGCCTGTTTTTGTAAATGCTGTTTTTGGCCCATTTCAGTTTATAGCCTGTTGGATAGTGTCTGCAGCTCCAGACCAGACAGGCTGATGTAATTACAAAGCAGCATGTTTGTGTTTGTGTCTGCTGTTTGTCCTGAACTGAATGATAATAAGAATTTACTGTGCAAAATCATGAGTCAGCTCAGTTCAGGCTTTTTATTTTGATTTGCTGTTTTATGGACTTCTTTGCTCTGTATTTTGTGTATTTAATATTTTAAAATGTTTATATCTTAGTAGCAAGAGCAAATACATCTAGCTTACGGATATTTTACGTTCTCTTTGCACTTCATCTCGTGAGACTTCATTGAATCACTCGTGTGGCAGACGGTCGATATTGCCTGTTTGTACTGTATGCATGCCTCTGATTTAACTCATTGTATTGTTTCTCCACCCTCAACCCCCTCCAACCAACACGTTTCGCTCCCTCTCTTCCACCTGCACTTCTACACTTTCCCCATCCCTCACTCCATCCTAAACCACCCACCTCCTTGTTTCTTCTCCCTCATCCTTTTACTTAACCTTAATCTCCGTCGCCATGTCCCACCCCTCATCCTTGCAACACGTCCCGTCCTCCATCCCATTGTTTCCTCGTTCATTGTGGATGTGCTGTGTGTGTTGCCCCCCCTCCATCATTTTCTCCATCGTCACTGCTCACTGCAATCACCCAGCTGGTAGAGGTAAGACCACTGACTGACAACATCAAACTGGTACTCAGGATGCACTTAGATCACATGATTTGGTTAACTAATCAATTATGAATGATACTAAAGCATTAATTAGTCAATCACCAATTGAATACTAATCTCATCAGACAAAGGGATAATTTATGCATTCGATTCAATTCAGATGGTAAAGCTTGTCTGTGAGCTCTGATGAAGTCACAGCCTGAGATTTTCAGTTAAATCTCCACTTAAGCTTTAAATAATGTACATGAAGGTCCAAACCATGTGTCTGCTGACCCTGAGTGACAATAAAGCTGAATATGATCTGTTTGTGTAGGCTTGTAGACATAAATTAAACCCAGTCAAAAAATAAGAAGTGCTTTCAGTAATGACTGTTTAAGTCTGAGACTAGGCTTGATTTAGGTCCTCGAAACCAGTTATAGGTGTCCTTTTGTATCACAAGAATCTTTCCCTTGTGTCGTAATGTGGTCTGTAGTGATGCATAGAAAGCAGCAACTCGTTAGAAGTTTTACCAAGTTTGTTCTCTTGTCCAGAATCTCTCCTGAGTCCTTTAGACTGACCTTTGTGGATTAGCTGCTCCCTCTTGTGTGGTAGATGAGGTTCAGAAATAAACCTGGATGACATGTTGAATGTGTAATATTGAGATGTTATATAGGTTAGAGAAGCTCTACATGCCCTGCTGAATTCTGAAAGAACACTTCTGATAAAAAAGCCTGAAAGTTAATGCTGTGTGCCACAGATGGCTGACCACCCACATAGTATCTCAGTATTTTCTCACTTTCAAAATGTCACCCAGCAATCAAAAACCCAAACCCAGCCCCCTCAACACACTCTGTCCTCCTCCTCCTCCTCATAATGTTTCCTTCCAACTTTCCTTCCGTCCCCAGTTTCACGACAAGATGGACCCCCTGTTGGAGACCCTGGAGGGGGCGGTCCAGCGGCTGCGGCAGCCTCCCTCTGTGGCGGCGGAGGTGGAGAAGATCAGGGAGCAGCTGGCGGAGCACCGAGCCCAGGGGCTGGAGCTGGACAAACTGCTGCCAAGCTTCTCCGCCCTCTGCGCCCGCGGAGAGGAGCTCATCGGACGAGCTGCTCACGACGATCCTGCTGCTCAGGGTGAGCGGCTGCCATGTGTCTGACAGATAGCGTTCAGTCATACGTGTGTTAAACAGGGTGATGGGCTTCTCACAGACATGATAATCTCATTGTTATTGTATTTAAAAGATTATGGTTTTTAGTAACTGATTTAGAGCTTGTTGCATGCGTTCCTTGCATTGATGAGCTGCTGTATCCAACTGTTAAAGTGAGGGACTCAATTAATTTTTTATCCATCTACCCATCTATTCATTGGGTAAACAAAATGGCTGCCAGCTTAACAGCCAAATCACTAAGTAACTATGAGAGCTTTCAGCTTTCAGTGTGTGACTATGATACAACAAAAATCACAGTAAAACAAAACAATTTTTTTGTGTGTGTGTTTAAAGAGCATCAGGAATTGGAGTTGGCTCAGCCAACGTGTGAGCCAAACATAATAAGCTTCTGTAATCTGGGTGAAAAATTAAAATCTTGTTTTGGGCTCCTGTCCAGCTCATTCTGTGACTGAACACTCAACGGGCCAAAACAAGCCGCTGGCACAAAGCCAATTAGCAAACCTCGTCAGCTCTTTAAAATTGAACAGGTTCAGCAGTTAAGTTCTGCGTATTTCTTCCAACACACCACATGGTGAGACAAAACACACACATGCGTCTTTGTAAAACTGCCCTCTGAAGAACTCTGTGCTTTGATACCCTCCAGCCCTCCACGCTTTGTGGAAAAGAAAGGCCTCACTGTGCAGAGACAGTGGGAGTGGACTGATGAAAGACTTTGCTTATTGGGACACTAGATGGCAAAATTCAAACAAAGAAGGCATTGTTATTACTTTTCTTGAAATTATCTGAAATGGATTAGACTACATTGTTAAGGAAAGACCAAGAAGTCCTTCCCTGTATGCCCAGTGAGATCCCAGCAAATTTTCTCGACCAGCATGTTTAAGCTCGGGCTCTTCTCTCCTCTCTCGTCCAGCGGTTCGTTCCCGCCTCCTGCGCCTGCGCTCCCTGTGGGACGAGATCCGGCAGCGAGCCGAGGAGAGGGAGGGGAAGCTGAACGACGTCTTGGACCTGGCAGGGAAGTTCTGGGCCGATGTGGCGGCGCTACTGAGTACGCTAAGAGACTCCCAAGATATTGTGAAAGAGCTGGAGGACCCCGGTGTGGACCCCTCACTCATAAAACAACAGATTGAAGCTGCTGAGGTATGGTGGACCTGATAGACAGGCAGAGGAGGGAAAGAGAAGAGCTAATAGACGGAATGCACTGTTTGTTATGTAGTTTTTTTAACTCTAAATAACTCAATATGATGTCTCTCTGGTTACCAGGCCATTAAGGCAGAGACAGACGGTCTGAGGGAGGAGCTGGAGTTTGTTAGGACCCTCGGCGCTGACCTCATCTTTGCCTGTGGGGAAACTGAGAAACCTGAAGTCAAGAAGACCATTGACGAGGTGAGAAATCCACCTTCTTGTGAAAAGACCATCGTTTGATGTGGAGTTCTACTGCCTGTTGACTCACTAACATAATTCCTTTGTCTTCCTGTCTGTCTCCCAGATGAACGCTGCCTGGGAGGGTCTGAACCGGACGTGGAAAGAGAGGATGGAGAGGCTGGAGGAGGCCATGACAGCGTCTGTGCAGTATCAGGACGCACTGCAGGTTCGTACCGAAGAGTTAATGGATGTTTATGGTTAATATGCGGTAACTGTGTTCATGATGATGTTGAGTTTTTTATTTTGCAGGGAAAGCTTTTAACTATTTTTTTCTGAATCATTTCCAGTCCATGTTTGACTACCTGGACAATGCAGTGATCAAGCTGTGTGACATGTCGACTGTGGGAACTGATCTGGGAACTGTCAAACAGCAGATTGAAGAGCTCAAGGTTTGAGAGAGATCTCATTTTTCATCAGTCATTCATCAAGACATTTTAACCAAAAAGGTTTTTTTCAGCTTCAAGTTATATAAAATCCAGGTGTCTTGCATGATCCTTGTTATTACTAGTTGTAATATAAGTAGTTAAAGCCCTTAGGGTCCATGACAATATTTTGTTGGGAAATTTTTCATTTTAAGATTTGGTGTAAAATCTATATGAAATGGATTTTAAAATTTAAAAATTCCTAAAATCTTATATTTATCCATAACTAATAAAACACTACTCTTCTCTCCTTCGTTTACCGCTCTCTCCTCCTCTCACCACTCGTTCCCCTCAAGCAGCAGTACAAAGTGGAGGTTTACCAGCAGCAGATTGACATGGAGAAGCTCTGCCACCAGGGGGAGCTGCTGTTGAAGAAAGTCTCAGATCAGACAGACAGGGACATGATCCAGGAGCCGCTGACCGAGCTCCGGCATCTCTGGGACAACCTGGGGGATAAAATCACCCACAGACAGGTAAACCCCATGAGGCTGAAGAGTTAGCATCCACACCACTGAGTTGTCCCTGAGAAACAACACTGTTCCAGGGACACATGATTCTCAAGCTGACCTCCAGCTCTTCTCCCACTGTTCCCTTGGGAATTGACGATGTCGGCCTTCGTTGGCATTGTGGAGGATTACATGTATTTTACAGCTGCTTTTCATTTCAGTTGAAATATTTTAGCTCCTATTTTTAAGTCCGACCTTCTGTCCTTCTTCCACCACAGCACAAGCTGGAGGCTGCCCTGCTGGCTCTGGGTCAGTTCCAGCATGCCCTGTCTGAGCTGCAAGCCTGGCTGAACCACACACACACCACTCTGGACACACAGCGACCAGTCAGCTCTGACCCCAAGGCTATTGAAATTGAGCTGGCCAAACACCACGTATGTCTCCATTTCTCATCTGTTTCCTTATCTTTTGACTTCTTCTATCCGGTCGGGTTGACACTGTAATTCAACTTGTTCGATAGGCTGTTTCTTTTAAAAGATTCTGGCTCTGTAACTGTTTCACGGTCACACAATTGGCTGGTGATACTTTGTGTGCTTATGAAACCCGACTTTGTCCAGCAGCCCTAATGTGGTTTCTTTTCTTCTTTTTGAAAAGCCACACAATAAATGTTGGACTTCTGTCTTATTTTAGCTTCCAAAACGTCTTCTGTTCAGCTGTGCTCTTGCGTGTTCAACTTGTTGCACCTCAATATTTAAATCTAATTCAATTTTAATTAATTTCTTGTTCCCTTCTCTCTCCCAGGTTTTGCGTAACGATGTGCTATCCCATCATGCCACGGTGGAGACTGTGAACAGTGCTGGCGCTGAGCTGCTCGAGTCCTCTCCTGGCGACGAGGCTAGCCATCTGAGGGACCAGCTGGATCACCTGAACCAGAGCTGGGAGAGCCTACTGCTCAAGACCCAGGAGCGGCAGAAGCTTCTAGAGGCCGCCTTGCACCAGGTACTGTGGAGAGGAAAGAAGAGTTAGAAGAATCAGCATTAACAGTAGCAGTCTTAGTAAATAAAACAACAGCAGTAGGATTAACAGTAGCTATAGTGGTAATATTTTCATGATATCTTCTATCTGTTTCTTCCCTTCCTTCAACTGTTCCTGTGTAGGCTGAAGGATTTCATGGCGAGTTGGAGGAGTTCCTCCAGTGGCTGAGGAGGACGGAGAGCCAGCTGTCAGCTGCCAAGCCAACAGGCGGTCTGCCTGAAACAGCCAGGGAACAGCTACAGCAGCACACGGTAACACAGAGTCACATTACAGCTTTATACCCAGAGCATCGTGGACAAAACACATAGATACACCACTTCTGAACAAGGAGGACATATTGTAAAACAACCTGTCAGTCACAAATGAGCCAGTGTTATAAAGTTCCGTTTATAAGGTGTTACTTTGTTTACTGTTATTGGACGCGCCTCTTGAATGCTTCTATCAAAAAACAAAAACAAATATTGTGCAAATATAACTGTTGAGCTGATTCAGTGTTTCAATAATACTAATAATAATACATAACTATGTATATTTTTGATGAAGTTGTTGTACTTGTAGTTTTTACGTTTTAAAAACTATGATTGAATACGCTTATTGTAAGCCACTTTGGATGATGAGTCAGCTAAACAAATTTGTTTTAATCCAATATAAACCTTCAGCAGGTATTTTTGCAATGTCATAAAGGGATTTTATAAGTACATAAAATTTTTACTAGCAAAGTATTGAGCAGATGCTCAGAGTATTAGCTTACATGTGCTCTTCTGTTTACACAGAGAGACACTTGGTATACGGTGACTATAAAATTTTAATAGCTTCCATTATTCTAAACCAACCAGTTAGACACAACAACACTCACCTTTTAGCCAGTGTTGGTTCACGCTTGTTTTTATCTGTCTGCAGGAGCTTCAGGCCCAGCTGAATCACAGAGCAGACCAGTACCACCGCCTTCTGGACCAAGGAGAGTCCATGCTGCTGGCTCGTGGAGGAGAGGAGGCGGGACCTGGCACCACCCAGACCCAGCAGAACCTGAGCATGCTGCAGAACAAATGGGCCAGCCTCAATACCAAGATGGACGACCGCAGGGTAAGACTGCGACACACGGACAATGTTTTATTACTCTGTCCTACTCGGTCTTATTCTGTTCTTCACTTAAATGATCTTTGTCCTTTGTATCTTAATATGCCCAGTTGTGGTTATTTGTACTTCTTCTGTGGTTTTCATCAGAGTCTTCGCTTTTACTGAAATAATTAGTCATTGATTTGTTGTTCACAAACTTTCCAGGCAAAGCTGGAAGAGGCTGTTGCCTTGGCAACGGGTTTCCAGACATCTCTGCAGGACACCATCAATTGGCTGACCCAGGCTGAACAGACCCTGAACATGGCCCAACCCCCAAGCCTCATACTGGACACTGTGCTCTTCCAGATTGATGAGCACAAGGTACCGAACCTGCTGCAGTTATTAAGACCATAGTTATGTTATTGTTATTGTTTTACAACTTTTGTCGGTTCAATTTTTTGCTTGCAAAGTTTGACATCAACTAAAGGAGGTGCAATAAAGTAGCTGCTGTTTCTTACTTAATAATGAGGTAATTGATTGTCTGCAGTGTCGGCCTTTGGTTATTCTCCAACTCTTTGTGTTGTTGTGTCCAGGTGTTTGTGAATGAGGTGAACACCCACAGAGAGCAGGTCCTGGCTCTGGAGAAGGCCGGCTCTCAGCTTCGTTTTGCCAGCCTGAAGCAGGATGTTGTGCTTATCAAAAACCTGCTGCTCAGCGTCCAGGCCCGCTGGGACAAACTGGTCCAGAGGTCACTGGACCGCGGACGACACCTCGACGAGGCCCGCAAACGCGCCAAACAGGTACTGAACTGACAGAATCCTGATGAAGTGATTAAGTGCTGATGCTGTCCCATAAAGAACAAATGTCAGTGAAATGAGACTGAATCTCATTTTTTAGGCAAAACTTGAATTGTTTTTATAGAGATAGTATGTGTGTATTAGAGCATCAGCCTAAAACTCTGAAATTCCCTTTCTTTAGTTCCACGAGGCCTGGAGAAAGTTGACAGACTGGCTAGAAGAAGCCGAGAAAAGACTGGACTCAGAGCTGGAGATCTCCAATGAGCCCGACAAGATCAAAGTCCAGCTGGCCAAACACAAGGTGCTGCAGTCAGTTATCATGGACTCCTCCTCTATGCAACTGTGCAGAAACATGAATGTTGTGTGTTTCATTTTTTGCTTTTGCTGTGTTCCCACCCGCAAATTCATTTCTTTCCCTCCGTCTTTCTGCACGTCCAGGAGTTTCAGAAAGCCTTGGGGTCGAAGCAGCCAGTTTACGACACCACAGTGAGGTCTGGGAAGGCTATGAGGGACAAGGCTCAGCTGCCTGCAGACACCCAGAAACTGGACCACCTGGTGGGAGAGGTCCGTGACAAGTGGGACACCGTCTGTGGGAAGAGCGTAGAGAGGTGAAGAACTCCTCGCTACAGATAAGACACATGGACCATGAAATCTGATAACTGACAACAGTTTGTCTTCCCTCTTCCCTCCTCCCAGACAACACAAGCTGGAGGAGGCCCTGCTGTTCTCAGGCCAGTTTGCAGAGGCTCTCCAGGCATTGGTGGACTGGTTGTACCGGGTAGAGCCCCAGCTGGCTGAAGACCAGCCCGTACATGGAGATCTGGATCTGGTGTCCAACCTCATGGACTCACACAAGGTGTGTACACTGTATGTATGAGATGATGATGAGTCCAACACCAGCGATACCTGCAGTGGTCTGCCTAATGTCAAATGTCTAAACCTGCAGGCTTTCCAAAAGGAGCTGGGTAAGAGAACCAGCAGTGTTCAGGCTCTGAAGCGCTCAGCTCGGGAGCTGATGGAGACTGGCCGCGATGACACGGCGTGGGTCAAAGTTCAACTTCAGGAGCTCAGCAACCGCTGGGACACGGTGTGCGCCCTTTCGGTCTCAAAGCAAACCCGCCTCCAGCAGGCCCTCAAACAGGTCAGAGAAGGCGCTGCGCTGCTCATTTACTCTGTCCTTGAACATCAAACAGTGTGAGCAAGTGATGTGCAGGGCAACAGTAACGTCTTCTTTGCATCTTCTTTTCCTCCATCAGGCGGAGGAGTTTCGTACGGCAGTGCAGGTGCTTCTGGAGTGGCTCTCCGAGGCGGAGCAGACGCTTCGCTTCCGCGGCGTCCTCCCCGAAGAGGCGGAGACTCTGCAGGCGCTGCTGCACACACATCGTGACTTTATGGGCACCGTGGAGGAAAAGAGGGCGGATGTCAACAAGGCTGCCGGCATGGGAGAAGCCATCCTCACTGTTTGTCACCCCGACTCCATCACCACCATCAAACACTGGATCACCATCATCAGGGCTCGCTTTGAGGAGGTGAGTGAGATGGTGGGGCTGAGCAGAACAAGAATTGGTTCATTTTTGACATCCATTGTCATCCTCCAGATGCAGTTATGTAATAATGATATGAGATATAATTTACATGATACAAATGCCTTATAATTGCTCTACAGGTGCTGACGTGGGCCAAACAGCACGAGCAGCGGCTGGAGACGGCTCTGACCGAGGTGCTCAACAACGCCAACCTGCTGGAGGAGCTGTTGTCATGGCTGCAGTGGGCTGAGACCACATTGGTCCAGAGGGACACAGAGCCACTTCCTCAGGACATTCCACAGCTCAAAACACTCATCACAGAACACCAGGTGGGGTTCACTGACTCATCAGATGTTTGTGGCAACTAAACACCCAAACTTGGCTTTGGCTGTTTTAATGCAAACTTCCTTGTTTGTTCTGTCTGTTAACAGTCACGTTGTCCAGCTTTGCTTACTCACTACTGGTGTTTGTTTTTTTTAGATGTTTATGGAGGAGATGACGAGGAAACAGCCAGACGTCGACAAAGTGACGAAGACCTACAAAAGAAAGCCAGCTGAGGCTCCCAGCAGCCTGGCTGAGAGGAGAGGAGCTCGTAAGTTTACCTTTTTGTGGACAAATATTTTCATCTTTCACTAATTTCAATGATGGCATGAGTTCATGTGTTAGAAATGTACAAACTACTCATCCATGACAAACAGGATTCGTTAACTCTTTTTTCCTCCACAGGCAAACACCAGCAGCAGCAGCAGCAGCAGCAGCAGGCGGCCATGCAGGTCTCTGGAGGAAACCCACGACTCAACCAGCTCTGTGCCAGGTGGCAGCAAGTTTGGCTGCTGGCTCTTGACCGCCAGCGCAAACTCAACGATGGTTTGGACAGACTGGAGGAGGTATCATTGTTGTCAACATGTTTTGGCCTACATTTAGATATGTACCAGTCTCATGACAGACAACAATACAGACAGTTTCCTCGTCTCTGACTTTCTCAACAACAGCTTGACATTAATTTCCACATTTAGACTCACGTTTCTTTCTCTTGCTATACGTTTTCCTCTGATTTATCCATTTTCAGCTCAAAGAGTTTGCCAACTTCGACTTTGACGTGTGGAGGAAGAAGTACATGCGCTGGATGAACCATAAGAAGTCTCGTGTCATGGACTTCTTCAGACGCATCGACAAGGACCAAGACGGAAAGATCACGCGGCAGGAGTTTATCGACGGCATCCTGGCTTCAAGTAGGTTACAGTGAGCGACGGTGTGTTTGGGGATTTATTTGGTGATGACTTGTGTTTACAGATATAAAGACATTAATGCATGAATGAATTGCTGTTGTTCATCTGTGCAGAGTTTCCCACTAGTAAGCTGGAGATGACGGCAGTGGCAGACATCTTTGACAGAGACGGAGACGGTTACATCGACTACTATGAATTTGTTGCTGCTCTGCACCCCAACAAGGACGCCTACAGACCCACCACTGACGCTGATAAGATAGAGGACGAGGTTAGAAATTTCTGATGCCGCTGCTTGTGATGTTCAGCCACAGGAGAACCACTCAGCCTGTGGATCATCTGAACGCACTGACTCACATGCTGCTTGTCGCTGTGCAGGTGACTCGGCAGGTGGCCCAGTGTAAATGTGCCAAAAGGTTCCAGGTGGAGCAGATAGGAGAGAACAAATACCGGGTAAGTCCGGCTCAGTCTTTGGTGGACTTTAGCACAGATTTTATTTATAGAATGAGTTACAAACTGTACTGTATGCCCGAAAGGGGAGATGTTAACCTTGACTGCAGTTAATTGATGGCTAAACCTGGGTCAAAGGGAATTTTCAAATAACTGTTGGTTATTTAGGACCTGTCACATACAGCAGCTCGGTGTATTTGCTGTGACTGACACTGAAGTTAGCCGTGCTTGAATGTGTGCTTCTAAAAACTAAATTTAACACTTAAGTCTAGAGTCAGAGAGATTTGTTTCGACAGCTGCAGTTGCTATAGTTAAATTCTTCATAAATACTGTACCAAATAAACAAGTTACTAATCCCTTGATGTTGTCCTTTACTTGTAATTTAGTAAGTGTCAACTGATTCAAACCAAAATACAGACTTTACTTTGCAAACTCTGTTTGACCCAGTTTTTATTCATAGACGGTTTATTATTAACTGGCTGTGTCTTCACTTGTCCAGCAGACACCAATTAACTTCTCGACATAACTTCACAGCGTTTCACTCCTGTGTCCCTCTCACATCATGATCTCATGGTGTATTCATACATTTTTATTGTCTTTGTCCTAACATGTCATGGTAACATTGATACAACATCTTAATAACATCTCACAGCCCTCCAGGATTGTCAGCTGAGCCTTCTCTGTCTTCACCAAAACATTAATGAAAACAGTGTAAACGTGACTGCATAGACGCACACATGGAGCTGCTGGGTGTGAAGGCAGTGGAGCTGAGTCACTAGTCAGGATTAGTGGAGTTTTATTCAAGCCTGTAGCACCAAATGAACCAGACTCAGCGGTAACTCTGGAACGATAATCATGTCAGTTATTTGTTCATGTTTTCTTCTTTTCTGTTCTTTTCTGAACATCAGAAGGGATAAATAACTGAAGACCACAGCTCATTATTGTTAGCAAAAGTTAAAGAGTGAGTTTGATTACTTCACTAAATTTGTCAAATAGACCCCGTCAAGGAAACTAATTTGAACAACACAATGAGGCAGACATAAGTTGAAGCCTACAAAAATGCAAACAAGATGTTAAAACCTCATGAATTGTAGCCTTCAGAGGACTACGAGCCTTGTATGAAACCTCCAGGGGCTGCAGGTTCCCCCAGCAGTCTGTGTGCTCACATGCAGCCTTTTACAGTGGTCACAGTCCTGCCAGCTTTCAGCAGCTCTTACTGGATCGCCCATCACTGCTACAGTATGTGTCCACTGCATCGTTACCTCCTGGGTAATGAGATGTGGTGTCTGACTGCAGGACACTGAGGACACTAATAGTTCGCCCATTTGTTTGTGTCTGTCTTGTGTTTGTGTGTTTGCTCATGTTTGTGTCTGGCTTCACTTTTCTTCACTGTCTTCACCTCCATCTTACCGCCATCAGCTGGCGGTGTTAAGAAGCATTGAGACAGCACTGCCATAACATCCACAGGCTTTCACATCCACTGCATCTTCCTGCACCTAATTCTGAGCTCGAGTAACAGAATCACACAATGACACATTTAACCGCTTTAGAACCAGGTTTTTTGAAGATCCTGTGCACAAATAAATGGTGTCCATTCATACAAGCCTCAGTTATCAATACATGTTGTTTCACTCTTGCTCTGTTTCTTTCTCCTTGTGTTCCCGTGTGCTCCGTGTCTACTGGATTTATTGTAGTTCTTCCTCGGAAACCAGGTAAAGTGACTGCTGCTGCTGTGATCGGACGTGTGAAATCTGCTTCCTGATTCCCCACAAATGGAGTGCTGTTCTTTCTGCCTTCACACACTTACCAATATATATATATATATATATATATATATATATATATCCATAATAAATAATTATTTTTAAAAAAAGAAACTCATAAAGACGAGTTGTTCCATTGTGGCTTTGCAACGTGTAAGCAGGTTTCACCGTCCAGTTATGTTCCTGCTGTGAATTGTTTGGTGTTGAGAGTGACAAATTGCACAATGTGAAGGAGGCGACAGTGACATGGCTGAAGTAGTAATTAGTGGTCAGGTGATATATAGTGTGCTTTGGACTGAAGCTGGGAAGCAAAAATCAAGCTGCTTGAAGAGAAATCCAGAAAATTCCTTCTGCGCTGGCATCGCTTTGGAGTTCTGCTTTGCTGGGCGGTTTGAACAATTTCTGAGTAGCTGAAAAAACCTGAATCTTACAATCCCATCGATTCCTACTCGGGTGGTCGGGCGTCTCTTTACGTCTGTCAGCGCATGGTTTTTCTGTGGTTGCATGGAGTAGAACAGATCATCTGTTCAGATTTGGGCTGCTTGGTGTGATGCTGTGAATCAATTAAATGTCATTAGCCAAAATTTCAGCTACTGTTTTACTGACTTTATCTCCTTCTTCTTCTCTTGGTTAATTTCCCTTCTCACCCTTCATCTTACCCTTTCTATCTGCCCGTTTCTACTTTTCGTTTTAATCTTCTCACTGTATACTCCTGCCCTCGTTTCTCTTCCTTCTTTCCTCCTTTTTTCCTTATTTTATTTTATCTCCTCAGTTTGGCGACTCTCAGCAGCTGCGTCTGGTGAGGATTCTGCGCAGCACAGTCATGGTGAGAGTCGGAGGTGGTTGGATGGCTCTGGACGAGTTCCTGGTGAAAAATGATCCATGCAGAGGTGAGTGATGTCTGCTGTGACACACACACACACACACACACACACACACACACACAGTCAGACCTTCTTTCTCTTCTCTGTCTCACTTTTCACTCACATGAATTTACTTGAGCCTGACCGATGATGGATTTCTAATCATTTTTGGAAAAGCGAGCTCTTAAATTTGGTAAATTTGTGAACTGTGACCAAGATTGGCTGGCTGTTTGACAAACCTGTCAGGAACTCTTTAACAAGCCTAACATTACTCTTCAAACAGTAAACTTCACTGGAAATTAAATTATTATCCACAGCATATCGACGTGTATCATGTCTGTAAAGTGTGTAAAAATTCAATTTATAAAACTTTTACATCTTAACATTTTAGTGCTGCAGTTTTATTTTTCTTATCAGCCATCAAGTACACCAGCTGATGTTTGTGAGAAGATAAAATCATCAGTAATTTCAGTCCTCTGGTATCAGTGCTGGACTGATTTTGGCAAAGTGGCCACAGTTGGATTGACCCCAGAAGACTTCCTACTTTTACTGCATTATTACATTATGAGGAATTACGTCCAATGAAAATTTGGCTCCCTTCATACATGCAGGGAGCCTGTGACTTCCAGTGTCGGGTTTTGTGGGCCTGCGAATGCACAAACCGGACAAACTTCACTGATGTAAGCAATTTTACAATGACGTTTGTGTCAGTATCGCCGAGATGTCAGATAACATCAGTTGGGCTCTAAAAACTCAGACTTGAAGCAAATAGCACCTCCTGCACCGAGCTCCTGCGGCTCATTCCACCAGGCGTAAGCGAGTGACCACACGCCGATCAAAGCAGCGCGGTGACGGAAAACACGCCAACCAAACTGACTCAAGTCTGTCACGTTGTCTGTCAGCAGGTGGTGCAGTGAAGCGCCGCCTCTGGTGCCGTCTACAGTCGGTGTTTTTGTTTCTCTCTCCATCTCCTATTCCTAAAATCTCTCTGTTCCCTCTGAGCCCATCTTCTGTCAGTCCCGGAGGAGTTCATCATCTTTTCCTGTTTATTTCTGCCGATGCACGGCCGATTCTCTCTCTCTCCTCGGCCTGTCCAGTCTAATTTTTCTCCATTCTCTTTTTAAATAAAACAGTAGTATTGCATGATGCATGGTCCTCAGTTCTCTCCCTCTGCCTCTCCCTCTCTTTCTCCCTCCCTTTTTCTCTCTCCTCAGTGCAACATCCAGGACTTAAGATTCTCCGCTCCGATTCCAGTAGCTCCATCTCATCTCGTATAGGTTGGACTTCTCCTCTTACGCTGTCTCTCTCTCTAACTGCCTGTCTCTCCTCTGCTCCATCTGTTTTGGTCTCACTCTTTTTCCCTCTCTCTTCCAGATTTCTTCTCCTTTCACTTCTTTCTCTGAGTTGTTTCTTCTCCTTGTTCTCTTCCATTATCTTCATCTTTTCCTCCTCTTCTTCTTTGGTGTGTTGGTTTGGCCTTGTTGCTGTGCCTTGCTGACTGTAACCACCTGACTAACGTTACGTCTCCCCACTGTCCTGCTCTTCCCCTCTCCTGGCCTCCCTCCCTCAGCTGTTGCCACTTACACAAGATCGTGACGCATTTCAAGGGTCACTGACCCTCATCCGGACCCCCTTTGATCGGCTGTGTGTGCGTGTGTGTGTATGTATATGAGTTGTAAGTGTGTCGATGATATGGCATTAAAGTTTGTACAAGTTAACACAACGGTGTGTGTGTGTGTGTGTGTGTGTGTGTGCGTGAGAGAGAGACTCTTCATTCCACCATGAGCATGCTGTTATTTCACATTGTCTCTTGTGTCTCTTAGTGACAGTCACTCCTGGCTATTTCTGCTGCCGAGGTATCTACACTTCCTGTCTCTGCTTCTCTGTCACTCCATCTCTTTCACTCCCCATCCGTCCATCTGTCCGTCCAGCTGTCAGTCTCGGTCTTTAACCACAGCTGTCCTCTGTATGTCTCTGTGTACTGTATATGTACATTAAGTGTGTGTGCGTGCGTGTGTGTGTGTGTGTGTGTGTCCTGAACTGCGGTCAGGTTTGTGTGTTTAGGCATTGATGTCAGTCTTGTCTGTGTGCCACACGTTTGCGTCATGCTTTCCTCACTCACAACAAAGCAGGATTTGGCCAACCCCTGGTCTTTATATTTTATTTTTGCTTAAGTAATTTTTTTTTGTATATATATAATTATGAATTCAAGATGGCCGAATTTTACAAGGTGAGCTAATAATGAAAACATGGGTGGAGATTCTCAGCTGAATCTAAATGTTTTGTTTATCATGCTACAATCTTCTCTTCTTATCCTCTTCTTTAGTTACTTTTCAATTTAAACCCAATTTGAAACAGCTGAAATTCTCGTAACCTAAGTGCAAAGAGACAGCGAGTGTGTAAGACCTGGGCGTGGCCAGCCTGGGTTTCTAATAACGCTGGCTTCCAATGCGACTGGCTGGTTGGTGGGAGACACAATTACAGGGTGCACCTGGCTGGCTGTCGGTGAAGGGGGACGTAATTGCAGGGTGCACCCATTTAATTGACTGGCCTTGCTGTTTGGTTGCGAGGGACGACGGCCTTGAAGCTAGGAGTTGCACTGCTGCTACAGCTAGCTGGAGCCCTCTTCACCTCCGTCCTCCTCTTCTCTCTTTTTACACTATTTTTCACTCTGTTCACTTTATTTCTCTTCTATGTTTCCTCTGAATCTGTCCTGTCCCTCTTCTCTGGTTCTCCAATGTATTTCCCTCTCTCTCTCTCTCTCTCTCTCTCTCTCTCTCTATCTGTCTCTCTCTCTCTCTCTCTCTCTCTCTATCTCTCTCTCTCTCTCTCTCTCTCTCTCTCTCTCTCTCTCTCTCTCTCTCTCTCTCTCTCTCTCTATCTGGCTGGCTTCTCCAGGCTTGTTGTTGTCTGTCGGGGCTGCTGCACTACTTTCTGTCCGAGAATGCTGCTGAGTGTCTTTTGAAGAAGGGAGAAACCCTGAATCTCTGGGCTCTCTCTCCCGCTGAGCATAAACCAGGCATGACCCCTACATACGTACATACACGTACTGTGTGTACACAGCAGAGCTGAGATGCTCCTTCGCAGCGAGACGTGAAAATGAATTCAGCTGAGAGAGCTTGTTGAAAAACGAGAGAAGAGAGGCTGTGCTTTGGCTCCCACCACCCCACAGATTCTGTAAAGGAAATACGCAATGAAAGCGTGTGTGTGTGTTTCACTCTGTGAAAGGACATTTTTCACAACTGGAGGCACTTGCCATTGCTTAAACGAATGGTTCAAAACTTTGGGAAATCTGCTTAGAGAGAGCCGACAAAGCTGTGGAATAATGTTTGTTAAAGGCTGCTAAAAACAAAAGAAGAAATGTCCAGTATTACATATGAGAAATATGAGATACACGAAGTGACCCACACTTCATACTGTTATTAGTGTTTTTGTAAATGTCAGTAGGATTTAGATTTTGGTTCTCTTTGTCTCTGTTGTCTTTCTAAGGGTTATGTTCTGGGCTGTTTCCTGTTACTATTGAGTTAACTTTAATTCACGGCAGGAAAACAAATCGTTGAGAAACAAAAAAGTATTGAACGGTTCCTTTAACCATACAGACAGCATTCTGTTGGCAGCTTTTTGACCCTCTTGTTGAGAAAATATTCTCTCTAGAACAGAAAATGTTTTCTCTGGCCATCAACAAGGAAACATGTGAACAGAGAACAGTGACGTGGAGTTGTTGGATGAATTTTTCTGCAGCAATGACAGTGTGTCTCCAACGCATGTCCACAGATGTGGACGACTGTCTGACTTTCGTTGCGTATCGATCTGATTGATTTTACTCCTACTTTTGCACTCATTCACTTCTCCCCTTAAAAACAACTCAACCAAAGTGCACTTACGACCTCCCAAACCCCTAAACCCCGCCCCTCCGAACACCCGCTCCGCTCACGCGCACTCTCAAATGAAACATGCACGGACTCTGATGTCTGCAGCCAAAGGAAGCACTGACTCTCTCCCTCACCCTGCTCTGCTGCCTCTGCCGCCCCCTGCTGGAGGAAATGTGCGAGCCGACACAAACGAGCCGACTGAATTGTCTCCTCTCGCTCTGTTTCTCCTCAGCTCGTGGTCGCACCAACCTGGAGTTGAGGGAGAAGTTCATCCTTCCTGAAGGAGCATCCCAGGGTCTGGCTGCCTTCCGCTCCCGGGGTCGACGCTCCAAACCGGGCTCCCGCAACGCCTCGCCCACCCGCTCCTCTTCCTCGGCCTCCCACAGCGGCGCCTCCCTCCCTTCAGCTCCCTCCGCCCCCGCCACACCGACGGCTTCCACATCATCCAGGGTGAGAGCTGACATCAGTATTCTGAGACTCTGATTTCAACAATACTTTAGAGTTGAGGCAGGATCTCATTTTATTGACAGGAAAAGGAGCCAGACGTCTTAAAACCAGTTATTTTAGCTTTAATTATTTCATCATGCAGGTTTCTTTTCCACTTCCTGTCTACTCAGCACACTACATTAATAACAGAACAGGAGTGGCAGCACTGTGGTTTTACAAAACATCACCAACATTGCCTATACTCAATGAGATAAAGGTTAAATACCTCGAAGAAATTAGACAGGACGCTTCACACAGAACTATACACATTATATGTGCAGATTATATAAAGGAAAACTCCACTGTTTTTACACACAAACGTCTGTTTTAAAGTTTTGGGTAGCACTGCTGCCGCCTGTTGTGGCTCGACAGGGACCGTAAATAATTTATGTACAAATTTGACAGTAAGAAACAATTTGTAATCTCCGCTGCTTACCTGCTACGAGGAGAACACACCTGAGTGTGCGCCTGTCATGAGTCCATCAAAGTTAGCGTATGATGCTGAATCAGCAGAGTCTCTTTCTGTGGGAAACACTCCTTCAGTGTGGTTTTCTCCGTCCTGCGTTATGAGAAAGAAAGTTGTCATTTGTATTAACCACTCGGGACAGAAAGTTTCTTTTTTTTTTTGCTAGGTTTAAGAACACACACACACACACACACACACACACCACACAAACCAAAGCTGTTTGTGCTTCTCCCCCTCTGTTGTATGTGTGAGGCAGGAAGGTCAAACACTCAGATCTCAGTGTTGTTGTCATCTGATGTTAGTGATGTTTTTCATCTGTCTGCACTGTTTGTCATCAGATTATCGTCCGTCTGGTGTGTGTGTGTGTGTGTGTGTGAGGGAGACGGTGACTCAGTGTACACTGGTGTTGTGTTGCATATTGTTTTGTTGTTGTCATCTTCCTGTTGTTGTCAAAAATCACCACATGCTTAACTGTGAAATTTTATGTTTTGTTCTTTTTTCTTTGTTTTGTCTTTCATCTCTTTTGCCTTTTACCCTCGTTCCTGTCGCCCAAACCCTGCTAACCTGCCTTCAAAAACGTCCTCCCTGCTTTGTTGGGTTGTTTAAAAAACCAAACATGAAACGAAATCATCTGCTGTGACACAAACACACACTGCGCTGCACTTCCCTGCTGTCCTTCCCTTCCCTCCATAACGCCCTCCCTCCTTCACCTGCTTCTGTCTTTTGCTGCTTCGCTCTTCTTCTCCTCCTACCTTGCTACCTTCCTTCCTTCCTACCTTCCTTCCTTGCTCCCTTCCCTTCCTCCCTCCAGTCCTCCCACACTCACTCGCGTGACTATGCCAAGCCCTGGCTGGCACACAGTAAAACTCCAACGCCAACCAAGTGCCACTGCTGCCCAGATCTCGGCCACACCACTCCTGGGCACGAGGTAACACACTCACCCCACCCACCCCACCACCCACCTCCCTGTCCCACCCGATCCCCACCCCACTGAAGGCGCTGATGCACTAACAAACAATCCCTGGCGCTCACACGCACATACAGTTTTTTTGCTGTCATATGAAAACCTTGAAACTGCGGTTTTAGTGGTTTTCATGTTTGAATTAAAGACGATGACGTCTCCTCAGGGTTGTGAACTTTCTCCAGCCTTTGACAGTAAACATGAGGCGATCGAGCTGAGACCTGAGAGATGACAATTTCAAGGTCTTCATTTGACGAGGACGACATAACCGTGTAATGATGACGTCGTCTATGGAAACTGAACAGCAAAGAGACTTTAATGTCGCAGTTTAAGCACCAATAATAATCAGTGGAGAAACATTTGTATCTCTTAGTGATGACCCAACAGAGAATCACTCATCATCTCAGCTGATTTGATGCTCATCTTTGTCACATTAAACTGAATGTTTGGATTCTGGGCTGTTAAACAGTCATAAAAATAATCTTTAGTTGAAGCCCTCCGTACTTCTGTTTTATGCAGATTTGTAAAGTAAATGAACAACAACACAGATAGTAGTGATATTTGTCATTTGTAGAAATGTGTGTGGTCTTTGTGTGCAGACTTTTCACATTTGTTTGATTTGGTCCATGTGTGTGTTATGTGCTGTCTGTTTGTCACATAGTGCTTAAAATACTAGCTCGTATCTCATCGGTAATCAGCTCGCCTCCACAGTCACGTTACCCTCAGCTGATGCTTCCTGTGTGCTCCTGCAGGGGGCGACGTCGGGGTCCAAACTAAAGAGGCCGACATTCCACTCGAGCCGGGGCTCGCTGACCGGCGAGAACGGAGGAACAACACACACCAGCAAACCATTGCGAACTGGTGAGGCAGCCGGCTCGTGTGTGCTGCAGAGCCACGTTGTGTTCACTGAAAGTCAGCGGAAGTTAGATGAGTGACCATTCTGACCACTTTGTGTACACTTCTTTATTGTTTAAACTCTTTTCTGTCCCATTCTGTCTTCCTGCTAGATCCGAAGCGAGGGGCTTCCACTGTCAGCGGTCCTACCAGCCGGGCCGGCAGCCGGGCGGGCAGCCGAGCCAGCAGTCGCCGCGGCAGCGACGCCTCGGACGCATCAGAGCTACAGGACGCCCGCTCCGTCTGCTCTGACACCTCGGACACCCCGCGTCGACCCGGTGGAGGGGCCAAACCCTCCAAGATTCCCACCATCTCCAAAAAGGCCCCCAGCCCAAAGACCTCAGGTTCTGCAAGAAAATAACACCAGCCACACATGGGGGACCTGCTGTCATCGGTCGTCTGGGGAGAACCAGCTCTTCAACCTGAAGTCCATCCGTAGGCCTTGAGCAGAATCTGTGCACTATGACTGACATTTTCCAGGGGAAAGAAGGAGACGGATAGGATGAGTGAATCTCCCTCTCACTCTTTCCCCCGTCTCACAAACGGACTGCAAACATGCACAAGACGAGCAGGGTTGTGGTCTGGCAGTCCCAGGCCACAGTCTGTGGGGTCAAACCCGACTTTTCCCCTTTAAGAAGCGACCCCATTTTGCCTTCCAGTCTCTTGTTTCGTCTCTCTAAAGTTCCCCGCCAGCGTGGAACCAGACACCAACGGACTTGACGTGATGCTGCCTTACTTTGTGTTACACTCTTCTGTCCCGATCAGACGGAGAAACAGACAAAGTCTTTAAACTGCTTTGCACCACACTGACACACAAATACACACATTTTAACACAGAGGCGGGGTAGGGAGTGGGACACACCACCACCACCACGGCTACACAAACTAAAAAAGCTCAAACGACATTCAGGAAAAAAAAGAAGAAAGAATTGTGGGTTATTATTTTGGCTTGTGGGCCAGATGCCTCAACGATGAGTTTAAAAAGAAAATATGCAACGACTGCCATGTCGCTTCCTCCTGACTGGCTGGCGAGAAAAGCCGACACCTCAGCAGATCTGCTCAAGCAGACACCACGTGTGGAGAGCTCAGGAGGCGGGAAACGCTGGCCGGCACACACACCGGCGAACCTCGCGCTCAGAGGATCGCGGCGGTGACGGTGGTGGTGGCGTTGCTGCTGCAGCTGAGGGCAAACAGTCACACACTCAAACACCGCAGAGCAGACTCCTCCCGACCGCCGGACCGTTAAGATCGGCCTCGTGTGTGCATTTCAGCAAAGGGCGGTGTGGTTTTGTCACATGCCACCGTAACAATCCAACACACAGAAATCACAAAAAGAAAGGACTGTTTTTACGGCGACACGCTCATCTAACAGCACATTTCTGACAACATACGACGTGTAAGCTAACCCCACGTTAACGTTAACGACCGTGTTCGCCGGGTTTGACAACCAGCATGCACTAATTGTCTCTTCCTCTGCAATTCCACCTTAAATGTCTATACTGCGTTGCCCTTAGCAACCCAGCAGCACACACACCCTCTCTCTCACACACGCACACAGACACACACACATCATGTGGTGTGTATTGTGTGTGTTATTGTTACAGGAAATGATGATAAGAGGTCATTGACTTGAGTCACTGTATGCAAAAATTTTAATTTGCGAATGTCATTTTGTTTTTCTTCTCGTTGTTTTATGGTTAATTTATAATCCAGTTGTACTTTTGTTATCTAGCTCGAAAGAAAACTATTTATTTTTCAGTTTCATGTCATATCACCATTCGCGGAGAGTGATTTAGTATTATGGTTAAAGAAGTCGTGATTTTTGTACCGAGGAAATGTCCGCTCCGCTCTTTGGCATCGTTTGTGTGTAAGGTGTGTTTCTACTTCATGGTAACTTTGCATTACTCACGAGGTCGCTGATTCTGGTGTCAGCCTTGTTTTCTCTCTCTCTCTCTTTCTCTAATGACTACAATTCCCAGATCATGACCAAAGGGGTTTGCCCTTCATGTGTAGAGAGAACTACAAATATGAATGACAGGAGACCTGGACGCGGTGGACCAATGAGAGCGGGTATCCTCCCTCATGTCCCTCCCCAGTGTCTCTTCTTCTAGGCTTTTTTTTCTAATGTCCTGTCATTGATGGGGCCGAGTTGTCTGTGTGTTATCTCGGTGTAAGAGATGAAGTTTATGAAAAACTAATGAAATTACAGTAAGGAAGAAGACATCTTAAGGTGATTTTTATTTATTTATTGTCTCTGAGGGAGTCTGGACTCGGTGGCGCAGGAGACGAGTCTGCCACCTTTTGATGCTGTGTGACTCTCAATGTGATGATGAGAACATGGAGGAGGGCGATACTAGGAGTCAATTGTGTACAAGTAAAACAAAAAACTAAAATTATAAACAATTTTTGTTCTGTTTTTGTATTAAAATATGCTTGCAGTAAAACGGTCTTTCAAATGTTTTTTCAAATGTTCGTCAGACAGAAATCAGAAGCGAGTTGAAAGCGTCAGCTTGGACCCTGGGAACTTGTGATGAGCATTTTTGTAGACTAGAGGAGAAAATATCACGTTAATCAATAGTTTAAGGTATTGATCAGGTCAGTGTGGACTAATGAATGCATTTTTTATGATTTGAATTAGTTTTCAGTTTCAGATTGTTAACATGCGATGTGCACACAAAACATTCTTAGATTTTTTTTTTAATTTTAGGACTTTTGGAAGTTTACATGTGCATATATTTATATTTTTCTAGGCTGGAATGACCTGTAACGGATGTCATTTTGTTTAGCTTCTGATGTGCTCATTCCTACTTTCACTCACCCTGACAGCAGACCGCAGACTCTGAGTGACCGGACATTTCTAAGTAATTATCCTGTAAAAGATAAGGACACACCCGACTGGAGCTTCACTTATGTGGACAGAGAGGAGGTAAACACAGAGGAGGTGGAGAAGGTTCAAAGCCGTGTTAATAATTTGTAATGTCTGTTTCCCCTTCCGCTCTGCTCCGTCTTCAGATTTGCCTTTTTTTTATCATCACAATCCCAATTCATGTGTGAGACAGAGGAAGAAAATTCAAAATAACTTTGCTCTGTGTGTTTGGTGGTTCCACCGGAGATGATGAGGTCTGAGTCCACCCTCTGCAGCTGTGTGTACACACACACACACACTCCTCTCATTTTCTGTCCACTCTCAATCCATCTACACCCGTCCTCCCTGCAGTCCATCTGTCATCCCAGACTGCTCTGTCTGATGACAGTCCTCGCTCTGTTCCACCACTTCTGTCTCTCTGGAATGTCATTTTTCATGTCTGTTGACTTTATATGGTTTGAAGGGCACTCGGCTCCCCTTCATTCCCCAGCATTTTTCCTTTTCTTTGTCACTCCTCCACAACTCACTGCCTCTCTGTTCTTTCACCTCCTCCTCTTCATCTTCTCTCACCGTTATCTCTCCAGACAAAACCCCCTAAAGTTACAGATGTGCGGAGGAAAGAAAAACAGAATGGGTAGAGCGTTAATTCCTGGCATTTGGGACTCGCCCTTTCGGCCAGGACAAAATGAACAGCGGTCAGTTTGGTTTGGTCAGTGTTATTCATGCCTTTCAAAGTGACCACAAGTACCAAGCCGCTTTGAAGAACAGAGTACACAAACACAGGCTGGCACAGGGCTGAACTTCACTAGTACTATATTTGAGTCATTTCTTCCCTCCAAATCCTTTTGGTTTAAACACATACACACACACACACACACACACACACACACACACACATGCACCCAATGTGTCAGCATTAGGCTCACAGCAGACTGAGTTTGGTAAGCTAATGAATAGGAAATGCAAAACCTGCCACTTCAGAGCAGAAGTGTTTAAAGCTTTTGTTTAATGTTTGCTCAACGGCACACGTCCCTTGGAGTTAAAATTTGGTCTATCGCATTTTGTTCCAGCTCCAAACCTCAGCTTTGATGGCCGCACAGACTTCAGAGGAACATTTTAAAGAGATTTGAAATCCAAATCAAATGTGATAATCAAACATGACAAATGTGAAACACGGAAAATAACAAAACATAATCTGGTAAGTCATAAACTTTACCAAATATATTGATATTATTGATATTGTTATTGTCTAATACTCTTTAAGTTGATCAAATTGTTGAGATTATGGAGCACTTAGCTGGCAACATAACACTAAGGCCATTAGCTAGCTCACGCTAAGAAGCTCACAGAGATAATAATATCTTATTCTTAATCTTATTTAATGTGCGTGTCTCTTTGGAAATCAGTACCGGATAATAAGGTGTCGCCTTTTCACATTTCTTTTTGCTCAGAATGTCAAACATAAACTTTTAAGTAGTGTAATTAGGTCTACAGTTAGCCGGTCTAGCTGACTTCCTTGACGCTAACCCTTTCAGCTGAAATACTTTAGCTACTTACTGTAGAAGAGTTTATAAAGTGATCCTATAGCAGTATGTAGTAACGTAAATAGATACTCAAATATGTGTTTGGTTGGTGTATTTTTAAAGCTGGCTTTAGCTCGGTGGCTAAAGAAAAAAAGCTAGTGTGTTTAGCGCCGCTGGTTTCAGATATGCTAGCTAGCCACAGTCCTCTCAAAGTGAGTTAAAAACTAGAATGTTTAACATTTATCCTTAGTTAAATCTAAAATAGTGAGTTTTAATTCAGTTTAAACTTTTTAAAACCTTTTGACTGACTAACTGGACGTCAAGGGAAAAGACCCTCCATTTAAATAATTTAACTATTATGAGTTGATGTATTCGCTTGTGTTGTAACATCTTTAAGTCTTTTGTCAGTTTTGGCTTGCCATACACAGTGACACTTGTAGAAAAATTACATCCTCTTTTGTCTTTAAGCCCCTCCACGCTAGCTGGGAGCAGAGTTGCTATTAAACAGGGCATCAGGCCACTTGAAGTCCTTCCCGACGAGCCGCCTGAGACTCAGCGTTGACTGGCTATGAAAGGAAGCAGTCATGAGGAGATGAAAAGATAGATGGGTGGAGGTAAGGAGGGAGAGATGAGGTCTCCCAAAGAGACCACTGGGAGGAGTGATGATGAGATGTACGCAGCGCAGAGAAGTTAAAAGACTTGAAAGAGGTCGAGAGGCGGAGGCTGGGAGGGAAACTCCCTCCTGGTTCTGTGCAACACTCTGAAGCTTCATACATGGGACTCTGGCTTACAGCTGCACAGCGCTGCTTTTAGATGCTCACTGACTCCCAACAGGCACTGAGAGTCTGCACAAGAGCTGCCACAGTTTTGAGGACTGCAGAAGAAACCTCTCGCCTCTCCTGAGGATTGCAGGGAACAGCTTCAGGAAACAATTTCCTGGAGTTATCTTTTTTTCTGTTTTCATAGATCGGATTAAGAAAGACATCTGGAGCCCCAAAGACGTGTGGGTGGGGAGTGGTCGTGAATGGATGAATAAGTACTCAAGGATGACTGGATAAAAGTTTCCAGCAGTGATTGCTCCACCGCAGACCGTTCTCATGAGATATCTGGTTGAACGTTGACTCACTGCAGGTGTGAACTTTTGTGAAGAATTGGGCGCAAAGCTGAAGACACAGCTCTCAAGTTTCCCTCCAATCTCTGTGGCACCTGCTCATCACTGAAATTGCTTTCCATCATCTGAGTTTACATCTTCAAAGAGTAGACCAATCTTCCACAGAGGCATTGTTTGTCTATATTCAAAACACATCGCAAGCTTGTAATTATGCCCTCACTCTCATTATCTCTGTTTCTTCTGCTGGACGACTAAGAGGTGAGGGAGAAGAGGATCAGAGGGTGAGGAGGTTTTTTTCTTCTTCGAGATTAGAGAAGGTAGAAGAGGGAGAGAGGAAGGCAAAGGGGGAGGGAGAGATAAACAGAGGCAGTTTAAGGCGGTAAACACGTCCCGTCCAGAGCCAGCTCTCCTCTAAACACATCAGGCATAAATCAGCACTGCATTTGTCTGTGGTGAAATAGGAGGACCAGCAGTCGGGGGACAAACTGGAGCGAGTAGAAAACACTGTGGCTGCCCTTCTGGAAACACTGGAGGGAAGCTAAACTGAAGTCAAGAAACCTGTGTGACTGATTATTAGTGGGAATAAGAAAATTTCGTTCCCACCGTCGAAGAAGAAGTAAGAGCAACCATGGACTCAGAAATCTCCCACAGCTTCTCTTGTCTTTGCAGCAAGATGGAACGGCAACACATGAGCAAAAGCAGCAGTGGCGTCTTCCAGCAGACCAGATCCCCCTCCAGACCCCACCAGTCTCTCCTCCACCCCAGGACCCTGCTCCTCCTGCCCCTGCTGCTGCTGCTCTTTCTCTCCCTGTGGAGCCAGCAGGCCGAGGCCGTGGTCCACTCCAGCTTCAAGCGGCTCAGCGGCCGTGAGAAGAAGGAGATGCAGAAGGAAATCCTGTCCATTTTGGGTCTGCCGGGGAGACCCAGGCCCCACCCGCCGCTACGACCCCCCTCCTCGGCACCGCTTTTCATGCTGGACCTGTACCACGCCATGTCGGCTGACGGGGAGGACGAAGGCAATGAAATTATTGTAAATGGACCTGGTATGGGGAAGTTTGGAGGAGCAGAAAGGTTGGCTCAGGTCAACCACGCAGCCCCTCCAACCCTCAGCACGCACACACCACCGCTGGGCACGGTGGTCAGCGAGGCCGACACAGTGATGAGCTTCGTCAACCTGGGTGAGTAAAGCTGTCTGTGGCGACATGTAATAACACACACCGTTGACTGGGCAAAGATGCTATGCAGACAGGACCGATGCAGTTTCCACCTCTGGTGTGTTTGGATCAAACCTCCACGTTGTGCACCAGTCAGTCTGACATGCAGTGATAGCAGTCTGACAAACCAAAGTACACGTGATGCACGCTGGGCCAGAAGACTTACACTGCACTTATCTAGACCTTACAAATCTGTAAAACTAAAGATTTTTGAGCATCAGAACCTCAAGTGAAATGATTATTCCAACATTCCAACGTTATTCCAAATTTGATCCTTTCGGTCCAGTAATCTTTTTTTAACCGAAGACTAAAGCAGAAGTTTGCTGGCTCAGCCGGGGAAGGTCTTTGTATACTGTTTGGTCCCACATCGCAGAAGCTATTTGCAGTCAAGCTTTTTTGTTTTCCTGCTTCTTCTTCGTGTGCCCAAAAAGCTTTCATGGGAAAGAACTGGATCCTGCATCTAACACCGTATCCACATTCTCCTTAATACATTGATGAAATGAACGGAGCCCCGTCTCCAATCCAGTACCCAGTATCAGCTTTACATCCATGGTTTGGGTGAGGGAAAACCGGGTAGCGAGCAGTGAAAGCGACCACGACAAAGTGCCCCACCTGCAGAAACTAAATGGAAAATCAGCCATAAAATGAACTCAGTGCAGTAGACTGACATGTGATCAGGTGTTAAGACATCAGTAAAATAAAAGCATATGGGGGTCACATCAGTGACGTCTTGTTCGCTGGCAAAGTGTTGGATGTGTGGATTGATACCTCGCTGTACATTTAATATGTAGCTTGTTTAGCTTAGCATTAAGACTGAATAAGGGAAACAGCCTGGCTCTGTTCAAAGGTAAGCACCCGTCAGCACCTCTAAATCTCACTTATTAATTTAATTTTGTATCTTGTTTGTTTAATCTGTATAATCAGTTGCAAATAGTCATTTACATTTCTGTATTTGCGCAGATTAAACAAATAGGATATAATGTGCCAATTACCTTCGGCGGAGCTAACGAGCAGATTTTGTCACAGGCGAGCCGTTTCCTCCTGTTTCCAGTCTTTGTCGTAAGCTAAGCTAACCAGCTGCAGGCTTTACATTTAACAGACAATCGTGAGAGTCTAACTCTTGGCAAGTAGACAAGTGAGTGCATTTCCCAAAATATAAAAGTAATCTTTTATTTATTTTCATTTGGAAAAGGACAATGTACATCAACACAAGCACTCGATTTAGCTGAAAGGCTAGTATTCACTGGCTGTCCTGCCTCGTGTTGTTAGGCATCTTAGAATAATAATCATAATCCTTTAACCTTGAACAGGGAACATTTTCTGTCATCAGTTTGGGATGACAAAGCAGTTTTTGACTTTGCGGCTTGGCTACAGCATGTGAAAAGTCAGAAAGGATGAAATTACACCGTGTGTGAACTTGGTGTCGATGACAGTGACATGTCGGTGCTACCGTTTTAGTTTCTCCGCTATAGAAATTTCCATAAACATTCTCCCCCACAGAGAGGATTAAAACCAATGTCAGTATGGCTGAACTATATTGGTAGGTTTCCATTTCAAACCAGCATTCCTAAATCCACCAGCCTCGCTCCCACAGCCGCGACAGCCCATCTGAGCTGAGCATCGCCAAATCGTTCCAGCAAAGATCTCTGATGTTTGATAGAAGACACAGACTGATGACTAAAGAGCCTAAGTTTAGATCTTCAGCACTGAAATGAAAAACATTTTACACCTTGTAGTCGTACAGGAACAACTGATTCTCTAAAACTGGATTAAATTGTCCATCAGAATCAGAAATACTTTATTATGGAAATTGTATAATATAATATTAAGTACATTTTTGTAGCCTGTCAGTTCATCAACAGAAAATGTTTCCTCAGCAGTTCTGATGATCAGTTATTTAAATCAAATGGCAGAAATGTGCCTTTAACACGAAAAGATGTTCCCTTTCCGGTTGCATATGAAAGCAAACTTAATAACTTTGCATTTTGGACATTTTGCTCGACAACAAAAGACAATCAGAAGCCTTGTGACGGCAAAATGGCTGACCGATTAACAAAGAAACAACACAGCAGGTTCATTAATGATGAAAATAATTAATTTTTTCCCTAAACGTAAAAGAAATAATGTTGACCATTTCCAGTCAGATCCTGCGCGAGTGTCTGTGCTGCCGTCCAAACCACACAGCAGCCTGACTGATGCCTATCTGTCAAAGCATAAAGATTAAACATCCTCCTCCGAATGGCTTCCTTCCTCCAGCTCGTCTGGAATGGGACGGTGATGTGCTCCCCCCGTGGGAAACACCACGGCCACCCTCTGCTCAGGCTCTTTAATGAACCTGCATCAAATGAGAGGTTTCCTTCTCCAAATTCAGCCGTTTTGGAGAAGATAAACGCACCCTTAAATTTATCAGCCAACACTGCAAAAACACAGCAATTCATCCTCCAAACCGCCACGATTGCGTAAACAAAAGTGACTCAGATGTGACTCCTGCCTTCTAATACTGAAGCTTTTATTTTGTTGTGAAAGCCTTTGAACGTCATCAAAATAAAACATAAAAATGCAGCTGAACGCATGAAGGACGCAAACAAACTCCAGCAGAAAGTAACGACTGCAGGCTGCGAGTGTGTGTTTGCATGTGACTTGCAACGCGTTCAGCAGGTCGAATACTCGGTGGTGTGTTTAGTTTCTATTTCTATGACTAATCCAATCAGTGTGTGTAGTTCATGTGAGTTGAATCAAACAGACATGGGTGTGTGTTCCTACTCATATGTAATGGGAACACACAGCCGGTTAGAATTAAAGGCCCCACCGACACACACACACACACACACACACACACACACACAGAGAGAGAGAAAAAAAAAAGCAAACGGTCCGAATCGAGATGAAAATACTGCTGTGGAGGGAGCAAATCTAAAAATACCAAGCAGGGCTGCAATTAGTGGTGTGTGTGCTGAGCAGCTGCTGTGGTTCAGGGCACTAAGTGTCTCTAATTACTGCAGTGTGTGTGTGTTTGTGTGTGTGCACTGATATGAGCACACCCAGCCCGTCAGGGGTGTCCTGTCCCAGTATCTGTTCACCATGCATTCAGTGTGTGTGTGTGTGTGTGTGTGTGTGTGCACACCAAACCCCTGTGACCAGCGCTGTTTTGTGTCCCTGCGGGGTTCCACAAGGACACACACACACACGCTTTGTTGGTGTTTCGGTTTCGCGTTTGGTGAAGGTCGGTGTGTGTCTTCGCCTCTTCATTTACATGTTGTCCTCCAACAGGAAGTCCATGTGGACGTTTTTCGGTCGTCTTTTTGCTTCCTTTGGGTGTCGTCGGCAGCTGCTGAGCCTGATGCGTCTAATGCAGGACGTTGGCAGAACACGCCGTTTAAATACACGGCGTTTAAATACACGCCTCATAAATCATCTGCGGGTAAACAAAGCGCAGCTCAGACACAAAGTAAAAACTTGGTTGAGAAAATAACTAAAAGTTTATTTATTTTCAACCCTGCAGGTTTCGACACATAAACTCAAGCATCTCATCTTGTATGAGGGAGTGCAAACATTCCTACTGTGCTGAGCTGAAACAAACTACGTGTACTCACTGAAGTACTCTGAAGTACTTCGCTGCTCCACACCTTCACTCTGCTGCTCCGCACCACCTTCTCGCTCCACCAGCTTCAAACTAAAACTTTTCTCGTCTTTTCACTTGTGTTGACTTTGTTTGGTCATTCGTTTGTGCTGTTGTTCTGCTGTGAGAAGACAACGTTTAGTCTGTCGCTGAAAGCCTTCTGGTGTTCATTGCTGTACATCTTGGGAATGTTTTGGTCGTCTCAAAGCAGAGCTCTTGCTAACTGATTATTTTCACTTTCAGCTCGAATGCTGATCTTCTCAATGAACCGTTTCTCTATAAAATGTCCGTTGTGATTTCACGAGAGTCTTTAAATTGTTTTAAATTACAAAAAATATTCAGTTTAGGATCATATAAGACACAGAAAAGCAACAAAACATGTCAAATCGCAACATGAAGAGTAACTACATTTGTCAAATAAATGGAGGAGAGTGAAAAGTACTTCCCACTGAAAAGTAGTGGAGTACAAGTGCAGAGTAGCATGAAATAGAAATACTTAAAGTAAAGTTGAAATATCTCAGATTTGTTGACTTTCAGTCCTCCTTCAGCCTTCAGTCCTCAACAAGTGGGGAAGGGGGAACTGCGAGCTGCAGTCTGGCAGGGTTCAGCTCATGTCCGTCCCTGTCGGGCCTCATGTCTCTGTCCCTGTCGGGCCTCATGTCTCCGTCCCTGTCGGGTCTCATGTCTCTGTCCCTGTCGGGTCTCATGTCTTTGCGTGTGTCCACAGTGGAGCAGGAACGCGACCTCCTGCAGCCTCGGCCGTACTGGAAGGAGTTTCGTTTCGACCTGACGCCCCTCCCTCAGGGTGAGACGGTGACGGCGGCAGAGTTCCGGATCTACAAGACTCTGACGATGGGCCAGAGGGCCAACCGGACCCTGCACATCTCGGTCTACGAGATCCAGCGAGAGAACAGACACAGGTTTACATTTTCTGCTTTTGGTTTCTTTTTTCTCCCCGTCAGCTGTGTGATGTTTTGTCTCATGAAACAAACGTTGGCGCCTGCATCATCCTGACAGGAACGATGACCTTCTGATTCACAGCAAAGAGATCAGATAGCAGTGATGACTACCTCAACATAAAACGTTAGGCCTGCGTGTTGTTGCCACAGATGAGCAGACTCGAACGGATTCCACCACAGGGTCCAGAGGTTTAGTCTGAGATCACGCAATTCCTCCAAAACCACAAAAATTCACAATTTGTGAACCAACGTCCAAAGCGTTTCGGTCCGTCTCACCCACTCGCTTCCCACTTTTAGACTATTCGAAGATGCTGAGTCGTTATTCTGAGAAATATCAGCACATTTCCAACTCCCACTTTACAAAGGCGGTTTATGTCAGTCTCAAGCCCAACGTAAGAGAACCCAGACAGCATCAGGGTTAAGTTCTCAGACTTTGAAAAGCTAACAAAGTCTTATCTAAGTACTTTTTAAGACCTGAACACATGCTGGTGCTGCGGCCTAATGAAGATGAAAAGCAACCAATTTATCCTTCAGAAACACAATCAGGGTTCAGGTTCTGTTTGTTAATATTTGTGCTCATAAGACACACGAGAGCCAAACCCAAACCTTTAATCTCTTCAAACTATTCGGTGTCTGATGAGTATTTTTTTTTTTATGAGAAATTGTGTTTATTCAAAAGTTTCAACCATTTTACATTCAGCTGTTGACTTTGTGTTTCCCCTCAGAGAGCCTGAGCTGGTGCTGCTGGACATGCAGTCGGTGCCCGCAGGTCAGGAGGGCTGGCTGGCCTTCGACGTCACCACGGCCTCCAACCACTGGCTGCTGCACCCTCGCAGCAACCTGGGCATCCGTCTGTACGTGGAGACAGAGGAGGGTGGGTGCGCAGCATGATGTGAAGCGGTTTGTGTCAGAGCAGCAGCTGGCAGCTCAGTAACGTCTGTTCAAATGGTCTCCCTGCAGACCGATCCCTGTCCGCAGGCTGGATCGGGTTGGTGGGACGCCGGGGCCCTCGCTCCAAACAGCCCTTCATGGTGACCTTTTTCCGGGAGAATCAGGTCCCGTGTCGGCCGCCACGAGCCGTCAAGCCACATCCTCGCAAGAAGAAGCCAAAATACGACCTGCCAGTCCCCAGCATCCACAGTTAGGTCCCAGGCACATCAGAGACCTGAACCTGATGTGCCTTCAAACACACACTCCAGTTCCTGTTCGGACCTTACGGGGTTTGGGGATTTAAAATCAATTTATTGGGATTTAAATTCAAATTGGAACTTTTTCAGTATTAAAAATATACGACTGAAATGAAAAAAATACATCAGACTGTTTTTATTTGATTTGTTTTCATCGAATTAAGGTTAACGACACTGAAGCAAACCAAACCTTACATGGATGTACTGACTGTGATCTGTAAAGTTCATCAACACAAAACCTTAAAGTCTGGGTAGTGAAGCCGTTTGATGGCTTCTGTTGTTGTTCCTCACTTCCTGTCCCAAAGCCTTCAGTGACTCTGCTCGAACTAAACGGTTTTTCTTCTGTGTTCAGATCGGAGTCCCGCCAACAACGGAGGGCAGCCCTGCAAAAAACACGAACTCTACGTGAGCTTCAGTGACCTGGGATGGAAGGTCGGCTCTCAGCGTAACCTCTCTGACTCGTCATTTAGTTCAGTCTGTGGCTTCAGGCCAACGTTTTGTTTGTTCTACACGACTGTTTACTTCCTGCCGACAGCTTTGTGTCCCGCTGATTCTGATGGGTTAAAGTGTCACCGTGAATCTTAGTATTAATATTCCATCGACTTCGTTGATCCAACTGAGGACCCAAAATGTGAACATGATAGTAAAATAATGTGCATCTATCAGTCAGCTTTATAGAGAAATATCTCCTCCACACATCCCACTGTTTGTTTGTTTTTTAATTTTTAATAACCTTGACAATTTTTTTTTGTAGTATTTGTAGTATTCATTTTGTAGTGTTTTTTATTTTGTAGGATTGAGTACATCTACTCAAGCCCTGTACTAAAGTACAGTTTTGACTGTGTACTTTGAAATGTTCGACTGTTTGCGCAGCTCCATTCATCTGATCTGTGTTGTGTTCCTGTGGTTCTGTTCAGGACTGGGTTCTGGCTCCCACCGGATATTCAGCGTACTACTGTGACGGCGAGTGTTTTTATCCTCTGGGCTCCTGCATGAACGCCACGAACCACGCACTCATCCAGCAAGTGGTCAGTACAACCGCGCCGCCATGCGGACGTTTACTTACAGGGTTTACTACAGTGCTCAGAATCAAGTGTGGGATTCAGATCACACTCACTGGACTGCTGTGCTCCAGTACAAATGTGAAGTACTTATACTTAAGTTGAGTGTTTCCATTTCACGCCACTTCAACTCCACCACATTGTAGAGGGAAATGTTTCACTTATCTAACATGGAGTCCGTGAGTCGTTAGCAGAGTGATTTCCCCTCCAAACTTCTCAGGCCCGACGAGGTCAAGTTATCCAATATTTTACAAAAACAGCTGATTTTAATTAAGAAAAAAATTTTGTGCAGCAAAATGTTGTTTTTTTTTGTTTACTAGTTTTCAGATTTATCATGTGACCCTCTGGAGGATCCTGACCCCCAGGTTGGGAACCACTGGACCAAACACCCTAAGACAGCATGAAACCCTTTAGCATGAAAAGAGCCATTTCACCCGTTTCCCCCCAAGTTACAACCCACTCGGAGCCACAAAACCTATTTGACCACTAAACTGAAAGTAACACCACATATAGTTTCCTTAAACTTATGCTTTATATATACAAGAACTATAGTATGTTACTTTTAAAAAACGACAAATTTTTATTTTCCATTTTTTACAGCGCAAAACACCTAATTCTTTTGTACTTTGACAGAAAAAGACACTGGCACTTATACATTTACTTTCAAATAAAATAATATATAAGTGTATTAGTGCTGTGGCAACGTTAACGCGTTATCACATTAGAGCTGGACAAGTCAACGCTTAAATTAATTAACGCTGACAATTATTATTTTTTTATTTTATCGCGCATTAACGCAGTTTTTTAGTGAGCAAGTGAGCAACGGACTTTAAAAATAATTACTATCATAAAAACAGCGCGATAAAATAATTCTCGGCGTTAATTAATTTAACGCATACGTGATAATTATGCGTTAAATTGCACAGCCCTAAAATATATATGAGATAAAACAAAAGAATGTTTGCTAATTTCTCACCACACGTTAAGCATACCGGTAAGCCAGTTTTGTCAGCAGTAAAACCAATCAAATCTGTCCATGAGGCATTAAACGATCTATTTTTGTCTACAGCTTTTCTCTTCTTTGATTTGTCCACTGCTAGCTTACCGGCGGCAAAAGGTGTCGCAAACAGGACGTGACGGATATTTTGATCGACAAAATATTAAAATAAGTTTTACGTTAATGTCACAAGAGCACCCAAGTGTCCAAAGAAATAACTATTACAACTGTAACCTACTTTTTGAAAGTAGTCAATTATATATAATACATAATAATATGTTCTTCCGGCATATGATGTAGAGGTACAGGTAGTGCTTTTATTTCGAAGGAAGAGTCCGGAAATGGTGTTGCTGTTGGTATGCAGACGTTGTTAAAGAGTGCTAATAAACGGACGCAGCATCCGGGTTTTATTTTTATGATAGGAAGTATAGACGTATATAGATCGTTCTGTTGCACAACGGAAAAAAACACTGAACGACTAGAATGAAATCAATTTAAATTAAGTGTCCATTGTTATATTCACATCATTTTTTCCCCAAAATATGTTGGCCCTCTCTTAGCCACGGGAGCCACACAAGAGGGATGAGAGAGCGTACAGAGAGAACATAAAGCAGTTAAAACTCCAACTGCAGCAGTGAAGTGTTGTTCACACACTGATGATTTGTACTGCAGTATTCCTACATGTTCTACTGGTGCTGTTACTGCAGTGGAGGATCTGAGGGTCTCTCTGCTCAGTGGGCTTGTGTCTGTTAACTGGACGTCTCTGTGCTGTGGCAGGTCCACCTCCTGAAGCCTGACGAGGTCCCTAAGGCCTGCTGCGCCCCCACCAAGCTCAGCCCCATCTCCGTCCTCTTCTACGACGACAAGAACAACGTCATCCTCAAGAAACACCGCAACATGGTGGTCAAGACCTGCGGCTGTCTGTGAGAGTCCCACAGGTCCCACTCGGTCCTCCAGTCCGAAACCGGAACCAAACAAAATCTACACGGAGGATTCGCTCCCTGACGCGAACTCTGCAGAAACCTTTAATGTCAGTAAGGCGTCAGAAGTCTAAGCAGGCCTGCAGGTTGTGTTTGAGTGCTGATTTGGGATCAGTGACTTAATCGTTTTTTAATCAGTTTTTCCAAATTGAAAGAGTCAGAATCAAGTTGGTGTGAGCTCCTTCCAAATCAGCACTTAGAGGCTTAAAGCGTTTTAGTTTCGATGTTTTCTGGATCTTAATGTCCTCATCACGCAGCAGCTGAAGGTTATTTTGAATGAATGTGAGAAATTTGGTTTTCTAGGCGGATCAACTTTTAACCTGAAATATGTCATACAGGCTGAATGCTTCACATTTCTTCCTTCTCTCTAAGTACAGAATTCATGCAGAATACGAACGTTACGTCAGTGCATCAAGCTGGAAAACTGGCAGAGTTTTAGCCTTTCTGAAAAGCTTCAAACAAATTGTGATTTAGTCTCCACAGATTTAAATGGCAAATGACTTTGGATGGCAGGAGATGCCGTCAGTGATGCCTGATTTATCTGTTTATCACTTATGGAGTCTAAATGAAGAGGAAATGTCAAGTTGCATTGAATTAATAAATAATATTCATCGTCTCTTGACTTACAGTCACAGGACTGAAGAAGAAGACTGTCAAGTCAGCGTAAATAATCAAATTTAATCTTAAAGACGTCAGTCAGTCCTCTTTAACTCACTAAAATCAGATTCACAAAATCAGCTGAGAAGACGGGTCACATTAAATACATTGATCAATTTATTGAAAAGGGTAAAAAAAAAAAAAAAAAGTACAGTGAAAGCAAATTAGTGACATTTTGCCTGCTAGTGGAAAATGTTTCGATCATTTTTGCAGTTACTGAACAAATTGCTTTAACTCTCAGTCCTTTGGGGCTACTTAGAATTTCTTCAATCAGTGAACAACCAAAGTGACAACAGCTGAGGACATAAATGAGACGGTTATGTTAGACGAGTTTACCAAAAACTGTTAGCGCTTCATTTAAAAAAAAACAAATCTTGCTCTGGTTCAACTGAAGTGGGTCAAAGATGCTTTTATTGCCAAGACTGTGTTGGGAAACACGCCCCCAGGAGGACTAAAATGAGCACAATCACAGGGACTTGGAGGGAAGAAGAACACGCTGTGAGAGTCGCTGTGTGGCGTGAGGTGAGGTACTGTGGTGAGGCGTTACTGAGGGCGCCGCCGCCGCAGCAGCACAGAGGAGGCACAGCTGGACAAAAACCTCGAGTCTCCAAAAACTAGATTCAGGAATAAAAATCCTACATTTACTGTCAACAACCGTGAGTTCTGGAATTAAACAGAATGATTTAAGTCATCCTAAGAGGCCCATGATCAGGAAAAGTCTTCATTTAAATGTTCCACAGAGGGGACGCGCTGATGGCACCGAACGCCCTCTGCTCAAATGACTGGAGTTACGAAGTTTTAACCCAACAGCAGTGCCTCGTCCACTGTGGATGAGCGATGCAGTCCTCAGTTGGGGCTTTGAATGTGCCATCTATTCATCTGGACGACACGGTGATCAACCAGTACAACCAGCTAGCCATACATTCACAAATATTTGGTGGTATTTTCTTTACTGCCTCCTCACATCTCCACATCTTTAAACACCACATTACTTAATTCAGTGTTAGCAGGCAATCCTGCTGGTCCCCTCCCCCATTTGAAATAGCAAGGTAGTTGTACATAATAAATATAAAATGGGGTGCTGGTGTACTTCTGCCCCGTCGCTATTGGGTTTTTTTTTTCTCTTACAAGCACACATGTACGTACACAGCACATACACACATCCACCCCCTCCCTCCATCCCAACCCGCTGTCCAGGAATACTGACGGGTCCCCCCCCAGTGTTCGTCATCACCATCCTTCAGACACCGTGATTCAGCGTTTAGTCCGTGGTCATCGTGTATCTGGAAGTGACAGCGTTTGTTCAGTGTGCAGAAAGTAGAAGGTTAAAGTCTTAGTCTAAGTCTTGACTACTGTGTCTTACCCAGGGTTCTGGTCCTGTCCAGTCAGCAGTCCTTCATGCCTGAACGTCCGCCAGCTCAGGAGGCATGGGGGACTTGGGGTGTTTGCTCTCAAAATGCTGCTTGAAGGTCTTGGGGTCGGGCATCTGTGTCTGAAAAAGAAAGGGAATCGCAGCGTCTTATGAAACAAAAGACATTTTTCATAATGAATCACGTCTGCTTTTCTGTGTCAGAAATGACTGAATATCTTCTGACATTTCAAAGGCAAAACAATTCATCAAGAAAAACGTTTCACACATAACTGTCAAATGATCAAAATGTGTTTTCTGCTTTGGATTTCAAACTTCAGCCACATTAACATCAACGAGTAAGCATAATATATATTTATATATTTTTGAATTATCCTTTTTTAATTATTCCTACTTGACAAACATTCTTCCATGTGTCTACATTCTTCTGATGTCAGTAATGAAACATTTACTAAAAATCAAATTACACATCAAATCATACACCTGATAGCTGTGATGTCATCAAAGCCTCAGAGAGTACAGTAAGTATGGAACATTTTTATATTCCACTGTGGAAAAATCTCCGAGCTACACCTGAAGGTAACATCAGCATCCTGGCAGCACAGTGCTGAACTCACCCGGCAGACAGGGCAGGTGTGGACCAGTGCGGCCTTGGCTGCGGTCTTCTGGTCGGCGCCCTGAGCTTTCTTCTTCTCTGCTGCCTTCTTGGCGTTCTTCTGCTGGGACTGAATCTTCTGCTGCCCACGAGCCATGGCCCTCAACTTCGACCTGCAGGAATAACAAACACATTTTATGGTCAAAACCATAGACTGCAGCTGAGTTCCAACTAAGAGAAAACATCTCCGTGTGCAAAGCCTGGTCCTGAAATAAATGATTTTCACACTTTTGGCGTAGAAGAACACGACTGGCCTGCACAACCCAATCCAACGCCTTTGGAACAAACAGGAACACTGACCACAAGCCAGGCCTTTTTACCAAACACCAGTGTTGGACCTCATTCATGTTCCTGTGGCTGAATGAGGGCAAATCCCTGCAGCCAGGCCTCAAAATCTGGGTGAAAACATTCACTAAAGAGTGGAGGCTGGTGGAGCAGCACATTAATGCCTGTGGTTATGGAATGAGATGTTCGAATCAATTCATACTGTCCACATTTTTGTGCTCATTAAACAGTAATGCATTACAGGGTTCAGCAGATTTAATATTATAATCTATAACTGAACATCAGCACAGCCATGAATAGTAACATGAGCAGGAGGCCTAATCCTTGATGCACACTTAGTTTAGTCTGTACACTTAACACTAGAGAGGTCTAATACAACAACAACGCAATACATCGCTAATGGAGGCTATCTGAAGTATTGATTTAACTTTGCGGTGATTCTGGATGCTGTGCAGTCCACTGTTTAGTCTGGTCCAAAGATTTCCAGCTAACTATCACAAAAGGTAAATGCACGAAGAAAACCCCCACAAGTGCATTTCGGGATGTTTTGCTGTAAACATAACGAATAATCACTTGATGATCAAAACAATGTCTAAAAACTTTCTGTCAATAAACTGATCAATAAACCGTTTACAGTTCAAGTGCAGTTACATTTTTTTAAGCTATACCGATGTATTTCTGATCGGCCCACTTACATTAAAGGACAAATAAATATAAAGAATAAAAAGCACCACAAACTGCCGCTTCCACAATGAACCGATTAGTTTATCTAAAACTGATCTACAAGAACTGAACGTTAAAGCCTTCATGGTGGGTTAAACTGTAATTTAAAACTGTAATAAAAAATAAAATGGCCACTCAGTGGATCTCATCTCCATTTTTGTTTTTATAGTTTGTTCTTTATTCTAAATGCACCTTCAGCTGTGGCACTTTCGGTGTCATTGTATGGGTGAGCAACGGGTGTGCGATGACAACAAAAGCCATCTTATCTCCGAGCTGATTTTGTCCATTAATGTAAACAGGTCTTAGCGGCTGCAGGTGTAACAACCTTATATAACTCAGTATCTAATATAAGGGACCAGTTTCCTCCCAGAAAAATAAGGTTAATTATGATATAGCAATACTCAAGCAATTATTTAGAAAAACTGAATATTTTCAAGTCTCATTTTTGCACAAGATCATACGAGATCAACCGGTTAATCCAATGCTAAGCAAGACGTGGGCTAAAGGAAGAAAATGAATTTAAGCTAGCGCTGACTTTACTATGGACCGCTGACTTTGATCACAAATACAACTTGCTTAGGCCGGATGTTTGTAAGACTACTGAGGCCAATTCCACAAAGTTCTTTATAACTTTAAACTTTCGACGACACGACACTACAGCAGCGACTTTGACCAGCTAGCTTAGTTATCCATGTTGACCATCAAAACACCGCCAACATGCGTTTCCCATCAAGTCATCAAACTGGACAACAGCTTATTCAATGTTGACTGACTGTAAGGTATTAACTGGCTGCTTACCCCAATGCAGAGCTGACGTTGTTTCTAAATTGAACTTACTAAAAATAAGTGGTTTAATTGTCAGAGTCACCCGAACAGGCCTTTCACCAACATTGCTAACACTGCTAACTCAACTAGCTAGGGAAGCTAACACTGCATGTGACTCCGAGTTACTGCGCCACACGGTGTTGTTGGAGTGTAAAGAACACAGCTTCGAATACAGATCGCTCTTAGACGAAACTAAAACGACGTGTAAATGTTAGATAGTAACGCGCCTTTTTGTTTTCAGGCGGATTTACCTTCGAGATTTGTTCCTCTCTTCGCTCTTATGTCGGTCTCTTTTCTGAATGCCAGAGGTAACTTCAAAGAAGGTTTTTAACCGTCGCATCAAGTTAAAACCTTCCGTAGAGATGAGCGGCGCCCCCTGCCGGCCCGGAGCAGAACTGCACCTTTGTGATAGTGGAAAGTCGTTTCTTCAGTTCTTGTTTTTGATATATTTTTTTATCTTTTATTTTATTTTAGCAACCTTGTGAAAGTTGACAGGATAAAACCTCTCACCATGAAATTAAAAACTAACTGAATACCTAAAGTAATACATAAGATAATTTGGTCTATATGTCTGAAGATGTTGCAGATCTATCACACACTGTAGGGGAGCTGGTTTGTACATAAACCTCTCAATGGGAACTAACTTTGAAAGAGAAATGAAAGAAAGAGTGCACATAAAGTAAACACAGTTTCATCACTTTATTACAGTAAATGAGTCCATATCATACACACACTGAACAGAGACAGACTGTTTTGTGTTTCTTTCTCTCTCTTTCTCCATCTGGGCCTCCACCACATCAGTCTACCAGGACAGAATGACACCAAAGTTAACAGCATTACAAGTACAAATTAAATAAAATCGACATATGAACTCATAGAGATACAAGAATCTCCCTCAGTTAAAATAAGCGAGGTAATAATAACACACAACTGAGTTTTCAGAGAATCTAAGAGCACAAACAAGAGAACAATTTCTGAGATTCAATTTAAGCTGTCATTTTCCACGTTGCCTGACCACAAACACACACGCAGTCACAACACAAATGTCTACTTCTGACATCTTGTGATCATTAGCAGCAATTCTCAATGTCATACAGCACATAATACAAAATGCCCGAGTTGAGTACAAGCTGGATACCATGTGATTTCTAGTCCAACTTAGCACTGTAGCCAAGTCATTTTTCTCAATACTGCACAGTAATAATGTATTGCTATCCGTCACGACACACAGTCCCGTCCCAAAATTAGAACAATCAAGTATGTGGAAGGAAAAAAAAAGACACAAAAGTCTCACCTGTACCACCTATGGGCAAGAGGAAGTAAAGGGAACAATTTCACACAATAAAGTCTGGTCACAGATTTTGGGGAGTTCTACCTGCACAGGTGAAGTCTCCCATGAAGTCCCGGTGACTAATGGAACTGACACAACACTGTTTGAGAGTGAAGACTAAGAGTTGAAAAATGAAGAAAACCTGGAGTCAGGAAAAGGGGGGCTGCTCCTCATCTCTGCTTGAAGCTAGAAGCTCGAGGGTTTCTTCTAGTTTTAAAGCTGAAGCTTTGGGGCGTTTTTGAGCTCTAAGCTGACAATTTTAAGCCTGGGATCTGAGATCTGGGATCTGGTTTCAGCAGCTGAGTTCACACTGCAGTTGGAGTGAGTTTGTGTCCTCAGTCCTCCTGGTTACTGTGGGGTGGGGTTAATTGCGCAATTAAAAACTGTGGAAGGCCAAGAGGAAGCTGGAAACGCATGGTGGATCTGTTTGGACAGCGCGGGTCGGCAGGTGCACAACTTGTCTTTTCTTGGCTCAGTCCTTCAGATTTACGTCATCAGAGGTAACATCATCTTTAGGCGATTATATTTTCCACCCAACGAGAACAAAAACACAACATTTTGGAACATTCATTCAACAGTCAGGCGGTTCAAACATGGAGGACGGCTGAGTACCGATATTGTTAACAGCTACTTTACCATCTTCACTGGACTACGAGACAGAGAAAGAGAGAGAAAGATCACCAACAAATGAGTAAGCTGATTTTTTTTTCCTTTGCAGTATTTACATTTTGAATTGTGAAAAAAAGAAACTTATTTACAAAAAAATGCACAAACTGAAGACTGCTTCGTCAGCATGATGAAGGGAAATAAGATATAAACAACTCTGTAATAGGAAGTAAAAAGAGGAAAATAAAAATCAGTGATATTTACACGTGCTGTAAGAGAAGGAGGAGAGTGAGAGAGAGGAGGGGGGAAATGGCTTCTGAGATTTGGGAAGAGAAGAATCAGCCATGTTTGACCGCTCTCGCTGGGCGCAGCTTCTTCCACACCTTTTCATAGCCACAGAGAGTCTGACAGCTCTGAGTGTGACGCAGCCTGCGGAGTCAACCAAACACGCTGGTTGGACTCCCCGCGGCAAAGCAAGCAGAAGGGGGCCGACAGAAGCCCACAGGACTGGGAGTTTAGCACAGAAGCAGATGGGAGGAAAATCCTGGTGGGCAACAGAACGAAAAACGCTCTCCTCTCTCCTCGTATCAAATCAATGTGCAGAACGTGGTGGAATTCAAAAAGCATCAGGGCTCTCATTTAAAAAAAAAGAAGAAGGTTGAAACAAACATGGCTGCAGTTACAAACAGCGGGTGGAGGCATGGTACAAGAGTATCAAATATACTATACTACAAACTTTCAAATGGTCTGCACTGCTTTACTAAAACTCTGCGTCGCTGACTGCTCTAAGCCCTAAAACACTGGCTGTTCGGACTGCAGGTGGGAACACGGTCAGACACACAAACACGCACACGTTTGCGTACTTCTACACTCGAAGAGGACTGTGATAGTACATTCTGTGACCCATGACCCACAGGCCAACCTTGTGCTGACTCTGACTTTAAAACCAAGCCTCAGTCTCATGGGCTAACATTGAAATTAGTCCTCGCGAAGATAGAAGAAAAGGAACTGGCCTGCTCCGAGTTCACGTTCGACTGCTATTCACATTAAGGCTTCCATTCATCTCCTTTATGCTCGGTTTGTGTGTGCATGTCAGCACTAACGACCTGAAGCACACGTCCATTTGTCCTCTGGATTATTTTTGTTTCTACGAAGCTTCTGAGAAAACTTTACGTTTATTTCCACCGATAGAAGTACGGTTTGCTAAAGAAGCTGCCGGCTGTAAGTGACACCCAACTCTCGTCCAAACACAAATAAATAAATTTACATAAAGCATCTCCAACCTCCCCAAATCAAATTTAATAAAAATATTAAAACAGGAGGACCAACACTCACTCGTTTCCACGGAGGACACGAACATCGGGTCACGGGAGCATCTTTCAGCTGGCTCTTGGAGCACTTCACGGCCGATATTTTCCACGGGCTCTTAAAGGTTTTAGAGAGACACATTTATAGTCTTCTACATTAAAACTAGAAATCGATGCTGGCAAAAGGAGCCCGTCAGATCCTGACCGAGTACAAGTCAACAGGCAGAGCAGGAAAAAAGACAACAGGAAATTGTGAAGGGGAGCCATCAAGTAGCAACATTTACTGTGTTTAAATACATTTAAAAGCTTTAAATGAATAATTTATCTTAAAACAATTTTAAGACTTTTCAAAAGCAATCAGAGCTCCCCAAAAGCTTTGATTTCTTATTGTAATTGCGAGGTCCTGCCGCATTGCATCACCTTAAATACAAACAACAATTTTTTTTTAATTAAAAGATTGAATTCGAGCCAATTTTAGTGGCCCAGAACTTTACTTTCACTTGGCAGGCGGCTGCCGACGCCGCGGCACAGCAGCACGCAGGAAACGTGGACGTGAATCTGGTTATTCTCTTCAGCAAAAGAACAATTTAAGAGCTGAACAGAAAGCCAGTCGATCTCTGGTTCATTAAACGAGCGCCAATCCTCCACCCACGCTTGATGAAGGAACTACAGCGAGCCTCTAAGTTTCCTCCTGCTGTAACGCTCCTGAACGCGCCTCAGCGAGCAGACAGCCGTGATGCATTTACAGCTGCGCCGCGATGCCTCCAACTGACTCGCTTACACGCTTTGCTCACAGCTGGAATCGACAGGTGTGACAGTGAGGTGATGGAGAGGAATACTCCTCCAGATGTTTTTAACACAATTATATTTCCTCGAAAGCATCACTTCTGCCCTCTTTGGGTTAAAAAAATAAAATAAAATAAAATCCTGTGATCGATCCTACCCAGGTTTATATAGAAGCATGAACAGGAACATTTTTAAAGGAACATTTCACTCTTTTACCAGGCAAATCTCTCTGGAACAGGAGACAAACGAGACGCGGTGGTCATTTCCAGTCCAGTGTGTCACAATGCAGCCACTGGACGTGACTCATGTGAGGGGTGATCTAATACACCTCCAACCACACAGGGATAACTGCTACTTGGTACTGATGAGTTTCTACACTCTGCCTGCCGCTGAAGCAGGTGAATTACCAAGACTCACTTTAATGTTTCATTTAGAAACAGCAGCCTGGACTGTCACATTAATGTGGCTGGAGGATTTAATTTATCGGTCCCAGCTTACGCTCTGCCGCCCTGAGAAGAATAAAATTAACCCGATGACCTGTGCAGGACCAGCTCTGGTCCTGGTCAGGCAGTGAACAAGTCACCCCTTACTAACAGGGATGCAAAAACACTGAAGAATATAAAAAAATAATCTGAGGCGGAAGAAAAAAACTCTATAGAGATAAAATGTGTGATCACGTGATGTTTTCAATCAAATAAATAAACACAAATATAAAGAAGAAAAAAGAAAAAAAATTGATTAAAAAAAGGTTATATTACAGAGGACCAGCCCCCACTTTGAACCTTCACACACGACCCGAGCAGCTGACTGTGCGTGTGTGTGTGTGTGTGTGTATATAACAATCGCCTGCTGTAGTTTCAACCCTGGCAGCTGAGGAACTTTTGTTTGTTTGATCAATGCAGTTACTGTACAAAAACAGATCATCTAAGAGGAGAGCAAGCAGCATGGAGGAAGCAGTAGAGAGAGAGAGAGAGAGTGTGTGTGTGTGTGTGTGTGTCTGAGGTAAAGGTGAGGCAGACAGGCAGGCAGGTAAGAGGCTGCTTCAGATGCTGTTCAGAGATCCTGGTACCGAACTGTGCTGAGATGAATCTGAACCGGTGCCATCTGGAGGACAAGAACAAACCAAGCATTAGACAAGATGCTGCACGACCCTGAAGACGACAGGATGGACTCACAGCTGCAAACAAAAACGTGCTCTTTAATAAAAGTATTTCAACGTGTTCCGCTTTTATGAGAGAAAAGGCTTCAGATTTCAGATCTTTCCTATCTTTGGAGCGACGGATTCTGACTGTGTTGCACATCTTTAACAAAGTCTTTTTCTGAACTCCGCTGGCTGATCATAACCAGCGCCTCCTTATACTTCAGCCAATAAGGTTTCTTTTCAGTACGCATTTTTACTGGACAACGTGTCCAGCATATCACATCAGATTAGCTCATGCCTAACACTGCCATCTTGTGTCAAAACTGTGTTCCAGCAAAAACATCCTCAGCCCACCGACCTGAACACAAGCGTTTACAGGTACTGAACTGCTCAGTATTTTTTGTAATTTTAATTTTAATTTTTAATTTTAACAGCATTTAAAATAAAATTCTAGTGAGAGGAACATGAGTTTCCCACCGTGGGTGGAAGCAGCTGCGTGAGAACGAGCGTGAGGCGGGATGAGGGTCGAGTTCAGCTGGGGCTGGATTGACAGCTCTGCAGAAAACAAAAGAGGAAGTTTTTATTTAGTGATGAGTCATACATGGAGAGGACAGTGCGACACAACAAGTGAAAGGAAAAGGTCCCAGTGTTGGTCCAAAACAAACCGAAAAACAACAACTGATGGTATTGGGCTAAACACATGGTGATGAATCCATTGAGCTCGGACACAACTCCCTACTTCACACAGAAATGACTTATTTGGAAAGACACAACATGTCAGAGCCGCTACTGACTAAACCTGAGCGTGTGTGCACCTGTGGGGCTGAAGTTGAAGAGCATGGGCAGCTCTCGGCCGCTGGGCAGTCGCGTGTTGGGCTGACGCAGCTCGTCGAAGAAGGCGTGTGAACAGGCCTCGAGCGGGGAGAACCGCGACGCCGGCGTGTACTCCAGCAGCCGGGAGCAGAGAGTGATGGCTTCCGGAGGGGTGCGAGGTTTAAACACCTGAGGAACGAGAAGAGCTTTACTTTAGAGGCCACATATCCACCGGGAGTGACAGCCACACAAAAACAGCACTGTAACAGTCTGTGGGACTTTTCAAGACAGAAACGACCAGTTTCATTCAGCCGAAGGACCCAAAAGAAGGAAACTGGTTAGACCGTACCAGTATCTGAGATTTTATTATCTACTGGAGGTCAGCGAGAAGCTCTGATGTTTTAAGTATTGGAGCAAACGTGTGATAAATGTAGAACATGAAGAAGAAAGAAAAGACAATCGGCAGCTGTCAGTTATGGAGGTGTTCTGCCTCTGGAAAAAGCCTTTTTGGAGTAGAAAGCTATCTGCTTTGAAGTGAACGCTGAAGGGCCACGTCTCTTGGTTTTACGTTTTTGTTTCTGTACTCTTAAGGTGTCAGGGTTAATCGACTCTCAGGAAGAGGACACTGAAACAGCTCGCAGATTTAAATAGACTGTGTGGGCAAGCGCACATCCACAGGTTTTCTCTCTTGCTTCGTTTTGTTCAGGATAAAGTCTCTTTTTGGAACAAATGCCTCACTAGAATAAAGCTTTGGTATGTATAAATACATTCAGAAGATAAGTAGAATTGTTCCAATTAGAAATCTGCACGTTAAGTCTCATAATGTATGCAGGAATAAACATTTCAGTGTTGCCCACAGACTGACTGTAACTGTGGCAGCCACACTGAAATACGTCCATTTGAAATAAATAAATTAATTTAGCTATTTCAAAAGGTTATTTCCATACCATCTTATAGTGTTTACTCACAAACTACTTCTTTAATGTGCTCACCTTTCTTTTCGCTTTCGGCTTTCTTTCAGAGATGATGTGCTCTCACAGATAAAATAAATAAATAAATAGAATAAAGAAAAGGTGGGAGGGCAGCCACAATGAATGTGTAGGAAGCTCTCCCTTATAGCGACTTTTATACAGGTCCTTCTCAACATTTTCCACACGCTGACAATTCTCAGTTCAGTCTAACTGTACATGCTCATCCAGACAGTGCAGGCCCAGCACACAGGCTGCTGTATGTCCTCAGGTATTGATTTACCTTGGTCCATGGATGGGCTTTGATCTGAGGGAACTTGAATTCTGTGTAGTTTGGGTTCATCTCTCGGATTTGTTCCCTTGTTGGGGTTCCAAGTACCTGAAAATAGACGGAATGGAGGAAGATGAGCAGGATTCACAAGAGGCCATAAAGGACCGAATGGGATTATTCTTGTAGGCTTTTACAATATCAGTACAAAACAAAGTGTGAGCACATCCACCGGGACAAACAAAGTTAACATCTTGTCACAGAAATCTCTCCTGCTGTGATTAACTCAGTCCAGCAGCACACAGACACCTGAGAGAAACACTCACCTTGATAATCTCCACTAGCTGATCGACCCCACTGTCTCCGGGGAATATGGGCTGCCCGAGCAGCAGCTCAGCCAGCACGCAGCCCGCTGACCAGATGTCAATGTTTGCTGTGTAGTCTGTGGCACCAAAAATGAGCTCCGGGGCGCGATAATACCGAGAGCAGATATACGACACATTTGGTTCTCCGCGGACCAGCTGCTTGGCGCTGGGGAAACACAAGACATTGTTAACCTAGCAGTGTGAAAGAGTTGAACATACAAAACAAGACATTAAGAGGTAGGCTGAGAGCAGACGTACTGAATACAACGCGATAACACCACTGGGCTGTTTAAGCAGAATACCCCACTGGAGAACAGATAAAGATCAGCTTAATTCTGTTCTGTCTATGCACAGAAAAATGCTTCATCTCTTGACTTTTGCTCTTGTTAAATCTTTGATCTCTGTGTGAGAGAGGAATCCATCTGTTCATGCAGCTCACCTGCCAAAGTCACACAGCTTGAGGATGGCGGTTTCTGGGTCGACGAGCAGGTTTTGGGGCTTGATGTCTCGGTGACACACGCCCTGGGAATGGATATAAGCCAGACTGCGAAACAACTGGTACATGTACACCTGAGGAAGTCGCAACCAAAGAACAACACAACGTAAGCTCTCGACAAAATCAAAAACACAACAGGGTGATGTTTCACACTGGTGGTGACAAGTTAAGAAACAATCATTCCCAAGAAATGTCTTGGTAGGTAAAAGAGGAAAACTTACCTTGACGTATATGATAGGAATGATGCTCTTGGCCTTGTTAAAATGCCTGGCAACCCTGTAGACCGTCTCAGGGACAAAGTCCAGCACCAGGTTGAGATAAACTTCATCCTTCTGTGCAGCACAGGACACAGAGAGTGAAATCATTGTGTTTCAGATACGTGTGATTTAATATAAGTTTACAAGCCCTGCTCAAAGCACACATACTGTTACTGTTGTGTTACGAGACAAAGCTTTCATTTAACTTAACTCATACAGAGAATCTTGTTCCCAGTGACTTTCTGCAATGTTAAAGTGTTTCTGTATTTGTCCGTTGAAGAAATGGATTGCTTTCCTTTTTAAAGGTTGGATATGTTTTATGCTGCATCTGAGTAATCTTATCTTTCCTGTGCATGCACCATTTCCTCTGTTTCACTGTAATCTGAAACTACGGTGGTACTGTGAGATAAGAGTGTGTAAACACGGTGACTTGTTAGAGCGTGATCGGTTTTTCTGCACGAAAGAATTAGGAAAATAAAAGAGGAAGGGAAAAAAAAACATGACGTACCTTCTCACCACTGGAGTAGAAGAAATAACGAAGTCTGACAATATTGCAGTGATCCAACTTCCTCATGATCTGTAGCTCCCGATTCTGCAAAGACAAGGAAACACACGAGCGTAGGTGAGAGCTCATGAAAACACAGCAAGCATGAGAAGAACTTTAAAAGGCAGGGAAGCCTTACACACATAGAAGGATGGCATATCACATAGCATAGCCCTACCTTGAACCTCTTATCCTGCAGAACCTTCTTAATTGCCACCATCTCTTGGCTGTCGATGAGGCGAGCTTGGTACACCACACCAAACGACCCATTGCCAATCACCTGCAAGGTGTTCACAAAAGAGGAAACCATCAGACACTTTCCCAGCTCATGTTCATTTCCACTGTCGAAACCAGTGCAACCTGTTGCAAGCAGCAAACTGTGATGTTTGTTTTGGGGGAGGAGTTTTTCCTGCGTGATCATAAAAGTTGTGCTCATCAATGGACACCAAAGTCTGCTAAACTCCAGTGACTGCATCAAATAATTTCCTTTTACACACAGCCACAGACACTGGGTCTGACCAGCAGCAACAGTCACTGGTTTAATTAAGTTATTTTTAACTTCAGAGGCAAAATGACCAAATGCATTAAATAAAAATCTTATCTGAACATCTGTATACTAGAGCAGGGATGATTAGTTGATTAACTGCTTAAAATTGAAATTAATCTTGCCATTGGGCAATTTTCTTTGAACAAAAATGCCCCAAATTCACAGGCTCCACCTTAAATTCAGATTGCAAATGTGAGAAAACACTCTGGAAATTAACAAACTGATAATTAAAATAATCATAAGTTGCAACTCGATTGTACACAGAGTGTAATTAGTAAATGCTATTAGAAATGTTTGCATGTGTCAATAATATCACAGTACAGCTGTGATATTACAACCCAACATTATTAAAACAATAATATGACAATAAAAATATTTGTTTAATATTACACCGTTGCACAACCTTTACCTGCAGCAGAAATTAAAAACAATGACAATGTTTCTGATAAACCAGTGCCATAAGACTATTGACTTAGGATTTGTGATAAATGAATGTGCATTCACTATGACAGAAACATTAAGTTACCTGAGAAACAATAAAAGGAACCACCAGAAGGAGCTGCAAAGGTACTAACAAGTCTTTGAGTTAATGAAACTGTCATTAATCTGTGACTGACACATTTATGTCACATTTTCAGATGGCACACAGGCCAGAAAGCTAACAGAAAGCTGGCAATAAAGCCGTAAACCTGAGCCATAAATCAAAATAATTACAGAGCCACTGGTCATCAACAACCACACTAACTTCAGCCACATATACTGCAATCACTGTATGCAATGCGGCAATAGAGTTAGAAAGTTAATAATGAAGCCATATTTCTACATAAGGACATTGTTAGGGCTTGGTTTTACTTCCTTGCTTACCTTGATGTCAGTGTAAGATACTTCCTGTGGGCGGTCCGGTCCCTGGCCTGGCGTGGCCACAACCGTCGTCACTTTCCCACTGTCTCCTAAGGAACAAACAGGAACAGGGTCAGTGTGAGGTGAGAGGATATAAGAACACAATGTCATAATTCAGTCAATGTACCAGCAGAACATGGGGAAGAATAGGGACATCAAAAGCCTTTTTCTTAATCTCTTCTATCTCTGTGTGAAGTAAAACGTCGTTATTGGCTTTACTGAGCTCAAACTTGTATACTGATATTATAAAAAGGATTACAAATGGGCTGTTTTATGACCATCTCCTTTCTACAAGAGGTCATAATAAGAAGCCACTTAATAGCATAACAAAAACAATGTCACCGACATTCAGCCCAGGACATTTGCCACAGCCTGCCTTCACATCTGGGCTGTCTCTCCGCTGACCGTTTGAATATTTAGGTTAATGACAGCCAAGTGAGTGGATGTCAACTTTAAGAAGCCTCCAAAGACAAAGAAAGAAATGGCAAAGTCCATGTTCAAGACACTCTGACTAATTAAACTGGGAATGAGCCCAAAAATAGGCCAGTCACATTTTTTCTGTCCTGATGAACTGTTTTAAGAGAAAACAACCTTCCATTAATACCATACAGTGGCATCATGCTGCACGGGTCAGCTGCACACAAGAAGCACATAAATCAGGTATAATAACTTGTAGTGTGTACCTCTGTAGCATGTCACTAATTTACTTTCACCTCAGAGACAGAGGCTTTCACAAGGTGATAAAGATGCCGCCCGAGTACAAATCTCTTGTCGTGTCTTTCGTATTTTCAAAATGGACTTCACGGTTCACGTGTCACCATCTCAAGTGTGGTCAGAATGTCTGTGGTATGAGAAAACCATTGGAGCTTAGTGTGAGGCCATTACATTAAAGCCTTTGCAAGAGATTTTCAGATTTGTCTCAGAGTCTGCACTTCAAACCCAAACATCGACTCGTTCCACACAGTCAGAGAAAGTAAGACTGTGAATCCGGCTCATAGTTCAGTGAAGAAGGCCACCAAACGCCTCTCAGCCAAACAGTCACTCACACTAGAGGAGGTTCCTTCAAAATGAAGGCTACATCTGACGATTATCTTCATTGCTGATTAATCTGCTGTTTATTTTCTCAGTAGGTAAGTTATTTGGTCTAGAAAATCTCAGAAAATGGTGAAAAATGTCCAACAGTGTTCACCAAAGCCCAAAATGATGTCCTCAGAAGTCCACAAGCCAAAGATATTCAGTTTAGCATCACAGAGGTTTGATTGTTCACTGTGCAGCTCATGTTATCGTCTCACCAGTGGAAAAGCACAAAGCTTTTCTGTTTCCACGCAGCCTGAGTACAAAACTGTAATCAGATGTGCTTCAGCAGCATAGGTTGATGACAACCTGTTAACACAACCATACTGATAAATAACTTGATAACTCCCCCCAAAAAACAGACTTTTCTTCTCATCTTCTAATCTGATCTTCTTTTAGCACTTTTTCTATCTGGAAGCCAAATTTGGCTAATTTGTTTTATCAACTGAGGTTTGCTTGAAGAGGCTTCTCGGTCTATCTGAACCCAAGCGGGCCGAGAGGTTTAAGATGCAGATCACGAACAGCAACGTCCCCGGTCTGACTCTGGCTCTGGACTTTGAGGCATGTCTCCTCAGCTACTGTCAACTCTTCTGATTTAAGATGCTATATATTTTTTTAGTCTAGCTGAAACATTTGTTAAAAGATTAAGAATATGTCTATACTGACGGAGAGGTTTCTGTGGATCATGTGCTCTCATTGCGCCGTCACCCTGACCATGTCCACATACTTAATGTTTTGTTTACCAGTAAGACAAAGCACTTATTGATATGTCCCTCTCACCACCAGGACTGCATGTCCTGGTGCTCTTGTATGTCCACGTCCATGCACACACAGCAAATTGTCCTCATCCAATAGGCACGCTGACAATATCTGTTACAGCTGAAACAGCGAGGCTTGCACAGTGACCGGGTCGCTGGGTTCTCCTTCTAGACAGGAAGGAACACACACACGGACGCATGTACACACACACACACACCTCCAGGTTAAAAGTAGGACAGCTGGTTAGAGGATACGTTCATGCCCACTGTCGACGCTGCTCCTCGTCTTGCATGTTTCTAGCTGATGTATCATCCAGTACGGCTGAAGTTTTCAGAGCTCTTACCCTGCCATTCATTTACAGTGTGAAAAACAACATAAACTCAAAACTTCCCAGAGGTCAATAATCTATGATAATAAAAATGACGCCTAACTCTGTGTGTGTGTGTCACACTCTGCTTCCTGCCATTCACAGAAGGAAACTCAAGTCTCCAGGAGGAAATACTGCCCTAAAACGTGCAAATTTTCACATCCATGTCAATTTAATACCTGCTTTTAAACTCAAACAGCAAAATGAAACATTAGAATTTCCACAAACTATTCTCATCGATGCATTAATCAGCAGACTGTACATGTTAATGTCTGTCCTCAAATGAACTCCACATTAAAGCAAAGTTGCTTCAAGAGAATTAAGTTTACCTTATTAATATGCAATTTAATGCAGCAAGATCTTCCAAAATGTAACCAGGTCATCCATTTTACAGGGAGAACCTCTGGAGGAAGCGTGAGATTTCTATCAATATCTACTGGTTGGAGTTATTGTGCTCATGTGACAGTCTACCATAAACACACAGTCAACACAAAACAATTTCCACATCCCAGTGGATCTTCGTTATGTCACTCAGTCAACACTGAGCTGCTTTAAATTGACATTTAACAATACGGTCAGATCACCAATCCTATGTTGGCCATATGATTCTGATCCTAATGGTCTCTACTGTTTCCCAAAGACATAACCATGATTGTCCACATTGTTTCTGTCCTGTTTAAGAGAAAATCCACCATAAAATAGCCACATTTTTCTATAGTACATCATTACTCAGTTTAATTTGAGAATTTGAGCATTTCTCTTTAAGCTGCGAAGAGACTGACCATGGTGATGATGTCACCCACAGACAAATCCTGGAGCTGCTCCACAGACAGTGAATAATGGAACAAGTACTTGGACACTGTCACAGCAGCTGTGGTAATTATACTGGGATATGGGACGTTTTCTGATTTGTGGCAGTGAGCCCTATTTTCAAATCCCCTTGGCTATAACATCCTGGTTGTAACACAGAGTAGACCAATAGACAAAAAAAATGAGCACACTAATTCACTATTTGTGGACCAACTCCAACAGCATCACACCATCAATTGCCAAGGCCACATGCTAATTTCATATGTTAAAAAAGAAAATGATACTGTTGCACACAACATTGCGCATATCTCAGTGTAACAAAATATATATCAACAAAGTTATATCACACTGAAATTGTTAATTACATTGCATTCCAGTCCACTGCCATCACCTTATTCTCTCTCTTTCAATGGCAGCCAGGTGTCAAATACTGCATGCATACTCAGACTGCCCATTACAAAGTTACTACTACCTCAACAAGTACATATGTGGGTAACAAACTTATCACTTGGACTACCAGTCACTGTGGCCCATGAGGCAGATGACCAGTAGATATATCGTTATGCTCACATTCAGAGTAGAGGATATGACATTCTGGAGCAAAAACAACAGACTTCCAGCATGAGGAGCATTAAATGGAAACCTGGCCTTTCGTCAAATATCTTCTAATGATGCTCAAAATGTCACATATCACTGGTTGGTATGGAAACACAACATCCTTAGATAAAAGTTCAGGCTTTAAGTTTACCAGTAATTCAAAATGTCCAAACACAACAGCGTTACAAATATCTGGCTAACTGTGTTGAAACAGCCTCCAGGACTCCCAACCCTGACAACATATCCATCAATCAGCCAGCTGAAGGCAACATTTGGCCTTCAGCTGGGCCTCAGGCAGCGCGGCTGAGGGACAGTCAGAAAACAGGGGTCAGACTGACTGAACTAGAGATGACCTCCCCATTCGAGCTCCAATATCAAAGTCATACACCAGTGCCTGCTAATGGATGATAACATTTGGATTAACACACATGCGCATGCATGCACACGCACACACCTCTCTTCTTACTCCTGTCACTACGATGATAAAGGAGCGTACGATAACTCCATCTCAGACAGAGGAAACCCACTCCCTGGCATCTCAGCAGACAGCCCCGCACTTGTGCTGGATGTGCATCACTGGCATCCTCCGGGCGTCAGCCACCTGCTGCTAAGCCTTTGCCCCACGGTTGACCTTGGTGAAAAGGCAACTTTCCATCTTGACCCCCAGCCAGGCGAGCCAGACTGTCAAATGATGCCGCACTCTTCACAACACCCAAAAACGAACCCTGAATGCAGCACTTAAGCGTAGGTATTTGAGTCTAGCTTGATCACAAAGAACAACAGAGCCCGTTTTACTGTTCACTCACACTGACCACAGTGAATCAAACAGATCCTCGCCTTTCACATCTACTTTAGTCTGATTATTTAGTTATTTAGCTGACGTTACACAGGGTGAAAGTGGTGACCAGCGAGCTGCTTAGTTTGAAATGGGTAAGGCTAAATACACCTCATCCGCCGGGGAACTAGTAACATACATAACAAGTGGCTAACGTTAGCAGTAGAGCTAGTTAGCACGCTAGCTAGTTGGTTACCACTACAGGGGAGCGACAAAGACTTTTCCCCTGGTTGTGACACATAACGCCCACATAACACTGCGCTGTACTTTAAGGTAAAACCACTGAATGAAATCTGTCGGCTAGATAACCAATAAGGACTTACTGGTAAGCTTAAGGTTCGAGCATCCCGATGAGCTGCTGCCGGAGGCCTGCGGGACCCCGGACTTTCCTGTGCTGCTCCCCACGGCAGCGGCTGATCCGCTGGACACAGCGGCGGTTCCTGGCACACCTGGCGGCTCAGCAAACGAGCTGGTCCTGGGCCGCCCGCTGCCGCTCATATCTCTGTGCAGGGGTCAGGGTTATTTTTTCACTATTTTCAGCTACGCGACTATTTATTACGAATACCCGACAGCGGATAATCGTGGAAAGACACAGCGAGAAATACCGCTCCCGTTGCCGCCGGCGTCTGGGCTGATAGCTGTTGCTAGACACCTAGACACAGACTCGCTCGCAATGCCACCTGGGAGATGAAGTTCGAAGTAGCTGTTACACAGGTTCGCTTCCTCGGCTTTCACAAATGAAAACAACTACAAATTTAAAATGACTTAACAGTGGCAGTAGGCCAGAGAAAGAGCAACAGTAGACCTATATATCACCATAAAAATTAAAGGCTTAACATGTCTGAGAGGACTGAAGAGGAAATAATTTGTAAGCCCGGAAAGCTGTCAGGGTGGAAACGTGTACAATGTACGGAATTAAATGATGTATGAATTTAGAACTGCTGAATGCCTGATTCAGGCATGGTGCTCGAGAACTTCTGTTTGTATTCAGATGAAAATACCAGATAAATCACTAAATTTGTCCTGTTACTGGCAAGTTGCCCACAACCTTATTCTAATAATACACAGGTTATTTATACACTGCGTACAGATTAATAAAACACTTTGTAGCCTCAGTTTCAAAGCTGCTAATGAGAATTTTTACTTGAAAAATTAGGATAAAAATTACACTGAAATGACACTCCAGAAAAAAAAGCAGCTCAGTTCAGCATTTTTTGTTATTTACATTTTTCAATTAATTTGTAATTGAAGGCCTTATTTAATATAATCAATAACATAAACATGTCTTGCTTGGTGGAAACAACATACGTAAGTGCTGACTGATACAGGCCTCTGTGACTTTGTGATACTGAAGTGAGCAGGCTGTTGTCATTTCTAGGTTCTCACAGGGTTTGTGCTGATACAGAAGGCGCTCTGACCAGGCCCCCTTACCTTAACCCACATCTCACCCAATATGACCTGAATCTGAAATGCTTCTCTAATCCATTAAGCACTCTTAACAATGAGATGCCTGATAAAGGCCAGATGGAGAAGTACACACTGTATGTTCCAGGGATTTGGGAAACTTTGCTGGTGGGCTAAGGTGGCTGCATCTCTGGATCCTGTTTTTCATGTGAGGATGAATTTGTGTCATTTTTGCCTCTTTTCCAAAGCCGTTTAGTCAAAACATAGCCTGCAATAAATCACAAAGTAGAATCGAAATCATTTGGCACCTCCTCTGAGTGGACTGATAAACAAGACATACAATTCAGTCAGACATTCAAAAATTCTAAAACATTAGACAAAAAGACGGATGTGAAATAAATTCAATGATATCAGACATTGTGTTAGATCTTTAATATTTTCAATATTTAGTTTTTTTGTTGTTGTTTAGAAATATTGCACATGGTCAACATGCCTGCTTATGAGATAACACTCACTTCGCTCATCCTAAAATTCCTTCTCCAAAGTAAGGACAGTTTATTTTTAAGCACAATCATACAGTGTACACGCATACATGTGTGTATGCACATATGTCTGTGTGGGTGTGTGCACGCGTCCATGTGATTGCACATGCATGCAGATGGACACTTTACAGCCCTAACCCCAAAGAGATGTGAATTGATAGTCTTTTATCACCTGTGTATTTATATATATATTTATATATGATATATCCTGAATATATATTTCATATATATCCTGAATCAACTGGGTTTGATAACAGTCAAGATGGCGGACAAAATAGTCATGATGACTATAAAAATACTGTCTCTAGAGCAGAATGTAGGATACAATGAAAAATATACTATTGATAATGTTGCTGTGTGGAGAAAGAACAAGAGGTTGGTCGTGTTAAGACACTACCTGCATGTGCCAAAACATACACGCACACCCAGACACAGACCTAAATGCACATATATGGAAATACCGGTATATATATTTTTTCAGACATCCAACTGTATACAGAGAAACAAAAGAGATACCCATAATAATAACTACCCCCACTCTTCACCACGGAAGCAAAGAGCCAAAAAGTGCTATTCAAAAATTGTCTTTGACTTTTAGTAAGTTATACCCTCTATCTTTTCAAGAATAACAATAATTGTGTGATTCTTTTTTGTTTTGTTTATACCATAGTTAAAGATAGTATCACAACAGCTCATTCCTCTCACTGACTGACTGCACTGATTTAATATCTATGGCACAGAGCCTTCCCCAAGGAAACAAAATAACCCACCCACTTCCAAAAAAATAAATGTCCTATTGCACCATTTGACGAGAAAGGATAAAGTGTCGAGAAGAGAGGGAAGAGGGGAGGGCTCCAGAGACTGCCCTCCAGGGCTGGTCTAGGATCTGCTTTCCCTGAACTAACCCTAACCAGAGCCATCCTGAGCTACATAGCGCTTGACCCGGGACCAGTGCTTAAGGGCACTTTCTAACAACGCTTGAGGGGTCGAGGGAGACGGGGGCAGAGGACTGAAAGGTGGGAGAAAGCAGGGAGGACAAAGGGAGGAAAATGTGGTTGATAACATACGGAACAAGGTTATTATTTTTTTTTCTACTAAAACAATCTCTAAAAACAATACTTTCCTGATTTTACTTGCGGCGGTCCCAGACGAGAGGGGCCGCACAAATTGTGCAAACACCTGATTTCTGCGTTTTACAAAACGACAAACACCCCTGCTCCCCCACTTCTGTGTCTGGTGAAAAATCGTAGAGTAGGGAAGGCGGGGAGAGAACCGCCCCAGGTACAATTAAAAGTAGGGGGTGGGGGGCACAGACTGATTTTGTCCCCTTCTTTGTCCAAAGTTTTTGTTTTTTTTGTGATTTTTTTTATGCTGGAGAAGAAACACAATAGAGCCACGAGAGAAAAACAGGCCACGGTAAAACTGGTTATTTCCACTGCAACGATAACGAGAGAAAGCAACATTATATCCACTGGGAGATTCAGAGAAGTTTGGTTAAAATTCTACCTTTTCTCTCTGTTGGTAGGCTTGTCACATTGTTGATGTCCTTATTCGCTGTTATTATCTGTCTTCCTATAGCTGAAATATGAATGTTCCGTCCGATGAACATCATCCGGTTTCTTCTTCTGCCTTTTCTCTGTGCTCTGTTGGGAGCCAGTCAGTGTCGAACTTAACGTTGAATCTTCAAAGCCTCGCAACCAGTAGTCTCTTTACATAATCTCTTTATGGTGCCTGTTCACACAGGTTTTGGGGAGGGCGCCCCAACAGACATACAGACATATATAATCAGCTCCCGCCAATGAGGACTCAAGCCTTTCATAATGGCAATAACTAAAGGTGCAAAGATTGGTCACACTACATCCCAACTCCTTCTTTGTGTTTTTCAGGAGCGAATAAATTTCATGCTTTCAGTTTCTCTTCTCACTACAATCACTAAGAACTGTGCAGGCCAATGGCTTGGTCAGACCAGGGTTGACTATGTTCGTGTACGAGTGCTCACACTGCACAGATGTGTCCATACACTGCGTGTGTGTGTGTGTACTGTATATGTGTGTGTGTGTGCTGTCTGTCTTGCAGCATCGAGGGGCTGTGGAATATTAGTGGAGGTCGTTGGGGTTGTGTTTGTGTCCCGACCACTGTGCTGAGGAGTGGAAGGGCGAGAAGGAGGTCAAGTCAATGGCATCTGAGGGCTGGCTGGCTGGCTGGCTGGCTGGCAACAGCAAACTGCATCTGCACAATAAGTGACAAAGTGCCTTTGTGTGTCATGGTCCTTGGTGGCGGCTCCTGGGGACTGCCAACCAAGAGTAACAGTCTGATTTGGTGAGAGTGTGTGTGCGTGTGTGTTTTTTGTGGGATCATGTGCATGCTGGAGATTACGTATGCACCATGTTTTGCATGTGTGTGCCAGAGAGATAGAGAGTGTGTACCACAGAGTTTGTGTGTGAAACTACAAACTACTGTTCAAATGTGCTGAGAGCAGACCTGGGCAAAGTGTGAACTGAAAATGTTCTGGATACTTGTGGGAAAAAAAGGAAAACAAAACTACAAGAAGCACTTGACTCATCAAGACTTGCATGTGATTTGTCCACTTTTGAGGCTGTTTAGACGAGTCAAGCGCACCTTAAGTAGTTTGAATATTTGTGACCAGACTCAAATGTATTCCTGCCCAGGTCTGGTGGAGATTAGCGCCAGAACAGATCCCGTCGGAGCCACTCATAGTACTGGTTCAACGCATATAAGAACATTCTGCGGGGATTACACACTCCCCTCTCTCTCTTCATCTTTTCCTTGATTTTCCCACTTTGTCATCCTCTCCAGCTTAGGATCCTTCACTTTTTGGCTCCTCTGGGCTCCGGCCTTTGTCTCCTTGCTGCTCTGCCCCTGCATCCTCCCGAGCTGATTGATTGAAGGAGGCGCTTTGGGACTGGGCAGGGTTGGTTTCAACTGACCCTCCAAGCTCGAGGGCTCCGGGCGTGGCCGTCTGCATGATCTTCTGACGGACTTCGCGGATCTTAAGCTGAAGACACACCTTGGTGGGGAAAGTATCCGAGTAGCGTGCCTGGAAGGCAGCAGTGGCCTGAGCTGGAGAGGCAGAGAAACAGGAGGGAAACAGGGAGAGAGAGCAGCTGTTATAAAAGCTCCTCGGTAAAAAGAATTACTACATATCTTATGTGATATTTAGTAAGAGAATAGGGAATACTAAGACTCCAACTACTACTGATGGCATGTAGTTTTTTGTATTTATTGAGCATAATAATAAACTTATTTTGTGTTCAGTTAAATTATTTAAAGCCAAAGGATGAGTTATAAGGAATATAGAGGAAAAAGGAAAGAGAGGAGAAAAGACTACAAGGTGTCTAGAAAATATAAGGTATTTACTAATTAAGCCACATTTTAACCCTCAGGAGTCGACAGACGCGCCGGCGCGTCCTTATCACAAGACCACTTTAAGACCACGTAGCTGCAAGACGCAGCCTCGCTGAATCACAGTTTTGTTTGTGTCGAAAGTGGGCACTTCAAACTATATACCAGTTTTTAAATTTTGTTGATATGTCAAGTAAAACCCGAGTTATGATAAAAAATATACGCACTGTTTTTTTCATGACCATTGCCATCACGTTTGGTGCGCGTTTGGGGCGCGCATTTTATTCAAGAAGACGCAGTAAACACCAGCGCATTGAGCGCACTTCATTCAGCGCATTTCAGCGCATTTTCCCCAGTCGGATTTTAGAGTTTTGTGTGATTTTAGGTCCAGTGTGTCAATACAGTATGTCAAAATGAAAAAAACAACAGTAAATCACACTTGTGAGGTTGTGCTGATCAAAAATGATTCAAAAATGGCAAGATAAAAAAAATTCTAAGTTGAAATATAAAATTAGAATCAAAAATAGTCAGCAACTGACAATTATACATGACTTCAGAGGGTTAAATGGTTGAGACCAATATGTGAGTATTACTTTTAACTGAAGGAAGGTTTGCCTGGACAATTTAATAAAAACTCTCTGCTTTACCTGAGGGAAAAAAGCCATGTTCCTGAAACAGCTGCATGACCAGGGCCCGGCGCTGATCCAGAGTTCTACGCAGCGACGAGCAGGGGACTCGGTCTAAATCTCCTAGAAGATCCTCTCCTTCTGCACCTGGATGAGCAAGCAGTACATCAAATCACTTTCAATACACATTTTGGAGCAGTTCTGCAGCTGCTGATGTTACCTGTCTTACCTGTTCTGTCGAAGGTGAAGATGTCTCCATCACACTTGGCGGCGCTCTTGGGTGTGTTGGGCTCCGAGCTGCAGCTGGAGAGACGACGAGTCTTCCTCCTCGGAGAGCTGGGGTCTTCTGCTGTCAGCTCCAGCTCTGAACACATGACATGTCGTGGATGAAGAAAGATTATATGGAGGAAAAGGCAGATATCAGAGTATAAAGAGAAAAAGGGACATGTATGAAAAGGGGACAAGGTAGAAGGGTAGAGAGAGATGAAAAGTAATGGTAATTCAAAGAGGACATTGAGGTTATTAAGATCGAGGAGAAAGACCACAGCAGCAGAAGGAGGAATCAGAACAGTGCAGGGTAATAAAACAATGTAGAATGAGAGAAATGTAGGTACAAACCAGGCAAAAGACACAGAAATGAGACAAGGTTGCTGAACATGTCGCTTATTTTTTATTTTGATTTATCATTTACTGTATTTGTTTTATATCATGTTAGGTATTTCTTCCGATCAAAGTTAAGGTCACATTTCTGCCTCTGTCTGCATCTCACCGGTGGAGTTGCGTCTCTTCCTGCGGTAGCTTCCCAGGATGGCTCTTGGTGAGGTGGCCAGACTCTGCAGAGTGGGCGAAGGCAGGACCTCCTCAGGGTTAAACTCTGGAAGCTCAGCAAAACGCTCCTCAAAGTACATCTCCGTACTGACGCCACCGTGTTTCCTGCACAGGAAGAACACAACGGTGTAATACGGCGATTAAAATATCAAAGGATGGCCTCTGAATGTATGCATATCCCTCATGCCTCCAGGCTGAGATCTGCCCGGGCTTTCTCTTCTCTGTGGCTTCACCACCACTCTCCTACTGTCGGAATAAAGAATAGAAAGGGTGAGCACTCCACCCCCTCACAGTCGGTAAACAAAGAGCTTATGCCATAATTTTACGAATTTTCAGGACTGGTCATAAACTAAAAATGGAGTTAGATGCCACCATGTGTAAAAATAAGTGCTAAATAAAGTCAACAAATGGAGTTCCCTCCAGGGTGCTGTAGCTCATCTTCAAGCTGCTTCATGCCATAATCACAGAAGATCAGCTACTGTTTTATGAGGTCTCTCAGCTTGAGAAAATGTAAACTGTTAAAATAGAGAGAACATTGTCTTTCAACAACTACAAAGCCAGACGGACCAGGCAGACTTGTTTTATTTTGTTTTGGCACTGATTCCACTAGAGCCACAACTAAAGTCTGATCCCAGAGAAATGCTTGTGGACTTTAATAAAAACTTGCAGTCTTGCAGTAAAAGATGAGTATCAGCTTAAATTTTAACTAAAGACTCACTTCCTGCATTCTATTTAAATTCCTATTTTATAGGTTCTTACCCATTTCATGTCATTTAGCAAACTCTGAAACTCTGAGGTTCCTTTAGACGCCAAACCCACTTGGTTTTGCTTAATTAAGTTTATAAAAATGTAAAAACTAAAGTGAAGTTCCTTCGGCTAATGATTCGTGCCCTTCTAGTGCCAGCTTTGTCCCACATACTTGTCAAGAGAGTCAGGTGTCTTTTTGAGCGGTGGTGGCCGAAACTTGGTCTTCTTTGAGGAAGTGGGTGGGTCTCTTTCTGCAGGGGGAGGGGGAGGGGGGTCCAAACTTGAGGGCGGTGGAGGAGAGGAACGAGGTCCAGCCTGGGAACACAGTGACAGAATGGCTGGTGAAGTCCAACTGCAGCCCTGAAGTTCCCGTGACTTTCTATAGTCAAAGTCTATAATGTGACCTCTGTTAAAACGGAGAGAAACGAGGCTTTGTCGTCCTAGTTATTCCTCTACTTTAGCTCCAGTTTTCTGTCCTTAACAGTAGTTTTATTGTTTTACAAAACTTCTAGATGTAGCCGTTATTTTCTGTTGCACCACATTAGCCCATGCAACTTCATAAAGGTTAACTTCATAATCCATTCATAATCAATTCTAAAGACCTATTAAAAGTGTGTTAAATACATTTTAAGTCTTGAAATTGAGATTATTGGATTTTAGTCTTTTTAAAGACCTGCAAAAACCCTTTAACCGCAAGATATATATTTCTTTGTAACAGTTTGTTACAAAAACTGCTCCCAGCTCAGCAGAGTTCTAAAGGATTGAACAGTTTGGTTTAATATGAGGGAAAATTGTTGAAAACATCTGATGTAAGAAATACAAATTTGAAGCAGGAAGAAAAATGCGTTATGATGTATTCCTGTGGATGTGTAAAACCACAGATATTCCCTGACTTCCTAAGAGAAGTTCTTAAAGAAGAAGAAGAAGAAAAAAGTGACCCAAAACTGTTTGAATGGATCTCTAAAGATCCTTAACCAAAGCTTCGGGAAATGTGTGGAGCAGATATCCGGCTTTTCTCACCTCTTTGCTGCTGTTGCCCATGCCGTGGTCCTCTCTGTCTGTCTCTCGCTCTCTGTCCATCTCGCCTCGTGTCTCCCTGCTGTGTCCATCTCTCAGATTTTCTTCTTTGACGTGCAGACCGACATCCTCCTCTTTTTTTACTGGAACAGATCATTAAAAGCTTTGATATTAACGTACTGTAACTATCTGAGGTGAACGCTGCAACTTTCCACCAGTCATACAGCACCAGGCTTTAAGTAAACATCAACGACAGCTTAGAAAGTGCCAGGTTCATCCACTCAGATGTACGGATGAAATTCTCCACACTGGGCTCACAGCAAGCAACCAACATTGACATTTAAAACCAAACTAGACAAACCCAGTGGAAGATTACCTGCTGTGGCATTAACCGTACAGGTGGCCAATGAGGAGCTGGCACTGCTCGACAACCCGTATCCTCCATCCTCAGCCTGACCGTCCAGCTGGCCCTCCATCTTCACCTCCACCTTTGGCTCCACCTCCGCTACCACATTAGGCTGAGGGGTTGTCACCACTGAACCTGGGACCCCCGTTGCCAATGGAGAGGAAGGGTTTATTACATCCTGGGCTGGTGTAGCCACTGCAGGCGGCACAGTCGTGACAGGGACCACGCCGGTAGAAAGTGCAACAGTCGGTGCAGGATAGATGGCAGTTAGTACCTGACGAAGAAAACAGAAAGCGTATCAGTAAACAACAGGTTTTGTGTTTTATTTTGGTTACAGCCATTCCTGTCGTGCATTAAATGATCAGGCATTCTGAATCAGTGCCTCAGTTTATATCACTCTCCACAGGTTTTGATTTGAAAAGAAAAACTCTATTAAAACAGAGAAGTAAACCTCAAAAAAGACTCAGTCAGTGCTAACACTCAGCACTGACTGACCTTCACATTTCTTCAAATGATCATTTGAAGCTAACCGGGGAAACAAAAACTGATAAAAAGGTAGACTACTTCACTCCTTAAACACTATTAACTTCTTGACTTTTTAGTTTTCTAATTTTCATCACACCCAGCACACCTACAACACTGTACAGTTCTCTGCTGCCCTCCCCTTTACCTGGCGGCCAGCGGTTGCTGAGGCCTGACCCGGGGGGGTCTGTGACTGACAGCTCAGTGGCGGAGCTGGAGCCAGCAGTGGCGGCTGACCAACAATCGGCTGAACCAAGGTTTGCCCGGCTGGGGCGATGGCAGTGAAGCCCAGGGTGGCCAGCGACGATGGGAGATAGGCCGGGCCTGGAGCGGGTGTGGCTTGTTGGGGTGTTGCTGTGGCGACTCCCGGGCCAGACTGGACATATGTGATCCTACAGGGAAGAAGAGTCATGAGTGTCAAAGGTGAACAGATCACCTGAGCAGCTTATTAACACCCTGGCTCATTAAGGAGCAGCACAAATACAAATAAAGAAATAATAATATTTAAAGAAAGACAAATCATAATTACAGCAGTTAACTGATTATTTTTTTTCACTCACTATGTTGCCAATCACATCTGTGATTAATCAATAAATTGTTTGATCTAAAAAAGTGGGCTTCAAATATAATAACATAATAATTGATTTTGTCAATAATTGAGTATTGACTAAAGAAAATGACCCGATTTTCGACAGTGTGGCTAAAGGGAATTATGCTTATTTCCTTGTCTGAACTTGGAAAAGTTGAGAGAAGACCTTTTAAAGATTTTAAACAAGCAGCATCACAGGTCACATCGCTGCAAGTGTTGACGAAGAGTCAACACGTGTTGACTTTCTTTCTCTTCATTTACTGCACATCACGTACAATTAACATTATGACCTGGCTAAAATCGAAATCCGGCAGCGTATTTTTATCTCACAACGATCTCTGACCAGCTGAAGCAATAACTGAGGAAAATAAAAGTGTGTATTTGTTGCTGTCTTTCAGGTGTTAGGCCTGTGTTAGTGACCTGGTGGGTGGCGAGGTCAGAAGAACGGTCTGTGGGGGCGCGGCGCCGGGAGCCATCACTGTTGCCATGGAAACAGGAAAGGGGCTCCCAGGATGCACTGCTGCTGTGCCGCCAGGGTGAATGGTGGTCTGGACCACAGGCATCGGAGCGAGCTGGATGATCTGTGGGGGGAGTGGGACAAGAAAACACATAAACAAAAGTATTTCCTCACCAACAACCTAAAAATAGATCCATAAATTATGACTATCAAATGTGGTTTTAAGGCTTTGTGAGCAATTCTACCACTTTGTTAAAGCAACTGGTGTCCTCTGAATAAACTGCAGCACAGCATTAGTGTAGCATCTCTTCTTAAAACTACTTGTTCTGTCTTATCACGAACCCATAAATAAGAGAGAGAGACAGCAAATCATCAGATCTGAGAAAACATTTTCTATTTTCCTTAACAAATGATTCAAATAATCACTGGATTATCAGTAAATGTTCTGTCCATTGGATAACAAATTAAGTGAGCGTGTGAAGGTACTTTTCTGAATAAATTTAAAAAAAAAAAAAAAAAAGAAAAGTTTTGGTTGAAATCAGGCCAATCAAAAATGGACTAAGATGAGCAGTAACACATTAGCATAACAAGGTCCTTTAGTTTTCTCCTGTCAGGAACAGGTGGTGATCTCTGTCTGGTGTTAATGCTGCTGCTGTGGATTTAACTACCTTTAACTACCTTGTCACCTGTCAGCAAACAGGGCAGAGTCTGTTTATCTTTATCACCATCGACACTTGTGTTATTTACAGTGTTAACATTCTTACCTTGTTTGCAGTCGCGGGGCCGTTCTGCACAGGAAGAGGCGGAGCGACCAGGGAAATGGAAGGATGAGGAGGAGTAGACCCTGTTCTCACTGTTGCCATGGGAACCAACATCTTGCTCTGCAACACAGGCGACTGGGTTTGAACTAATGAGAGAGAGAGAGAGAGAGAGAGAGAGAGAGAGAGAATTAAAACACCCAGCATGAGAAACAGATGGATCCAGCCAAAAGAGGGGAGGTGAAGACAGAACAGGAGCGATGGGTGGGTGGAGACACACTGAGACAGAGAGGACATTGCAGTGACTGATAATAGTAAAATTCCTTGCTGATAACGAAATGGAACAATGTTCTGTTGCTTCTGACTCTTATGAATAGAGAGTGATTAAGGCATGGGTGGGCGGCAGGCGCTCATACTCATGTCAACAGTGTTCCTCCTGTCAATCACTTCTCTCCTGTTTATGTAACCCAATCAAATCTATTTTCAGTGCTTCCTGTGGAGATGATTAATAAGAATTAAGGGGAGGGGAACTACAGCAGAAACAGAAGTGAAAGAAAGACTTTTTTCAGTTTTCAGCGGACCAGTGAAAACACTAACTAACTTGTTTTTGACAGCCAATCGTTGCTCTCTGTCTCACCTCTGGTCCCGGGGCTGACTCTGACCGCCGCCCCCGAGTGCACGCCATTGGCCAGGGCGGCATTGGTGGGCAGGGAGAGAGTTTGCTGGTGGGTGAGTTGAGGGGAGGAGGGGTTGTCGGTAGGCAGGATGTACTGGACCTGAGCTAGCGGCTTGGGGCCGGCGGGTGGTGTGAGAGAGGAGGTGGCGGCAGTGGGGTGGAGCTGGGGCTGGAGGACAGGTAGGGGGGTTTGTGAGTGTGACTGCGGGGGCTGTGGGGGCTGCGGGGTGAGGAGCTGCACGGGTTGGGCAGCAGTGAAGGACCCTCCCAGAACCAGGTTAGTGACCAGGCTGCTGCCCCCCAGAGGAGTTACACTGACTGGACCAGGAGAGGAGGATGAGAACAGGTACCCACCCCCTGCAGTGATTGGCAGCTGCTGAGGTCCGCCTCCTCCAATCAGGAGAGTGGCTTTCTTGTCCTGGGGCAGGGAACTAAGGGTGACAGCTCCCTCCATGGGCTTGCTGGCGATGGGGATGGGCGTGCTTGTAATGGGTTGTACCACACTGGTGACCACAGTGGGAGCAACGCGGACCGCGTCGAGGACCTGGGTCAAACCCTGCTGGGCTGAAGCGAGGGGAGCCCGGGTGCTGCATGTCGAGCCTGTGATGGATAGAGAGGAGACATCCTGTCCAACTCCTCCACCTCCTTCTCCTCCACCTGCTGTTGTTTCTTCTCCATTGGATCCACCCTCGCTACCGTCCTCTCCTCCATCTGTAACTCTCTTTCTCTTCCTCTCAGAGCCCTCTTCAACACCACCACCACCACCTCCCCCTCCCCCTCCTCCATTTCCTTTAGCTGAGGTGGCGTCAGACTGAGGGATGGAGGGAGAGGAAGAGGGGAGAGAGGAGCGAGTCACTGGCTGGAAGCCATGCTGGAGGGAAGAGAGAAGGAGAGAAGGAGACAGGGAGAGATCAAAGCCAGGAAAGTTACGACAGAAAGTTCTTTTCTTCTTCATGATCACACAACTTTCTCAACCTACAGTAACCTTGAAAAGTATGTGGGGTCTTTTCAGTTGCTTGATGGGAATAAAGGACTTCAGAATCTGAAAAGCTTAATTTAAACCTCCAAAGGTATGATGATTCAAGTGCAGAATCAGACTGCTGATATAAGAATGCAACTGCAAATGGAGCCACATCAGTACCAACTCGTACAGCTGCCGAAGAGCCAGATTCAGGTTTTAGTTAGCAGAATTTATGTTTGCAGTGCAGCTTTTTCTAACAACTTTATACAAGATGCTTTGACCCAGAGACCACATACAAATCAGAAACAAGTACTGAATAAAAAATAAATAAATCACTCTCAACAATTCCTTTATAATGTTTGTATCCACTACAAAAAGTGAAGTCAGCTGTGGTTAGAAATAACAGTAGCAGTAGTTATTTGTTGATCACTGCAGGTACCTGTCCGTCTGGTTCGTCCTCATCGCTGTCCGTCACTCTCTCTTTGCACTTGAGGTCGATGGAGCCTTCAGGACAGGAATCCTCTGAGGGTGACACAAGGATTTCAGATGTCTAATTTCAGCAAAGGGCACTGAACATATCAGCACATTTTCAACTGTTCTCTCAAATGATTTCATTTGCAGTTAGTGTTGAGGAAGTGAAACAGCACCAGTAATACCAATATTACCATCAAATAACCAATTATGAGCTATTGCTACTGCTGTATTTTACACAAGGAATTAGCAGTCTGGGGGCGGGGCCAGATGACTCAGCAACTTTTTTAAGCTTTTGGCTGTTTTGCTGACACTGTCATTCTGATTGCCTTTTTTAAAAATACACACTGCTCACTATGGGAACTGAAACTATAGCTTCAAGGTTACACAACAGCTAAACCACTCTGCTGATCATCACACCCACCCATGACATCATCGTCCCCCTCTTCCTCGCAGATGACCATGCGCTCTTCGTCACTGGTCACGTCCTCGCTGGCAGGCAGGGGCCGCTGGTGAAACACGTTCGCCCCATCCTCCAGACAAAATGAAGAGGGGCAGAAGTTAAACATTTTGAAAAAAGATTTAAGTAAATCTGTGGGTTGTTGTTACAGGCACTATTTTTATAAAATCTTTAAGAACTTTAAGTACTCAACAACAACATTTCAGACAGAAGTAATATTGCTGTTATCAAAGTATGCATACATCTTTGGCTTTGCTACCAGCATTAAATAAACGCCTTCAAAACAAAAGAGCTAACATGCAGGCCTTCCCCCCTGTGATTAGGAGAGAAGCAGCAAACCACAGTCTCATACCTTCAAAGGCACTAAAAAGTATAAAGTTAAACCTTTGAAGTTGGAGGCTGAGCTCCCCCAGAGCATTCAGCAGGTTTTCTGCACCGACAACTCGAGCCCTCACACAAAGAACAAAGAGAGTCCATTTGAACTGTTTCTGAGCGGCGTACTTTCAGTTGTAGAATTCAACCAAAATTCTCTGAATACGCACACATACACACACACGCTGGCAAGTAGGCAGGCACATTACATTGGCCATGTTTTTTCCCCTAAGAATTACTTCAGTTTGTTGTTTGTATTTTCTTTGTCCTCTTACATGCAACAAATGTATTAAAAGTGCTTGGACTGAAAGCACATGATTTCAGCCCTCTCTCTCTCTGCCTTTAAAATGAAACTCAGTCCGGAGATCTCAGGAGCCCAGTACTGGAGACGGGGAACAGCATGCTTCACGTTCTTAAATCTCCAGAGTCTGTTTGCTGCCTTTGAGCTACAGATTAACAACCTCCTACCTTCTCCAGGTCTCTCTCTCTTTCCCTCTGCTCCAGGGTGTGCACGGCACTCTGGGAAAAGGCTCTGGGACGGGGGAGCTGCCCCACAAACAACCCCCCTCTACGCTCCGATCCCCCTGGCCAGCCTGGGCCTCCTCCCTTCACCTCGAGCACCTGGGACTCCGGATGGGGATCTGGAACAGAGAGGGGAAAGACTTTGAATGAAGATAAAGTATCACAGTGTATCATCTTAGAACCAATAAAACTTCCATTAAATCCACCCCAAACCTCTAAGAGGATAAGAAAAATGCCTGCTATATACCATGAAATTTAGTACAACAATTATGTTTTCCCATTACTTTATTCTGTCTAAAGCAACAAAAAAATCCTACTAAATGCAGTTCATTGAGCATAATTCACTGATCTAACGAGTTTTGCTTGTAAAATCCATTTTGTACATTGACTTGGAGCTGCTAATCAGTGCTAAATAACACACACACACCTGTGCTCTCTGACATGCTCCTCTCCCGCTGCTCTTTTGGCATCCCACGGCCCTCCGACAGCGACTTCCTGCGGTCCTTGTTGCACCACTTCCAGTCTGGATGTGCTCTGAAGTGGGCCTCTTTCACCTGGAGGAGGACAAGGAGGAGAGGCTCTTTAATTTTTTCTGCTGATGCAGTTTGAGTGTCGTGTTTCATCGCCTGATTCTGGATAAGCGGCTATTGCTGGGTGTTTACAGCACCACATTTCCCCTAAAGAGTCATTACAGTGTGATGGTCAGTAGTAGTGAACTGCACATGTAAAGATATTTAACTGAAAACATTCCACTACAGGAACATTAACTGTAGCTTTTATGAGTGTATCTCTACCTGGAAGGCCAGATCGTGGTACTGCTGCTTCTCATTGGGCCCCAGAGCGTACCACCACTCCCCCAGGATCTTGCTGACTGTCCGGTTGTCCTGGTTCGGGTGTCGCTGGTGCACCAGGGCACGGTGGCGTTTACTGAAGATCATGAATGCATTCATGGGACGGCGGATGTGGTCCTTCTCCCTCTGGTTGGGGTTTGGAGGAGGACAGAAAGTTTAGGCATTTAAAGTAAGCTGTAAGGGTGACATCTCTCTGTATCTTTTTGCCCTTTCTCCTGACCTTCCTGTCTCCGTCCTTGGGCAGGGCGCTGAGGGACTGTGTGCGCCTCTTCAGGGGACCACTGGAGGGTGCTGGATCGTTGGCCATACCTGGGGAGAACCTGCACTCACACAAAGAGAAGAAGTAGAAGCGAAACTGTGAGTCTACAAATCAAGAAATCAGGGGAGATTCCGGTGAGGGACTTTCAGGAAAGCAAATGAGACTAAGCGGTGCTGAAGGATTTGGGGAGGAATTCATTTGAGTCCTCATTTACGGTTAACATACTATTGTGTTTATTTCACCCCTTTATGTTTTGGCGACAAAAATCCACTAACAAGTACGTCATATTATGCTGTATGAACCACAACAATGTGCCTTTTGGTCATAGTGGTTACCTGCAGGCATCTGTTAATTCTGTAACACACAGATATCACAGGCCAGCCGATCAGAACACAGATTTCTTTTCCTGCATGCAAACAATGCACTCGTCTTCACTGGTTCAACTGTGGCCCTTGAAGTATTTAGGATTTGTTCAACAGAAATTGCTGTTTCTGCCATTGCACTCTTTTCGCAAGCCACGTTTCCAGGAAAAAGAAACCAGACGCAGAGTAAATAACACAAGCAAACAGAAATGCCAGCTAGGTTAGGATTACTATTGTGTTACAGCTGCTGCAGAAACAATACACTAAAACAAACATTATTTTGTATAAATATTCTTCTTCTTAGTACTATTACTGTTATTTCAGTAACAATATAGTTTAGAGATGACATTTTCAGAGAGCTAAAAAGAGAACGTGAATAATGCAACACATTTCAAGACAGACACAGACAGGAAGAGTCAACAAAGTCAGACAAAAACGATCAGCCAATTGGTAGTTACAAATCCTGGTTATTTTTGTGCAATGTTTTGCCAGACCTTGACTTTGGCTATTAGCGATGTAGACTAATTAATCACTGGTGAATAAACCTGGAATTATGTTTTCTTCTGCACAAGAAAAATGAAACCTTTCAAAAACCTGAGCATAGCAGTTAAGGCCAGAAGAAAAGCCTTTTGAAACAGTGAGCCAGCAGACAGAACGTCTGACGCTCTGTTTGAGAGTGAACTCGGTGTCAAGCTACATGAATACGCCTTCTTGTCTACTGAAGCCATATTTTATTATACAGAAAACACATAATACAGCAAAGATTACATAAACAACAGAAGTGGCAAAAGAGTAACACAGTGCGTCCATGAAGGCAGAAATTAAAACATGAGAAACAAAAAAAAAAAAAATACATTATCACAATCATAAGGTGTCAAGGAGGTTATGTGGGAGAGTTTGGTTAGAGTCGAGTCAGATGTGCTCTTTGTGTGCAACTGTGCGTCTTTATAGGTGTTAATGTGTGTGTGGGAGGTGGCGGAAAGCTTTCTTTGTAGTGTGAAACATCAGCAGCCATCATGTGAGGCATATTATGGCGGCGGGAGGCTAATCTTCAGAAAAACTACTGCTGGACACAACATATTTCCACTAGATGATGTCATACACTTGTATCAGTGTGCAGTACATCTTTTGTATTTGTACGTAAGTGTATACAGCGGGGGTGTATTTGTACAAGCAGAGTAGAACAGCTAATAAATGGAGTGCAAATCTTGTTGACTTTGTTTTCATTAGTGTCACTAGTCTTCCCACTGAGATGTAGCCAGTTAACAGGTGTAACCGGTGCAACATGTCTTTTCGTGCTCACAGTGATGGTGGCTCAGCTTGGAGCCGCCATCACTGTGAGCACGGTGACCCTGAAACATTCAAAACCGCACCACCAGCCAGACAGACATGCAGCCCGTCTGAGTCACTCTGAAAGTGCAATAACTCAGCCAGACGCAGAGATGCAGCCAGAGACTGAGTGCAATGAGCAAGCACGCGCTGTACAACACTTGCCAGGCGCGTACAGAGTGGTGGTCGAGAAGTTGTCTTGCTGTCAGAGGTGGATTTCAGTGCACCTGTTCTGAGCGTAGAGTCCTTGAGATTTTTAAAGCTTGTGATTGAATCTACATCAACGATCTGCATCTAATATAATCTACAGTTACTATGTGCTTTCTCCTGAGTCATACCCAGACTTGCAGAGAGGAAACAAACACGCCGTGTTTGCTTAAAATGAGCTTACACCATTTAAATGTAGCACTAAAACAAGTTGGGATACTTTTTACAGAACAGAAGATTAGCTTAAGAACTTTGTTGACAACAGTACTGTTGTTGTAGTTTTTCTTCTTCCATATTTACAGTATATGGAATAATGAACCATAGCTACAGGCTATTTTTTTTGTTCAAAAAAGAATTTTATCTTAATAGTTAAATCAGAGATCAAAGCAGGAATATATTGCTTGCTAATTACATTTACATAACAACAAATACTTGATATTGTGTTGATAAAGCAGTAGCTATTCTAATAAACTGACTGAGTGACATCCAAGTGAAATAAGTCTTAGCTGGAGTGTTTTCGTGTGACTAATCGACAAACATAAATGACTGAATTTCCAGGTTGTCTGGATGTCTTCAGGTGAGTTGGCCTCACCTCACAATGTGGTCAATGCATCACAGCACTTCTCTACACCTGACTTCAAATCAAATCTTTTGTTTCTTGAGATTCTTGCTTGTCCTCTCTTGATTTCATTTGCCATCCGCAGCTTTTGACAACCAACACCATGTTGACCAAAATCTGTAAATTTATTTTGTAATGAAATCCACAAAAATCACCTCACAGTTTGACAGATTATGCACCGCGATTAGCTCTCTGGTCTTCATAACACCAGTGAGGATGAAAATAAAAATAAACAAACAGACTCTGTACTTACGGGTCATCTGTATCGCTCTCTGTTTCGCTGTCAGCCCCGCCCCTGTCTGTAGGAGGATTGTCATTGGTCGGGGGAGGGCATGACGGCGAGCCCCGTTCCAGGTCTGGAGGGCCAGCTCGCCCGTCGCTCACCAGGGCCACAGCGCAACGAGGCTCTGAAGAATGAAAGTCATTTATAAGCAGTTAGATAAAAGCTTTATGAAAGTAAGTATTGGCGCCATACGTGTAAACGCAGGGCTGCCCTGCATGCAGCCTGCTGATGGATCGGCTCTGTTCTGGCCAAATGACTGTGGGAGGTGTGAGAAGCTCAGACTACATTCATGTTATCATCTGTTGCGGTAGTAAGAAGAACATTTCATATAGAGCTGAGTACAGTTCACGTATTAGGGAAACGTTCACTCAGGGGTTTAGTGATCACATCTGTACAGGGTGCTTTTAACTGAAAAATGCTTTGGCGATCAAACTCCTCCAAAATGAAGTTTGTTTCTTCTTTTATGCTCATTCATTCTTAAATAGCAAACTGTCTATTTTATATTTAAGTGTACAGCTGAAAAGATTAGTCAGTTAATCTATTACTCAACTGACAGAAAATTAACTGGTAAATATTTTTAAAAATCAGTTAATCCTTTCAGTTAATTTGGCAAAACGGTCACTGGTTCCGGTCTCTGAGATGTGAGAGTTTGCTGCTGTTCTTTGTCATATACCTTGGTCTCTGAGAAAGTTATCCACCATTTGCTGACATTTAACACACTACACGTTTGATCTATGGTAAGCTGTAGCTTTAACACAGAGAGAAAAGACAACTTAAGACAAAGCGTCATGAGGCTCTGTAGAAAAGGAAACACGTTTGGAATTGCCTGTCCATCCCCACCAGTCAAAATTAGTCTCTGAATAAATTTTAGCTCTCCAGTCAATAAATAGTGTTATCAACAATGTTACTGGAACTATATTGGTGTGAACACCAACTGTGCTGATTTGCAATTCAGTCGCAACTGTTTTGGGAAATACTGACTTGGCTGCTGGTAGGCTCAACCAACATTTGTACTGGCTGTGGACTGGAGCGTTTTGGCAGCATGTATATGAGAAACACAGCCCTACACAGTATCTCCTGTTATGAGTATTATACTTTTGGGCAATTCTTGCTTCTAATACATATATGTAAAATATATATTTGGGTACAAGCAGTGAAATTAGACTGTAAAGTGTCAGGATGCCAGGAGAGGAACATTTGCCACCTTTGCTTTGATTGACAAGCTGTTGGCCATCAGCAGGCTGGGCAGCCGCTCCTGATTGGCTGGGCTCCAGGAAAGGGACGAGTGAATGCCAAGGGAACACTGGCACCGACCGAGGCTCCACATTGGTCCAAACTGTGGGAACGTGAAGGGAGAGAGAGAGAAAGTGAAATGTCATCAAGTTTGTCCATCTCAGTATGATGGAGCGGAGACAGAAGGTAGCGCTCTGCCCTCTGGCAGCATGTGAAATCCTGTGTGAGCAATGAGCTAAAGCGCTACTAAAAACTACACTTTGACAGAAACTGCCAGATGAATGGAGTTGTGTATTCAGTCACCTACTCTGCCCCCCCCACCCACCACCCGCCCACACACACACACACACACACACACACACACACACACAGCAACCCTCAGGATAATGAGAGTTGAGGGGTCATGTGGTGTGTGATGTGATGAGGGAACCTGTTATTTTATCCACAGAGATTCCAGACTCCAGACTACTCTGTCTAGACTGCTGCCACAGTGCTGCCGAGCTCCAGACTCTGAACTCCACTGGCTGTGCAGCGAGAGCCATTTCAAGCCAAGAAAGACTATGGAGCGCCAGTTTAACTTGGACGCAGCACTTTTACTACTGTTAAACATCTAATATTCTAACATGTAACAGTTCCACATGATATACAGACTAGACTTTTGTTTTATCTTTTGAGTCGTGTGCTTACATTATCCCAAATGTTTCCAACAACGTTCAAACCAAGTGAAATCTGTCATTTTATTCAAGAGATCATATTCAAGAGAAGGCAGGCGTCTTGACAGAACCTGTCAACTCACACTGAAGTCACAAAGCAGAAAACGTTTATTTTTTAACATTTTGGATGTAAGCAGTTTTCACAGGACAGCTACGATGTGTAAAACAAAACTTTCACTAACTAATTTGGTCAATTTGTAATTACTATTTCCAGCACTTCCCCATTAATTTGAGTAGCAGATAACAATACATGTTCATACCATCACAGGCTCTTCAGCAGCTTATACAACCACCAGTATTACTGTATTACTAAGATTGCTACTGCTGCTAATAGTAATACCACAACCGTTACCAACACTACAGCTACGACAACTTCAATAAACACCACAAGTGCTACAACAACTGTTACGACAAATACCATCACTACTGTGTTTTTATATATTTCTATGCAATCAGAAAAGTTCGAGGTTTTATCAGCAGCTGTTTGTTCTAAGTGTCTGTACATTTAATATAAAAAAGATTCCTGCCTCAACAGACTGAGGCTGAAACAGTTTCACCCTCCACTCCTCCCCTGACTGCAGTATTCCACATACAGGTCTGAGCCTGGTGGAAATAAACTGGCGCTGAACTCTACTGCAGCACTGCCGATGTCCAGTTTCCGATTATAATTTTATAATAAAGTATTAAAATGGTCTATTTATAGCTAAGCATTCCCTGGCCTGGCTCATCCAGAAATGGAGATCCAGATACTGTTGAGCCAGTTGACGAAGAAAGTGTAAATGGATCAGGGATGAACCGTGCTGTTGGCTCAAGCAGTTCCCTTTTGAAAAACTGATTCTGGTGTCACATGATTACTAGCACTGCACCCTGACCTCTGCACTCCTGACTGCTTATTGGCAGTTTATACTTCTGTTTGTATGAAGAACTGAGGAAGTGAGGCTTTTTTCAGAAATTGCAAGAAAACAAATAATACTAATGACATATTTTAGTGTAAAAACATACATATGATCTAAATGTCTGTTTAAAAATTCACTTTTTTACAAACACTCACACACACACACACACACACACACACACACAAAATGTTAATACTAGATGATTTATTAGTTTAGCTCTAATCAGCAGTGTGGATACCAGCCGGCCTCAGGCACTGGACCCAGGTGCTTTGTTTAAAGGATTGTCTTCATTCTCATTAAACCTAAATGCTATCAGGAGGGTATGACAGACTACTAGGAACAGAAACTCATTTAAAAGTTTTGAATATTCTGTGAGACCAGTCAGTCATCAATAGCAGGTTATTAGGAGGCAAATTTAATACTTCTGCAGACATTTCAATGCTGTCTTGAATTGGACGTAAGGTCAAATTAACAACGGAAATAAAGAAACTATGCTGGCTGAAAGAGTTTCCAACTGCACACTTATGACAGTATTGGGACTACTTTGAATGAGAGGTGCAACAGGAAATGTTACCAGGGTCGATACTGTATTACGCCTGTTGCATATTACTGTGAACAGAGTCAGAATGTCACCCAGTGGAAGAAGCAAAATCAACATCTGTCACCGCTTCCACCCACAGCTGTTTGGTCTGCCTTACTTTCCAACTGCGCCTCAACCGAATATCACTGTGTAACTACCAAAATTAAAACTAAAAACAGTAGATGGCATTCCAGCACCTTTTAAAACAATAAAGCTGGCATTATGCTTTATCTTTCTTGCTGTCAACAAGACTCATGCAAAGACCAGAAAAACAGAAACATCAGGAAGCCACACTGTTCGACTGGGCACACCGGATACTGAAAATAATTTAATCTTGTTGGAGTGCCAGGCTGTTTTAGATAATCACTAACCAGAGAGACGGGCTACCACGTTGCTCGTTCTGGACAGCTGTTTACGGTAACAAAAATACAAAATAATGCCAGTCTCATCTTTGAGGTTCTAAATTAATCTTGACTTGAGATTTTTCAAACTTTTAATGGAGCTGCTGACACCCTGGAGTCGCGAGGCACGAATATCTCAAGGAAGCACTGACGGTGGTGAGTGTGAAAAATATCAGAACGCTGCTCAGATATCCATCGGTCTCTGCTGGTTTACTTGGAGTGCTGACAGTGACGACTAGCGAGAGGCAGCAGTGATAAAGAAATACATCTGACGAGGCTAACAGCTGTCTTCGGCTTACAACGGCTGTAAGGTGGGAAAATTAGGCTACTGAACTGTAGATGTCCTCCTGTACTAGAACTACGCATTATAACCACAGTAGATTCAAAAGCAATAATACAGTTCCTGAGTTTGGGTAACAAGATGGGACCTCAGCGACATCTGAGCTCTAATCTCTTCTTCTTTTTCTTCTCAAAGTCTGCAGATGTACTCAAACAGAACAGTAATGAAACTTGTGATGCTAATGCAGCTGCACTCGAGTCGTGCTATATTTAGGAGAGATCTCAGCCGTGGGGCCTCCACTGCCTTCTGCCTGTGTTTGTTTCTGGGCCCACTGTGGCTCTAGGTGTTTTTAAAAATGTATGGCAGAGGAAACGTTACGCTACAGAGGCAGGTGGCTGTTAGCAGCCGTGCGAGGGATGTGAGAGGGAGAGGGAAATAAAAGCGCGCTCCGGTAATCAGCTCAGGCCTCAACGCTTTGCTGCGCTAATTCTACCAGTGGAAACAGTGTAGCCATGACAACACGCCAGCAATACAATTACTCCTTCTTCTGCTGAAGAGTGATGAAACACATTCACATCACGCTGGACCTGCCCTTGATGCCCTGTCTGAGGTTGTTGGTTGTCTGGAACACAGAGATGAGTGTGTGTAGGGGGAGAGGAGGTATGAATGTCCTTGTTGCTCTCTGCACTCAGGACTCTGAGTCTTGCATGTCTAGACATGTCAATATCCTTTTAAAGTTTCTGTGAAACACCCCCTTATCTCTCTTTCACACACACACGCACATTTGTAAATACGAAACAGGCGACGCCCCCTGCACACTCACACACAAACACAGTCACTAAGTCTGACGCTACACACACTCAGTCGCAAATTTACACAGAAAGGGCAGCGGATCTGCCTGAGCGACTGATAGATCAAATCTTTCCTGATCTTCACGCCTCAGAAAAAAAAGTTTCATTCTTGAGTCATCTTTACCACTTGAACCAAGCCAAGAAATTAGAATTTTATCAGGAAAAACATTACATAAATATATAAAAATAATCAAGCTGGAGTGTATGACTTAAATCTATTACTTTTGTCAGTATGAACTCTGAGAATGAACAAGCTAAAAATTGCCAATATCTCTCTGCACCGCATTCCCGTGCATTTATTACACTTTCAGATTTAGACAGTGTTGAGTTAAAATGAAACAAAATGAGAAATCATTTTGATCAGCATGATCAAATGAAAACCATCGGCCTTATTCATATATTCAAAGTAACATTTCTCAGTTTTGGCTGTAATATCGCAAGGTTGGCATGGAAACAAGCACACAGTATATGATTAACCCAAACACCTCGATTTCTCAGTGGCCAGTGTTTTTTTTTTTTTTTACATCTAAGAGTGTGCACACAAAGCTGACAAAATACTGTATTTTCACAACAGATGCTCAAATGCTTACTTCGAAAGAGGATGCAAGAAAGAGGGAAAGAGGGGGCTGATAAGGGTAACACCACCTGCTTTCATTCTCCCTCAGACAACACTGTGCTCCTTCTGACATCACACGACATCTTCTATTTTAGACAGTTAGCTGATGGTACGACTACGGTAATATATTCAGATACAAGCGGTACAAGACGGTACAAGTATGGAAAATAAACACACTGTATGTATCATTGAAACACAGGACCTGAAGTGGACTGAAGCTTTGGCCAAAAATTAATGTTCTAAAATGTCATCAACTTTCTCTACAATCTGTTTACCTGCGGTTTTAATGTTTTTGTTAGCGCAATAAGCATGAATACAGTTACCTTCCCTCAGTGTCCACTGATAAAAAATTGTTCACTGTGTGCTGGCAAAAAGAGCATTTCTGAGACAACAGCAGAGCAACAGAAGCCTGCCTTTCTCAAGTTCTTACTCACTATCATGGCATATCATGACTGCAAATAACATAAAGGAGGAGGAGAGACCACATCCGCCTACTGAACATTACAAACTCAACAAAGACGCTCCTAGAAAAGATCAAAATGCCCTAAAAAGGCAAATTAAGGGGCAAAAAAGATCTGAATATCTACTTTCTTATACCGCAAGCAAACAATAATAAAGAGTACATGAGTCATAGTCATCACACTCCGATGACACTCCTGTAACCTTACAGAGATAATGAAAGCAAGACGTATTAGCGTATATGAGCACAGAGTATATGAGCGTCTGCCCGGACGTCTCTTCTTACTTTACAGTCTGGCAATGTGGCTCAGGAGATTTTATATCTGACAAAACCACAGCACCATGATGATCTCTCATTCCCTCTGCCCCATCCTTCCTTACCAGTCCCGGGACGTCCCATGATGATTTGCTTGCGTGGAGCCGGGTGAGGCGACTCGGCTGGCAGTATAAGCGGCAGCAGGGCAGTTGGCGTTGGGTGACAGGCTACCGGCTGTGGTAGCGCCCCTATAGAAGCATCCTGGTGTCCCTCCGGTTTCCTCTCCCTCTCCCTGCCTCCAGAACCAGAAGACGACAGGACCGAGCCCGATGAAGTGGACATCGACCCGGGGGTTGAGGAACTGGAAAGGGCAGTGTGGCCCACTGTGGCTGGAGTTAGGGACTGGAGGGACAGATCAAAAAGGTACTTTTAGTATTTGCAGTGAACTGACTCATAGTAACAAGAAAGTACAGTACATGTTCATCTTTTCTTTTCAGCAGCTACTTAAAAGATAGAAGATACTTAAGCTATACCTGCCGCATAACACATTTCAGAAATGCTGATCCATTTGCTTTGTAAGTTCCACACAGTCCTCTTTATGACAGAACTAATGACATCCCGCTATTACCTAAAGTGCCAGAGTGGTTTCAGAGGCATTTTCTGCAATGACTCTGAGCCTCCAGTGGACTTACAGCTGCTTTAAATTCAAGCTGACTTGGACCAAGCTACAAAGTTTTGAGGTCTGTTTCAGTTAGATACTAAAACTACAGATTTTCATTTGAGTATTTTTTAATTTACTTTCAAGGGGGAGTTTCTCAATTACTGACAAAAACCCAGAGCTTAAACACTGTCCATTCCAAATCAGTGTAGATGGGACACTTCTGCAAGATCAACCTAAAGCCTACAGCATTTTAGGAATTTTAACAAATATTTTTGTCACCAAATACATGCAATACTATTTAATGGATTTAATGGACATGTTGAAATGTCACCAATTTAATACATACTGAACCAGGGTTAAGTGATATGACATTTTATACCATGAGCTAATGAAGATACTATTTTGCTGCACCATTGCTGTACTGTTTTAACCACATGGCCCATCCTTATACGGTATGCAATCATGCAGTGCACAGTCAACAAATTCTTACCGAGCTGGAAGTGACCAGGACAAGTGTGGATGTGGGGTTGCGCAGGAGAACAGCACCGTTGGTGGTGGCCCCATTGATGGGGACAGGTGCCTGCAGACCTGGGGGAGCTGAGTGCTGGGGCTGGCTGTGCTCTCTGGATCTGTTTCTTTCTCTCCTTCCTAATGGGCCATCAGAGAACTTTGCCAGAGGGACATCTGGGTTACGGACAATGACTGGGGAATCGCGGAGGGGCACAATGCGACGTGGAGAGGGTTCCTGGGGCAGCGGGGAGGGAGGAGTAGGAGAGACCAGCATGGGTGGAGGGGTGGAGGCTGCAGAGGATGGTGGCCTGCTGGTGGCGCTACGGGGACGGGGGAAAGAAAGTGAAGAGGGGGTTGTAGGCTGACTCTGAGGGGAGAGGACTCTAAAGGCAGCTGGACTGTGAGCCAGGATTGGGTCTCCCACCACTCCCCCCATGCCCACCAGCTGATGTTGCTCAGGTTTGGTCTGGCCATCCTGGACTGAAGGCAGTGGAGGAGGTGGGTGGGTGTCAAGCTTCCTCTTGCTGGGGCTCATGGGTACTGTAAAAGTGAGGTTGGTCTGAAAGGTGGGCACAATCCCAGACAGGTGACGCTCTCGCTCAGCTCCTGGCGTACTCATCTTAGTGCCACTAAGTTGCCGATGGCGGCGTGGAGTAAGTGAGGCAGGAGCGGTAATAGGGCTAAAATTGGCAGGACGAAAGCCAAAGAGGGGAGAGGGTGAAGGAGACGGAGTGGGGGAGAAGGGCGACTGGTTGGAGATAGGGGAGAATGAGGGTGTGCCTGAACGGGAGCCGCCCAGGGAGACCAGCATGGTCGCTGCCTCACACTCATCAAAGTCAAAACGAGAGAGGTCCTGGGGCAGCAGAGAGGGAAGGACCAAGCGGGGGCGGGAGTCTCCTCCACGGCTGCTAGCCTCGCTGCTTTCCCGTGATGTCTCATCCCAGTCAAAGTCTGAGCTGGCTCTCCCACCACTCAGTCGGAGGTCAGACGGCGTCAGGGTCCCTGTGCTGCTAGCTCCACCCCGTTCCCGACTTCCTCCGCTGGCCTCCATCTCCTTGGTCCTCATTGAGAGGTGTCTGGAGCAGTATCCTCGGCGCTGGGATTCCTTAGAGCAGCCCTCTCGGGAGCACAGCCTCCTCCACTGCTTCCCATTAAACTTCTTACGGATGCCTGTTGGCGTGCACACCACATCTCCCTTTTTGTACTTTTGCTGGGCAGCTGTCAGTGGGGTGCGGGAACGTGAAGATGAGGAGGATGTCGAACCTGATCCGGATCCACCACCGCCACCTGCTCCTCCACTGGAAGAACCTCCTCCTGAGACCTTTTCTACTCTGGAGGAGGAGGCAGTGGAAGAGGAGATGGGAGGGAGTGGAGGGAGCTGCGGGGCAGTAATGACAGCACCAGCTGCTGCGGCCGCTGCGGTTGCTGGGTCAAGGCCTAACAGGACAGGTGAAGGAGGGGGGTGAGGGTTCAAGGCCAGGTGTGCGGGGGGGATCCCGATGCCCCGCACCACAGACAGGTGGGGATTGAGGTAGCCAGGTGGGGGCTTAGAGACAATGTGGCGGTGTTGGGGAACTGCCATTGGTTTGGCCCCAGGTATGATTGCCCCCATTGGGACCATGTTGAAGTGGGACACCTCCATGTCTTCTTCGGGGGTGAGTGGCATGTATGGGTGGTGTTGCTGCTGCTGATGCTGCTGCTGCTTTGCACTGTTCTCCCTTTCTCGCTCTCTTTCCCTCTCTCTATCCTGTTTTCTCTGGAGGTCCCTCTCCCTCTCTAAGTCCTTCTCAATTTCCCACTCTCTGCCAGGAGCAAGGCTGAGGACTGACGCAGGAGTTACTGGTGAGGACATGTTGTGGCCTGATGTGGAGGAAACAGGAACTATACCTGGGTAGGGCATGCCTCTCCCCAGCACTGACCCCATACCAGGTGCCATCCCTCGGCTCAAACGACAAACCTCCTGCTCCACATCCATCTCCTCCCTGTCCTCCCGCTCCCTTTCCTTGTCTCTGAGCCCTTCTTCTCCATCTCGACCTCCTCCAGATGGCAGGTCCAGGTCCCAGGGTGGCACCAGAAGCCGGAGTGTTTGTCGGGAGACCCACACTGCCTGGGTAGCACCAGTTGCCCCTCTGCCATCCTCTTCCTCATCCACAGAGTGAGATTTTTCATCAGACAGCAGGACACGGTAGCGATTGGCCACTGCAGGGTGTGTGTCCACCTGGGTCACGACACCTTCTCTGTACCACTGCCACTGGCCCTCGCTGCCCTCCTCATTGCCAAATGGTACACATACACGGGTGCCAATAGGTATTGGATGGACACCAGGTGGCGGGGCATCTAAGATAATGTCCACCACCCCTGGGGGGCTGTCATGTCGATACGGATAACGCCACAACGTCTTCTCCCCATTCAGTTGCACCTCCAGGCTTCCAAATTCCCCACTGACCTTACGTACCACCCCAGCCCGGAACACCAAGTCCGAACTCTCTCCTTCATCCCTCCGTTCGCCTCCTCCATCCTCATCACTTCGTCTCCGGAGCTGTCGGGCAAGAACACGCTGATTCTTCAGCCCTTTAGCCAAGGCATCAGACAGTGCATCAGGGAGACTGGGTGGTGCATGTGTAGACATCCGTGTGAGGGTGTGCGTGTCGCTGACTACCTCCAGGTCAGCCGAATGCTCGCTGGCGGTGTCTGTCGAGGAGCAGCGGGGCAGGGGGCTAGGCGACACTCGCTCTGCATCTCTCGCCCCTTCAACTCTTCCGGGCCTTTCCCTATCCCCTCCCAGTGACAGGGTAGGGGGTCCTGGGGAGTCATCCTGAGGTCCCTCCCTGCCAGTGGTCCTGCTGTGGAAGTCGTCCATCAGCCGCCTACTCTGACTGCCATCAGGGTGCGAGACACAGATGTCACTTCCTGAGCTTGTTGTCCCGTGGTTGATGACCCCACCACTAAGAGGAAGAGGTGGGGGCGTGCTGGAGGAAGGGTTGCTATGGTTACCAGTAGTGGACGAGCAGTGTTCAGAGGTGTACTTCTTCTTGGGAACGCGGGCCTTGAAGGTGGCCGTTTTTCGGCTGGAAGCGGGGTTTGGGCTGTTGTTGGCGCTTGGCGTACTACTGTTACTACAACTGCTACCACCACTGTCACTGTTGCTGCTGCCACTCACAGCCGACCTCCCTGATCTATCATCGGAGGATGTCAACAGTTTCCCAGAATCCATCACAAGCGATGCTGTCGTCTCTGACAGCCCTTCCCTGTGAAGGCCCTCCCCCTCTGAAGGGTCCCGCGCTCTGATTGGGTCCGCCTGAGAGGACTCTAAGTGTGAATTAGTAGAAAACGAAGAGGAGGGTGTTCGGTTCTGCGGCGATCTGCTTCGGTCTCTGTTCTCGTCTGAGTCTCTCTTCTCCCCTCCTTCTGGGGCATCCCCCGCTCCACGGCGCTTCCCCCCTTTGGCCCGAGTGGAAGGAGGAGAGCGCCGGCCCTGCTTTTTTATCGGCTTCATCGTTTCATCTAGCTTTCTTCTAAACAAATCTTTTTATTTATTTATCCCAAAGATTTTCTTTGGCGTTCCCTCTCTTTCTCTGGCTTGTTTTTCTTCTTCCCCCTCCTTTCTATCGCTCTATTTTCTTCCTCTGCCAGGGCCTCTCTCAGTCATCCTGTCTTGTCTTTGTCGAGCGACTTCAGCACTTGCCCACCTTATTCCAGAGTTTCTGAAAGAAAGGGAACAGGGAGTGTGGGTTACTCATGTGGCTAACACATTCAGACATGCACAAAGCATCCACAATGTGAGATAGCTACTACCAGCTCAGCTTCGGAAGGAAAAGTGAATCAAAATCAAACATCTATAAAAACACTGAGGTGACATCAAAGAATTGCCAAATAAAAGCACAGCACAGTGAGAGTTGAGGCAGGATCAATGGCATCATAAAAAACACGAGTGATAAATAGTTAAACATTAATATGAAGAAATGTATTCCATGATAATTGATGCACCATCGTACGAGAGTAGTAATGAATATGACTCATCCACAAATTCATTACACATTAATTCATTACGTAACAGGTTTTACTCACATTACACAAAGCCTGATTCCATACCTGGTACATATTTGAAACAGGAGGACATGTTGTAGGGTAAACACAACTTCGACTTACAACACAGTATGGAAATCATGAGAAGCACTTTGCAATTTGCCCAGACAAGCCTTTCTGCATGCACTCCCCTCTCTCTCTCTCTCTCTCTCTCTCTCACACACACACACACACACACACACACACACACTACTTCTTGGCCGGGGCAGTAGAGGCGGGGGAATTCCTTGTTCGCTCGCATACTGAAACCCTCCCTTTCTCTCTCTCTCGCTCCCTCTCTCTCTCTGTGGCGACCTTTATCTATGTATTTCAAAGCAGAGACAACCCGCCCCTACAAACTCCATTTCCTGTGGAAGACCATTACCTAACTTCCCGTCACTTTATTCCTCTCTCTCTCGCTCTCTCTCCCTGCTACTATTACACTTTCATTCTTATCCCCTGCCTGTATCCTCTGCCCTCTCTCTCTCTCTTTAATATTGATTTCTACCGCTCATCTCTTTTTCTTTCCTTTCCGTCCACTTAAGTCTCAATCCTCATTTTGTGCTGCAGTCGTCCAGAAAAGCAGAGTTGTTCCTAATAATTGTTATTCCACGCCAGAGTCATTCAGCAGCGCTCTCCCAGCCAGGCCAGAGTCATTCAGAATATCTCCTATTCCACACCGGACTCATTCACAGTTGTGCCTCTGTTTCGTTTTGAAAGTAAAACAGGCTGATTTTGCTGACTTGTTGAAGGAAGGGACTGTTGCCACTTCACTGGTTTGTTTGCTGTGTGGCCGATACACACGGGACTTGCTTCATGTTTTAGCTGCTGTGTGCTCTGCCTCATTTCTTCCAATACAAGAGTCTTCACACAGCTAGAAGTGCCAGAGAGACGTTAACAACAAGTGTATAAGAGGGAGAATCAAAACACCCCCTATATGCTCCATCATCTTCTTTGAAATTTCTCACTCTCACTGTGATATTCACTGTCAAAATGTTCTGGACTGATGTCTGTCATCCACAACTAGGCATGTCTACTTGTCAGTGGCTGTTTGACTGTCTGTTAACTTACATGTCTGCCTGTCTGTCCCTGTTTCTACATCTATCCTCCCACCAGTCTCTTTCTCTCTGTCTGCCTGTCTCTTTTCCCTTTAGCTGCCCTCCTGTTTGTCTGTGAAGGCCCGCATTCATTCAGGTCCTTTTAATATCTGCCACATCATATCGGCTAGAGAGAAATCCATTTTCAGAGATGAGTGCCGCCTGTCTCAAGGCCACACACACAGCAAACATCTATGTGATGATAGTTGATAGTGCACACAAGAGAGCTCGAGCTCCCAGCCATCATTGTGCTCTATGTAAATCCCTATTTAGGACAGACAGCCTTAGAGCAACCACCATAAAATAATTTGGCAGCCTGCCTTACTTGGTCACGATGGAGGTATGCTACGTGTGTTTACTCAGTAGTGCACTGTGTACAACAGCTGGTGTCAGAGACATGGGCATAATGATAACAGCTTAAAGACAAACTGATGCAACTCACACTCCCCTTTGTGAAATATGGAGCAAGCAAGTCCATATGGAAGCTATAGTAGGCCTGTGTCTCAGGTATACGTAAAGTTCAGGGTTAACTCGTTCAATTGTATTTTATTTGCAAGATTAGCTTTTACTCTGTTTCATGGGTTGACACAAATACATAGTAAACCTGAGTGCAGGCAGCCCTGAGAGTCATGTGAGGTGACGGGAACATACAATGGCCCTTTTCTGGATGCACAACTTAAAAACGGCTCAAGCAAAATGTGACGGATTAATGAATCAAATATAAAGTGAGTTTTGCTAATTTTATGCTCTAGACATACTGGCCTAATGCACGTAAAACTCCGTGCACATGCTCTGTTTGACCCCCTGTGCTGTTGCTAAATCGTTCTTAAAACGTTTATTTCTAACCCACACCCAACTGCATGATATTTTAAAGTTGTGTCAATAGCAGAGCGCGTCTTTAAAAGTGCATAACAGGACTGCTGCAGCGCTTAATAAACGACAGGCCGGGGTGTATAAATATGTTGACATACTCATAATCCATAGTAGATAACAGCTCTTAACTTTATCTAGACGAAGCCCAAAGCACAAAATGCAAACTACAGGAGGTGATGTCGTCACCTCTGGTTTAGCTGGATAGTACCGTGTATGTGTCAAGCCCTCGTAGTACCGCGATTACTACCAGTTTTACTCCACAACACAGCAGGCCGTGGCGTGCAGCGACCAGGCCTCGACTACACACAAGGCCGCTTGGAAATCCTCTACTCACTGTCACCGGGAAATAACCGGTTTAACGGACATACTGACCCTTAATACCATGTAATACGGCCCATATCCCCTGCGCTGCATGACAGTGTGAAATGTCCCAAGCAGATGAACACGTTAACTTTGTCAATCCACTCCACAGTCACACACAACACAGCGACAAACAGCGCACAAAATCGTTTGCTTGGCCCATCCCAAAGTGACAGTCTTCTGAAAATACAGCTAAAGCTGTTCGGATAACTTTGTGTTGACCCTCATCGTCATTTGCGTGATAGCAACCGTGATAAAGAAGGGATAAAGTGTCAATATGTGGCCACAAACAAGTCCGAGAAGAAGGCCCTCGAAACCCTGAGAGACACATTATTTCAAACAGCCACGTTGATTCATGAAAAGAAGGAAGAAAATATGTCAGTGTACGAGAGAGGAGGAGGAATGACAAGCGAGGAGTTCTCGAGATTTGACACAACGCACGAAAAATAACTGTTGTTCTAGGAAGTCCAACGGCAGTTATGGCGTTGAATTTATTTCTAGTGGAAAAGTTTCAAGCTCACTATGTCAAACCGCACCGCTCCCTTTTTTTCACAGAAGACACCCAATCCGCCCTCCACTCATCTCCGCAGGCCACCCAGATATCGGAAAATATGCTGATCAGCTCAACTGCTAATACTGTTTGTGGCCACAGTAAACATGAACAACGTTAGCAGCTCGGTAAAAGGCACAACAAGCCCCACTGCAGTGCTGCAGGAGAAAGATTTGTGGGAAGCTTATACTCACCCGAGCTAATGTAGTACCCCACTGCTGTTTTCTGTTAAGTCCGCCGGGTAAAATAGGGCAGGGTGGCCAGTCGTCCGCAGCTGCCAATTAGCGGCCGTTCATGTTTCTCCGGCAAAGCAACTTAAAACGAGGAAAAACTACTGCCCTGTACATTCTACACTACAGTCGCAAAATGGTGAATGAAGCCCCAAAGCCTTGACAACCAGCCCGTGCGGCCAATCGCGGAGCACGAACCTGTACAGTAGCCAATAGGATCCCGTAGAATTGCAGTGAGGGCGGGGCCACATGTCAAAGTAAATTTGATCGACGGCGCACCGCGGCCAATAGCAGTGTGGGAAAACACAGAACAGCTGTTGGGAGAGCGAGGCTGCGGCGGCCAATAGGACTCCTCTATGGGCATGTCTGTGAGTTATACAGGCACGCAGGACAGCAATGCATTCTTTCTCTCCTTTTCTCACTTCTTTCTCCTCCTTCTCATCCCCTCTTCACTCGTCTAAAAACATTAAAGGCGCAGACAGAGAGGAGGCTGTTATGAAACGGCTTGGCCTTATTCGAGGCGACTAGAACACACTCACATTAACAAACTGAGTGTAGATCAATATCATATGCTGCAAGCTGGCTCATATATTATAACTTCAGCTCTCACACACAAATTAGCTCTGACAAGCCAAGTTAACACTCTGTGAGCTCCTTCTTTATCTAAATGTATCCCCAGTGCTGTGCAGTGTCTCCGCTGGGCTCCATGTGAGCCACAGGTTAAGTGTAGTTTCAGAGGGACCACAAAGAACACCAACTCCCAAATTCTTTGGCTTTCTCTCCCTCCCATCCCTCTCACTAACTCACTTTCTATCCGTCCCTCCCAGCTAATCAGAGGTGCTCTAAACAGCACTGCATCCTTAAGTCCCGCCTACCCAGCCAATCAGGAGCGCTGCAGGAGGCTGTGCGTCACCGAAGCAGCGTGCAATTGGCTGAGAGGCCGGGGGTCTGCAGGCCAATGACCGAGTGCTTTGGTGAGGTCATTATGCTTGTTGCCATCAGCTTGGCCAAACAGGAAGAGTGAAACCCCAGTGAGTAAGTTGGTCCAAACGTGGGATTATGGTTCCTAAGAGAGTGACCCATATACACCATGGGCCTCCACACACACACACACGCACACACACACACACACACACACACACACACACACACACACACACACACACACTGTGTATATGCTGGGGTGTGTGCATGTGTTCGAGCAGGTACAGGCTGTAATACACTGAAGAATAGACCATAACATGCAAACAGGCTGAAAAAAAATACAGTTAAACACGCATGAGTGCATACACACAAACACGCTTACACACACACACACACACACACACAGGCCTGTGCCACGCACACAACACGCAGCATCCCACTGCAATTTCATAACACACTGATGATGTGTGATTTTCTGTGTAGCAGTGCGACGTGTTGTTTCTATAGCTTACAGGCACAGATGGCGAGTTTGGTCAATGATGATACAGAGATGGCTGGTTGCAGCATTGCAGTCTGCCTGGCCCGCGCACACACACACACACGCGCGCGCATATGCACACAAGGCAAGCGGGCACACTTAACACAATCACACACAACTGGGCACACGCGTATCCGAAAGCACCTACACACACATAGCAAGCGCAGTGGAGTCAGAACATGCCTGGGCATTACATAAGCTGTACGTGTACCGGAGCACGCACACACACACACACACACACACTGCGCCCAGCCCAGTGCAAGCAAACACATAACACACACTTTATTGTGCAAACTATAAAGCCTCTCTAAGCATGCAAACATACACGCATGAAACGTTGCACATACAACAAAGTACAGTGCAGGTTTATTAGCAGTGTGTAGTTTGTACAAGTACAACACGCAATCACAGACACAAACTCAGCACTTATGTGTTTACTGTACACATTTCATGGCTATCACATGTATAACTTGACTCATATATCTGTGAAAATGCACCCCACACACACACACACACACACACACACACACACACACTCGTAAAGGCAGAGTGAGTGGGATCTCTAGACATCTCCCACACCCCTGATAGTGAGGCACTGCAGTCCTTGTCTCTGTCTCTATAACTGACTGCTCATTCACCATAGAGGAGTGTGTATTCAGAAATGTAGGGCGAGTACTGCGAGCACACAACTTTGAGGGGTGGCTGGTTTCGTAAGCCGCCATCGGGAGAGACTGAGAGAGACAGAGAGAGAGACAGAGAGAGACAGAGACAGAGGGGGGGGGCTGAGATTTAAGTCTCAGAAAAGCTTTAGAATAAGACTGGAAATGAAAGTGAGAGGCAGACTTCAGCGGCAAAAGGAAGAAGTGAGACAGACAGTGAAGAAAATGATGAAAGACGGGGCTGTTGCACGGCGAGAAAGATGGGCGAAGAGGCAGACATGAATCATGCAAGCGGCGGAGCCGGCGAGGACGAGGGACGCAGGCAGAAACAGGGTGAATCGTTTGCTGCAGGAGTCGAACTGTTTGTGAATGAGTCCCATAAATCCAGCTGGCATTAGCACCTCCGAGTACTTTCTAAGAATGAGGCGGAGAGCCGCGGCTAAGCCCCCCAATCCCAGTCACTTTACACTTTAAATGCATTATGGCCACTTAACTGCTAAACAGCTCCAGGGACCCTGCACTGTACCTGACCCAACACTCTAACACTCTCTAATTTAAGTGTGTGTGTGTGTGTGTGTTTTAAAAAAAGAACAAATGGAGAGCGAGAGATGGACCAGATGAGTCCAACTCTACTCTTCCAGCACTTTGAGGTTGAGTAGACGTGCAGTAGATTTAACAGCCTGCACTTGCTGTGAATAATGAAATCCGAGATGAGTGTTCAGTCACTCAACTGCCTGCAAAATTAACGCTGGTAATGCAATTTAAATGTCTCTCTGGTGTCAGATGAATAGGTTGTGTCCCAAATCCATTTTTATTCAAACACTGTACTGTTAACAGTAGTAGCAGCATTCACAGTAAACAGAAGTGGATGCCAGGCATGCAGTGAGTGATATCATATTGGCCTGCAGCCGCGCAACTACAGATACTTTCAGATTTCACAACTTTACACGTGTAGTCGACGAGGCCGAAAACTACAGCAACGAGTGTGTGAGGGGACCTTTGAAGTGTCGCTGTGTTGTGATGTGCCGTCAAGCCAAAGTTTCAAATGAAGGTCACAAAGTTGCTGATGAATCACGGAGAGTTGGAACATTTACAGTTTCACGTCAAGTGAGGGGACTCGGTCTGCCGCCGAGGGCCAGGCGATACGGCCGAGAGCTCTAAAACCACCCGACAGTGGTGGAAGACAAACTCAGGTTCTGTACTCGTGGAAAGTAGTAAACGTACACGAGCGAGGAGCTTAGCTTTCACACCAGGCCTAACAAACCACACTCCCCCCGCCAAAGCAGCAGCAGTCCGCTTAAAACTGAACCAAAGCGACTCGCAGCGGATTACTTCGACTACAGCATGATTAAGTGAATTCACTGCACATATGGGAGCCTGCGAGTGGCGCACGCAACAAAACACAGTCCACCACAAACATCACTGCAGGAACAAATGCAGCAGGTGTGTAACAAATAAGAAACGTCTAACTTATCCTGGTTAGTTGATGTAAATCTAACAGTTTGGGAGATAAACCCACACACACTCAGATTTACATATGAAGAGTGGACTCCTGTCCTTGGCTGAGGTCTGTACTCTCTGACTTCATGTGAAGCGGCCCGTTAGATTATAATTTTTATAAAATTAGCTGTTACTGGAATATTGTTATAACAATATAAACGGCACTTAATGTTATTATTTTGTTTTTTGTTTCTGGTAGAAACTGGCAGAAATCTGGAGAGCCAAACTGAACCTTACGACGGACTGACTTTGGCAGCTGTGGCTGAAAGACTATTACTTCATTTTCATATTAATTCATTTGTTTGTCTTATTGATTTTTATCATCCCACTATTATCATTTGCATTTTTTGTGTGCATTAATCTTAAACCAGTTTATTGTTTATCTTTGTACTATTATCTGTTTGTCAGTCACCTGAAAAGTGTTTGCATGAAAGGTGCGACACAAAAAAAGTCGATCGACTGATTAAAATAACAAACCTGTAACATCAAAGCTGACAGACAAGTTAAACATGGCGGCATATCAACCAAACAAAGTGCAGCTTTATTCACCTCTCCAACATCTGCAGCACTGCTGCTGCTCAGTAGATGGCGCAGTTTCCCCTGTAGCTCCTCATATTTATTGACTGAATTATTTTATGATCGTCGTGCGTAGAACAAGCAGAATTTGCACAACTGACACATTTGATTCAAGCCTGTTTGTCACATTCGCAGAGAAAAGAGCAAGAAGCTTGAAACTAGAAACTTAATAAATCTTAATATGAACCGAAAGGATGAAAGTCTGAGATCCGCTTGGCTCCCTGCTTGTGATAAAAGGTGACTGAAAGGAACCTGACTTCCCCTCCAGGTGTTCCACATAGCACCCGGGGGGGGTCGAGAGCCTCAGGTTGAGAACCGTCACATCAGAACATACTGGTGAGGATCGTGGATAATGAATCCTTATTACTGAGGAGGCTGCTCTGCCGGCTCACTGAGCCATGGGGACAATCTGCCTCCAGAAATACACTCACACGCCTGCTGCTGCTGCTGCTGCACAGCCACTCAGCATGTAATCCTGCACACACACACACACACACACACGCCAACCGACTGACCCACCGACCGACCGCCTGCTCGAGCAACGACGTCCACCAGCATTCAGCGAGTTTAACAATACTGTAATTTGGTGTGTCTGTGATCAAAATTCAGCTTACTTTTCTTCTGTAATTTATTGTCATTACTGTCATTAATTATTCGTACCCTCCAGTCCACCGCCTTTTAACATCTGTGACGGTGCTTAACTCCTAACTTTATTTATAAAAAAGTTCATCTCATCAACATAAATTTATTTACAACAACTAGCTAACATTAAACTTATTCGAGATCACTTTTTTATATTTCTATTGTGATAATCATGATGGGAACCTAAGTTAAATATTAATCAAATAAACAATCAATCATTTTACTTTATCTAATTTGGTCTTTAAAATAATCAAAAGTAAATGGCTTATAACAGATTATTAGAATAATTTCTGAGATATCTTCTCATCAAATTAATTATAAATCATGTTATATAAAATGAATACTCGTTGCATTTTTGTGGTCTGGTTGCATGTACTTTAAGTGATTTGTGTTTGTTTTTAAGCAAATCACAGTTGAATGTGTCAGCCGCTCACACTGACAAAACACAAACACATGAAGGAAGGTTAATCACGTGCTAACGTTTCACACGTTGGAGGTCTTACTGTGACCTGCTGGTGGAAGTCAAGGCCCAGCAGGAGCTCAGCAACAACTCATGGAAATTAGCCTTCTGTTGTGATCTGGTTTCTGTCTCAGGCTCTCTGGACTGTGACCTCTGACCTCGTCCCGCAGCCAGACCACAATCCCTCCCGGCTGGAGGCCCGGCAGCCCGTCAATCAGCCTCCTTTTCATGCGGCTCCGTCCCCGCCTTCAGACCAGACGATGGATGCCGGGGAGGGACACACGCACACGGAGGGGAGGATGAGGCCTGGTGATCAGAGAGGTGAAAACGGGATACCGAAGGGAACAAGAAGGCACTTTAATGGCGAGGAGAGTAAAGAAAATTAGATGTGCAGGTACAGAACGAGTCAGTCACGGGTCAGAGGGCTGATTCATATTTATCACAACAAATCACCGACCTAAACCCGAAAGACAAGACAAGTGTCATTATTTTCCCCAGTACGTCTTGGACGTCGTTGCCGCGTAACGGTATTTGTTGTAGTTACGTAGTTACGTTAAAGTGGACAGCGAAAGACACTGTTATAACACCAGTCCATTACCTTCCGTAATGAAGACTTTTCCTGTTTCCAGACGTCTAGACACAAATGTGTGTTTACATTTTTTGTGTCAACAGACTTGAGGCAAACACTAAATCATCAAGCCATTGTGATCACAAATGACAACCCACGAATCCGTGACAAGTCTCGCGAGAGCTTGTAGAGACGATCCGAGAAAACCCGTGTACTACTGAAAACTGACAGCAGGGGGAGCCAGAGATTCACTGAGGAATTAGGAGAGAAATCAGCTACAGGCTTTTGACCTGCACAAAGTTGTCAGGTGATTATTAAACAGGAAGAGCAGGTGATCAACAGCTACTCACGATAGCTGAAAATAACATAAATACATACAGAATGTGTTTTGGAGGAGAACTTTGGACGTGTGCTTTGGCTCATGCTGGGACCTATTCTCATGATCAATTAATCATGTCAGTAGTTCTAAGGAAGAATCCATTGATCCCAGTCTCTCTAATGTGAAGAGTTGCTGGTTTTCTTAGCTTCCTGTGATAGTAAACTGATTGTGTTTGGAGGTCTACAGAAGCTGTTTGAAGACATCACGGTGCCTTCTGGGGAAACTGTGATGGGAATCTCTCGCTACTTTCACAAATTTATAGACCAATCAATTAAGCAGATATTCAGCAGGTTTACCGTTAACTAATGAAGATTACTAAATCATCTTTAATTTCAGAATCTGGCCACATAAAAATAAAGGATACCAAATAAAAAGCATCATCGTGATCATCATCACTCCTTTTGTAGTAGCCTGAGAAAGAGAGAAAAGCCAGGACCAGAGAGCAACCAGCAACCCAAACCTGTGTGTGTGTGTGTGTGTGTGTGTGTGTGTGTGTGTGTGTGTGTGTGTGTGTGTGTGTGTGTGTTGAGGGGGGGCAACACAGGAGTCTGATTCAAATCAAAAGAAGATGAACCCACAGTTGTGTACAGAAGAGATTTACCGGTCTGGTGAGTAATTAAAACTTCCATGTTAGCAAAATCAAAAACATGAGGTGGGTGGATCTCTGAGGTGTCGTTTGGGACGCAGTTAGCATCACAATTAATAAAGATCTATTAAAGATTTTGTCACGGCAATCATGAGTAATGCTGACGACTGAAGAACCGATGCATGGTAATTATTGTGCTCGCAGGCTAAATGCTTAAATGCTTGGTAGGAAAACATAAATATGAAAATCACCACACAGATGACTTTTCACACCTGATAACACGCCAACCCAAAGTCTTTCACTGAACTATTAAAGCGCGTTTGTCTCATCTGAACGTATACACAAAAGGATCAGAAAACACCACACGAAACGACGGCCAACAACCTCCTCCAAGTCGGAGTAGAAAGACACAAGCTCTGCCTCATGTTTGACAAACGACTCTTCTTCCTCCTGAAGTATTTCCTTTGTCATAACCAGATCTCTTCCATCAAGGTCTTTCAATAGCAGCCTCTCCAGGAGGAAATTAAATAAACAAACAAACAAACAAACAATCACAGGCCAGAGAAGAAGTGGGGATGCTTATCCCTGAATGGCTTTCTTTCATAAGATGAGCCAGGACTTTGATAAGTACTCGACTTGCTGTCGACATGAGTTGAGTCATGAAGGATTCATGGCGGGGGGCGGGCGGGCACGACGAGGCTGCAGGTTGGCGAATACAAAAACCACCAGCACGAGCAAGAGATGTGACTCAGTAAGACAGATCTGGTCAACGCATGTTTGACTGACTGGTATCTAAACCCAAACTCTGCTCTGGATGAGCAGCTAACGATTCGGTTCATGATCTGTCTGTTGGCATTACTTTTATTTTTTCCATCAATAAATGTATAAAACATCAAAACTACCTGTTGCCCAAAGTAACATTTTGTGGTGGAGACATTTTGAGACACAAACCTAAAAATAACTTAGTTTATTATCACATAAAAAATAAAGAAGCAGCAAAAAGCCTTCACAACCGAGAGGCTGGAGCATTTGGCATTTTTGCCTTAAAAAAAACCAAAACAAACCTTACGTGATAAGCAAACTATTTGAAAACTGGATTAAGGGACTGTTTCAGCTCTGTCTGTTTACATATGCTCCAGTGTCTCTTTAAGTCAGTTCACCTTCAAACTCACAACATGCAGAGGCAGGGCGGGAAAACCATGATTCTTGGTTTACTAAACGTTTCTCAAATGAAGCCGGTGAATGAAAGAAAGACACAAAATCTGACGTCCATTTTTACCTTTTTTTAATGAACCCTGATTATTGTTTAATTACAAATGAAGATGAACAGAGAGAAGAGAAACAGAAGTACAAGTGGGTCCTCCATGATAAAAACGAGACTCCGTCCCTCCTCTCGAGTGTCCGCTCGCCGTCGAGGGGGGGGACATGAGAGGAGAGACGGAGGCGACCAGAGAGAGAAGACAGGAGGAGGCATTTCAAATAATACAATGGTTAAACAGTACAAAGCTCTTTTTCTTACAGAATCCTCCAAAATGGAAAAAATATATATACACAACATCAAAAAAATGAAAATAATTGTTTCTTCCCCTGCTGTATATCATATGGGGACTATGTGACCCTCCTGTTGTCCATGGTAACGTGGTTTTAAAATCAGTGTGAGTGGGGGGGGGGGGACAAAAGGAGGAAAAAGACTGCACTGAAGCCAACTAGTTAACGTTCATGGAAAAGAGCGCAAACTGGAACAAAAACTCACAGAAAAACCAGGAGGAGACCGGGGGCCATGGCAAGAGGGTACAAAATCATCAAAAATAGCCTTGTTAATAATATAATAATTACAAGAGTAACAGTAATATGTCTGAAGAAATACAGAAGAAAATGATGAGAACAACACAGACGAACTTGATGGGAGGAAACATGTCAACCCAGCAGGGAAACTGTTGTTCTCTTGTGTTATGTTTCTTTGAAGCCACGACAGGTAAGGCAGCACAGGTGCAACAGTTCAGCTGCAGCTCCGCGTTTCGTGTTTTCTTTACCAGACGCACGTGAACCCCCAACATCTGTCCTTCAGAAACCCCCCAAATGGTTTTGCTGGCACTTTCCACTGACGGGGCCCTTTGACCCTTTCTTTAATAAAAAACAAAAAAAAGAAAAGAAAAAAAAGAGGAATGCTAAATGTTCATGCGAGACTTCGAAGGATGGAAGTAAGAGGTTTTCTGTGCCTGGTGAAGAAAAATAAACTATTTCGAAATGACCAAATGTGTGTTTAAGATACACACACGAGACCACAGCTGGTTGGACAATCTGGACAAGAAACCAGGGACTAAATGACCCGTGAGTTTATCTGACAGTCTTTTCTAACCTGTGTTGAACAGTTGTGTGTGTGTGTGTGTGTGTGTGTGTGTGTCATAACCACAGACCCCCACCCCCCCACCACCACCACACACACACACACACACTAGTGCACGTAGACAGCGAGTCAGATTATGGGAAGTCCCTCTCGCTCCACAGTGCTCTGAGGTTTTCTGATGCCATTTCCTCTGTGTGTGTGTGTGTGTGTGTGTGTGTGTGTGTGTAGTTTCTCTGGTTTGCCAAACGCTCCAGAGAGACTGTGGGGGCGTCTGATGTCACGTGTGATGTCATGTTTCCCTTTATTCTAGCCACAGTAAAGCCTCACTCTAACCAGGATGTGTGTGTGCGTGTGTGTGTGTGTGTGTGTGTATGGGCAGGGTTCAGACCAGCCCATACACACCATGTTCACACAAAGCTGCTTGAGTCCACAGTCCACGCTCAAAGCAAAGTCCAGTCATATCAGCTAGCTGCAGTGCTGCTGCTGCCTTTGCGAGCCAACGCAGAGCTGAAAACCTGCCGCCAGTGTTGTCCAATCAGAATCAGTCTGCTGTGAACACACGAGGACTTCGCCAGCTCCTCGTCACAATCTGCGTCTCTGCGGTTTTTAAGCAGGTCGGGGTCAAACAGCTGTGGGCGGGTGGGGGTTTTACCATGCAGGACGAAGTGGGCTGAGCCAAAACGGCCACGACTGGGCTCGACTCCGTCCTGAGGAGGTGAACCCCGCCTGGCCGCTACTCCAGGGTGGTTAAAATAAACACGCCCACTAACACCGTAAATATGATCTGACCCGGGTCTGATTAAAAGTCCCTGCCCACTCATTTATCCTTGTCCCGTCACGCCCCCCTGAATAAACAATAACTGTGTTTTCCATTTTTACAATATAAATATAAAACTCTGATACTGGTGGCCTTTGTCACTGCAGCTCAACGGTCAAGAGAAGGCAAGGGTGAGAAGGCAAAGGCTGAATTATACTGGAGATAATATGCCCATTAGAATATATACACATCTTTACCATTAAAAATAGTAGGATTTTCCTGATTTGTATCAAATGACCATATTGAAATATAATATTTGAATTCAATATATATTTGAATAAAATATATGTGTAGATTTACTTATTCAGTATCTCTCTTTTACAAAAACAGAAGGCATGGTGGTACTGTGTGAGCGTGATAAAACATTTTGCTGGGGGTACTTGATAAAACTCGTAGTGGCTCGAAAAAGGCACAATCTTATTTCCGTTTGTTCGTTAAAATGGGCAAAATATCTTTTTTTTTTTTTTTTTAACTTTTAAACTACATGAATAAAATGTCACAAAAATAAGCTGTTTTCTCAACTTGTCTCAGTGAAGGTTTTGCCTGAGTTAACCTTGATGCTCGACATTCATTTCATGGTTCCCGTTCTCCCCTGGACAAATCGGCTCGCCTCGAATCGTCGCTTCTCAAAACATCGCGTGAACAGATTCCGTTACCATCTCCAAAGTCCTCGGATCACTGCAAATGCCCTAAAATACTGTCCATGTCATTACGAGGCATAAGCATCCTTTGCCGGAAAAAACACAGTCTTTAAAAGAAATTAAAAAAACAAAAACAGGGGGAATGCAGAAGAGAGCTGCTGATTTGAGTGTTTGAGGGAGAGAACACCACGCATGCCCTCAATACTCCTCAAACACTGTGTGAAGTCAAGCAGGGACATGAAAAGCTGAGACACCCACTGTGTCCTTTTTGTTGTCTTTTTACACGCCAGCTTTGGGTCCACGCACACATTCTGAAACAAGTCCATTATTACCGCCCGGCTGGTAGCTGCTTTCTCATTTCCTCAACGGCAGAAGAGAAAAGGAGTGAAAGATCCGGCGCTTTCCTCACAGACCTCACAGGTGGTTTTTCTGTACAGTGGAAACTGCGTCCATTCGCTGGCAAGCGAGCGTCTAATGATGCCGTGCGATGGGTCAGGAGCGGAGAGGTCAAAGTCAGTTCATTAAAATCTTCCTCTCCGACTCAGGCTTAGTTCGGCTGTCCTTTTGTGATTTTACACGCCGCGGCGAACGAGCCGAGGGCGACGAGAGCTCTCGGTCCGGCCCTGTCGCGGCCTGATAGTGTCTGAGTTGTTTCCTGTAGAAAAGACGGTGATTGGAGAGTTCTTTCTAATCACCGCTTGAAAAGAAAAAAATATCCCTCTTCAGTCTGTTGAGATCCATCTCAGGTCTTTACTTTTTTTTTTTTTTTGCCCACTGCCCTCCATCTTGTAAACGACTGGATGGTGATGGTTGCAGACAGAGAGGCACTTCTGTAATCTCTATCAGGGCTGTTAAAGGTGGCTTTTTTAAGCAACATTAGGATCTGTCTGTCTGTTATGGTGAGTACAAATGAGGAAAAAGAAGCATGGAGGAGGGCTCAGCACCTTCGAGTGAGCCAGATGTGGGCGAGAAATTCATTCAGTCTACTGCTGTACAATTCAGGCTGCCTCGGTACTCTTTAAGATGAATGCAACTCGTTTTCACTGTCCCAGACAGACAAATAGACTAATTAAAGACATATTCTGGGCACAGGTGTGATGTGAGGTGATCCCTGGCAGACTTTATGGCATAACTGGCACCGCCACGAGGGCGAGGAGGCATTGAAAAGGCAATGTGCAATTCCTAAGAGATATTAAGAGTAGACTCCCTCTCTGCAGGGCTCTAATGTTAAAAATAAGACAGACATCAGTATACAGACCCGACAGCACAGATACTTTGTCTGCTGTGGGTTTGACAGGGTGCACAAGGGGGTCTTGCCTTGCAGTGCATTAGAGGCTACACAAGCACATCTATGTTCTATGCTTTAATGTAGGCCATAATGTCTAGTGGCCGCTTGCTGATAGTAAATTGCCACGGGAGGGTGCGAAGGAAAAGGTGTACTCCGGAAACGGTGACAAAACCTGAGAGGCAAAACATCCATCTTGTTTGTTACTACGGCGTGAACACGTAGATGTGACATATATAGGGAAAATATTTTGTTTTATGTTAAGTAATGTAAGGAGTCTGTGGGGCTGTGAGGTCAGTAAAAAGTGCCCGACAACTCCTCGGATTATTGCACAGAAAACAGAATTTCCTACATATGGCGCATGTACATAGTCAGAGATAAAATGAAGAAGAACATCAAAGTGATCGGCTTTCAGGTCACCGTCTCTGGTTAAGCACACTCCTGTGTCAAAGCCAAAACCTGCTGCGAGATATTATGGTCTACATCCAACTATTACGTTTGTTGACTAGACTCAGAGAGGTGTGTGTTTTCTTTCTAACATCCTCTGTCTGTCTGTGTGTCTGTCTGTGCATCTACATGAAGCTCAGCAGCCAGTGTTTTCCAGAGACAGCTGTGCTGTAGCCCTCTGCAGCTCTGAGCTCGCTCTGCGTTGGGTGGGAGGCGGTGGCAGCATCAACCCCAACATAACACCTCCTCCTGCTCTTCCTCCCCCGTTCTCCACCTCCCCCACCCTCCTGCCTGCCTCCTCCCTCTTCCCCTCTACCTCCTCCTCTCCCTCAGCCCTCACTTTCTTGTCCTCCGCCTCATCCCTCTCTCCGTCCGCCTCCATCTTCTGGTCTTCGCTCCAGCGGCGTTTGAAGCGGAGTTTGAGTGGGATGCAGCGCGTACCTCCGGGGCTGATGGGAGCTGCCTGACCAGGATCGCTCTTCAGGCCAATCAGAGGGAAGGCCAGGCTGCCGCTGCCGCCAATGGGAGGAGTGGCGGGAGTCTTGAAGACCTCCTCATCATCGTCAGGATCATCTTCAGCGTTACTGTGTGGAGGGGCGGAAAGGCTGCTCCCATTTCCATTAGCTCGGTGATGGTTGTTGAACTGATGGTGATGGTGACCAGCTGTTGGGGTGAAGATGTCACCTTCATCATCCTCTTCATTGTGATTGAGCTCATCTTCCTCACTAATATCAGTCACCTCCACCTCTTCTTCTGACTCAATGTCTGATATGGGCTCCACCTGGAGAGGAACAAGATATGACAGCATGACATTTAATTTAAGGCTGGATGTTCTTCGTGTTTTGAAATGTCGGAGAGCCATTTGTGGAACATCACAGCCGGTGTGTGTGTGTGTGTGTGTGCAGCAGTCGCACCTTGATCTTGGGAGGCCCCGTGTTGGTTATCTGACCAGATCCAGTGAATGAGGAGGACTGGCTGGAGGAAGAGGAAGCAGCCAATGAGCTCCCTGCTTCTCTCTGTTTGCGCCCAAGTGGAGGCGGCTGCAGCTTGAACTTGAACGGTGATGGATGCTGCTGCTCCTCACCGGCTCCTTGCTGCTCCCTGAGCGAGTGAGCGAGTGACAGGGGTGGGCCGTGGAGGTGATGGGCGGCCGGCTTCTCCAGGGTGGGGCGGTGGGGCTGAGGGATCACGATGTTGGGGTAGTGGAGGAAGGCTCGGGGGCTGAGGTGGTAGTTGTAGACAGACTGGGTGTGGGCCTGCAGGTAGTGCTTCATGTCCTCCGGGTTGAAGGAGAAGTGGGAGCCCATCATGGGAGAGGACAGAGAAGGAGAGGGGGTGTAAGACAGGTGGGGGGTGGGGGTCATGGACAAAGCTGGGGACAGAGTTGGCGCCAGCAGGCTGCCGGGGCCCGGCAGGGGTGACACAGGAAATGGAGACAGAGGCTCTGGGTGGACCCTGGGGGCAGGTCTGGCAAGACCTGCTGGGTTTGGGCCACCGGCATAGACCCTGAAGAGAGACTCATGAGGCATGCGGGGAGGAAGCAGGCCTCTGAAGGCCCTCTCAGGCCCCACGCCTCGTTCATCAGACCCCGCGGCCTCCTCCAGCTCCGAGTTGGTGGAGGTGCCGTCGCTGCAGTCGCTCACAGAGCCGCGGGCCATGCGGCGAGCCACGGTGCTGAACATGCCTGGGCTGCGCAGCTCCTCGCTGGATGACAGAACTTCTGACGGCGTGGAGGGGGGGAAACGGAAGTGGGTGCCTCCGCTTGGCACAGGCGGAGCACTTTGAGGAACCCCTCGACCTGTGAGGCAGAGGTGACATAAGATTAGGACTTCGACTCTCTGAGAATTACAGGACATTGTCTCTGGAAGGTGAAGCTAAGGAAATTACACAAACATCCAAAATTATGTGCACTGGGACTAAGTGAGAGAAAAGAAAAAAAATAAATAAATAAGAGAAAGGAAAAAGACACTCGAGTGAGTAGGTCATATGTCTCCCATGACTCAAAGTATCTAACCCAGAGGGTCATGGGCACACAGAAAGAAAACACTGGGTTCCACAAAGCCACAAATTCCCTTCTCTTTCAACCCCTCCTCTCTCTCTCTCTCTCTCTCTCTCTCTCTCTCCTGCCGTGGAGACTGTGGCACTGCAATAAATTCTTGGCATCCGTGCACGTGCCAGAATTAAATATTGGAAAAGTCGCTCTTACTGCCATCACAAACATGGGTTGGGTCTCCTCTGTTTTTTCCAGTACTACCAGGCATGTGTGTGTGTGTGTGTGTGTGTGTGTGTGTCTGTGTTTAAAAAAACACACATGTCACAGCGACGTGTGTCAGACGATGGAAGGAAAAAAAAAAACCTGCCTGTGTGGTTATCTAGTGTGTATGTTTGCGAGCGTCTGTGCTTGCAGATCGATCCAGATTGACGTGGGCATGTGTGTGCGTGTAACCATTGTATGAAACCATCATATCACAACATGTCAGTGTGTGGGCCACATCACACGGAGGCTATAATTAAAGTTTCGTGCTGCACTTATGTCACCCAGTATCCAACGCTCCATATGGGCTGTGTTTACACTGGGTGGCCAGGACCAGAACGAGAGACGACTTCAGAGGAGGGAAGAGAGGAGTAAACCGGGACGTGGCACACTTGTGTCTCAGAAAACACACACACACAAAGTTACCAGGCAGACACACACACTACACCTAAATTTCATGTGTATGTTTTATACTCCTACTGGGGTGGTATCAGATTGATTATTTTTTTTCTGGATATGATTCAGTTATATTAAATGCAGTATTTAGACTGTGACCAGGGCTGGTAAGTCTTGACCAATAAGATTCATCTTTGGCAAGTAAACTGGTAAAGTCGCCCACCACACTGGCTGGAAAATTTCTCAGACAATAACACCGAAATGTCTCAGTTACACACTATCTTAGCAGACAACTGCACACGCTGACTGACTTTCTGGACGAATAACACGATACCTCAAATTAACTAACTTTGCATGCGTGCACACACATACACACAACCCTCACACAGACACCCAGAGGCTGAAAACTTTTTGTCTGTCCTAGAGCTTACACTCGTTGAGGAGATCTTTGCAGTCAAGTGCGATTTCATTCTTTTCATGGAGAATAACCGCGGGTCTTAGCTGCCAAAGAATGTCACTCAATTACTGTCATAAAAGAATTTCAACAACTAAAAACTCTGGTGAAGTGCTCGTTTCGTACACTGACACAACCCCGTAAATTATAACAAAGACGTCTTGTACTTTTCCAAAGAGACATCTCCTCTTGAGTGTGTGTCTCTACAGGCCACCTGAGGGCATCAGTAACGGATGTACAATGTAACTGTGTGAGTGTGTGTGTGCGTACCGGAGCCCATGTCGATGAAGGGGTAGTTGACCAGCACTAGTTTGTTGAAGTTGAACTTGTAGGTGAACCTCTTCCCTTTGGTTTTGTGGAGGATCCTTTTGTTGTAGTAGTATCTAAAAAGAGAAGGATGGGCAGAGTGTTAAAAAACCGATCACATCATGAAGTACATTTTGTTTCCATGGACAGAAGTAAAATTCCTCCTGTGTGCCACAAATTGACTGTCACGTAGCCAACAATTATTCACAGAGTCCTGTGGACAAGCACACATTGCAGCACTTAAAACCTCCAATTACTTGGTCCACAGCACTTCGGTTAACGCCGGCTTTCCGCGGCACTCGTGCTGCAGCAGCGAGCTCGTCCTCCCCTGCCGGAGACGGAAACTTCTGTTTTTGCAATAACATTTAACCAACGATATTGGACGGTAATTTACACTTCTGTCCTAACTGAGATTTTAATTTAACGTGAGTGAATCGTTGTTTGCTGGTCAGCCACAGCATGTTAACAAGACACAAATCAATACAAAGGACGAAAGCCAAACATCAGAAACCACAACGTCACTGTGCAAACTTATACCCACATGCAAATTCTACATTAGCACACAACTAAATACGCTGCCCACAATGTGAACACATGGCTGGATTCAAACTCTCACGCACCTAAGGAAGTGAGACAGCCGCTCTGATTTAGCTTACCCAGGCGGCTCCATTAATAAGAGTGCATTAGTCATCGTCAATACACAGAGCGATGGAGAGGAGTGAATAGTGAGCCGCTGACGGCTCATCGAAAAGATAAAATGGCTCCCTGTGACTCACCGATAGCCTCAGGACAAAACCACATTCATATTTCTTACATAAACACTTTTAAATAGTGTCTCTCATTCAATCCACAGTGGCCACTTCATTCTGGGAAAGGTAATATGTTATTCAGAATTTCCAGCAGAATCAAGCAGAGAGGGGCTCAGTGACTAAAACTGTCCATAAAAAATACAGATTTGCTCAAATATGAAGCCGTAAACACGTCTCCCTGCTGTCAATACATTATAATCAAGCTGTTCTCCAGCAGCAGAAAATGTAAAATCACACCAGGCAGGCAGTGACCATTTCAGTTTGTGTAACTGTTATCCATCGATCGCGCTTCCTTTATGCATCCATCCATTCAACAAGATCAATATGTTATTTCTGACCACATATATAACATGACACACACAGTAATAAAATATGTATCTGTGAGGGCTAATCTTCATGCAATAACACAACAGTTTTTTGGGTTTTTTTTGCAAAATGCTGCTGAACTTCAGATCGTCAAAATCCTTCACCCTGCAAATTTCTCAGCCTTTCCACAGAGCTACAAAAAGACACGTGACAACATAAAACCGTGAACCCAAAATCACAGGCCTAGAAAAAAGTTGAGATGTAAAGATGATTCTTACAGGAGAGTAAAACCTTATTTTCATAAAATCAGTAACATAAAAAAAAAACCCCACACACAATAATCGTGGTTTTAATATTTGTCATCATGACGAGGCCAGCTGCATCCTTCCTCCATCGTGATCAGAGGATTAGTCACTGGAGTTTGGTACGATACAGAACAGAGCAGGAGAGCAGGACTATGTGAACCAGGAGCTCGTCCAACTGCTCAATGACTCAATGAGTGAAGGGCCTCTTCTGACAGAGGCCACTACTATGCACACCCACACAATCACATGCAATACGAGCATGCACGCACACACTCAGAAGCAGAACATATAACACAAGCAGACAACATGCAGGTAATGACAAAACTACAGAGAACACACACAGACAACATATGAGAGTTGGCTAGTTGAGAGCACATAGCGTAGCTTCAAGTCATTTCATGAATAAACCCAAATTTGCTGGCGGCTTGCAGTGTTGAAAAAGGTTCTCCAGTCACTGATTTAAGGTTAGAACAAAGTTTGTGGATTGTCTTGGGTAACCAGAACAGGATTTATGCAGAGACATTACTGTTGTAGGGGTTTTCTTTGGCACTTGGAGAACCACAAGCAAATGCCATCTACATCCACAGAAAGCAAACATCTGCATCAAGTCCTGAATCTCTGCACAAATTTAAAAGGGGCAAAGTCACACAGCTAGACGGTTAAATATCAATGCAGGTAGGAGGAGAAAATATGTCTTTTTCATTATGGGATGAACAGTCCTTTTAGATTTGTGCAGAGATTCAGGACTTGAGTGCCTCGTATGAGTGGAAATTAACAGGTAGGTGGCAACCAGGGATGTACGGAACACACACAGCAGGCAAAAAAAGACGAGTGAAGTCAGAACAATAAACACTACACACACACGCACACACACACGCTGTGGGAGGTAAACTGCAGCATTTGTGAGCGGGTGTTAACAATATCAAGTCTCTGTGTGCAGTAAAAGCTGGAGGGACATAATGTTCACAGACGCGTTGGAAAGATAGATGGCACTTTGAACATGTCGGAGACAAGGCCAGGCACATACATGCGAAAGGAACGAACGAAAACACACGCGCATGCACATACACACACACACACACACATACACACACACACACAAACAGTAATGAGTCAATATAGGACAGCCGGCCTCACATACTGGGCCCAGACTCGCTGCAGGCCTCCCGCTCTTTGAAGACCATTTGAACTTCCTTCAAATAAACTAGAAAGGACTTTGACTGTATAGTCTCAATGTATTGAACACACACACACACACACAGATATGTGTGAGCATAAACCCAGAAGCACACAGACATGCCTCTACACACATGTGCTGTATATGCATGAATGAACGCACACGTGTACCAATGTGCTCTCAGTTCAAAGACTCATAGAGGCATCAATCAAAGACTTCACATCTAACAGAACTTTCTGCCAAAGACTTCAGAATTAATTAACAGCCCTTCATCGGTTCAAGTGGATTACAAACCACAGAAAAGACATCACAACACAGTTTGGCTCCAGCCAGTCCTAAGTGAGACCAGAGACTGTATGAAACTGAGTGTAAATTTAGTGTTAAACCTCTGTGGGCTTCGTTCCTCACGAGCTCTTTAGGGTCCACGTTTCATCTGTTTCAGGGTATTAGGGATAACTCAAATAACTGAGGGTCGACCCGATTCAGCCAACAGCCACATCAAAAAAGATAAACACAAACATGTATTGATATCTTGAATTTCCCTCGTGATCAATTAAGTATCTATCTATCTATCCATCCAGCCAGCCAGCCAGCCAGCCATCTATCTATCTTTCTTCAGTTAAGTTGCCCAATTATTAAACCAAATGTTATGGTAAATAAATCAGTTCTATTTAAACAAAGATCAACTCTTATATAATGACAGAAAAAGGCTTGTTAGATAGAAGGAAAATTAAATAAATAATTTCTCATCATCTCAAACCACTTTCAGGTGGACTCCCAATTCACCTTACATCTTTTGCACTGCTTCTCCTTATTCAACCACATTTATCAGTATGTTGCCTGTTAAATGACCAAACAATACCGCAAAATCAATGTGTTACATCAGCATCATATCGGTGATAGCGTTTGGATCAATACAAGTTCTCATACAAGTTCGGAAAAGGTTGGGCACCTTTAAACGCGTAGTCACATGAGGGCACGTCGGAGATAAAAAAAGGTTTAAGCAACAAACAAGACACAGATGGCCTGGAGGAGGGATGACATATAACAAGGTGTAAAGCGTATGTGCATGTGTGTGTGTGTGTGTGTGTGTGTGTGTGTGTGTGTGTGTGTGTGTGTGTGTGGGGTGATGAGGCAGTGTAACTAGTCATGACCATGGCTATAACCCACACCAACCTACAACACAGGAGGCGACACTGATGACTAGCAGTGTGTGTGTGTGTGTGTGTGTGTGTGTGTGTGTGTGTGTGTGTGTGTGTGAGAGAGAGATAGATTATGAGAGAACAGACTGGCAGCTAAATAAAACTCTGCAGCATCCCACATGTGCTCTGCAGAAGGTGAAGGTGTGTGTTTCTAAATCTGCTGTCACCCTCAAGTTTCAGCTCGCAGCACAGATGCTCCCAGTCTTTTTGTCTTACCCATCTGATGCCCTTTTAATTAAGCTCAAATTTATCCCTGAGCTTGTGACAAAAGAGATAAGAGTTTGGGGGGGAAAAAAACCTGCACACAAGGGATACTAATGAGCCAAGTGATGCTCGTGAATCATTATTTAGCAAAGAACAGAAGCTCCACGAGAAGACGAACGTGAGACAGCGTCTTTTCCAACTTTAAAGTCTGCCTTTTAAGTCAACAGAATTTAAATAAGGAATATAGGTCAAGGCAAAAAACTAAGATGACAGCTTTTATAACCGCTTTCCTTCTTCTGTTCTTCGGCTTCTGTTTTTCAACTGACATTTTAGCTCCTTTTTAGACCTTCTAACTTGCAGACAGGCAGAACAGGAGGAGGATAACTTTGGGAAGAAAGAAATGTTGTTCCATTTCTGGTGAGTGTGAAAGATGAGTGAATGGGCGCACTGTGTGTACCACTGTACTGTTATCTCAGCTCCAACAAACTGGATTTATTTTTAAAATCAATCATCTTGTATGCTTCACCGTGTTTATCACAGTTCATCTGGAGTTCAAAACAACATGATTCCACTTCCTGTAACTTAAGATTGGCTCGCCTGGGTTCTTTGTTATTATCTGACTCCTCTGTGTTGATGCCTACTAAGATCTCATGACCGAAATATGAAGCTAAATATTAGCAGCAGTCTAGACTAGCTGGAGTAACACCTATCAGACTGAACGAAGGACCGGATAAAAGCCAAAGGTTTGTCACTGGTGTTAGGATCGACACGTATCATAATAATACAAATAATAAGATATGTTGTAGACTTTGAAGTAATTTAATAAAACACATGCAGTGTTGTTCTTGCTGCCATGGAAGCTGTGATCAAAAGTGTGTTTTCAGAGGTCACAGTGACCTTTGACGAACAAGATCTTGAGTCCAAGTGGATGATTGTGCCAAATTTAAAGAAAATTCCTTAATACGATCCTGAGATGTTTGTACTGCATTTTGTGTCTGCACGCACTGACGCGTTCCCTTGTTTGTTGGCACAACCAGTTCACACAGACCCTCAGACATGTGCAGATGACAAAACACACATTCTTGTGGCAATTCAAATTTTGAGGCGTCATCCTTCTGTTTTTCCACCCCAGTCACCCACTTTCGTCTCACCTTAGCGCCCGGCTGAGCTTGTCATAGTTCATCTGTGGTTTACACTTCCTGGCCCCCCACAGACGGGCCACCTCGTCCGGGTCCTTGATGACAAACTCTCCATAGTCTCCCTGCCAAGCGATGACGTCGTGGTACTCCTCTTTCCTCAGCAGCTCCAGGATGAAGTGCCACAGCTGGATCTGTCTGGAGCCTGGGCTTGACTCAGGCTTGTAGGCCCATTCTGGGAAGGCGAACCCTGGGGGACAGAGGAGAGAGAACAGGGGCGTTCAGCCGGGTGGTCACGAACAGGAGCAAATTCAAAACAAGGATGGACACAGCAGGGAAAATGCTGGGTCTCCTGGAGCTCGTTGACCCTGTCTAGTCTTCTGTGCGTCTCATGTTGTGTGGTGCACAGCATGCGATAAACCATCACCCTCCTCTGAGGTTGTTAGTTCTTTGACTGCAGCTGTTTCAGTACCAGGGTCAACAACACAGGGGTGAAAAATGCCTGCGTTGTGTTTGTTGACTAATATTATACTAATAGTCAGGACGTAACACATGTTGGTAATCGCGATTGGTCTGAATCTGTTCCCACAGGCTGCAGTCATATCAAAGCTTCCCTGCTATCGCTATCAAAGCTGAAAAATCAGCACTGTTATAACAGATTAACAGGCCTTGAGATATGTGCAGACAAAATATCAGCTATGGTTTTTATAACTACTATCAGAACACACACTAACACAAGCACGTGCACACACACACACTATTATCTAACAGTTGAAAGTATAGGCTTTGAGTTGTAAAGCAGGGGGTGGCAGTAAAAGACTCAACATCACTTCAACACAGGCTGAATGGCTGACTAGCAAAGGCACAGTGACACACACAAACACAGACACACACACCTCATTAGGACCAGATGTGCCTTGGCAATCAGGCTGAGAAAGCTGAGGGTGGGAAACATATGGCCACAATATAACAATGCTGAATTTTGTGTGTGTTTGCGTTTATGTAACTGTAAAAAAAACAAAAAAAACACACACCATACGAAATACCAAGGTTACAGTCAGTTTCCCACACTCCACAGGGTCATATCTATAGAGCAGTGACAGTGAACTGTTAACAATGATATGCTCAAGGCTGACAGACTGTAACACTTGTGTGGCCTATTGACCCAAGTTTCAGTGACAGCACACGATACGACAGTGCTGATATAATATGGAAGCAGCTGTGTAGTGCCGTATGTGAGTGGGGTCTCAAAACACCACCTGATGTATCTGTGTATAGGCCCACTAATCTGACATATTAAACGGGGAATAGCTTAATATTTTCAGCACTTTATAGCCTCGCCAGCCACTTGGGGCAGCTCTATAAAAGCAGACAGTACACAAAAACAACCATACTAAAGAACAGATGAAAGACAGATGACACAACATAACAACACGGGGAAAAAAGGGAATTGCAAAAGTTGAGAAAAAGAAAGGCACATCTGGCAACTAAATCTTAGAGTAAAGTACTATGCATGATGCCCAGATGGTAATTAAATCAATTATGACTGATTCATGTACATGGGATGTGCTCTCATTGTCTGCAGCGGGTGCTTATTTGGATTAAGGTCATTTATGAATTTGGGAAACACTCAAGTACACCAAACAAAAACGCAGGTGTCAGGTTATTAAAAATGATATGCTGTGCCTGGTGTGCACAGCTGCCTTGAATGCTCAGTGACTATTTCACAGTGGATCAGTTAATGGAGCAACAACGGGCAGAAAATGGATCACTGCAGTCTTCACGTGAAGGTGAGTGGATGACAAACTCCAGAGTTGAGTCAGCATTCCTACCTACATGGGTGGTGCTTTGTCAGAAACAAAAGGGACTAACATTTCCTCTAAATTGCTATGAAGTGCATTTTGCTCACTCCGCTGATAACAGTCACAATGCACTGCCTGATCAAATTCTGACTACAATGATCCGTGCATTTACAACCTGCCCTCAGACGTGTTTTCCCTTATCGAGACAGAGATCACATTTTAACAGCAGGTGTAAATAGAGTTCACATGAGTCATGGAAAAAACTAACTGAATCAGACCAAAGTCCAATATCAGGTGTGCAAAGTGCAGCTATGCATCTGCAAGCGTCATTAATTCATAAGAGCAGCAGTAGTATTAGAAGCAGAGGAAGCAGAACCAGAAGCAGCAGGAGTAGTTACTCATACAGAGAGACACACAAACGCTCCTGCATATGTAATAACACATGATGACAACTTGAATTGATTTTTGCAGTGCTTGGATGACGGTGCAGGAGTTTAAACTTAGCAAGAAACCTAAGCCCAGCTATTGCGCGGGCACGTTGCCATCGTCACGAGCCGCGAGCTCCCTTGTGATCAATGTCAGGCTTAACAAAGGAGAGTTGAGAAACTGCAAGCTGCTTCTCCCCTTTAGGGATGGATTTAAAAGATTCAAGCTGTGACGTTTGACTGTCAAACACACACCAAACTTTCATCCTTCCATTCACTGATCACTTGCAGTTGGTGGGAATATTTCAGAGATATACAAACAGGCACAATGTCTCTACTGGGAAATATGTTTGTCTTTTGATGAGCTACAAGGGACAGATTAAGCTTGTTTCCACAATACAATGTCTGTGTACTTGAAATTTAAGTGATAGAAGTGTACAGTGTGTGTGTGTCTCTCTCTCTTGGTATTCGCTTTGTTTTTAAGAACTTCTATGACTAAAGGAGTTTCTCAGAAACAGACAAAACATTGATAGCCGTAAGTTTAAAAAAGTGATGTGCAACATTCTCTCTCCAAATCTGCAAATACTGTGACTACTAAGTTTCACAACTTAGTGCTTCTTAACACTCAAAAAAAGTCTTTCAGTTACAAGCCATATTAACAAACAGCAAAACGTATCCTGAAAAAGAGACCGGTTCCTGATGACTAACAAACCACATGCTGCTATCTGATCTCCTATAGCACAAGGAGAGTGAGCCAGAAGACAGACGAGCTGGCTTTGATAGATGGTAATAGCCATTTGAAGGCAGATTACTAATGGGGTACGAGCATATGATTCATATGGCCAACAATAAGGCTCTTGTCAGTGGGGACAGGTTAGGCGTTGTGACACAGACACAACACAAAGCTGTAAAATGGGGTGCAGAAAAACACACATGTGCACATGTGCACAGTCAGGGCAGGAGTGGATTAAATCAAAGTGGGCGAGCTAATATCTCTCTCACACTTACACAAAGTACACAGACGCACAACACAGGTTAGTGGGGAGAGGTAAGTGGGTTCATGCGTGGGTGCAAACAGCACACAGACAAAGAACACAGGAATAGCAACCATGCCCACTGCATGTGTGTGTGTGCGCTGCAGATGTCCGTGCTGACTCATAGCTTGTTTGCTCGTCGTTCTGCTTTCACAGATTCCGCCTTTCTCCCCCTCAACACCACTGCCATCTCTTTCTTTTCTCTTTCATTCTGTCCCTCCCTCGCTCAGCCTCTTCGAAGACACACTGTCTCCTAGCAACAAAAGCTTTTAGCGCTAAAAATAAATGGCCGAGTCACGACAGACAAGACAAAATATGATTCAATTACAGAAACTTGCCAAAAGAGTTTAGAGTTTGGGCACAGATCCAGAGAGTGTGAGGGTGTGATCTGTCTATGGCTGTGCGATACATTGATATCTAATGGAAAAAATGTGTATTGTTTCATATTATGATGTTGTCGTTCATTTCATGGTGGCACAAATGACTTGGCTAGCAGTGTTTTCGGCAGGCTACGTCTTTGACTATAACGGTCTTCCGCATGCACCTCACCTGTTCCTGTGAAAAGTGCATCACGGGTTGCAAGTTGCTTTTTTTATTTTTGGTTGGCGTCATTAAACAACAAAGAAAGTCACAAAGAGCAGCCACACAGACAAACACAAAAGAGTTTTTTTGTGAGGTCTATAATTCAAAATGTGATGAATAAATACAAACATTCCCATGTGGTCATTTTTAATACTCACTAAATTTGCAGAAAACGTGCTGTATTGTGATATGAACTGTTACGTGGACGTGAAATGACATATCAGGATATGAGACTTTGGTCATATCGTATACCTAGATCTGTCAAAGAACACGTGTGGAGGAGCAGGTTTTCATCACCAACCAGATCAATTTGTGCCTAAAATCCTGTGCATTCGTTACATTTTGCTTGTGAAAGACAGACAACAGCCATTCATTCACACTCATTCAGAGGCAGCACACCGATAGCAAGAGAGGCGGACGGAGCACAGCTGACGGTGCGGCATTCTGACAGATGCACAAGTGAGGGTCCAGTTGGAGGTGCGTCTGCTACAGCTGGTGCTTAACGTAATGTGAGTGAAAACAGAGACTAACAGACACAAGACGGCTGAGACAGAGAGCAAGAGGCTTAAGCAGTTTATGGGACAAGAGGTCTGGATGCACAGCCAAAAAATCAGGGAACTGACAAAAAAGTAGACGAACAAACCCAAAGCCCTTCCCTTTGTGCTATCTGGCAAGCTCTACTCCAGACAGGAAGAATTTCTGATTGTCAGGCGGAGGTGAAACACACCATTTCAGGCCTCATTGGATTCTATATATAGCAAAGTACATGGTAGAAAGACTCATTTACTATTAGCCTGCAGTCCCAAGCTACCTGTGTTCTCCTTTCCAAGAGAAACAGGATCTGTGCAGCCACAACTGGGGGGTTTAATAAGCAAGTCTGCCTTTCTTAAGGACTCTGACGTCACCACAGTTGGAATAGAGCTCCTCATAACCGATAGCCATCATCGCAGTATTGTCCAGAACGCCTGCAGCCGCAGAGACTAAACACAAACGGCCTTCTTCTCCACGTCTCCTGCTCTCCCCAACAAGTTTCTTTAACATGCTGTTCCATCTATCCATCTATCCCCCCGTTTATTTTTCCCTCCCTTCCTCCCATTCTTTGGTGGCTCTATATTTAGCCATTGGAAAGGTCGGTCTGTGTCTGTCTGCAGTGTAATGATTCAGGGGCACGGAGGGTGACGCATAGAGGTAACAAGCCGGGCTAAATGGCCGGGGGCTGGCTGACTGCTGAAATTTGGATGGGGTTTATCAGGGATGTGATCAGGACGACACAGAAAGGCAGGAAATAAATGGGTACAGAGCAGGAAAAGGGGAATCTCCGCAGGGCGTAAACGGTACTGGTATGTGCAGAAAGTCACATTCTGCAGAAAAAAAAAAACAAATTTCTCTGCAAAAAAAACAACCAGAAAAACATGAACAGTTTCCAGTGCAAAACTTGATTTTGCAAAATCAAAATCTTAAACTAGGATTCTGTCACGATTTCCTGTTGAAATCTTGTACTTGATACGAAAACGTATAAAATGGAATTTCAGTCTACTGAGTCTGAGATGGTGAAACATGGATCATGCAGACCTGATGTCTGGGTTTCCATTTTTGTCTCGCTGTGTAAACTACCCGTCTACAACACTGGGATCACAACAACCTAACAGTGCTTTATTGAGAAGTTCAGAGCCTCAAAATACTGTTTGAAAACCCTCTGCTCCTCATTGAGCTAATCTCATAATTATCCTTATAGGACGGAGTTTAGATTCAAGGAGCCAGTGGCTTACAGCCAGGGAGGGGTCGCAGAAACAGACGGGATGGGGAGGAAATCAGGTGGAAGGGTAGAGGAAGGGAGGAGAAAGAAACGTGGAAGAGAGGGGCAGAAGGAGAAGAAGAAAGACAATCCAGCAGAGATCAAAGGGAAAGAGGATGGCCGTCTGCAGGTGCATGGCGTGAACCCTCACCTCAGCTCTCACATGATCCCTCCATTACATAAGGCTTGCTTACAGACAGACAGACAGACAGACATGCAGTCTGACAGAGACAGACTGGGAGAGGAAGAGGGTGAGACAGCGCAAATGTTAGGGAGCAGACAGACGAATACAGTGAGTGTCTTGCAAACAAAATAAATAAAAAAAAATCTTGGGCTAGACATATGACATGTAGGCTGAAATCTGTGCTTCCATGTTCATTTGCCAACCAGGGAACAAAGATACTGACCGAGTACTCTGAGGAAGAGGAAGCTTGATGGAAAGAGGGAAAGGCAGAAAACATGGGAAACAAGCAAGTATACAAAAGTGAATGACTGTTTTTCAACATAGGAAAAGCTGCCAAAAACCCAAGAGCTGATAAAGTCAACTCTGCTGCGAGTTTGATCAAGTGTGACTCCAAATATCTATGATCATCAAGTAAGTAATGAGACAAAAGTCTACATGCTGAGAGACAATTTGTTATCAATCATCTAAATTTGCACAGATAATATCAGGTAACATTAGGTTGTTGGCAGATTATTTGCCACTGGAGTTTTAAGTGCCCATCAGTGAAGTTGCATTGCATGGCTTAAATCAGCAAACCGGTCCTACTGAGGATAATGCGGTTGCTTTCCATTTCAAAAATCTGTCTTCCAAATAGCTTGTGCTGTGTGAAACGATGCTTTCCATAGGCTGTGAGCAATCCAAACTAAACAAAGCTTCACCATTCGGGATGAGCAGTATTAGACCACAGACAGCTGCACTGCTGTGTTCTCAAGTCTGCAGACAAGAGTTAAGACACAGCAGAAAGTAGAGGGTTTGACTGTTTGCCACAGCAGTAAAACCTTGGACTGCAAAGTGAAGCCTTTAAGTGTATAAAACATCTCTGATACAACTGAGACAGCCAATCCAGCCCAATCTGTGCCACAGTGGCTGTCCGAACCTCGCCAGACAAAAACCTGTCACGTCCTGGAGAACTCAGCAGCACCGAGGAGGCAGCCAAGGCTGTGATTAAGCCTGTGCGTGTGTGTGCGTGTGTGTGTGTGTGTGTGTGTGTGTGTGTGTGTGTGTGTGTGTGTGTGTGTGTATATGCAGTCAACTGCCTTATGTTCTGACATGAGGGGATGCTCCTATTGAATTCAGCAGGGTCCCTGTGGTTACGTAGCCTAATCAGGGATATCAGAATAATGTTACTATGGTCACTTGCCGAAATCATTTAACGGATGCACCTTTCACTCTCGTTAAAACACACAGTGTAATTAAAGTCCTGCAGACCCCAAGGAAAGACAAGATGGCAGAAGAGCAGACAATCTTCAAAGGAAAGGATTACCATTGCTGTGTTAATGAGAAACAAAATAAACAATCACATCAATCATGATCTCAGAGCTTAAACTTCTATCTCTTAATCTGCGGCGCCTGAGCCAAGGTACGAGACTCCAGGCTTCAGGCCTGTAGTCCCAGAGAGGACGAAGAACACATACATGCATGTACACGTGCTATGAAACTCGTCTGAGCATGCTTTCCTTCCAGACAATGACGACCCTGTAAAACATTCGCCTGTAATGAGCTCTTTGCTACAGACCTCAAACCTGCTTCCTACTGCCAGGGCAGAATTTGTTCGTGAGCGTGTGTGAACGACGAGTGAGAAACAGAAATAAAGGCTGACGTACAGAAAGAAACAAGAACAGGAGAGAGTGAGACGTAACCACTGCCTTAACTACACCAGGTGCACCGATGCAGCACTGATTTGGTTTTATTTGTTGCACAGCAACACACACAGCAGCGCACATACATGTGCACACACAAACACACCTAAACTTTTGCTTGTTCATGGCACGCTGCGTGTCTGCAGGAAATAAGGCGGGCCGACACCCTTGCAGAGTGAAGTCAACCAACGTTAAGCCCAATAAACCAGCCTGCTCTGCAGTCAGGCAACATTTTAGCCGATTAATAACTCATAACGTCATCAAGGAAGATACTGAAGCCCTTGTTTAAGAAGGAAGGGAAAGACCAGTAAATCTGGGGAAGACTTAACATGACCGCGAAACTCTTCTCACTGAGGGAAACAGATCAAATCGATTTCCCATGAAAGCATTTACATGAAGATTAAGTGACATGATCAGATAAGGTGTCTTGCACTTGCACCTCTGTCAGTAATGAGAAAAAGAAGAGAAAGTGTGACAAACACACACTGAATTCAGCAATCCATACACAAACTCAACTGAAACTGTATTCCTGTCCATGAATGGAGAAGAGTATTCAAGTTGTCAGAACCTGATGGAGGCCAGTGTGGAACCGGAGTGATTTGCGGGGTGGTGGTGTAGTAAAGGAAACTTCAGAGCAGAAAGGAGAAGATAAACATCTGAGTTTAAATCTGGCTTCTGTGTTGTGGTTTGGTCACAAGACTACTTTCATTTTCCTCCAACACACACACACACATACACACACTAAGCCAACGACGAAAATTTTGGTGACTTCAGCGGTTGGACTAAGCCATGTGAACACCAGCGTGCAAGCGTACGCGGACATAACCACATACATACACGTGTCACCGCAGCCCAGAATAGGCCCGTAGCACCAATCCAGGGAACTGGATGAGTGACTCATTCTCGAACTCGCTGCCAATCAAATCTCATCTCCTCCTCTCGCCTCCCCCACCTTCTATTCCATAATGCCACTTTCCTTTCAGTATCTTTCCAGACAAAGAGGCACCACTGTTGATTACAACTAGTGGGACGACGAGTGTGACAATGCTCAAGGGGGTTCAGTTCAGGGATGAGACCATGAAATAAAAAGGGAGAAAGCAGTAAGTAAGTAAAGTTTAAGTATGTTTGAATTGCATCCAAACACTCCTGAAGTCATAAAACTTAAGTTACAGTAATCACACAGCCACTTTTATTATCGGAGTGTGTCAAGAGCAAATATCAGAAAGGAATGTGCACTGATTAACCCTCTTGGCTAAGAGGAGTCAAGTCACTTTTATTCATACTGTACAGTCCAATCCATTTGCCTCAGAGGGCTTTACAGTGTGTACAACATGACACCCTCTACCCTTACACCTTTGATTTGGATAAGGAAAAACCACAAAACCCTTTAACATGGCAAATCAGCTGAAATTATGAAGACACTGGTTAATTTCATCCCCTAACTGAATCTTTTGCAGAAATTTAAGCAACATCTGATCAAAATGCTGACTATATATCCCTTTTATTCTCAGTCCATGGCTGAATGCCTAATTTCCATTTATTTCATTTCATTAGTTTTTATTGAAGTGGCTTTGCCAAGTTTTCTGAGAGGGTTGTGCGAGAAGACGGGGAATAAGTTTTTCTTTTTTGAAGAAAATGCTGGAAACAATAAAATTAAGCAGGCGCTCTTCAATAGTGGCTCAGAATGTTGTCGATCTACCACTTGTAGCTTCAAGCACAAACGCACAGACAGTCAATTTGCTTTGGATTAGCGTGTCCGTGAAATTCTTCAAATGTGAAACAGCCAGCGAGGGACTTTTCTACATGTGTGATGTGTGGGTGCGTTAGTCAGCCTTTCCTCATCGGCAGAGCCGCCACAGTCTTAATTCCTCAGTCTACTGCATTAAAGCTGGATCCTCCAGTCTCTAGACTGAGTGGCTCGCTCCATGTGTAAAAACATTAAAGACAGAGGCACGACGGCGTCACCGCAGGGAGATGGCAGTCCAAATGAACAAGCCACGCTCACTAGCTGTAGTCAGAAAATTAAAAGAGTGTGTGTGTGTGTGTGTGTGTGTGTGTTAATGCAAGACAGACATCACCCATTTTCATGACATGTGGGGGGTCTGGGCCCCCAAATAAAGTGCACATGCTGTGTGTGGGTGAGATGAGTGAGTGAGTGTCTGAAGGACTTAACTGACTTTCACGTTTCAATAAAACTGAGACCCGACTCATTCGTCACTGCCACCGGCTTGTGGTTTTAAACAACCAACGGGGACAGCAAATGGGTCACAAATTTAGTTCTTTTGAGTTAACAAATGAACGAAGGCAGAGCTTTCAACTTAATCAATTCAACATGCAAAGAAATATTCTTATTCAGTGGCTAATGGCGCAGCATTCCTTCTCCTTCAGATCATTTGGCTCCTTCGTCATATCAGTCAAGTAAGTATATGTAACCTTTAAATAGTGAAGATTTTGTAAGAAATCGGCTTCAGGCTGATGTTATGGTTAGCTGAGGGTGCGTGTGCCCCGGGCGATAAGGAAAGGACAGACGAGAAGAAAGAGCAAATTTGACTTTACGGCTGACCTGATCATGGTGCTTTTGTCAGTAATGTAATTCAAGGCCTGTTTTTGAAGCAGCTAATGAGATGAGCTCGGACACCGTATTCCCTTTAACCGGCTGCTGCTGAACAGTGGAATGATGTGAATAGACACCAGATATGGTTCTGTATCTCACTGCGGTTTAGATGACCATCACCAGAAACCCATTCAGTTTTCATATCTGTATACATGACTTCTGGGGGGCAGTCGTGGATCAGCGGTTAGGGTGTCGGACCCGTAACCGGTGGATCGCTGGTTCGATTCCCCGTCCCGGTGTCCATGGCTGAGGTACCCTTGAGCAAGGTACCTAACCCCCACTGCTCCCCGGGCGCTGCACGCGGTCGCCCACTGCCCCGGGTTTGCTGTGTGTGTGTGCACGTCACTTGGGTGGGTTAAATGCAGAGAACAAATTTCGTTGGAGTGAGTTCCCTCCAATGACAAAAATATGTCACTAAACTAAAAAAAAAAAAAATGTCTGGCTTCACTTCTGGCTACTTGTGTGGGGAGATATGAAATGAAATTTGGACTGGCAAAATGGTGGTTTCTGTACCAGAATGAAGAGTCACGTTTGGCTTTGATCTGTGCTGCCGGATCAGATTCACCACCAAACACACTTTCACCTACAGCTGGTTGACACAGTTATGTGTCTGGCTGGCTGACAGAGATTATGTGACCACACTGAAACCTGTAGACACCCACCCCACCCCACCCCACCCCCCAGGTCCTTTGTTTTACATCATCTCTTCATCAACCCGTCTCTTCTAAACAATCAAGAAATATGCTGCAGCCTGTAGGCAATAGGTGTGTGCGTTTGAACAGGACGGAAAATGTGCCAAGTGTGTTTAATTGTTATGGAGGACAAAAGGATTTACTAAACTTTTGTGCTTGTTTGAATGTAGCTGTGTGAAAAGGTGAAGGTGCGTGTGAGCGGGTATGCCGTCTGTACGCACTTGAGTGGCGTGGAGTCATTTTTTACAAACACAGACTTTACATATTTTACATACATGACACCCACAGAGTAACATCAATTATAAATACAAGACGAACAGGTAGCCGCAGAGTATCAAGACATGCTGTGACATCCATAAAAGAAAGACTCCCGACAGACCCAACTCCCTCTCTCAGACTCTTGAATCTGAAAGTCTAAGACAAGAACTACCAGCAAAGTCAGGAAAACCTTCACCAGGTCTCTCGTGCTTTATTCAGTTAAAACACCATCCACCTTTACTTTATTTTCACTGAAGACGTTTAAACACTGTGCTGTAAGAGAAATGACACAGATCCGGTGCTTTATTTTGTACCCACAATGTTAACAAGTGCCTCTTCAAGTAAGACACAAAGTGAGCATTCAACTGAACTCCTGGTGGAGTAAAAATGATCCAGTTCATCAAAATCACTGAAAATCAGCTGGAGGAAACATCCCCTTTCATAATATAACTAATATGCCAAACAGACCCTGTTCAGGCTTGGCTTTGGATTTAGTTACTTTGCATACAAGGACACTTTTACAAGCAACAATATTTCCTTTCAACCCGTGGCCTGCAGCCACTTTGATATTTGAGCCTTTTTGTCATGCACATGCGTTCTTGTAAAAATTCCTCTAAAAAGTCCTTTCACGCATGTCCATTTTCATATCCAAGAAAGGAAGTTAGCTGTATTTAACACTCGTCTCCTCATTATGGAGTCTGTGAATGCAAACACACTGAAGATACATTCAGAGGAGCATTTGGTCACATATGCAGCATGAATCAGTGTTTTAATAGCAACAGTTTGGAGCAGGATTAATTGGTCAAACTGAATATTCTCTAAAGGACAGCTCTTACTTTTGAACCGAGCAAAGTAGCATGCAGACGTAAGAGACACTGGAAAACCTGTACAGAATATGCATCATGGTTTAAATTTGTATATTCTAATATCTTGGTTTAGTTAGTTAGTTTGACTTTGCCCTGTCTTCCCACACAGGTTTGGGTGGCAACATGTCCAACAGAGCGGAGTCTGTAGAAAATAGTATTCAGAAGAGTACCAAGATTCCTATTTGTGAAAATATAAGTAAAAAAAATTGGACTGGCATTTCTTAAAGTTGGACATGTCACATTTTCAATCAAGCAGTGTGGGATAAAAATGCAGGTGCAACGCCAACAAGTGTGAAGGCAGGGAAAGTCTGGCCTGGAACAACCCAGACCAAACAACCACAAAACCCAAACTGTGCTCTTTTTCTCTCTGAAACCTGTTGACAAAGTCTTCTCTCAGTGGCTCTTAAGGTGGTCCCTTTTGAAAAGATGCATCCAATTTATTTTGCTTCATTTTATATCTGGTTTCTAAATCAACAGAGATTTTTTTCCCCCAATGGAAGATTTCCACTGGAAGAGCAACACACAGCCAACGAATGCAACAGCTGCATTTAAAGCAGCAGTCGATCCTACCAAACATTATAACCTGGATGATGCCACCTCCTGTTGGTTTCTTTAATTGCCAGAACATAACTTGGCAGCCTACCTCTAACTGCTCTCAGATAAAACAGAATCTCGAAAAAACATAAGGCATTTGGTGGATATTTTTGCTCTGACAGCAACAAGGTTGTAACTACGGTACTTTAGAACTGGCGGTGGTAGTACTAATGTGGGCAGTATTATAGAGAGCCATACAGGACCACACCTAGTCTGCTCCCTTACCCTTTCTGCAGCGAGTAGAAGTCAGACTCACGTGTTGGCGGAGGCCTATCTCTATCTTTCTGGCCATAAATGACGCCAAACCCACCAGGGCACCCGCCCACCCTCCCTTCTCTTTCTCCATGAACCACAGATGATAGCCATAACACACAGAACATCTCTCAACACCTCCTTCAGTTAGGATGACTCCAGCCAAAACAGCCACAGTCAAGGCATGAATTTACCTCCACACCTTCTGTCTTTCTCAGCCTTGGTTTGATACAAAAACCTCCAAAAGAGCTCCAAGGGCAAGAAGTCCAAAATTAAACAAAAAAAAAACTGTCTGGCTGCATTTTTTGAGGGCTTTACAAGCTTCACTTAGAAAGACTACACAAGAAATCTACTGGTCTGATGGGCAAATGGTTCAGAAGAAGCTTGATTTGACATTTTATCTCTAAAAATATTAAAAAAAAAACAACAACAACACTGGAGCCGGAAAACCAGTATCCTGTCAGGTGTTTCAGAGATATCTGCCCTGCTGCAGAAGTCTTCCTTATCTGCTCGGTGAAGCGAGCTGCTGGTTCCACTTGACCTGCTCTGTCCTTTCATCTGCCCTGCTGGGGTTCAACAGTCACAGAGCCAACCCAGATTCACTCAATCATAAACACTTACAGATACTAAGCAGGCTGGCTGATGAAGACATGCAGGATGTCTCTGGGTTACAAAGCGGTGCGGCCTGTCCTTTATAAATGACGGTGCACAGATAAAGGGGTAACCAGCACTTTGTGAAAACCAGGACTGTATCTCTACCTTTTTGGAAGCTCCGACACCAACTTCGTGGTGGTGAAATTACACAGACAGATGCTGCTCAGGAACACCGAGACAGAACGATGTGCTTTCAATTTCCCATGAAGAAATTTCACATGAAAAATGTAGCTTCAACTCTCAAAAACTGTCGTAAAACAGCTATCAGTTGTGTGCCCTTCTTTTTTCATGTATGTAGACCATGAGGCGCCACAAGAAAATGTGATTCTGTTATCTAAAGTATCGCCATAATTGTCGGGTTTTGGTGTCAGCCTCTCAGTCAACGAGCCAGGGCTCCTCTCTAAACTTGACACTTTTTACAGATGTTCAACAACCACGAAGAGAGAAATTCACCACAGAAGAGGCAGAGATAACACATTTTACAGTGGTCTCAACAGGACATAATAAAGCACAACCCCAAGACGTATTTCAAATAGAGTACAGGGTGCAACACTCATTTATTCTCTTCTGAAAAACAAAAGGTTTCTAAATTGTTATTGCTTTTCCACCTGAATGTACAGCCCACAGCGGTCTGTGGGTATTGTTAGAAGTCATCCTGGGAAATGTGGGAGATCACTAATTGCAGTAAGTGCAAATGAGTCAGGTAGATGTACAGTGTGTACAAAAAGAAAATTACCACACTTTATTAAAAATAACTACTGTACTGCAACATCATAAGCGGATGATTCCTCACATTTTGGCAGCAAAAGAGGATGGATACACTTTAAATATGTCAGCTGCAACACAACAACCATAAAAACAATAATGCGTTGTGATGTCCCGCGTTAAAATAATTTCATGTACCACTAATAAAACATGTCAAATCACACAGACCTTAAAGGGATACTACGCAGAATTAACACTTAACCGGTGCAGTTAGAGATGCTGGAGAAAGATCAGGTCATCAGATGCACACACAGACTGGGCCGGGGACTCAAAGTATCTGTATTTTGAATATGAGACTCAAAAATTAACCACGTCTTTCCAGAATCACACACACCAGATAATCCTGCATCGTACACCTTTAACTTGGGTGTGAAGGTTGAATTCCAAAGTTAGAAATCCGTAACTTGATCACTGAGAACAACAATCACAAAATGATGAATGGGGCCAAACCACCTTTCGAAGAACTGTTGGCAATGAGACTCTGATGTAATTACACCAGTTTACAAAACAGCACTGCTTTATCTTAAAAACATATAAAACAATAAAACAGCAGTTATGGATGTCTGTTAACACTCAGCTCCCAGGCTGACTGTCAGTCCTTCCTGTGCGTGAGGCCCCAGTGTTTGTTTGGCCAGCATGTCCCGGCTCGTGCAAGCTGTTGTCTATTCTCTTAGCTTCGTACAGGTCACCAAAGCCACTGTACATACACACTTCCAGGAAAAGAGGGCTGCCGAAACATCGACAGATGATCATAGCAACACGGACGCCACTTTACACACCAGAGAAATGTTGACGTCACACCGCAGTACATTTTCCAGGGTCTGCCTGCTTGGGCCCGGCTCAGCAGTAATCAGGAATGTGATCAGGTCAACCTTTGCACTGACCTGATCACTCACAGTAACTACATAATGGGAGGAAAACCAGGGAAAAGGTACATCCTGTGAGCAACACTGGCATTTAGTGTTTTTTTTTTTTGTTGGGTTTTTTTTGGTTGTGGCATTTGCCTCCTAAATGGATTGTGTCATGATTTATTAGCTACTGGAGAGACTCGAATCAAGCCCATACTCTCATGTTTATGGCCTGACTGCTATTGTCAAAAATGATATATTATAACTGGCAGTTCCACAAATAAAGTACATTTGACTTACACATTGTAAAGCACAGTGAGACATCAACACAAAGCACAACGTACAGGCAATAATCCTTTCCTCCTCAATGCCAAGCTACAGAAAAACTGTACAAACTGCAGTTGACTAGCAGCACATCTCACTGCAACATCTCCACTAAATCACAGAGACAGGGTGACCTAAAACACAGAGACTGCATGACCACATCATTGTACACTTAAGGCTCCAGCACCTCTTCTCAAACTTTCCCCGAGACAAACAACTTGGCCTCAACTTGTAGTGTAATTGTGCTTCTCTACTGCTAGTGCCAACAGCACAATTCAGTATAACAGTGAGACAGTAACACAACAGAGTCCTTCCCAAATGAAAGCGGCTTTTTTTTCCCTCAACAAAATGAGCCCTTGGTTCATTAGCTTTGGTCTAACCAGCGTTATTAGAGCTATTTGAATCTGCATAAAGACGTCTAGTTGTTCTTCCTGTAATTAGAACAGGCTGAGTCAACTGCCCACAACCAAATGGTCTTCCTCAAGGGCAATTTGGTCTTGCTAGTTAAAGTCAAACACTCACTTTGTTGTGACCACATCAGTGTCAGGTAGAGCCACACAGTGACAGACATATGGGTGCACGCATGCAGGCACATGCATGTGCACGCGCACACATACACACTCACAAACATATAAATACACTCACAGTCATAAACAGCAGCCCAGCCCTTAGCAGACTTAACACCAGCTAATTGCTCATGTATGGCTCCTTTCAGTACACACACACACACACTTGCATATAGGGGGGCTACAACGCGTGCTGGCTCTCTGGGTCGTCTACAGCTGTGACGTCTCACATGTGGCTCTGTGTTGATATAAGGAGTAACACAAGTGGAAAATTGGAGCTGGTGGGGCCAGACTGCTGACTTCCTGATAGGAAGAGAGAGGAGGGTGACCCACATATACATTAAGTGGTCAACAGGCTCCAAAACCAGAGGAAATACAGAACAAACGGCCGGTGTAGCTCCATGCATAATATAATGTGGATACAGATCAGGGCTACCCAATGGGAACCTTAAATTTTAGTGTGGATTTCTGTACAAAAAAAACAAAACAACTTTTCGTCAAAGCAAAACGACCTGCATTGTACTGATGTCAATGCAAATGCTTATTTTTTCCTACCACTGCAAAAATTTTGCAAGGGAAGTTGGTATGAATCATACAATGAAGACTGAAAAATAAGAAACAACCAAGAACTTACAAACCAAGATGTCTTTTATTTACACACCAACCACAGTTTGAAGTCCTTTAAGCTATTTCTAAGTCTAACACCATAACCAAACCACAAAATGATTTATCAGTAGACAGAGGGAGCTTTTCTCTTCTGCATGGCACATTGTATGACTGTCTACTTTTGAAACTAAAAGGAAGTGCGGCATCACCTTGCTAACCTGATCCTCTGGATAATGGGAGCCATTAGGGAAGACGACAATGTTATGAGAATGCCTGAGTGGTGCTTTAGACACATAATTGTCACTTTTGCATATTCAGAACATCGAAACATTTAATTTGTAAAGATTATGGTCTGACCTTGCACAACAAAAAACAATAAATCTGTTTTCTGCAGCTAAGAACTTTTATTTCAAAGAGAAAAAAATCTTTTTGAAGTGTATATCGTGGATTTATAACCGTCCAACACCTGCTAAGAAATTTTCAGCACAAAGAGCTTGATGGTTAACATCAAAAAGGGTTGTTTGGAGCATCACAACATAGTGCAGTTTTAATTATTTGGGGCTGCTATGCCAACCACAAGCACCTCATAAACATGACACGATAAAATGCTTTTACAAAAAAAGTTAGTTTTTCTCATAATTGTTTTGTGATACATGAAGTAATCTGAAGCAGCAGTCTAAAAGTCATATCTCTAATTATGAAGTTGTGTTGTGGTGTGGCATTCCCCTCTTAGACATCCATTATGGGTACTGGATCTTTGTCTGCCCAAGATTACCATTCAGGACTTCTGACTAAACTGAGTGTAAAAGGACCAAAATGCACACTGGAGGGGAAATCGTGACTTCAGAACATTTCAGAACATTTTGATTACAATAAAAACCGAGTGAAATTTGAAAAAGCAGCACAAAAGAACTCTGAGTTGAAATCTATTTCAATTCCTGAATCGCTTAGTGGGGCTTTTACGCAGCCTGACAACTCACTTTTAATTCCTACGTGTGATCGGGGCCTGGCTTTGCTCAAACGAAACGTCTCGGGGGAGACAAAAAGCAAGGTGAACTTTGTAAACAAAGGGACAAACCATGTTTCCTGATTTAATTTGAGAAACTAATGCAGCATGTTATCAGAGAGAGTTTAACTATCTCAGTTAATCTCTGCAGCAAACAAAACAATCAGCTGAATTCCAGTGGCAGTTAAGTTCCCAATCCAATCACTTGGATTCACTTTCTGCCTTTCACTGCAGGCTGTGGTGCAGTGATGAAAGGAAAAGTGATCTGCAGCTCGTAGTAATGGAAATGCAAACAGGACCAATGCGAACAAAAACACAGTCGTGTCCTGAGGAGAAATATTTGTCAAATCACTCTATGAGCTCTACATTTAACTGGATTTCGTCCGATATGTGTCAGCAGCACCTCCTCTGAATGGCTGATCTCTCTTCTCAGATTAACTGTTTTCCTGGCACTTACATTGTCTTACCTCCATTATAATTTTAAAAAATCTCGTACGGTTCTCTGCCTTAAAGCTTTGCCTTTATTCTTTAGCTTTAATAAGCATTGTGGCTGCACTCTCCAGGCTCTGGAGTGAGCGGTCACTCATTAGTTGTTATATGTGGTGTTGCTTTAAGGCCAAAGTAAAATCAATCTTTAGTTCCACTAAATTTAGTTAGTCCTGAACAGGAACATTACAAAACCTCAAATGCAGAGCTATCACAGTCAGGGTCACTGCTCTTTGGCCCTGACTGCCTGCCAGCGATCCGGCAAATTAGGCGAACTTTACATCAAGGTGCTGCCCTCACTGTAACTGCCTGAGTTACACCGCAGCTTCGGGCATCAACTTTAGCTTAAGTGCCGCGGAAATAAGTTAGAAATAACCTCTGATGCCGCATCGACCTGCTGCAGCTGAAAAACAACGTGGTCGTGGTGTGGGACTCACTTTTTTAGCCCTGCTGAAACAATAACAAGCGAGTCGGATGGATCCACCCTAGCGCCATAATTTTGTCACACTTTCGCTGGAGCGGAGTTTGTTAGAGTGCTAACCAGCTAGCCGCCGAAGCTAAGCGCTGTTGTTTTCATTTGAAGAAGAACAGCGGCGTCTGAAAAAGTTGAGTTAATAAGCAAGGCCATCAACTTACCCGATTCTCCCGGGGTTTTCATCTTTGTTGTAGGCTTCGGCGTGCCGCTTCAGTCACTTTCCCCGTCGAGGGTAACTCTAGACTTTAGTTAGCTAGCTTTTAGCCCAGTTAGCTAGCGAAGTTAGCAGTGACACCCCACTCCTTCCTCCGGTGTTGTTCTCACAAGAGGTTCGTCAGAGGGAACCTGCCCCGATTATGAGCTCGGCTTTTAGTTCAAAAACACCCCGCTAACTTCACATGAGCTTATGCCTTCTGTCTCAACACACCAGCGTTTGTTCAAAAACTTTTATGCCGGAATATTTGTTTATGAATACGGGGCTTCTGATGCGAAAAGTTGCCCCGAGTCTCTGGGGTGGGGGGGGGATCCAGTCGCCCGGGTCTGAATGGCGCAGGACGAAGTTTGGAGGAGTCGTGCTACCGTTGGTCGGTCCTGAAGCAACGGAATGCGACGAATCTAACTGTTCATCCCGTTTGTTGCAACGATGTCGCATGGTCGATTCCTCCTCCACATCATCGTCCTCACCGACAGGCAAAACGGCGGCGCCTCTGAAAGGAACAAAAAACCAAAGTCAACTCTGTTCTTTCTCTGCCCCTCGCTTTCTCCGGCACGGACTTTTTCTTTTTCCACTCACTCACTTCGCGTTCTCTCAACCCCCCTTCCTCTGTCGGGGTGTCGTGTTTCGCTCTCCTCCTGCCACACGGGGCCGCCCACGCTGACCCTCGGAGGGAGGGAAGGGAGGGAAGGGAGGGAGGGAGGGGGAGAGGAACTGAACGCCCACTTGTTGCCAAAGATCGTATATGCTTTTTGGAGGATTACTTTTCCTAGCAGTCCAACAGTGAGATGGGAACAAAGGAGTTGTGGACGCTAAAACAAAATCTGTGATCATCAGGGATTTATAGTAACACATTTATTATTAATTAGACGTGTTTGCAATGCAACAGATCCAACTGAGATAAATATTAAATTAATATAATGACATTAAAACATCAAAACAAAGGCTTCAATCATCTTTAATCATTATGCAAATTATCAGACCTCCACATTTCCATTTGGGATTGACTGAAGGTTTTGGATATAAGATTTTTAGGACTAAAGCTTTTAAGCCAGGCTAAAGTCAGGTCAGGCCCTCAGTATTTATCTTCCATGCAATTTGGGAGTTTCAGCAACTTAGAGGCATTTACATCCCACGGTGAACAACAAACACACGATGTGTGTTTTATATGCCGATCTGGTAGTTTAAGATTCACAATATTTATATTTGACTACTTTCAGCCCAACAAAAATATGTACACATACAGGACAGAGAAGGCCTTGAAACAGCATTTAGACCTTCATGCTGGGACATAAATAAATAAATAAAATCATATGGAATAAATAAAATAATAGAAGTTAAAGAATATTTTTTTGTCCAAATTCACGTTAAATGTATATTGTTGTTGATTCTGGTATCTCTCACTCAGCATCTGTATGCATATTTCAACCCAATTTCCCGATTTCCCAAAACCCAAAGATATTAAATTTATGATCATAAACCAGGAAGTGTCCAGCTTTTGAAACCAGTTTTTGCATAAAAAAATCACAATCAGTTGACTTCAAATATAAATGGCTGTTGGTACGATACTAATCGTTTCAGCTATTTCTTTCATTTTGTCAAGTAGAAACCAGTGACGCTGCCAGTAAACCACTTCAATGAATAATAATGAAAGACTGAGAAAAAGAGAAACAGCTGCGGTCGGCTTGTGGCTGAGTTTACTCCCTTAAACGACGAGTTTGTTCATTTCGTTTTATTTTTCGAGTGACTCATCAACTTAATATACGATCTTCGACGAGGACCAGTCGCTCGCCGCTGCCTGCCGCTGCCTCCAGTTTGTCGCCCCGCTCGCTCCCGCTTGGCGCGTCACGGCGTTGCTGTGGAGACCCGTCACCGCCGCGGGCGCTGAGTGGCGCCGTGTTTACCTGTAAACTGCGACAGCGAGGCAGCCAGGGAGCCGCCATCCGTCACTTCTGCACGGGGAAGGAAGGAAAGGCCAATCAACAGGTGTTTTGTCCCACAGGAATGGATGGTGGCGGGGTGAGACTCTGAAATTTACATAGACTATAATTATAAGAGGACATCGCCTGTAGCCTATCAGGCACTTATTAGCATTGTGGGCTCTCCGCACACGCGCACACACACGCACGCACAGTTCTTTTCTCCCACACTCCTTTCTTCCTCTCTAATGAAGGGCCCTTCAGCACTTACATCAGCTCTGAGGAGGCAGCAGAAAGAGAGGGAGAGGGGGAGAGAGAGAGAGAGGGAGGGAGGGAGGGAGGGAGTTGAAAGAATGGAGCAGTAATTACTCAAGAGCCTGAACTGGAGAGCAGGGAGCTGGCTGAGCTGAAGAGCGGATGGAAGGAAATGAAGTGGAGAGAACAAGTGTGTGGATTGAAGGTAGCCATTTTGCTTTCTACTTTATGTCTTTCTTTTAAATATTTTTTCCCCAATCAGACATCCCACTGCCCCCCTCCAACCCCCACCCACCCCTCAAACCCTTCATCCGTCCCTCTTCTGCTCTGCTCCTTCAGTGGCAGTGTGTGTGGGAAGCCAAGGCCAGCAGGTGGGTGAAGTATTTCATGTGACTGTCACACACACACACACACACACTCTGACACAACAACGTCAACAATACAACAGAAAACAGCTCATCACCGAAAGCTGTTTTCCCCACATCTACCAACCTCCTCCTCCTCCTCCTCCTCCTCCTCGCTTTACACCCAACACATTATGCCTCCTCGGCTCCTCCGCGCTGCTTCGGCTCTTCGTCCTCCTCAGTTTCGTAACTTCGTCACCCACTTGCTTTTCTCCCACACCTCTGCTCCTCTCCCACAAGTGCTCTCCACCTCAGGTTCTTCTTACTCCTCGCCCACCTAACGTCCTCCTCTCCTCCTGCTCATGAAGCTTCGTCACACCTTCGCAGCAAAATGTCTCATTTCCCCGTCTGCCTGCGAGCTCGTCGGTCAGGTGTGTCCTGCGCAAAGAGGTCAGCAACTAACTGTGATTTGTCAGGTTTTTTTTGTTTATCTTGTAGTTTATTCAAGGCCTTGTGTGACGTTTTGGGAAATGGGCCTTTTCGCTTGTCTGTCTGGGGTAGCTTAGCTTAGCGTGGGAGCAGGTGGAAACAGCTAGCCTGACTGTGTCCACAGGTACTAAATTCCACCTGCCATCATCTCCAAAGCTCACCAGTTAAAATGCATTTCATGTCTCGACTCCGTGCTTGTGCTGGTAGGTTTACTTTTGTTATCTGTGGAACAGTCCAGGCTAGCTGTTTGCCCCGTTTCCAGTCTTTGTGCTAAGCTTCAGCTTCTTATCGAATGAGCAGACATGAGAGTGGAATCAATCATCCCCTCTTAACTCTTGGCAAGAAAGTGAACAAGTGCGTTTCCTAAAATGTCAAACTGTTCTCTTAAACGTTTTATCACGTGGCCATTAAAACGTGAAACGGTCATCTTAAGGTGACTTAACTCTTAAAAACGTCTTTTTCATGCAGTCCCAAACTCAAAGATATTCAGTTTACACAAGCAAATATTCACACAAGAAGCTGAATTTTTGCTTCAGTCAACACTGAAGATATTTTGACATGTCAGCATAAATAATAAAATGAATGATGGCTGGATTCCATTTAGCTGCTTCAGGTTCAGCGTCCTGGTATTGCGCTCACTGTCACGGTAACTCGAACAGAACAGCAGTGTTATCAGTAACACTTTTGCTTTTCCTGCCATGACACAATACATGCTGTAAAAAAAGAAAAGGGGGGGAGGGGGACATGTTTCCCGCGTCTCCCCCGCTGCTCCACCTGAGGACACGTCAAGACAAACACCTCGAGGGGGGGAAGCGCGAACGGCCCTGTTGTGCCTGAACCGCTCGGCAGGACGACGTCAGGGGTTGACGGCCTGTTTGTGAGATTAACAGAAGGATGTTTACAATGTGGACTGAGGACCTTCTCCTCCTTCTCAAAACATTTTCACGTCTGACGCACGCAGATGGGAACAAACAGCCAGAATTCGTCCTGAGTAAGACTGACTCACATTGTGCACTCTGCTCCGCAAAACTAAAGGCAAGAAACCAACCAAAGAAAAGAAAAAAAGAAATAACACGAGATAAAATCAGATCATAATATTATAGTAATTAAACTGATTCTCATTTTCAGAGGGAGATGATTGTGTTCAGCTGATACGTCTGCCTGTGTGGGCGGCAAGATGAACCTCACATGAACTGAGCTGCGTCTTCTCACTAAACTTTTATTGAAAAATAGCTCCAAACAAAGTGTTGTTTCTCTGAAGTTCTGGTGAACACTTTGAACCCCTGAGAATCAGGTCCAAGCACTCATGACCCTGCAAACAAATGGGACCAGCCTTGACCAAAACCAGACCCTGGATCACCAGACCCTGTCCTGATGGATAACCGTGATGCCACAGTGTATGGAGCTCTTGGGGACGAAAAGGGGGGCAAAAATGAGACTGAAATAATCATTTGGCTTCTGTTTCACTGTGTTTGCCAAACAAACGATTCTGGAAGAAAAAAATGAAACCAAAACAGATTTGGTAAAAGAGTCACACTTATGTTTCACAGCAAGACTTCATCGTGGAAAGTGTGATGAGTCTGGTGGAAACAAAATAACTCCTGAGTGAATTTCTGTGTTTTAAGCCGAGCTGTAACGGTTTGCTGGTGAAACGAGGTGGACGCAGAGTGATGACGGCCTGGCTGTGTGTGTGTGTGTGTGTGTTGGGGGGGTTGGCTGCATGTGAAAGCAACAGCAACAAAAGCTCAGCGGGGGCTCCGACGGCCACATACGTGTGAATTGGTGGGGCGATTGGGACTAATTGATCACCGGAGTCACTATCAGTTCATTACTGAGGTGGTAATGATCCTAATCAGCAAACAGGAGCAATCAATCACCACTGATTGGTAAATGATGAAGAAATACAAGGATTGAAGGATTAATGATTGAGGGTGAAAAGTTTATCCAGTGTTCACTTAGTTTGCTCAGTATCAGTGGGTCCTTTTGAATCAGCTTAACTGCTGTTTTACAGCTCGAATTTTACTTTAAAACTGTCAGAAGTGTATTCTTGTTTACTATGAGTAAATACTGTTTTTACGACCGGGAACAAACAGTGACGTGTGTTTTTACAGAGCAGATTACAACATTTCACGAGCGCATGTTAATGAGTCTAACCCTAAAGTGCCCATAAGTTTGAGTGGAGTCCAGCCCACTGGGTGAAGTTAAGCTGTTTTCCCTTCATAAATGAATGAAGGGATCATTTCACCGCTTCCTGATCAATCAGAACCTGAAAAGACCGCAGACGGTGACCATCCTGCAGGGCGTTCAGCCATGTTTCAAGATAAAACAACCTTTAGACAGCAGCTAACGGTAGCATTCATCCACTTCCTGGCTAACTTCACCGTTTGATAGCGTTACAGACACAACAGGAAAGATATGAATTACACCCAGTGTGTTTCACTTTCAGGCCTGATTAAATGTTTCCAAGGTGTTCATTGATATTTCAGAATTACTTTAAGCTTTTCATATTGTATTGTGCAACCGGTTATGTTAGCCAGGAGGTGGTTGAAGGCAAACGTTAGCCTTTCCGTGACAGTTATGTTGTTTCACCTGGAAATATGAAGTCCCTGCAGGTTTTCTTTTCAGTCGGTGACCAATCAGGACGCGGTGAGGTGATACTGGCTTGTCAGATTGGTTTATGCGACTGGCAACGTGCAACGCAGCAGCGTGACATGGTGCCACCATGAGGAAGGTGGCCGCCCCGCGATTAAGACAGCGTTCATTTCTACCCGGTGATTCTAAGTGTGTGGGGGTTAAAAACACTCACATGTACGTTTATACTGTGAACGAGGCCTGACGTTCAAACTGAACTTAAAATGAGAGACCGAGAGCGAGACGTTCGGGTACATTTTAGGTTTTGCTCTTTTATGAAAACCTCAGTAGAGCTGCGTTCATGTCTGTCTTTTTTCCCTGTAAGAGTTTTCTATCTGAGGAAATCTGGCGTGTTTTTTAAAATGGAAAATAGGCCTGAGGGGGCACATGGTAACGACGCCACACCCAGAGCGAGCAGCACTCACGCACGACAACAAAAGTGTAATGGGAGAGGATGGCCTTTTCACACCGGCTCCATCTGTATGCATAAGAAAACACACTCTCTCACACACACACGATCAGTTGTCGAGTCAGAATGAGGCAGCCAGTGTGTTCATGACAGCAGAAAGCGTTCGAGTGGCCGGAGGGGAAAGTTTTCTCCTGAGTCCCTGCTCGTGTTTTGTGCTAAAGATGGAGTGACGGGCATATTTTCCACGCTGTGTTCCTCTGCTCTGCAGCATGACCGAATGTTTGTGGAATAAGGAGGCCCTTGTCTGTGTTTCTGTCTGTCCGCCTGTCTGTCTGTCTGCCCGCCGGCTGCTCGGATGATGTGTGTCTGTCTCTCTGCTGCTCTTGTCTTTTGGTCAGAGCGGACTTGGATGTGGAGATGAGACAGAAAAGACAGTCGACAATGGAGGGAAGAGAGAGACACGTGGAGAGGTTTTAAAAGAAGGAAAAGGCATGAAAAATAGAGGTCAGGAGAGGAGAGCTGAGGAGAAACTACCAAGGATAAGTGGAGGGGGGGAGGGGGAGCGAGGCAGAGACAGAAAGAAAGAGAGTGAGAGAGAGTGAATGGGCCCTTTGTGATCAAAAGGCTTGTTTATTTTCTTGGCGCTTGAACTCCTCAGGAGCCACATTGGGCCTGTCTGCACTGTCTAGCTCGCAGCCTCGTCGCCTCCACGACATCCAAGCAACTGGCCCTGAATCTCAAAGAGGAGCCGGGCCTCGTCAGAACCAAAAACAAGCTCCTAAAACACGGAAAATGTCGTTTTAAACCGTGTCAGACGCTCTCGGGTTAGCAGCCTGGCTGAAAATTCAGTGCAAACCGAGTGTAAACGGGTGCTTTTATTTTACTTTCTCCTTATCAGATTCCAGTGGTGGAAAATATCACTGAAGTACTATACTGCAGTTTTAAGATACATCAGGTGAGTGTTTTCATATTATACTCGCTACATCTCAGGTTGATGTATCATCCTGCACTAATGTAGCATCTCTCCAAACATCTCAACTTGGACTCCAGGACTCAAATGGGACAAAAACACCCAAATTCATCGCTGGTTTTCCATGTTTCACTTTGGTGATTTAATGTCTGAAACGCGTTGAGAGAACGTGTGATTTTCTCATATGCATCTTCATTTACTAAGCTTTTCTTTGTGGCCTTGCTGAGCTGCCTGCCTTATTTAACTGAAACCGAGGCACTTTAATCAGATGTAAGAGAGAGAATGTGCAGACAAATCCATGAATTTAACACATCTGAACTGCACTGCGTTCAGCCTTGACACTCGGTTTCCCTTTTAATCTCCCCTTTAGTGGCTTTAAGGGATGGAATTTTTTTGATCTAATGGTCTTTTGTACAAATATTATATTTTTAAACGCATATTTTCTCCAAATTCTTCCTGAAAGCTTTGGTATAGTTTTTGTTTTTTAGAACTAAAAGGGTCACAAATGGAGTTTAACGTAAATAAAAGTTCTGTGGGTTTGATTTGAGGTCGGAGTGTGACTCTTTTAAACGTACAAGGAGGAGACACAGATATTTTGCTAGCATTTGTCCTAAAGATAAAGATCTGTAATTTGTAGTTTCCCAGTTATGGAACTAATAAAGGATTATCTTATGTTATCTTTATCAAGATAAATGCTGCATTTTCTGTGTCGGGATGATGAAGTCCTCCTCTGATGAAAACTGAAACTCTGCTGCATTACACTTCATTATGAAGCATCACACAACAGTAACGTTACATCGGGGGGATTTTGCATCAGGGCAGACACAGCAGTAGAGTATGTAGTCGGCCACACTCGGACACAAACAGTCTCTGTTCCCATCTCCCCCCTCTGCCTCCCCCCGTCTCCCCCCTCTGCCTCCCCCCTCATCCCGCTCTCCTCCAGCTGGTATTCACACATATGTAATGGGATTAACACGCTCCTGCACCGAGGACGAGAGAGAGAGAGAGAGAGGGGGACAGAAGTGGAGGAAAGAGGGGAGGATGAGGCCATGGAAGAATTGGGGGAGGAGGAGGAGGAGAGAGATGGGGTTATAGAGGGGAAGGTGGAGCAGGAGGAGGAGGAGGAGAGAGTGTGGCTCCTGAAAGGGAAAACAAATGTATGGAGGGAAAAAAGCGGGGTGGCACTGAGCTCTTCCCATTAGCTTGTTATTAGGCTCCAGGAGGTCACAGAGGACATTTCAGGCTCATTTGAATTTCAGGGAGGACACGGTCAGGACACGGTCAGGCCAACAAGTGTCTGACTAACACGCTGCAGTTACCAATAAATGAACATCTTACGTGACAAAGATTATCAGTCAGTCTGTGGCTGCGTGTTTCAGTCAAAACTGCTCGAGCACAAGCAGTTTGAGGATGCAAAGTGTAGAAGAGGAAAACAAATCATAAGAAGAGAACATCACGGCTGAAAGCTGGTGAGTCACGGACCGAGGAACAGAGCTCATACTGCTCACACACTTTGTAATGTCGTGGCTTTTTTGTTTTGTTTTGTTTGATAGGTTTAAAGGGGCAGTCCAAAACATTTTCTCACATACCTCATGCAGACAGTCCAGGGTTTGAAGCCTCAATCTCCAGATTCACGCTGTCAAGTGAAAGGCACTGACGCCGTGGTGTCCAAGTGGAGTCCATGTAATCACAGGGTGTCTGGGTGTCCAGCTGAGGGACACGTCCTCCAGCGACAGTTCACAGAGCTCACTGTCAGTTTTCAGTGGAGCTCATTTGGGCTGCAGAAATGGTGGAGGTGTTCAACAAATCTTTAAAGTGAACTGAATCACCATCTCTGCCAGTGATGAGTCAGCAGCTTTTGGCTCCAGCATGAGTCACGTTACGCCACTTCCTGCAATACCACCAATGCTTCACTCACTGCGCACGTCCTGAAGTGCATTCAAAAGCTGATGTGACAGCTTTGCAAACGAACTACGTGGCTGCCGCCACCGAATCCTTGAACTGAACAAAGCGATTTAGCGCTAAGGAAAAAGTTAGCAAGTCCCTTGTTCTGGAGGTTTGCTGCAGAAATCTCAAAACCAGAGCAGAAAGACCCCAACTATCTGCATGACTACATACCACTCATTTATTTGTAATTTGTGTGACTTGACCCAAAGTGTTGTCCTCCACGCTGACCAATGCTGCTGGCTCTTCGCCTACACTGAGCTGTTGTTCCTGACACCTGAACGCCGTTTGAACGCAGTCACGACTGTGGATTAACCTGAAAACTTAAGCCTCCTGTTTGACTGCGGACGAGGAAAACAAAGCTTTGGGAAAACGACTTTGGTTATAGTCGGTAGAGTCAGTCACACAGCTGACAGCTCAGAAACAGCTTCTTCCCTGAAGCTGTCAGCCTGCTGAACTCCAGCCGTGCCCTGTAGACCCCCCACCCCCACCCCCACCCCCGACAACACAGACCTGCACTACAAACACTTTACACCTACAAGTGCAATACCACAAGTGCAATATTACAGACTACTTCCTGGACTACCTCATACTAGCACACACTTGCACATGCATATTCATGCTGCACTTGCTAAAACTGGCTTCTTTATTTCTTTTTCTCAAATGTTTAGTTTTAATATTGTATTTGAACTTAGCTTATATTTCTATTTTATTCAACTTTACATTTGATGTTTTTATATTCTACTTATTGCTCCTGGGACCTGAGTCCTAATTTTGTACCATAAACATGTAAATGTAAGCTGGTATGACAATAAAGTTCCTTGATCCTTGATTTGTGATCTCGGGGGGCAGGAGGGGACCGGACTGAAATGCAAGTGCGGATGTAACTGGTGTTCCAGTGTTTGCTAAATAATTATGGACGTAGTGCAAAAAATAACCCACTTTTATCTTGATTTGCAGAACGACAACCGAACACGTTTTGCACTCACACAATAGTTTTGTGACTAATGAACCACTGCAGGTTAATGCACTGCATAATGAAGAGCGCTGGAAGTCCTCAAACACTCACTATGCAGCCAAATGGTGGGAAACTGGAAAAAATAAAAGTGAGCATATAATTAGAAGCAAGTCAGCGAGACAGCGGAGTCACATTCGATCAACCTTTAATGTGGAGAGAGATAGAGCGATAGAGGCCACATTCAGTCCTCGAGGAGGAAGAGGGACCACAGGGAGGAATGCCAGGGTTATATTTGACCTGCTCGCGGCCCTGAGCCAAGTCTGTAATGCAGAGAGCGAGAAAGAGAGCGGCAAGAAGACAAACATGAGTAAGGGAAACCCGAGAGGCAGAGAGAGCAGACGAGAGGAATCGCAGAGTGAAGGAGAGAAGTGTGAGTTGGCAAGATGGAGAGACGGTGGGGGGGGAGAAGGGAACGACAGGGAAAAGAAAGCGTGGAGGAGGGGGGGGGGGGGAGAGAAGGGAACGACAGGGAAAAGAAAGAGTGGAGGAGGGGGGGAGGAAAGTTGAGCAGCCAGCAGTCAGACAGTCAGAGCGAGTGTGAGGTATGTGTGGAACGGTGTCAGTCTATATAGAGCTCTGTGTGTGTGTGTGTCTTCTGTCTATCTCTGGAGGAACTCCCTCTTCCTATTCCTATTGGCACCATCAACCGCTTCCTCCCATAACACACTCCACACATACGCAGACTCCTCCGTCAGCCCCGTCAGTATGGAAACCTGCATATGAACACCACGTATCACCACTCAGTCGCGCTCCTCCGGTCCTCCGCCTGCACTTCGATATGTGCCCTCCTGCTGAGGGGACGTGCCTGAGCTCGTTGGGGTCGATCAGGTGGGGTGTGAGGGCGTCCACGGTGTTTAAATAAAGCTGGTTAGCCTCCTGGACTGATAGCACTGCGGTTGCAGCCGTGCTGGTTATTTACAGCTGCGTCTGTGTCGGTTTTTGGGCCGCCGGTGAGAAGAACTCGAGAAAACGAGTCCCAGAAACATTCAGATTAGTTTCCGCCCTTTGACCTCCACTCTTGAGGATTCTTCATCCACGTTCAAACTGAGTGTAAATCACTTCCTGCACGCTGAATTAGACGTCAGATTGAATTTATTAGCGGTAGGCTCCGAGGCCCTCAGAGTCTCATAGTGGTTCATTCATTGGGTTTTGCCGTCTGTTGACAGCATATACAGAGAAGCGTGTAAACGTCGACAGCGCTGACCCAGTAACGGGCCAATGAAAATACTAACCAGGTGCTTAGATTCGGTTCAGTGTTGATCTAAAAGTCTGCGGCTTGGATGCAAAGCTGCAGGCGCAGGAGTGTGTGTCTGTGTGTGTGTTTTTCTGATCTCATGGGGACAGAAACCTATTTCTACAGCTACACGTGAGGACTCACCTGCCTTATGGGGACAAAATGCAGGTCCCCATGGGGAAAGGATTAACTTTTAGGGTGAAGACTTGGTTTGAGGTGAGGCTGAGGTTGAGGTTTAGGTTAAGGTCAGGGTCAGGGTTAGGCAAGTTATGGTTTTGGTTTGAGTGAGTCTGCAGGAAATGAATGTAATGTCCTCATTGGGCATGAAAACCTCCTCTGTGTGTGTGTGTGTGACTTGTGCTTTTCCTGCTCCGACTCTCGTCTCCGTCAGCGAGGTTTGATGTTATTCAGCCGAGCTTACGCTCTCTCTTCACTTCCTTTTCTACATCACGTCCTCCCTCGTCCTCTGATCCTGGTCTTCGTCATTCTGTCCTGTTTCCTTCGCTGCACGTCATGAGACACAGCAGCCTTCTTGTCCCCCTTCTCTCCTCGTCCTCGGTGTCTTTGCCGTGTGAACGTAACGTATATATTTGGACTGACATGTATAGTCTACTGTCTCGTCCTACGCTGACATGCGAGGCCCTGTTGTGTGTCAACACTTGTCTGTACCTGCGTGCCTTCGGCAAATTATAGTTGCTGTACTGAGGGATTAAGGTGGCTCTGACTCAGATTGCCTTTTCTCAGCCTATGTTTGAATAAAAACAGTTTAGCCCTGGGTCTGACGACGGGTTTTGTTGGCCGCTTCCACAGCCAAGACGAGTTTTCTGTCCCACGACCTGAAATAAAAACTGAAAAATTGCATCACAAACAAAAAGTTTGGCTGCTTCATTTTCCAATCAGCTCAGCAACAAAAACCTCTCTATCATTTTCTACTTATTTGTATTTGAGTTATTGTCCTTTATGCTTCTGTTACACTTGGATATACTTGTGGTTTTGGCTCCCAGCTGCCACTCTTATCCAAAGAAACCAAGGCTGCGTGGTTTGTGGTTTATTGTCTTGCGAAAACACTTTGGCAGCAGACCGACGGACAAATAAGTTGTCGATACGATCAAGTCTTCGACCTTTCAGTCAGAAGACGCTCCCTCTACCCACACAGCGATCTGCCATCTACAATTAGGATGACTTCTTCCCCTGTTTGCAGTTATAAGTCGCTGTGGAGGAGAGCGCTGGCTAAATGATGCCTCGAGTATTAAATATCAGATGTTGGGTTTAGGGCAGGGTGGAGTGTGGTGGGCTTGGCTGCACACAGTTACGCTTGGATGGGTTTGGATGGAGACTGAGTTTGTCTGAGCTGGGTTGAGATTGGCTGGCACTGTGTTTGTGCAGGTTTGGCTTGCTTGGTGGGGTTTGCTGGGTGGGAAGCAGCCTATAGGCTCAGCAGTATGCAAAAAGTCCCGCTCCTTTTTGGCTCAAGTCAAGAGCACGACGGCAACAGACATCACACCAGGGCTGCGGCGACCAGCCAGCACGACAACGCGCCAACCAACCAGCCATCCGGCCAACCACAAGCAGCCGGCCACCTACCGCACACCCCGAGCATACAGTTTGGTTTCTATAGCTACGGAGTGATGTGTGCATCACAGCGGTTAGCGGGGGACGCCGTGTCTGGATCGCAGAACCTCAGAGAGACAGTCAAACGTCAGAAGCAGATGTGGTGTCGAGTTGGCTCGTGGACTCGCACTTTGGGCGTGTAGCCATTCGTCCTCATGCACAGACAGGAAGGGTGGACGGGCGGGTGGGCGGGGGGCTCCATCCTGACAGTCAGAAGGGGAAACCCTGATCCGGAGGGCCCACAGACACGGTCCGGGGGAACAGAACGTTTCAGGTCGTTCTGCGATGTCTGACACCGGTTGATCCATGTGACTCTGCTTACTTCAAACATGAAAAGTCCAACTGGGTTTGAGTGCGACACCTTTTAGAGCTGCAGTTGTTTTTGATTTTCCTTCCCGAGCCCATGCAGTCATGTCTGACAAAGTGGTGAACTTTGTCGCGATGTCCTGATACGATCACGTGTTAGCGATGAGGCGGCTTACCTGTGGGAGCCTTTTGTTGCTTCTGTCCCAACTGGTTTCAAACGTGTTGCTGCCATCAAATTCAGATCAAGCAAATATTTGCAAAAACTGATGAAGTCGATGAGGCACAACCTTAAATATGTTGCCTCAGTTTATGCCAAAAAGGATTAGCAGATTGTCACATTCTGTCTCAGACGTTTGGCCTCGAGACTTCCCAGATGGATTAACTGTTGTATAAAATAATCAGAGAAAAGTTCTGCTGCTTTTTTACCCTCCGGACTGATCATGTGACTCGTAAAAGTAGCTCCACCAGCAGTAAAATGCTGCTCACGCACGTGTGGCGTCAGCGAGTATAATTCATGCTGTCATATATCGCAATCTGCTGCTCTCAGTGGACGTTTCGTCTTAATTCAGATGTGAAAGTTCCTGAGAAGGAAATAACTGGCTGAGTAAAGAAACAGGAAAAAAATAAAATAAAATAAAAAAAATAGAATCAAACATGAAATAATTTGAGGCTTACCTAAAGTAAACACGGTTGACTAAACAGAAAACCAACAGGCTAATGAAAGCATATAGTGTGAGCTGTTTGCCCAGCAATTTTCATATTTATTCAAACTAGTGCGACATGTTCGTACCGGTTTTACAAGACGCAGACAGTTTAACTGCTGGGACAGAATTTACATGTGAAATGTGGCAAAAACACACAAACTGCTATGATGTGATCCTCTGATTCCAAATAAAGGGAAAACTCATAAATGTTGATTTAAATGCAGACAGAGCAGGAGGAACAGCACTCACATGTTCTCAGTATCTCCCAGTACTGCACTCAAGTACCGCAGGGTTCGAGAATCAGCGTTTTACCCGAGTATTTCTATTCTGCACTGCAAATCAGAGGAGCATTCGGTCATTTATCAGAAAATCAATCAGCGACTGTTTTGATAACCGAGTCCTGTTTCACCTGAAAACGTCTCAAACCTCCTTCCTCGTCCTCATTCACAGCCGGCCGAATAAGTTGTGAGATGTGGACTGTTGGTTGGACCAAACGGGACATCTGAAGGTGTCACTTTGAGCTCCGTATTAACAATAATCTTCAGCTCCACCTCAGCTCCCCGCAGTAAAACTCTGCTTAAACATTAATGGAAGAGTGACAACAGTACATACTTGGTGTACACACGGTATACCATTGGATGTACTGGATTGGTTCTCAGAACTTCTACTTTTCTTTTATATTCTCCTGATGATACTTGAGTACTTAAACTTAAGTAAGATCTTCAGTGCAGGGCTTCTCCGTTTAAGGAGTACTGTTACAGCATGTTACCAGTACTCTGACTGAGTATTTCCTGCCTTGGCAATGTTACAAAATGCTACTAAGTGAACCAGCGTCGGGCTGCTGACTTTTCTCTTGAATTTTTTGATTTAAGTTACTTCTTAAATTGTATTTGGAGGCCCAAACAAGACAGGAAAGGCACAAATGAAATGCTGCACTTTACCTCTTTGTGTCATCACAACGCAGATTCTCATCTCACTGTGCTCCCTGAGACAAAATACTACAGATTATAAATCGAAAATGACTTTAAGTTATTTACACATTTAATTTCTCTTGATGGGCACCTGAACAAAGTTGACTGAGGACGAACAACAAACCTGTTCATTTCCATTCAGGTGTTTGAGTCTCTTGTGGCCTCAACGTTGTATTTTTATAATGAATGGGCGCCATCTAGTGGTCCTATAGATACTGCAGTTCATTTAAAGCTCATTTAAGGGGAAGAAAATCTAAAATCTGGTCTAAAACAGATGAAAAAATAATAAATAATCGATGATGATTATAAAAAGGGGGGTGATATTTATTTTCTGTGTATTAATGGGAGGGGGGGGGTTAAAGTACACAAAAAAACATAAAATATACACTTTTTTACTTTTGAAATCTATGTTTTTCTTTTAAAATTAAATCCTCATCATCAGCACACAGATGGAGGTCACCTGATGTCTTCTCAGACAGCAAACCGCTGATTCGCTGATTTCACAGCCGCTTCACATCTGGAATTTCGGTGTGCCTCCCAAACATTTGGCTCCTGCACTCGAGGCCCGCAGAGCGCGCGAAGGCCCAAACACAGACGTCCATTCACGGGTCGAGAGGACGAAGACGTGAGCGAAGACTGTGAGGGACTGACTGTGTGTGAGAGACGCAGAGACGCAGAGACACAGAGGCAGCTTCTTCCCTGCAGCAGGCGAAGCTGCTCCTATGGGACCTGTGGGTTACAACATGTTGGTTCCCAGAAGAGAGACTGGGACTGACTGGAAACACACACACACACACACACACACACACACACACACAGATCAGGCCACCCAGATGTGAACCACCCAGGGCCACTGAGCAGCATCATCACTTCATGAGATCAGGGAGGCGGCCGACCGTCAAAACGACACATCATCAGTTTCACACAGAAGCCTCATATCTGCCTTTTATTTCACCACAGCTGGCAGCCGATGGAGTCGATGTTTCACACACGACTGGGACGAAGTCAAACCAAACACACAGCGTAGACCTCAGACGCTTTACGCTGTGTGTCAGAGAGCAGGAGGGGAACCCGGTGATGCTAAGAAAGCAAAAACGACAGCGTTGGCGTTGCGTTCATCAGAGTAAAAACCCGCGCGTGTTTTTCAGGTTACTATGTTACTGGTGCAAACGGCGAGCGGGGACCAGGAGACTTTCTGGACGGGGAACTGAGGAAGCAAACCTCTAATTTGTACCCTGAGGTTACATCAAGGACAAGAAGTTTATTCTTGTCATTACAACCCTGAACGTGTAGTACACAGAGCACTGAAACGACGCTCCTCCAGGATGTTACACGCGTGTGATTTACTGTCCACGGCAGGAGCTGTGGGGATTTTGGTTTGGCTGATCTGTGACGGTTCAAAGCTGCTAACCGCACTGGATCCAACTGGTGAAAAACACAGCGAGGAGGAGGAGGAGGAGGAGGAGGAGGAGGAGGAGGGGGGATCACTTGGAAAGAAAACAAGCTTGATCTTCCCTCCCCAAACAACAACAAAAACAGTCAGTGTGGGGGGGTTGTGGGACTACTGGGCAGAAATAAGCAGTGCAAGTTGAGACTGCGAGCAGGTTGCTGCTGGCGAGGAACCTCTGAGCACTGACACATTAAATATCTATAATGTCTGGCAGGTTTCAGGGCTCCCTGTCCTGCTCCGGGCCCCCTGAATCATTCAGGGGGTTTTCCTCCCAGATGGCTCCGCTCAACATGTGCAACTGCACAAAGTCCTCCTGCTATGTCAGCAGAACCAAAAACAAACTGTGAGGGAATTTGGAAACAGTGCAGAGGGAGAAGAAAAAGGCCTCCACAAACCACCTGAGAGCCCCACCATGTTGTAACAGGAGCTCCTGGGCGTCTGTGATCAGCAGGCGGCAACACGTTTTCCTCTGGACACAAAACTCCTGAAAACATCGACTCTGTGGTTTAAATAAATCAGCGTGCAGGCAGACAGGAAAGCACAAAAACACTTTGGGGTTTTAAATGGTAAGAGAATGGAATTTCAGGTTTAAAGGGACAATTCACCCTAAAATCAAAAACACTCATTCCTTCTCTTACCTGTAGTGCTGCTCATCCGTCCAGGAGGTTTTGGTGAGAGCTGCAGAGTCTTCAGTGTAATCAAACTAGATGGCACTGAGGTCTTCAAGATATACTGCAGTGTGTGCACACTGAAAGCCATTAATCAGATATATTAATCACCTTGTTTTCACCTCACAGTCTGCAACACAGTTTTAAACAACTTCTCTGCCCACGAGCGTCTGAAGAGTTTCTTCCTTCAACCTCAAGAACTCTTCAGTCCAACTTGAACTGACTGAAACCGAGTACTCGGCTTCTGGATTGCTTAAGTGTGCGGAGGCCGTATGTTTCCGATGCGCATAACTGACTTTTAATAAGAAGAATAAGAAGAAGATGTGGGTGTAACTTTTAGGAATTTGACAAGATTATGAAACTTGTTTTTGTGGGAAAATGTTTAGAAACACATTATTAGAAATACATTATTTTCTGCTTAGCTGAAATGAAATAAAGATGAAATAAAGTAAAATAAACAAAGACGCAGAGTCATCTCACTTTGGTCTAAATTCGCACTTTATTCCTAAACACTTACAGGTTTGTTTTTGTCCCCGTTTCCCTGGCCCCCAAAACAACAGGCACACAGATAGCGATGAGTTCAGGGACAGTAGAGAACAGTTTCAAACCCAAACGTTTCCAACAGAATCAGGTTATAGAATCAACTCAGACAGAAAGAGCCTCGAGGCCAAAAAACAGCATATCGTAAGCATACTTCAAAACAGAAAAAAGGAGCCAAAAAACAGATACTATAAAGCTTACAGAGCAGTGTTTGTCTCATCTTTTATGTTCATCACCACCATCATCATCATCATCACTAGGCTATATTAAGGAATACTTTTGGAGTTTACAGCCATCATAAAAATGTGGGTGTTGTACAACGCGGAGGAAAAGAAAATCAAGGTGAGAAGATACAGTGGAGCTCTTTGGTTTTCACTATTGAGGTTTTTTTTCTATAGCAGTAAAATCTATCTTTGTTGTCCTCTTAACCTTTGGATTTAAGCTGCATTGTAGAAAAAATATAAAGGAAAAACGTTTCTTTTAAATTTCTCCTAAATAAATTAACGGTAACACGGGGCAAACAGTATCGACTGAAGTTATTCTCTCCTTTTTGTTTTTTAATTCTCCCACTCTGTTACTGGGTCTCACATTTTGTGTTCTCAAGGCCAAACAAAAAAGAGTCTCTTATATGTCATGATGACTTTGGAAAGTTGAGCATAGTAATAAAATTAACATTCACAGCCACAAAAGAACTACAGTAGAAAACTGTCAAGGCCTGAAGTGCTCTTATTATCTGACAGTGTTTTTATATTAACGACAGGCGCTGGACACCTTTTCAGTTTAGCGGTTACAGTCCCCAACAGGAATCCTGAATGTTTTATATACACATGGAACGACTGTGAGAGAGTGTGTGTTGTGTGTGTTGTGTGTGTGTGTGTGTGTGCGTGCAGCGTCTCACTGTGGTCGTGTAACTTTGGTATTATTCTCTCCGTCCACCACAGCCGAGTGGGCACACACATGCTGCTGTCGGGGAAAACAAAACACAAACCTTCAAAATGTACATTTGTATTTTCTCTAAGTTTGGTTTGACATCTGTGCAGTTTTTAAAACCCCTGCAGTGGATTCTTAACACTAAAAACTTGAATTAATACGTTTATCTTGAGTAAAAACACTAAACCTGGAGTTCAAATGTCCCGCACCCCGACAGCAGTAGTGAACGTACACACACTTTCCTGTTCAGAAAACACAACCACGTCCTCAGCACGTCACTGAACTGCACACGGTGAACGCGGCGCTCGTGTGCCGCGTCCTGTAGGTTAAAGCCATAACAGTTACTGGTTAGTGAAAATCTCTGATTCTTCTTCTCAGTCAAAACTAACTTGCTAGGGCCAGTTTCACAGTCCTCCACTCCTGAGTTCAGACAAGTCGCGTCTTTTACTCTTTTTTGTTTTTTGTTTTTTTTTTTGTCATTAAAGCTTGAATGTCTATTTGGTTTTTCATCAGAATATCAGAGGTATGGGTTGAAGCCCTCGTTCTGGAGCGGAACAAAGGGAATCAGAAAGCTTTTCAGAGAGCAGAGGAGGAGACGTGAACGGAGGAAATTTACAAACCAAAACAAAATTTGACAGACATTTAACCAGTTTGGAGTCTGGTCAGATTAGTTTGCTTTCCAATAACTGAAAACATTGCAGACTTGCTACGTGAAATGTGCTGAAGCAGAGAAAAAAGTCCGCCTGGACTGGGTTGCACAAGCTAAATGTAAAATCCAGCGCTAATCTTAGTCCTTCCTATGCTTACGAACCACTAGCTAGTTTCAGACAGGTGATTTATCAAGCCTGACTGCATCATAAAAAAAGTCTTAGCTGTAGAAACATCAGCGATAAAGACTCAAGTAACTTTGGTTGTGAGTAAACATCTGTAGCACCGTCTAACCAGGAAGTCACTGTTAGCATCACGAGCTGTTACATAACTGCCAAGAATTCTGTTTTAGGAGGCTTTCTTATATTAAACTTAAATGTAAATGTATGTATGTCTTTGTTTTCTTTACATCTGCATACATGATTAAAGAGTGTCAGAGTCTGCAGTATCCATAATCAAGTTTACTAATCCAGCCAATTTAGCTTGTTAGCTACTTAGTCTGTAGCGTCTGTAGCATTTTGTAATGAGACGCAACTACATTGTGTTATTTTGTGAAATGTCACTTTGAATAGCATTTTGATCAATTGATGGATCTATGTTGACCAGACTGTAGGCTACATTAGCTCGTTTTTTTTTATCTTTCAGTCAAAGATGGTCATACATTAGCGTTAGCTCTGGTTGCTAACATTAGCGCTATTAGCTGTCTCACAGCTGGCAGTTATTGGGTGGAAATATTCAGAAACAAATAATGTAAGGATCAGATTGTGGGGAGCTACTAGTTTTAATTTAGCCAAGGCTAAGTTTAAGCTAGCAAAGAGCTGTGCAACCTGACAACATGGACTCTCCACATAAGTCAGATGTTATTTTTTAAATCATCACCGACTAAGATTATAAAACAGTACCACTTCAGGTTCTGCGTGATATTTCAAACACCGCAGCTTAATTTTCCCATGATGCTAATTTAAAAACAGCATTTTCCTCCGTCACAGTTTCCCTGCTAATTTCTCTCTCTCTCTGTCTCAGGTTACAACAGTCTTTAGGTTTGGTTTTACTTTGAAACATTCGTTTGGCATCTTCTCTTCTTGTCTTGATCTCAAGAACAGCCCCCTCTGCAGACACAAGCCTCACAACAACCCCTGAAAAACTATTACAAAGTTCCAGAAAGACATAAATAGAATCCAATAAATACATAAATAAAGAATCAATAAATAAACAAGATGAGAGACAAAGAAGTTTGTAAAATACAAACGGACCGTTTTTTTCCCCCAACCCCGAAAAAGCACACACCTCCCTCATACAATAAATACAAATATTTTTTTCCCCCGACAAAGAGCCCGTGAGAGATAAAGAGTTTTAAAGCTTTTGGTTCTTAAATCAAGTCATCGTCTTCGGTCACCGTCGTCAAAGGATAACAGACCCAGACTTTTGATACATCGGCAACAAGTTAGAGCAGTTGAACATAGATTATTTTTCCCCTACAAAAACCTATAACAACTAATGGATACATTCCCTCTAAAAGTGGACGTTAAGAGCCTTTAACCTGCCGTCAGCACCCCCCCCACTTCCATCTCCATATCATCCTCATCACTGGTTGCCTTCGGTGTTTGTGTGTGTTACACTAAAGCCGAACTCTGTTTTCAACCTGGGCCTTGTGTTTGTCTTCCATCAGAGTAATCAGTTCTCACAAAAGAATTATCCCCAACTGTTTCCATGTGCAGCTATTTAAAGAAACCAGCCCACCAAATGAAAATTCATTACAGTGAACCTATTTTTGGTCTTTTTCAACATGTTCAGCAAAGAAACGTCTTCTAAGAAAAAGACATAATTGACAGCTACAGTGCAGTCAAACCTCTGAAGCCAACTGCTGACTCTGCTGCTGTTGTGAAAATGATCTGTTTAGTTAACGTTACAAGATGACAGACTGAAAAAGCTGCTTTGTGATTCACTTTTTCTATTAGAAATGATGTCCATCAGCGCACGCCGAGCGGCGGGACGGAAAGTTGGAGGTCCAGGCTGAAAATGAGTTTTGCTTTTGAGTACTGACGTGATTTTATTTTGTCCAACGTGTTGGGACGTGTTGTGACGGAAAGAGTCTGTTGTGAGTTTGGTTTGTATGTAAGAGTATCTTTATACCAACACATGCTCTCTCTCTCTCTCTCACACACACACACACACACACACACACACACACACACACGTCAGCTGGGCCACTCGTACAACTTGTGCATTGGTTGTTCTATTTGGTATGGTTGTATGTCAAAAAAGTTTAACTTTTGGTTTTCAGTTTTGGCTTTTCACAACATTCTGGATCAACTAAAAAACTTTTTTTTTTAATCTTGGAAGCTACATTTTCACAGCTATTTCCAACCAGAAACAAAAATAAAAACCCAGAGCGCAACCGAAGAGACAAGAAGATATGAAAATAGGCAACACGTCGCGAAAACCCACCACCTCCCCTCCCTGGCCCCTCCCCCCCTCCCTCCTTCCCACCGCGTAATAAGTAGAATGCAATGAGACAAATCCATACATCATTAAGAGACACACTATGGAAAGCAAAAACAAAAATATATATATTCTCAAAGTCAGTTTGTTGAGGTCATTCCATATTTTATCCATCCAGGAAAAAGAAAGTGAGAACAAAGCCGAGGTCGCTGGCAGAGGGTGGGAGGGAACGGTTTCCGTCTGTCGATATGAGAACGGCAATCACAGCTACAGACGGACAGACAGACAGACAGGGCCTTGACTCGCCCCTTTCCTCCCCTCGCCCTCCCCCTCTTTGTTTGTATTTGGTTTAGTTACGGTTCAGTCACTCATACAATAACTAGTAGCAGTAGTAGCTTTTGGTTTTGGGTTACTTTTTGGTTTTTTGGTCCGCCGCTTCGAGCGCACCTCCTCCTGCTCCTCTTCCTCCTTCTTCTGCTCTTCTTCTTCTTCTTCTTCTTGCCCCCCCCCCCTGCAGCTTTTCACACCTTTGGCTCCTCCGCTTCTGACTGCTTCTCCTTCTCTTCTGCTTCTTCTCCTCTTTTCTTTTGGCCCTTTGATCTGGTCTTTGGAGACAAAGGAGAGGGGCAGATGGGAGGGAGGGATGGAGGGCAGGGGTTTGGGGGCAGTAAGGGGAACGCCGGTGCTTCACCTCTTCCTTTTGTTCTTTTTTGTTTTTTTTTTGGTTTGGACTCTTTCTTATTCTTGTTTGTGTATGTGTGTGTGTTTTCCTTTGACACTGCTGAGGTTTTGTCTGGACACTCGTCTCCCGGGCGAATCCGGAGACAACGCAGCCAGAGGCGATGCTTTGGTATCCAAGAGTGACTGTCTGGCGGTGGATGAGCAGTCTGAGAGATGACATGCTGATGCTATGGGTGTGTATGGGGTGATAATAAATAAAAGAAGAGGCAAATAATGCTGGAAAAATCCTAAGAGCGTCCCCATCTGCCTGTGGTGAACGTGTGTGTATCCTCTTTGTAAGCAGTTCAAATACTTTAATGTGAGTTGAGCAAACATTAAAGAAACAACAAGGATACTACTGATGATGATGATGATGATGATGATGATGAAATGCTCTTTTTGAACAAAATATAATCCTGAAAAAAAAAAATCACTGGGGATCTTTAAAACTGGCATTAACAGCTAGACAACATTTTTTTTCCTTTGTACCTGGCTCAAAAGTGGAATTTCCTACACGTATGTTTGGTTTCATTGTATGTACGTGCCAGAAGGGTGTGTTTTGCCACAAAATAGTACTTAATGAATACCAGAAAGCTCAGGCAAAGCTTTTCAAAGTTATTCTTGCACGACAGCATGTATGGATTGGCATCTTACCTGATGCTATACTAATTATAGTAGTAAACCCCACCCGTCTGCCACTCCAGGCTGGTTAAAACAAACACTGTCTGTTCCAATGTATAGTAGGTACACACTGTAAAGCTGTAAAGAGGTAGGTAGATATCCTGCATGTGGGATCAGCTGTGAAACGTTAAACTGACGCATTTGGCAAGAAGTACCATAAAGAGTGACGAATATAAAATAATAGAAAAATATGTTTCTTTAACTGAAAATGAGAATAATGAAAATCTTGACTGAGATGGAAAATGTTTGGCATGAAGTAGAATGGAGTGCTGAACTGATCCTGGACAGATCAGAATGCAAAAGTCTTTTGAACTAAAGCTTTTCTCTCCGTTTGTTGGTTTTTTTTGTTTTTTTGTCTTTTTTGGTTTTCAGTTTTTGGTATTTGGAGATTTTGGTTTTCATCTTTGTAAGTGTGTGTGTGTCTCTTCTCGCATCTTTTCTTCCCTTTTTTTAAAATTTGGTTGCAACCACGTGTCTTTCCTTCCAAGCTTGTTAAACAAGTCTTTTCCTTTTGCCTCCCATTTGACACACACAGTTTCGCTTCTCATCCCTGCCCTCAGCGAGTTTATTTTTTCTCCAACCGAAAAAAAGCATGGCGTTCCTTTCCCGATGCCAAGCAAAAACACTCCTCAGTGCCATTTCTCCAGCTGTAGATCATTATTTGGTTTCAAATTCCCCCCCTCTGTTCTGCAGTTCTCTCTATCCTCTCCATCCTTCCTCTCTCTTTGCTTCCTCCCTTCATCCATCTGTGTATATTTTTGGCTTCAGAAGACTTCAGAGGGGAGACACAGAAAGAGAGAGACGAAATCAGAGATGGATCAGACAGAGAGATGGCTTTGGTTGAAAGGCAGGGTTGTAAATTTAGATTTTTAAAGCTCCTTTGACGCTCTGCTTCCTCCAGGTCTTCCTCCTCCTCGTTCTCCGCTGATAGGATACTTTGGCTGTCAGTCAGGGATCACTCGGCCATGGCCCCTCCCAGGGGTGGCGGCGAGGCTTCACTGAAGGAACAGAAAGAGGCGGGACTCGAACAAGGAGACGCAGACTCCTCGGGGCACGAGGTCGGGCTCATTAGACCACCGGCTCCGGGGGGCGGAGACTGGGAGAAAGGGGGCCTTGGGCCACACCCACCACCGCTGCTGATGCCACCACTGACCAGTCCCATGGCAGGTGTGGATGCTGTTGCCATGGAACCGGTCACCATAGGGAGGAGGGTGGGACGGTTGAGGAACAGGGACGGGCGCAGGGAAGGAGGGACAGCGGGACCCCCAGGGCCACCCAGAAGCATGTGACCTGCTGCCCCCTCAAGGCTGGAGATGGGCAGCTGACCGCTGCTGGCCGCCAGGGCTGGCAGAGACGGAAGAGAGGAAGACGAGGGTAAGAGTGTGGACAGTGACGAAGGAAGGACAGAAAGACGAAGGCAGAGAGGGAAGATAAGACAAGGGTCGAGAGGGAAACAGGAGGTGAAGAGACAGAAAGGTGAATGCAGAGGAATAAAAATAAACAAAGGAATAAAGTGGCGAATACAGAGTGAGAGATGATGAAGAGCAGTCGAGAGATGAAGGGAGAAAAGTGAAGAGAGGAGCAGGACAAACACAAATACGGTGGGTGTGAAGATGACGAAGAGGGTGGAGATGGTGCACAGTGAAAAAGGAGAAAAGACAGAAGAAGAGATGGAGAGAAGGATTAATGGAAGCAGAGTACCAAAAGGAGACGAACGCTGAAGAGAAGCAGGCAGAGAGGAAGAGAAAAATTAAAGATGTAGAGGATAGTGAAGAGAAGTCAGTGAACGCATCAGACACATCAGTAACAGGGGAAACATTTCGAACCAGGAGATAAAGAGGACGAGGACAGACTGCAGTGAGGGGACGCGAACTGGAAACAGCTCATAAACAGTCTTATCTACAGTATAGAAAGAAATTACTGATGTGTAAACGATTAAAGGATCAGTTCACCCAAGTTTCAGCAAAACAATTTTTAAATGAATATCAGAATATATTTAGCTTTCAAACTTAGCAGTTTTGGAAGGAACAACAATTTCTGTTCTGTGGATTAACGAGGACAGTAAAGACGATCTCTTACTGAATTTCTGAATGTCTGAAATACCGGTTTTCAACGCTGTGAGCACTGCACACGCAACTCTGTTCACTTTCATTGTTTTGGGGTGAGACAGAAATCTGAATACCTGCAGATAAAACCCAAACTGTCTGCATGGACAAACATCACCCCACATAAACAGGAAAATGTGTTTTTTTTCTGTAATTTGGGTGAAATGACCCTTGAGAAACATTTTGATTTCCATTAGGAGGTGATGAATACTCAGGCCCGTAATGCAAGGAGACATGGAGATGAGCATGTAAGACACAACCAGCACACTCTTCTACACGATGATGTAGTGGATGGAGTCGGATGCTTGTGAAAAAGATAAATAAATAAACAAAAATCAACAGCAGGGGGTACAGCGTTTACGTTATTTCGCTGCAACAACCCATCTGTCGGTCAGAAGTGTTAACACAAAGTGACACCTGCCAACTTTTCAATTCCAGTGTAACAGTCAACGCTTTCATCCGCCACTACAGCATCGTGAGCGCAAACACTCAGAGCGCGTGTGGCCCCCAGCGGGATTCAAACCAGAAATCCTTTCACGTCAACACTCCATTTTGACCCCCTCTTTTCACCGAGCCTCCTCTTTCTTCTCTCCTTCAGCCCGTAACTCTATCAGAGCCGGCAGTGCCAGAGCTGCACTTTCCCTAACAGACTGTATCCTTCTCATCAACACATGGCCTGGAGGACGTGAGGATGTGAATGACGCCGGACAGAGCGGCAGAAAGGGGGAAGGTCTGAATCGGCGCTATAGGGAGATGGACCACATGACGGATTCAAAGCTTAGCTCGGCGAACCTTATTTGTGATGCTTAATTGATTTGGCAGCAGATCATCTCTTTCAAAAAGGGGCATTTTGAGTGGAAACTGGTTATTTAGCCAACAGGCCTCGATGCTGAGAAGGAGGGGATTGTGTCTGTTCAACTGTTTACTGTAAGCTGACTTGGCTTCCTAAGCTTTGCCATAAGGGGCTCTTGTCACTTTGTGATAATAGCAGGCTATTGTATGAGAATCAAATTGAATCTTTCACCATACTGAGTGATTCAGAAAGTTTGTGCTGAGGAGGAGGAGAAGAAGTGTGGCTGCAAGGAAATTCATTTTGGACAGAATGGATGAAGGGTGAAATGGGAAGTGAGTGGTCTTTAGAAATGGAGACTCATGAAGACTCGCTGGGCTGGAGGGGACAGTCTGCATGCACCAACACACACATGCACACACACCTTTCATGGTAGCCAGGGGATTGCCGCCAATGAGGGCCTGGTTCATCGCTGTGCTTACTCCCATCATTGTGTTCCTGAAATGTGGATGGACCACAAAACACACACACACAGAAACAGTTGGCAGGTTAAGTGATATAAAGCCAATGTTCTCATCAGTGCTGCAGGCCTGAGGGCTTCAGTCTCTTGTGTTTCAGGGTGTAACTGAGGCACTGCCAGCTTCTTCTATTTTTGTGCAGCACCCAACATTTTCTATATGGTCTGCATACCTTAGCTTGTACGTGTCTTGTTGCAGTCAAACTGGTGTGGCAGCAGCCTGACACGCCTTCAGCAGCTGAATACTATACATTTGCCCATGTGGGGAAATCAAGCTTTGTTGACTCATAAAGTTATATATATATATATATATATATATATATATATATATATATATATATATATATTATGTTCTCTGAAACCAGTCAGAGCTCCTGATTATAAGTATTATCTGTATCATTAAAATATTCCCACAGAAACACTCCAACATGTTGTGGAAAGCCTTCACAGAAGAGTGGAAGCTGTTAGAGCTGCAGAGCTGTCTGTGTGTTTAGAATGAGACATCATTAAAGTCCCTGTTGGTGTGACAGTCATGTGTCCCAATACTTTTGTCTATAGAGAATATGTTCCAACTGTGCTGATTGAAGTTAAGATGACCAGCATGTCTTTTGTTTTTCTTCTCAAATTTACCACAACATACTCACCCAGTGTTCAGCCCGTGGGCCCCGAGGTTGGATGGGGTGGGGCTGGCTGTGCTATGAGGGGGTGGGCTCACAGCAGAAGAGGTGGAGCCTACTGCAGCTGAGCTGACAGGAGTCATCGGGCAGGATGCTGAAGGTGACGAACTGGCGGCTGAGGGGAAGAGAAGAAGAGGGATATTGATGCCACGCAGCGGGTCTGTTGTCACTGTAGGGATGAGCTACAGCGTCATTACTGACACGGTTCTTCATCGACAGTCAGGATTTCTGAGTTTCTTTTTTTAAACTCCATTCAACTACAGACCGGAGAGAGAAGTTTGCGACTGGAAAGTATTAGCCTCTGCTCAACAGGCCAATAAATTTCCAGCTGTGTTTGTTACCTGTCAGGCCATCTGTCATATCTGTGAAGCCTGGGATAACTCACGCTGTGGCCAGGGTCTATAAATCACGAGGACGAGTCATGACTCTTGGAGGTAAACAACTCAAGATGGGACCGGCGCTTCCATGTAGTTGTCAACAAAACATCATTGTTTTCTATTTCAATCTTTCTTGCACAGATGTTTTTTCGAAAGCTGTGATACTTCAGTGTTTCATCAAACCAGCAGTACAGAAATATCAACTCTTCCAAAACCAGTTTAATCTTTCTGTGACCGGCCTCGGGGTCCCAAAAACACAACCGAGAAGCACCGTGATAACCTTTAATTATTTACTGACAAGACTCGACACAGGCACAAACAGTAATTACAGCTCACCTGTTGTGCTGAGGCTGGTGGTGACCTGGGACAGACCGTGACTCGATATCTGGAAAGGGAGGGAGGGAAACAGAAATCAAGAAATACTTCCAATCCATCTGTGAAATAAATATCAGGCCGACTCCTGAAATCGCACACAAAAAGTGGTTAAATTGTAATGTTTCAGTAGATGCATGGTGGCCTGTACCATGTGCGGGCTGTAGCAGGAGGCTTTGTGCGTCACAACAGGCGAGGTCTGGCTGGGCAGGGGAGGGGTGGTGCTGCTGGAGGGGTTGATGCGTTTCTCTTTCTGCCTGCGGTTGCAGAACCAAACACGAATCACCTCCTTCTCCATGTTGAGCTGCTCTGCCATGAGCAGGATCTCCTCTGAGGTAGGCTTCTGGTTCTGAGGAGGAAAACGTCAGACTGATGAGTAAACACACACACACACACACGTAGACACTGAAACCAGCGTAGCTTGATGTGATGTTTTTGAGAAAGACGGGAAGCTGCTGGAGAGAAAACCGCTCATACCAAAAACAATCAGATAGTCGATGAAAGCGAGGAAAGAAGTTTTCTTTGTTTTGAAAGCACTTAGCGTTTCTTTCTCATCAAGTTTGTTTTCCCTATCTTCCATAAACTTCTTATATCTGGAGCCTGCATCTCTTTGTGTATTTAAAATCTAAAATAAATACCAAACCTTTCAGTCCTCAGCTAGAAATTCAAAATACGTCTCGATATGAATTTTCTGAAGCCCTTTATATTATTCTGGGGACATTTCATGCTTTTGTGTCAGTCCCACTGTGCAGGTTTCTAGATATTTGGTAGATAAGTGACTCTCCTACCGTGTTGAAGTTGCGCTCTAAAACCACTCGCACGTTGGTCTCGATGCTGGTCCGCTTCTTCCTGCGTCGGCCGGGTATTCCCTCGAGGCCCAACATGGGGCTGGAGAGAGAAGACGGGCTGGGCAGCATGCTGTCCACTGCCATGGTTTCTGTCAGACAGACAGGTAGAGAGACGTGAAGACACGCAGGCCATCAGACAGAAAAACAGGTTTGAAGAGCTGACCACATGTGAGATTTTTTGCACTTCACTCTTATGATGACTAAAAAGATTTGAAAAATCACATTAAAAACATTTTAGACTTACAGTACAGCTGCTGACGTACAGTATCACTGAATGTTTAATGTCAAAACAATAAACTTCCATTTACCATATTATCAAATAACTGTAATTATTTAAAGAAACATTGACATTGAGAGTCTTTAGTTGATCATATTTACATCAAAAATGTTATATATCCATTCATTTTTTTCAAAGCTTTGTTACGTTTTAGATGTCATTTCTGTTCCTTTAAGCTCATTTTTTTACTTAGAAAGAAAAATCACCTGCTCCGATAAGTTTGTTTACCTGCATCACTCAGCCACTTCTCGAGCAGTGGTTTCAGCTTGCACATGTTCTTAAAGCTCAGGTTCAGGGCTTCAAACCGGGAGATGGTGGTCTGACTGAAGTCGTTGCCATACAGCTTGCCCATAGCCACGCCGACGTCACCCTGACAGAGACGGGTGAACGCAGTCAGAAACGGAGCTCTTTCTCTCTCACACGCACACACGCACACACACACACTCCTGTGCACATTCTCTTATCTCCGTCTTTTACCTGGGTGAATCCCAGCTTGATGCGTCGTTGTTTGAATGTGCGGGCAAACTGCTCCAGCTCCTCCAAGTCGCTGGGCTCCTCCCCCATGTGACCGCCGTGACCTCCAGGGGCCAGACTGGATGTCAGCGAGGAAGCCATGGCACTGCTGGACGCTGGGGTAGCTCCTACAGACGTCACGACTCCAATGCTGCTGCTGCCGGGGGCGACTACAGGAGCGCCGCCGCCGCTTCCGCTTCCACCAACCACAACATCGCTGTTCTTCTCCCTCTGTGGTATCAGGACGGCAGAGAGGCAAATAAACAAAGCATACATACAAAAAATTAATCCTAAACCCTGCATGTGTTAGTACTATGGACTCTCTCATCTAAATTATACAGAGCTGTCAGGGTTTTAAATTACACTGACTGTCCAGGAACTGAAATAAACTGGTTAGTGAATACAAATGAGGAAATCAGCTGGAAAACATGCATAAAAAATAATAATTTGACCCTGGGTTCCTCGACAAATTATACAGATTTGACAGGCGTCATGCAACATGCCCATCTTTTATTCTAAACTGGAGCAAAATACTACGAATGTAATATTTGGAAATAGAGTTTAACCTCAGCCTGCCGCAGGGTCAGCTGACAATAAGATGATGCACGCAATACGCCGAGGCAGGAATTTGACCCTGTGAGCTTTGGGAGTATCAACTAATTGACTGAACATCATGCACAATATCTGCTGCTACACGCCTCATTTACATTCATCGTCTCTGTGCATAAAATACACGAGCAAGCAGGGAACACCTGCCGTCGTGTTTGACATGACTTCATCACGGCTTAATGAAAAATCTCTAACAGCTGTTGGCCGTGTGGGGATGCATTCATGCATTATGTTATAGAAGAGGAACGAGGACACAAGGTGAGCTGTTTGACTTGAGTGTGAATATATCATCGAGATTCAAGCACCTCATTGGAAACTGCGTCTATCATGTAAAGAAGCTGCTGTGGAATATATTCTGCACTAAGCAGCTACTGTGACCTTTTCCTGTGGCGGGCAGGCAGATTGTTGCAGCGTAGATCAGATATTTCGTTAAATATAAAGTGACTTTGCTAAAGCAGAACACAACCTGAAGGACAATCAAATGAGTTTAGCATCCTGCAGGTGGTTTGCAGCAGATGACGGCAGATAGCGGTGAATGTCAGCCTGACAGGCGGCCTGTGCTGCAGTGATTCTCTTCGATTTGCATGAAAAAACAGCCTGTCATGTAGTTTAGCTCTGCAATTTCCTAAGACATCTCTGTCTTTCTTTGTGTCCCTCCAACTCTCACGCTCAGGTGTTTTAAATGGGGATAAATCCCATGTTTGTGTTTCTCTTTTTTGCTCCGGTGCGTCACGTTTGATGTCACCAACACACCAGGAAACGGCAGAAAGCAGCAGGGAGGCCAGTGACAATGTTACCGTGGTTGTTACCTCTTTCAACCTAATCACCGACTGAATGACGTTCAAGTGCCGCTTGGACAGAGAGGAATGGAAAATGATTGTCCACTCAGGTGTCATGTTTCCATCACCGCCGCTCGGAGCCGGAAATGATAAAGACTCATGAATGCCGTCTTCACCACTGAAGACAAAAGCCAGATGTTAGTGGTGTTAACAGATTTTCTACCTGTGCTTGGAGTCCCAGGCGAGGTGGGGTTGTCAGTAGTCCACCTGGGCTTTGCTGAGGTAGCTGGATCAGATTTGGTGTTGAGAGCAAACCTGTGAAAGGAAACGGCAACCAATTAACTAACCGATCAAATTATGAAATGAATTAACCAGCAAAGCATTTGGATAACAAATAACGCTGAAATGTTGAATATCAGATTAGACCAACTGCTCCGTGGTGTACAAAGTGCTTTTGTCATATAATTGGTCCTCACCCTGCTGTGGCTGCTGCGCCTGTGCTGGCTGAGACAGGAGGAACTGGGCAGGAGACTGGAGAGGATGACCTGGCATCAAAACCAGCTGCTGGAGCTGCAACAGCTGCTGGATGTCCTGCAAGAAAAACCCAAGCAGCTTTTAACCTGCAGCACAAATACACCAGGCTGACAGAAAAGTCAATTAATCCATAAAATAAGTGACGACTCAAGTACTCGTACTTCAGTTGTACTTTTCAAATCTTAAGATAAGGTAAGATTCCTTGTACAATGACAATAAAGAATCTTATCCTAAGATTTGGAAAAGTACAACTGAAGTATGAGTACACAGGTTACAGGTACCACGACATAATACGCTCATGCAAACCCAAGACGAAACGACACTCAAAGCCCCGGTTGTGTATACCTGGGCTGTGAGCTGGATCGGCTGTGACAGGGCCAGCTGCGGAGGGGGCGGGGCTTGGACAGTTTGTTCCTGTTTGGCTGGCTGTTGCTGCTGCTGGGCTTGTGACTGATTCTGTTGCTGCTGCTGTTGCTGGTTGGCTTGCTGTTGCGCGGCGGCGTGGGCGGCGTGAGCGGCGTGGGCGGCGTTTGACTGCTGAACTGCAGCTGCCAGGAGCTGAGCCTGAGCCTGTTGGAGGAGCAGCTGCTGCTGAGCCGGGAGGAGAGCGGCAAGCTGGGGAGGAGGTGGAGGAGTAAAGGAGCGATGGACAGAAGTGAGGACAGCGACGGCAAATGAGATGGAGATGTTAACATGCAGAGAGAAAGAAGGGAGAATTTGGGGACAAGTGGAAGGAGGCGTAAAGAATAAAATGAAGACAAAAGTGGAGAAAAGTCAGGAGAGTGAACACAGAGCAGAGTCAGGTAGGAGCAGATGTGAATCTGTTAGCCAACAGTAAAAGCATGCCAGAGCAAGACAAGCAAGAAAAGCCATCCACTCAACTTACAAAATATTTAGCTTAGGCATTTCACTCTCTGCCAAATACTTCACCCTGAATGACTTTACTACACACTGTACAAGTGTTTTCTTGTAACTGAGCCCAGGGAACAGAAGCTTTTCATTTTCCACCAAGTGAAAGAAAAATTGCCTCCTGACGACACTCAGAGATCAAATCAAACTACAGTCATTGTGGATTGTAGATCGGAACATTTCACAGTTTTGTATACGCTGTGCTAAGAAATCTTTAACATCAAGTCTGGAAAAAACATCAGCGATGTCTGAATTCCATTTAGACTTTGGATGTCAGTTGCCAATGAACATTTTTCGTTATTTCTAAACAGAATTTACTGTGTGTGTGTGTGTGTGTGTGTGTGTGTGTCGTCTCACCCCTGCCAGCTGACTGCCAGCGAGCATCAGCTGTGTGTGGTGGTGTTGGGTCTGTTGCTGCTGTTGGGATGGAGGAGCAGGAGGAGCAGCGGTGCTATGGGCCATCTCAGATCTCTCCTCACTCTTCACCTGCAGCAGAAAATCTCCTGTCAGTAAGGATCTACTCCTCCACGCTGCAATAATCTGAGGGCTAAAGGTTTTCAAGCAACATTCTGCATCACATTCATACAGTACCAGACACGCCCACACACACACACACAGTACAGCCACTGTCGTCTGTTACTGACAGAAAGTCACGAGGTCAACCTTGTGTGCACAGCTGTGTAAAGTGCACAAATCTTCTGTCTTCTGTCTCCGAAAATGATTCATCTTGTAAATGAGAGGAAGCAGACCAGAAACGTAAATCCCAGAAGGCACAGCTGACTGTGTGACTGCGTCGTGGCCACAGGAAGGCAGACGATGCTTTTTATGTAACTGTGAGGACATTTTAACACACTTCAGTGATTAAAGCCAGTGTTAACACATCACTTCTGCAGCGATTCTGCACCTGCAACCACACCACTTCACATTTCAATTCTCCTAAATTTTTGCCGTCACTCTGTACCTTCTCACACATACGGAATCTTAAAACACAGAAAGTCTGACGGATATTTTAACATATTAAGCAGACGCACAATGAGTGCTGCAAAGCTTTAGTAATAAACCAGTTTGGGACCCGCTCTCACAAACACTCCTGGAACAGGTTTGTCCGAATGCAGAGGATAAATTAAAAAAAGACATTTGACTTGGACTTGAACTTGACCCCCCCTGCTCCCCCTCTCTCCCCCAAGAGTCACAGGCTGAAGTGTTCACCGATCATCTCCCCGGAGGGATGAGTCCATCGTCGTTCTGTTGGTGTCAGAAACATCCCACGGCTGCCGACCTCTGACCTCTAGCTGTCGTTACCTGCTCACAGCCCTGCCGTTACCCATCAATCACCGCTGCACTGTGCTGCGTCTTCATATCTCGCACTCACTGTCGCCTCGTCCTTCCTTCTTTCTGTCTTTTCTTTGCGTCTCAGTAAGGTGGGTGTGGACAAAGTCGAGTTATTTGCATATTCAGCAGTGCAGTGTCATAAGAGTCTCACCCGGGGTGCCGAAACTATAAAAGACAAAACACTAACACACACACTCGTATACACACCCATAAACTGTGCATGTTCACAAGCACAAGCACGTAATCACATCCGTACTCGCAGGAATGTACACAAACCCCACTTACCGTCTGAACACAGAAAAACAGTTTTATTAGGAAAACTACACAAAAAACGGATCTAAAAATAACGGCTCAGCACACGCACACACACACACTCATAAAGGTATTTATGATAGGATGTTACCACACACACACACACACAGAGCATGTCTGGGCTGGCTCACCTTGGTGCCAGCTGGTGTGGGAGAGAGGCTGAATGGACTGGTTTTCATTGGCTGGACCTGAAGCAAAACAAAGAGTGTGAAAGTGTCTCTCTCTCTCACACACACACACACACACTATCGACTGATGTAATGACAGATTACAATGAAATGTTGCCCTGAAATCTGTGTCAACATGCTCCCAGTGAATCGTGGTTACAAAGAGACCAAGAATTAAAATAAAACACACACACATGCACATGCACGCACACACACACATCCCAGGAGAAATACCATAAACAGCTAAACTAAATACAGCCCTTATTTTATTCATGAATAAACACAACACCATGATTAGTGTTACCAGAAATGTTAGGAATGAAAGTACAAAACCAACCTGGTCATCAGGGCTGTTTCTGTCAGAGTCTGCAACACAAAGAGATCACACATTAAACACTGAGTGTGTGTGTGTGTGTTGATGAAGCACGTAACATTCGCTCGGAAACACAGAAGAAAACTGCTTTAAGGCAGATTAATCCAAGTTAGTCTGTTTAAAAAAGGTTCACATGACGACAGAGTATGTGTGAACACGCAAACATATAATTATTATTCATAACATGAAATATGCACGTATGTGTTTACCTGAACTGTCCCCCGGATAGTCAGCCCCAGGCTTCTCCTCCTCTGCTGCTTTGGACATCCTGATATCTGCAGGAAACAAACACACACACACATCAGAGAGGGGCAGTGAATTAACACACAACATACAGACGGGTATGATGCTCCGTTAGAAAAGCAGAGGGTTGTGGGTTCAAATTCCTGGAGACTCCCAACAACTAAAAAGCACTTGACCACATACTGTAAGTGCTGAGCAGATGACTGTGGACACACTGTGAATGTCACTCACACACTCACACACACACACACACATGCTGTGTGTTGATGGGACTGCATGGTTTTATCACACACACAGCAGTGAAAGCCTTTCTTGTGTTACTGACATAACAAAATGACAAATGTTGAGTAAAAACAGAGAAATGGCATCTGCTTTTAATTCTGCTGATTAGCTGTTAATTTCCCTATTAGCTAATTATTCACAACATTTCCGAAATCATAACATATTGCATGTTAATGTTCATTTTATTCGACTTTGCCACAAATTCAAATGCACCCTTTTCAGAAAAAAAATTAACAGACTGTGTGAAAATATTTATAAAATCCACACATTTCCAACACGGATCTGACATAAATCTACAGAAACACACACACACACACACACGGCTTTCTGTGTCTGCGCTCTGTCCTTCCAGTCATTATGTCCTCCCTCCTGCTCCGCCGCTCGTTCTCTCTCACCATTCAGACGCACCAACGGGGCTACAAACAGCCACTGCTGTCTGAAGCGGGAGGTCAACCCCGCGGTACTTGACCTTTCGCCGGTCAAAGTTCGGCCGAGATCAATTCTGTGAGGAGGCATTTGAAGTCAGCAGAACGGGGAGTGAACTTTGGTACGACTGCAACAAATAATTAAAAGAAAATGTTTGTAAATGTGTGCTCATCCTGGGTATCTTTCTTGCTATTGTCCCGTGATAACCTTGTTACTCCAGCACTGGTGATAAAACCCTTTTAAAGCTTTGCTGGCTAAAATCATGATGAAAACCAAAGATGTTCTGTTTTCATTAAACACGACCTGCAAACGACCCAGAGAAAACCCTGCTAAGCAAAAACCTACTTGGCCAAGAAAACTGATGACACTCTAATTTAGTTCTTTAAATGTAAACTTTATTGACTCGGGATGTGGACTTGGGATTAAGAATCAGCTTTTCACAACTACCCTCCTCTGTTTGTGGTGACTTCTGGGATCGCAGAAGTAATTGGTCCAGGAACCACGACACCAGAGGAACTGCTTACCCGAGCACCAACCATTACTCAGCAACTACCGGCGTCGCCATCTTGAATAAAACACTTCTTCAGCCCCTGCACTACGCTCTTGACTTCTGTCTGTCTTGTGCTTTCATAAGTCATTTTGCCTCTTCGGTTCAGGACCGAAAGAGCCCGTCCACGACACCAGCTCGACGAGGAAAGAGGCACGTCTCTGTGTGACTTATTCCACACGTCCTTTCTGCATCGGGTTCATGTGTCTGATTCAAATTACACCTGAGAGAACGGCAGCGAACTCCTCTGTCCTGCCGTTCTTCTTCCTTGTTTTAACTACAGCTTCTGTCCTGCTGTGGGGAAGCCCACATGTTGGGTGTATCAGGGACATAGAAAGAATGAATACTTGAAAACAAAAGAAGCAAAGGGCTTACTGAAAATTATTTATAAGCCCAGTGTGTGTGAGTGTGTGAGTGTGTGTGTGTGTGTGTGTGTGTGTGTGTGTGTGAGTGAGTGTGTTTGTGTAATCTTATCATCAGGGTCACAGACAGGTTCAAGGTGTGATGAGAGGAGGTGGAAGGGAAGAAAGGAAGGAGGGGGGGTAAAGGAAAAAAAGAGACAAAGGGAAGGAGATGGAGCGATGTGAGGCTGTGCAGAGAAAATTTTCAGAGGCAAAATAGGAGACGATCAAAAAAGAGATTTAAAAAATTATCTGAAAAAATCTGATCAATGAAAAAAGATGCAAACTTTATATCCTCCTCCAATTTCACACCAAATCTAGGATTAAAAAGAGGTAAGAATAATTTTTTATCAGTCTTTCTATGTTGGCATTTTGTGTTGTTTGCATTTATTAATTTATGTCAAATGTCAAGGATTTATTGATTAAGAACACCATGGAGATAAAATCTCCACGCATCGTCTGAAATCAAAATCAACCTGCACTGTTCCCAAAGTGAGCACTCAGGCAGGCGAGGGCTGCAGTTACACAACACAACCAGATGATGGCAGCACCCTCCTGGAAATGCTGCGCTAGAACTCTGAGTGTGTGTGTGTGTGTGTGTGTGTGTGTGTGTTGTACCAAGCACCACAGACAGAACTAAGTCATCTGAATCCTTCAAAATAATTAGTGCAAAAGTCTGCGGTCACAGGCAGACTAAGAAATAAATGAAAAGAACCTGAAACGTGACCGCAAAACTGAAACTGGAATAAAACATTAAAACATTCTCAGACTTAAAGACGCCCCAAAGATGCAGAAACATTTTAAATAGACATTTTAAGTCACAAACATAATTTCCATCTGTGACCTTCAACAGCAAATCATCTCCTTTGTCTTCTTTATTTGGTCTTTACTGGCATCAAATCACCACAAAAGTCCAAGCCAAAGTTCTACACACACAAACACACACACACACACACACAGTATGTGCAGTTTTAATAAAATGTCTGTTATAAAAATACGAGCATCTGTAAAAGTATTTGCTGACAGCTCAGTCACCAGTACTGCTGCTGCTACTCTGAGTACTTGTAACAGAAGCTGCAGTACTAGTGATACAGCGCTGATACTAAGAGCAGTATTATTACCACTATCACTGACACAAGTTGCAACCTTTCAGAAACACACTATTTAAAAACACAATTTCCTAATGGGGTTAAATGTGAGAGACTGCACCTCTCACACACACACACACACACACTTATTATTCCATGCTTCTTCATCCTCTCAGCGTATGAAGGGAGGGACCCCATAAAATCATTTCATCATCACCCCCCCTCCCCAAAACCTCTCAATTGCCCCTCACCCCTCTGGCCACGGGGTCTTTCAACCCCCACCCCCTCATCCATTCCAACCACCTCCTATGTGCTCACAAATCAAACACATCAAACCCCAAATGTCACACATGTCCAGTCCACACAAGGCTTCATTTGTCTCTAATCAGGTTTTAGACCAATAAACCAGTTTTTTTTCTAATTCACTACACACACACACACACACACACACACACACACACACACACACAGAGAGAGAGAGAGAGAGAGAGCTCTGTATCTACAAATCCCTCAGCCACCTCACAGGTGTTTGATCAGGACAATCTCTCCATTTTGAACAGATCAACATATTCACACTGTAAAATTCTCAGTGATCACCGTCCCAACCCTCTCGCCCACCTCGGGGCAGTTGGACTATCAGTGCTAATAGCGTGGAGAGCAGGAGACAGAGGGGCCACCGGGCAGATGATGTATCCGTCTTCTGGGGTTGACATGGCCAGCCTGCCTGTGTGTGTGTGTGTGTGTTTGGCGTGTGCGTGTCAGAGGGGGGGAAAGAGGGGAGGTGGGGTGCAGGGTCACTGTCAGGGAATTAGAAGAGGGGGAATGAGTGAGGGGTGGGAGGGTAGGATGGCTAGAGGGGTCCTAAACTGCCCCCCTGCCCCCCCTCAGCTCCTTTTTGCCCACCCACCCCGCCTCGGTCACGCCTGTCAGGGGCCGGTGACAGACGGCGCGTGGGTTTCTGTGTGTGTATGTGTGAGTGTGTGTTTGGGGGGGGTCGCCTGTGCTGTTTGGCGTGTGGATGTCAGAGGTCAGGCACATGGTCTCAGCCACCTTGTGCCTCGCAGTGACACACACACACACACACACTGGCTGCTGCTTGCCTTTTCCACCTGCCCCCTGTCACATTCACCACCAAACAAACACACACACGCCGTCAATGAGCAAATCTGCAACGGCTGCAGCACTGAGATGTTTCAGATCAGCTATGAGGCACAAACTGCAGTTTATCATCTGTTCAAATGATAAAGACCTGAAGCACGGCTCCACCCTAAAACAGAAACCCTGCTTTTTAACTTTTATCAGCTATCACAATTACAAGCTTTTTTTTTTTTTAAATAATGTACTACATTATACATCTAAAGATATTCCTATTACTGATTGATCTGCTGATTATTTTTTCAATTCATTTTAAAATTCCATAAAAAAACAAACAAGCTAAGATTCAATTTCACATTTCTACGGCACATTCGGAATTTGTTTGTTTTGTCAACCAACAATTCAAAACCTCAAGATTTACTGCTAAAGAAAAGCGGCAAATCCTGGTATTAGAGCAGCTGAAACCAGAGAGTTCTTGGCATGTTGCTTGAGAAACGAAATGAAAAGATCAATCGATTACCAAACTACTGCTGAGCGACTAATCCGGGAATCGCTGCAGCTCCAGTGTTGGATGTCACACGGTAAAAAGAGACAGGAAACAGTATGAAGCTGGACATTACAGGCAGGATTTTCAGTGAGGCCACAAAGCTCGCAGTTCCACAATGAGTACAGCCCGAATGATTACGATCTTAATTACTCTAACACGTCGACAGCAACCGTTTGCACAGAAACTGCCTTTAAGGGAATATCTCAGCTCTCTCGAGGCAGGAGAAAGATGAGCTGAATCAGTGTTAAAACTTAATTCAGCTTCGAAAAGCCACAGCTTTTAGAATCAAATCTGCAAAACAACTTTAGACCCAACTGACTGAAGGCTGAGGAAACTGTAAAAAGTTCCTAATCTTTGCCTTTAGCCATTTCTACTAAAACAAAAAACAAATGTTGAATGTAAAGACAAACTTCAGCTGGTGTCACGTGCGGCGAGTGTGTGCGGCTTCAGTCACGCAGGTACGCATCTGTTTCTACAGCACGACTGAGAGGACAATGTGTTCTATGTCTCGTTTTAATGACCATCAGGCCAGCCGAAACAAACAAAACCCCAAGAACAGAGTTGCTTATATGTAAGCTATTGTCTGCATTTAATGAGAATATATTGTGCTTTAGATGCTGCTGCCTGTGTGCGCTCGACTGTACGCGCATTAAATAACCACTACATGTTCTCCATATTGAATCCTTAAACAGAGGAATTATACTTCCAAATGATGTCACCCTACTGTGTATATTTTATCTCATATTCCACACTTTGTACTGCGGGTTTGTACAACTTGTTGTATGTGTATGCGGTTCAAAAGCATATTTTGCCTCTTAAATCTTGAACTGCACCATCCTTAATGTGTAAAATCAAACTATTGTTCCGATGTTCTATAAGGTTAATAGTGGGAGGAGCTTCAGTTGCTGCTCTTGGCTCCTCACACCTTCACTTCTACCAAAAAATGAACTGTTCTACATCCAACCCTGGTTTAATAAGTCCTGCAGCAGAGGCTGGGCCTCACACTGACCTTCTAGTCACTTCTAGCCTCCCCCCCCGCACACACACACACACACACACACACACACATGCCTCCCTCTGTCAAATGTAATCTGTAACATCCCGTCTCTCTCCTCACCTTCTCTCATGCATTTGGTACAAACGTGAGCTCTGATAACAGATCAACACACTGGTAGGGAGTTAGTTACACATTAGAGCAAACCTCCACCTGGCCTCATAAAGTTTCCTGAGTCCTCACAATGCAAATCACTCAAAAGAGACAGAAAAAGATGAAGCTGAGTGTGCTGACGTTGGGTGCTGTTGAAATTTCCAGTGAAAGTTCTCATTTAACCAAAGGTTAAAACCGCAGACTAAATTTAACTGATGTTCATGTTGCCATTTGCCCACAATTTCATTTTCACAAATTCTACGTGTGCGTCAGAATTTGGTTTTATTCTGAGTCATTTTTGTCACTATGCTGCTAAAAGTGTGCTTCCAGCAGTCATCCTCTTCCTGTCTTACCGCAGGCTTTTTTCACTGCTTCAGTCTGACGTTACTTTGCCAGATTAACTGTGGTCCTGTCATTAAACTTCACCACAAACAGATTTTTTTCTGTCTCCCATTAATGCTTTTGTATCCAAAACTCTAATCTGTCTCGCCCTGAGTCTCCCCCCTGCCTCTCTTCCTGTCTCTGTCTCCACCGTCCTCTCCCTCTCCTTCAGCAGTGGTCAGCCGCAGCGGTCATGGCACCACTGGACAGCACTCTGCTAGCACAGGACACACAGACCCGTTGCCAGGCAACAGCAATGAAAGATCACCGTGTGCGCGTGTGTCCGCAAGTGTATGTGTGTGCATGTCTGCAACTCACATGTTTGTGTGTGTACCTGTGAGAGGGTTAATCATTAAAAATAAACATGTTTCCCTGCCTGTAGCCGAGGCTTCGGTGTGAGGCAAACAAAGTGCTGCATGCTAATGTCTCCACTGATGTTTACACTTTAACAACCTGTATTAAAGGATTATTCTGGCCTTTTTCAGGTGATATTCACTTCATGGCTTCCTGGTAAGAAAATGGTGAATAAAATAATGTACAGCTTTACAGCTGGCAAGGCTAAAATATTAGAATAAATGAGGATATTTCAGCTCAAATATGTTGCTAAGAATGGGTTCCCTGGTTGTAGGTCGATGTTAAACGTTTGAGAAACTGATGTCACTGTTGTCTACAAACAACCACTTCCTGTTTTTAAAAAAAAAGGCCTAATATCTCCAGCATCTGTGTGAACAAAACACACACACACAAAGACACAATCAAATTTAATTCCAGCACGTCCACACTGATCAGTAAGACAACACTCTGGCTCAGGAGTCAGTACTTTACAAAGGTGACTTGTTCTGAGCGTCTACATACTGAGGATTCTTTATTGTAACGGCCTCTTGAGAGTGAATGAGCAATGTTGTGTGCAGCCGTTGGTTTGTTGGTGATTTGTGTAGGAGAGTGTTTGTATGAGTTTAAGTTAACTGTGCTCGTTCTGTGCACATGTGATGTGTGTGAGTGTGTGCGCACGGCTGTATGCATGTGCGCTGACGAGCACATGTGAACGTGCAGGAGGGCGAGCGCTTTTCGAATATGTCTCTAGAGTGTTTATTATATCCGATACAGTACCTCTTTCTCGCACCACATATTTCTGTGCCGATCGATTCTTCTGACTCCCGACAAGACAATAATCGCACTGCCCTCCCTCTCTCCTTCTCTCCACCATTATTACTGCCCTCCCCAAGGAGCACAACGCCAGGATGGAGGGATGGAGACAGAGAAATGAAGGGAAGGAGGACAAGGGGAAGGAGGAAATGGCCACTGTGTGCTACTTCCTTTTCCACAATCCCAGCGCTGGAGGTGTAAAGATGGAGGGAGAAGATGTGTGGATGCGGGTGGAAGATGCTGTTAGATGGAAGCAAATGAACAAGAAAGATGAAGACAACAAGCAGATGGTGAAAATTTAGGGAATTTTGGGGGGGATAATGGTAGTCGAGACATGACAGAGATGGTTTCAAAGTGAGAAAACAAGGGGAGTAAAGAGACAGAAAATGGCAGGGGGGGTGTTGGAGAGAATCAAGGGAGGAGGATGATGGGACAGGAGAGAAGACACATGTGAGGAAGGAGCAAAGAAAACGAGCAGAGAAAATAAATACACCAGCAAATAAGGAACAGGCAACAAAAAATTTGGAAATCGGAGGATAATTGCTGAAAAAAAAAATAACGGGTATGTTGAAAAAGAGAATTAGAAGAGGCAAAAAAGGCCTGGCTGGATAGGAAGAGCAGGGGTGAGGGAATGGATGAGAAGAGAGATGGGTGGGCAGTAAGTGAGGAACAGAGCAGAAACAGAAAGGAAATAAATGAGCAACGATGGGGGGGAAAAAAAAGAAACAAGTGACTGAAAATGTGGGGAGATGATGCCAACAAGAGAGTAAAAACTGAAGATGAATGAAGTGGAAAAAACCAGAAAAATAATCTGAAAAAAGAAGAATGGCACAAACTGGAGTGTGACAGAGAATCCTCACAAGAAATAGCAGCAAGGAAAAGACAGTGACAATTGGACTAACAAAGACACACAGCCTCGCCTTGATGGTGTGTGCGAGTGATTGGATGAGGAGGGAGGGGGCAGATTGTGCGCAACAGAGTCAGTGACAAAGTGAACGGGCAGAGTGGACACAAAGATGACCAAAAAATGAGACGGAAGGCTTCATAAAAGAAAAAACAGGTCTGTTAAAAGCCTCCGAGACATGAGACGTGCTTTGTGAATCCCAGGTTTGTGTCTGAACTAAGCTGGATGGATCATCACTGCATGGTGGACGTCGAGCAACTCGCAACAGAAGAGAAAAGGATAAAACCATAATAATTCCTGTGAAAATGTACAGTGTTGTTCCAAAAAAGGCTACATTTAAAAATACGAGCTAAAATAATAATATATATAATAATAATAGCTTCCGTGTTGATGCAAATGTTTTGTGCGTGTCTCAAATTATTAATTTGCAAAAAAATAAAAATAAAAAAAACCCAAAACACTAATTGTATCAGGTTAAAATAAAGAGAAAAAAAGTGAGAGTCAAAGTGGGTCCCATTCTTACACTGAGTTCAGATCCTTCAGCATTAATCCCGCAGCCTCCTTTTCAGCTTGACCACCACATTTATTCAATGGGGGCTGAAAGGATCTCATAAGTCCAGGGAAGGCAGAATTTTCTCTGCCCAAAGAAGATCATATTATCCTTCAATCTGGAGTTATGAGCTTGTTGTGTGACTGCAGGGTTATTTGTGTTCAGACCATGTGGATTCAGCATGAACACCTGAACACCCCCCTCATCTAAAAACAAAACAAAACACAAACAACAACAACAACAAAAAATCAAGCCTCTTCTTCTTTTTGAGACAATTCTAATTCTGATTCAGGATCTTATCTTTGGTCTGATAACCTTACGCAGCTTCACAAATGCAAACAAATGGATGAATGAGTGAATGAGGTGTGCTGGAGGCAGCCCGGCGTCCTCTCCTCCAGCCGTGGACGCCTGGTGATCTATGATGCGTGCTGCGAGCCGTTAGATGGTTAGGTTTACAGGTTTATCGATTGGACCTGACTTAAATTGGCTCCCAATTAAACAGAGCGCTTATTTGACCTCCTTACCCCTTCCTGTCCTCTCCTTTCCTGTCCCGTTAAATACCCCCCCATAGCCCACCTCCATCTCCTTATTCTCCCCACCTCCCTCTCACCGAGCTCCTCTCCATCGACACATCCATCTCTCACTCGGTGTAATACCTCGACTCCCTTCCCCCCTTCATCTACGGCCGTCACCCCATCTCCATTCTGTTACCAGCACCTACCCCCTCTATTTAAACCTCCCTCTCCCTCTCTCTATCGCCGTACAGAGCTGAATTAGTTTCCGCTCGTCGTCCATTTCCCACCCTTCCCCAGTTCTGATCTTTGCTCTGTTTCTCTCTTACACTTTCTCTCAGTCAATCCGTCAATCTCTCCTTAAATAACAACGATGAATTATTAAGTGTATTTATTCAAACAGCATTAATTATAAAATACAGGCAGCTTGTCAGTGTATTCGCTTTGGCTGAGGTCGACCAACAGGGTGGAGAGGGAGAAGAAGAAGAAGAAGATGAAGAGGGGAGGTAAAGGAAAGGTGAGGTGTTTTGTGTTTAGGGTTGGAAATGGGGGAGAGAAAAGAATAAGAGGGAGGTGGAAAGGGGGGGGGTGTTAGGAAATTGGTGTGGCTAGCGGAACAGCTCACCTCCCTCCCCATCACCCCATCCCTCACTCCCTCCTCACCCTCCCTCCCTCCCCTCTTCCCTTCCCCACTCTGCTTTGTATTCTGCGGAGATGACAGGGGGAAAGCTTTATTGCTCTGAGTTTGTATCGATCGGGGCCCTGCAGAGGGGGTAGCCAGACCTACGCACACTGGAGGCCCTTTCGCAGAGGCGCGCTGGCTGCTGCCTATAGCCCCCGCCTCGCCCCGCCTCGCGCCAGCCAAACACACCCTTCCCTCCTTCTTTCATTCTACCTCTCCTTCCTTTTTTCTCACTTTTGAAATTGTGTGCCCCCTTTTCTTGTTCTGAGAGGTCAAGAGGCGAAGTGCGGCGGATTTTATTTACCTGCGTGCAACATCAGCGCACCCAAACACAGAATGCCTCTCAAGAGTGAAGCATAAATGAGAGCGAATGAAAACACGATCTCTCTTTGCAAAAGACTTTCCATCCAAATACACACAAGCAGAGGTGAAAAACGCTCGCCGCGAGCAGCAACACTCACATGAATATACGCTCATATGTAGCAGAGGCTCACATGAAGAAGTACACAAACTGGCACACACACACACACACACATTTGCCAAAACACAATCCCAGGCTGCAGGGCTGAGCTGCTGTCCTGACCAGAGTTGCATCAGAAATCCCTAATCTGGGAGCGTGACGGTCCTCAGTTCCAGCAGGCAGGGATCAGGACGCTCCGGGCAGATTCCGAATTTAAGGATAAGATGGGATGGGGATGCAGGTTCTGAAATCACCCCGAGGGACGGAGGGAGAGGATGGGGTGAAGGGGAAAGGATGGGTGTGAGTGGTATGATTTGTGCCCCTTGTACACCCAACTACCCAGCATTCCTAGGGGCAGAGGGCCAGCAGAGAAGCACGGAGGACCGATGACTCCCTCCTTTATTCTACAAGCACTTTTGGATGTTGGAGTATCTGGATATTAAGTGAGAGGAGAATACTGGGGCCATTTAGCGCTACAGCACATACACCTATATCAAGTTCATCTTTATTTTAACAGGGAAAAAAATTGAGGGAAAGAAGGAGAAAGAGAAAGAACATACAGGGTTGGTTATCTTTAGCTCTGTGTACGTTGTTCCATAATCTACAAGGATGAATGGAACCAAATAGCCTCTTCTGATTGGTGGATAGCGATTCAAAACATCTTAAAGTGACCGCACAAAAACAGCATGACCAACACTGATTACTAAAAGAATAAAAGAAATTAAATGTTTTCCTTCAAGGCTTCAAGCAGTCACTGGTCTGAATCTGTAACCTCCTGGCCATCGTCACAGCTTTCCACTTAACAAACTCCATTTTGTTGAGGTGAGCTGAACGAATTGGTGAGCCTGCCATGGAGGGAGAGGGTGAGAGGGTGAGAGAGAGAGAGAGAGAGAGAGAGACAAATCCACGGCTGGGGGGGAAGAATGGGAGCTCAAGGCCACCCTGCTCTGACCCCCCCCTCCTCCTTCAACTCTTTCGCTGCAGAGTGGCTGTTATCTCTCTATTTTTACACTCCTTCCATCAACAGAACGCCCCAGACCCACTTATGTTCACTCACCAAATGACAAATGGACACACGCACACAGAAAAATACACAATTACAGATGTAGACAATGACTGTGGTGCTGCTAAGCCACTGTGCATCGCTAAGAGTGTGTGTGTGTGTGTGTGTGTGTGTGTGTGTGTGTGTGGGTTGTATGTGCTTGTGCACTGCATAACCTTTAACAGACACTGCAAATCACCTGCTGCCCTGCTGTTTGACCAGAGGTTTGATCAGGAGTGGTTTTCTTCGGCATTAGGCTGGTTTAGAAATGTTTCTCTGAAATGTTGTTCGAATTTTATATCTGAGGCACTTTTAAATTTCACTTGTGCATTAGTGAATTCCTTAGAAAACAAAAACAACAACATCAACAACAAGAAAAAAACAAAAGGAGGATAAAAGCTTGAGGTACATCAAGGCTATTCCATTCATTTTTTTCTATTTCACTATTTTAAAGGCAAAAATATTTTTCTCACAAAAAGTGAATAATTTAAGTGTGACAGAGGCAGTTTAAGATTCCTGAAAACTCCTTTGATGATGGTCACAATACCTGGAAATACAGAAAAAATGACACTGAAAATAATAACATCAGTGAGGTTGAGGTAAGTCTATTACAAACATACCACACACACACACACACACACACACAAATACAGGCTTCCACAGCAGACATAATTGAAACAGCCACTGAGAGAACAAGTGTGTGTGTGTGTGTATGTGTGTGTTTGTGTCATTGTATGGATCAGATCCATAGGGGGTAGACTATACAATAACGACCAATTTAATGGAAAAGTCTATCTTTTCGTGGGTGGAATGTGTGTGTGTGTGTGTGTGTGTGTGTGTGTGTACTTGCATTTAGACTGTAACTCACAACAGGGATGCCGGCATGATGCTATAATAGTTTTCATTACAATATTATACCTTAAACCATGTGTCTTTATTATTTCTACTATAATCATGTTCTTTATTCTGTGTGTGTGTGTGTTGGTCGTTATTCACAGTAGATGAAAGCACGCTGGCACATGCTGGATCACCACAGTGTTATGTGCAACTAAGACCACTCTCTCCTTAACACACACACACACACACGCACACACTGCCTGGCTGACTGACCTACCGCCATTTCACACTACTGACTAGTACAAATTGGATAAGGGTCCATTCTCCCTGCACCAGCACACTTTCACACGCAGACATAACGTGCACAAGTACACGTATACACACACACACTCTACACAACAAGCTCAAAATGGCCGAAATGCTGCGGTCTCTCAGTAGCGAGTAAAGTTACAGAGCCGAGAGAAGGAGAGGTGAGATAAGGAGGGCGCATGTGACTTCTCCTCCTTCTCCTGCTTTATGCTAAACTTTCATTGTATTACAACCATCACTCAATTTTTTTGATTACTGTATTTTTTTCTGTTCAGGATTTTTATACTCTACAGTACAAAAGCAATAGAAAGTTGAAGCTAACTGAAATAATTTGCTGCAAGAGTCAAAATCTTCCGTGTTGATCAACTTCGCTTCATTCAAAACTAAACCCCCAAAATACTTAATACACTTAATACTTAATACAGTACACACTCTCCTTCATACAAATGATCCCATATTATATTGTTGTTATGTCTGGTATGGATGGTGTTGCTAGGCTACATGCCAGGGCTTTGCTTGTGTTCTGTATATTCTTTCCTTTATGCTTCAAAATACCACTTTGTTGCTTCTTCTCCTTTCTGCTGTGTTTAGTAATGTGTGTAAAGCTGTTCTTCTCTTTATCAGTGTGACCTTGCATACTTTGTTGAACCCCACAATATATGAATATATATCTTCACTCTTCTACTTATGTACTACTCATGTATTGTTACGCACCATATCATATTATAGTTGTTACTTTTTATTTTACAGCCAGTTTCAGCGTCAGGATGTAGCCACTGCTGCTGCCCTGTTAGCTTAGCTCGAAGCTTAGCCTCTCATCTGTCTATCCACTTGCCTGATATCAGACAGAACTGTGTATGGATCTGAACATCTGGGTCCAGGCTAGAACAGCCCTGCTGACATAATCTGTGATGTCACAACTCAAGATCAGCCACAGACTTGACAACAGGGCTGTCAGTGATAGCATAAGCATAACCTCGTTAGCAGATGATGCTGAATTAATCTGGTCTGCAGTCATCCTTCCCAACCACAAACCGGTTTTTGACCCCTTCTGATTAGATATAGCAGATAACCTGAAGGTGTTCACATCACGTAGGGAGAATAAGGAAACGTTATGATTATCATACTGACAGGTTGGTCTCAGTCTCAACTAACCCACTAAGCCCAGTACTTACAGCCCTGGCTTTGTGCTCTTTGCCCTCTTTTCACTCAGGCTTCCATGTCTGGACCATGAGCAGTCCTGAGACACCTCTCTCTTCCCTGGATTCAGCCGTTTTATCTGTGGTCATTCTGTGTTTTGTTTTGTTTTTTTTTTTTTTTTAAATTTGCTTCTTCTATCTGTGTTAATAGTCTGTCTTATTTCTAGACCTGTATTTACTTAATAAAAGATTTTTTAGGGGAGTTTTTCTCATCAGAATTGAGGGCCTATGGATAGAGTGTGCAGTGTCCTGTACAGACTGCAAAACCCCTTTATAAGGAAACTGTTATTGGTAATATTGGTCTATATTAATAAAACTGACTTGACTCAATGTTCTTACTTCTCTATTTGCTCCGATGAAACACTATCGATTGTAAGCCAGGTTTTCAATGCGGCAGCTCGGGTCACAATGCAGCACATATAAAGTGCACGCTACCCTTTGCTTCCCCCATCCCCACCGCACTCAGCTTCATATAGTGCTATGTAATTACAGTGTGGCCTTGCCACAGCCCCCTATAGCGTCTAATTGTGTGGATGCCAGGACCACATGCTGTTAGGGAGCGGCTGCATTGTGTACGTTTCAGATGTTTGCCTTCCTGTGTGGGTCTGGTGTACTCATGTCCGTTCGAGCAGGGGAGTGGAAAGAAAAAGATTCATGTATATTGCCTGTATGTTGCTCCAGTCTACAAAGTGTGGTGTCATTAATTCTCATAACAGCTGGTATGATTTCTTTTTGGCATAGAGATATTTTTCATTTCTCTACTATATTTCAGAGAGGTCAATCCTGTACCTGAGAGGACAGGTAATGAGAATTTTAACAAAATTTACACAGTGAGAAATCCTGATCCATACTGCAAAGATACTGTATGATTTTTGCCTACTCACACTGATATAAATGGGCTGGCCAAAAATAAATAAATAAATCAAATTAAACCCATATAATGACATACAATTCAACAGCACCACTAACCACATCCTCCAAAACAGCCATGAAGCTGACCTGACGCCTCTCGGAGACAGTTTAAACAACAACCGAACATCACAGCCTTCATGCAGGCGTTACTGTAGCTGTAACAAGATAAGACTGTAGTTTTAGTTGAGTGCACCTAATAAACAGACAAGTCAGCAAATCAAAGCGGAAGAGCACTTATTTGTTATAAATAACTGCTAAATACACACACACACATACACTATCTGATACTAAGCGAATAAAATCACAAACATAATGAAAATGTTACACAGGAATTGACGTGTTACATGAGGGTTTATTTCAGCCACTGAATGGCATCAGATGGAAAAAAGAATACTGAATAGTATTTGTAGTACTGGTTAGGAACCACACATATATGAAATACTCACAAACCCAAAGGCCAAGCATGGTTATAATATCATAACAGGATCTCTGAGGTGGTTCCCACCTGACCCTGCGCGGTCATGTGTTGGTCTAACTTAGTGTACATTTGTAAATCTGAATATTTGTATATCGGCGTGTGTTTGTACTCACAGCTGAGCCACGTGGCCCAGTGTGTTTACATTTGTTGACGGGGGCACGCAGGCCGATATCTCACGGTAATCGATGAACAAGGGAACGAGAGGGGGGAGGGAGGTGGTGAGAGGGATGGGGAGGGTTAAGAAAAAAATCAGTAAGGAAAGCAGGTTATCTCCTGTCATTAACGGAGGGATTCCCGCATGGAGGGAAGGAGGGAGGGGCAGGAGGGTTTCGTAGGGGAAAGACCTGGATTCATTGAGAAAAAACACAGCGTGTTTGGCATGAAGAGAAAGCAGACAATTATCTATATTGATTAAAGCCAGCCAGCCAGCACAGGGAAGACAGAAAACTATGGCTGGATCAATAGAGAGGGAGGGAGGGAGGGAGAGGGGGATGTAGGGCAAAGGAAAGAGGGATAGTTGGGAGACAGACGAGACGGCGAGGGCTTGAAGAGAGACGAGGCCGAGACTCGACAGATGAAAAAGTGAGTGGAGACAGAGTGTTACGAGCGAATAAAAAGAGAAAATGAATTAAAGCAAGACGAGGGAGGAGTGAGAGCGAGAGGCGGCAAAGAAGAGATGACTGGCAAGAAACCTCACTGTGAGGGATGAGAGAAAAAGTGTTAATGAAAATGACAGGTGGGTATGTGATGACTTAGCATGTAGTGTACTGAGGACGAGAGTGAAGGAGACCAGCAGGAAGACAGACCCAGTCTACGTGCAGAGGGACGGATTTGAGAGGGCAGCAAACGTGAGGACGGAGAGGATGAGAAAAAGCTTGGGATGAAGGGATGCAAAGAAGAGTAGAGAGAGGACAAAAGGCAGAGCTGAGGAGGAAAGAAAGAGACGGATAAGCAGAAAGAAAGAAAGAAAGAACAAGACTGATTTTATGTGGTAATGTCATCTTCAGACGTGCCAGGTGACTTTGCGAGACATGTTAATCATATTTGTTCTGGACGAAGCCAAAGTCAGTTCCTCGTCTTTATAAGCAGTGCACATTCCCAATAATTACATCTTCAGGCTGTGTGGGGATGCAAAGCCTGTCTCATGCTCTCATATTGACCGTCTCATTGTCTGTAAACTTTCCACTGCAAAAACGTGAGACTTTGATGTTTTTGCTTTCAGTCTCAAGTCAAGTCTGCATTTCTACACGACTGGACTCTAATGGGCTGCTTTCACAAAGACACACTTTGACTACGGCTTTGATCTAACAAACTAAGTAAGCTCACTAACATCAGACTTCACACAGACATGCAAGTTAATTCATTGCAAAGCTGTCCAGTTCTTGACCGCTCTTCATTTGCGTGCGGTGGAGACCGAAAAACATGGCTGAACAGACAACTGAACCGCTCAGCTCTGTTCGCTCAGTCAGGCTCAGGTTAATTTCCAATTGACCAACTTGCATTAGACTAATCTGAGCCTGAACTAACAATATACAGACCAATCTAAAGTTTCAAGTCTTTAGCTCTAAAAAGTCCATTTCAATTTTTCTTGTCAAGTTTTTCTTTGTCAGGTAATCAGCAGTAATGAGAGGCTATACATGCAGACTACTTCACTTCTGATTCATGCAGGCCTTCAGGTTTGCTTTAACGAACTTCTTTTTGTCTGTACATCATCAATTTCCTTAACCCTCTCTCCTTTATTTTCTAACCCTCTTTTCTCTCCTCTACAATCTCTTTTCTCTTACTCTCCCACTTTCATTCTCAATTTCTCCGTCTCAATTTGTCTCTCTCTTCAGTCCTGCCTCTCCCTATTCATTGCCTCTTCATTTCTCTCTCACTCCATCTCTCCTTCCACAGGGTCAGTCTGATGGTCACCAACGTGCTGTAGTGAGCAGTATGGAGGATTGTAGGTCTGGGGCGAAATGGCCCTTAAATGGCTCTCACACTCACACTGGCTTTATTGATGCTCTGGCCCGACGCCAGCTAGCCTCAACACTTTCTGTGTGTGTGTGTGTGTGTGTGTGTGTGTCAGGGGGAGAGTGGCGCTGATTGCTATGTTGATTAGACAGAATAGTCCTGCACCTCTCTGAAAGCTTCTTAACACAGATGGTGTGGAGAGACAAGACAGAAGCAGGTGGAAAACACAACACTGGCTCGACTTTTCAGGCACTCATTTTTAAATACGCTGTACTGCATGTCAGTTAAATGAGAAATAAGTAACGAAAGCCTCCATGAAGTAAGCACTCATTAAGAAATTGCAGTTTTAAGGCATTATTGATTAAGAAATTCATCTGAATCTTTCACAGTGTCTGTAAAAAAAACAACAAACACGCAAAATGAAGCAAGTGTTGCCTGCACTGATCCATTTTATGTCTGCTTTGATTATCCATTTGTAAACTAAAGGGAACTTTGCCTGTTTTACTTAAAATATCTTGAGTGAGCACATGCACTTTGTTTTCAGACTGAAAAACCTTATTAGTATTTGAGTGAAAGGGGAGAGTTTAAAGGTTTTGGTTAAAGACTGAAGTTCTTTCCTCCAAACCAATGCATTATATTTTGTCAAAAGAGGTAGACTTCATCTTAGAAGCAATGCTGAAATAATATGCAGACAGTGTGCACTGTGTTTATTGGTCGTTTTTGTTTTTGTTGGAAAAGAGTCTGTGTTTTGAACCACGAGACCAACTTGACAACCCAGTTCTAATGCATTTTACTCTGTAATTCTGTGTCAATTAGATGATACATATCTCATACTTCACTGGACCAATTTTTGACAAAAAACTGGAGGATATAGTTTTAAAATCCTATAATGCAAATTGTACTGATGCTAAACACACAACACACATACAGCTACTGTTGCTTGACTAAGATTTGACAGTTCAACAGGGAAAATCAATCTTTCTGTGACGCGTGAACAGAAAAGTCTAATCAGGGATGATGCATTCACGTGCACTCACGTAAAGCCCCAACTACATCCTCCACTGGTTCACAGGCTTTTAAAAACAGGACTGGAACTGATAACTGCATGCTGGGCTAAAAAAAAAACGCAGTGCTGGTCTGGCCGTATCTCCCTTTCCTGTTTCATGCACACACACACACACACACACACGCACACACACACTCGTCAGGGCTACATGTGTGTGGCCTCAGTCAGTCATATGTTGTTAGGAGTCTCATCCACATTCTGGCTGAATGTCGGGCTTCTCTGCCTTCAGCTGACGTTGGCATGTTGCTGTGGACACAATGTGAACACACACGCTCACGCACATACACACACACATGAACATACACACAAATGCACACACACAAAGTCCGGTCGCTGCTTTTGTCAACTCTCTCAGTCTCATACAAACAGAGACGAGGTGTGAGCAGAAGTGTAAAAATCTTCCCTTCAACTAAAAGAAAAAAAAAAAGGAGAAAAATCAGATAAATAAATTAATTTCAGTTTATCAGCAACTTACACTTTACATAAAGAGTGCAGCTTTTTAATACCTGTCCCGAATAAACAATATGCAGATGTATTATTACCACATCAAGTTTTCATTTCACTGAAAAAAAACAGATGAAGAATTGTGATATCATGTTATGAGGAAGCCTCAGTAACTAACCTGGCTTTGATATTTTCTCTGACGTGCGATTGATGAATGACGGAATTCAATAAAATACAACCTTCTCTGGCAGACTGGATGAAATTTGGAATGCAAACGTATGTTAAAGTATGTGTACTGTACGGGACACTGAGGAGGTGGGGGTGGCTTGGTTATAAGCATATAAGCAGCAATGGGTGTGTGTGTGTGTGTGTGTGTGATTGGGGGAGGCTGAAAGGGGGGATCACACTTATGAAAAATAAATTTCAAAAAGCCAGCATTACCTCTGCTCAGGCCCGAGCTCCAGCCTTTGCATTTCAATGTGAGGTGCAGCCTCCATTATTTATGATGCTTTACACCTCAAAACCAACGGCCTGCCTCTCTCTACCTCACTCACTCCGGCTCTCTCTCTCCTTATCCCCATAGTAACCACTGGCCCTGGGTCTCTGTGCGTATACAGGGAAACAGACAGCGGCCTGCGGGATGGGTCGGTACCAGCAGGCACCGGATGGGTGACAGCACTCAGGAAGTTCAAAACCAACTTTGACGATCACTGAACGATCCCACTGCCACACGATAAACCTCATGTTTAAACATCTCTGGCAGCTGACAGCACGATATGACTCATCCAGAAAACAGCTCCAGATGATTACAGATGTTTTCTCAACTTTCATTTTGGTGTCACACCTACAAGTTTGTCCAGTGATAGCAGCAGCTGTCATATCAGCATCCACTTAATGTGCAAATGTTCCCTCTTCTGTAGAACCTTTTAAAAGACAAAGGCAGTACAGCCAAAAATTTACTATAACATGAACAGATTAATGTCATGATTGTTATCAGATATTTGAATATTTACAATAGATTGGAAGATGCTGCTGACAACATCACCTTATCCATCAGTGACAACATTCCCCTCACAACAGGATGTAACAAGGTGTATGTGGTGAGACACGCAAGACAACCAACGACTTACAGCAACAACTCAACAATTATTTATTTGTTGCTAGAAATGATACAAGCAGCACTTACAATACATTTGCCTGCAATATCTTGTAAGGGCTCTGAAAATAACAACAGACCCATTCCTGTATTGGTTCCAACTTCGGGGTCATTGATCTTGTTTCAAAGTAAACATATTTTCAATTCAAAGCCAAAGAAGAAAGCTAATAATTCATACAATAAACTAAGGAACACCACCGCGACATCAGCGGCAGAGTCAGAATTACCCCGATTCCTTTCTGCCACTGAGCAGATCGTGACAGGAAAAAATTCTAGCCGAGGTCTGATGTCAGTTTTCAAAGCTGTTAAACACGTTTATTGATTGATGCCATAATATCATAAAAACTGGGAAGAAGTGCTGCACCAATTTGTCTTTCACAGCATTGGGACCAAAGATATTGTCTTTTTTAAAACATTATTATTATTTGGAACCTGAATTAATGATAGTTAACTGCACAGGGAACTCATTTTAGACCAACTCGATGCTTGAATAATTTGGCTGCCCTTGTACCTATGTGTCGTATGTATAAACACTAAATTCCTTTAACAGTATCATAAGATCTGGACCACGTAGTCAAAAAGACCAATTCTGATTATTCTCATTAAATATAAAAGATACAAAATCTTTGTCTTTTCTCTTTTTACTACAGTGTGAATCCTGACCAGACAACATCTTAGCACAGAATATGGACACTTCAGTTAGCACCCTATTCGGTGTCCAGCTGTTCCACACAGTCGAGGATACAACAAAATACAGGAAATAAAATTACTTGAGGGCTCTATAGTATTTAAGTGCGTGTATTTCTGCAATTTGACTGAAAGGCAGAATGCATGTCCTCCAGAGGGTTGACAATACAGGCTTGGTGGCCTCTGCATGCAGTTAAAGTGTAAAATGAAACTAATGTAATAACCACAGAGCACAGAAAGGATGAGGCTTTTCATGGGGGAAGATTTATAGTTTTGGAGCGCAGGAGAATCTCCATTTCCTGAATTAGAAGCGAACTGACCCAAGCCCTGTGACAATAGTTGGCGTGTAGCGTTAGAACATCTGCCAGACATTAGTCAAACACACCATTGGCTGAATGATGGAGCTTCTGAGGGGGTTGTAAATTACAATGAGAATAAGGGGTAGTATCCATCAGTCTGTCCATCTGCGTGTGTGTGTGTGTGTGTGTGAGTGTGTGTCCGGACCCTTGGACAAAAGGCCTGCTGCTGCTACGTTGGCCAAAAGCTCTGCTGGTCAGACTTAATGAACCTTACCCCCCCGCTTCATCTCTCTCTCTCTCTCACACACACACACACACACACACACATAAACACACAGCCCATCCCCCTCCAGTGGCTCTCTCCTCTCCAACTCTACCTTGGCCTGCAGTGGCTGTGTCACTGCTAATATTGACGACCTCCCCCCTCTCTCTCCTGTTTCTCTCTCCTCCCTCCCTCCCTCCCTCCTTCCCTCCCCCCCTGCTTTGGCCGGCAACCGCTGTTGTCCACATCTCACCTCATCCATAGTAGACAGTATTGATTTTCAGCACGGAAAATAAAAAAGGCCATGAATTTTAATGCCTCACTGTCTGTCTGTCTGTCTCCCGCCCACCCTCTCGCCCCTTTCTCTCTCTCCCTCATTCTCTTAGTACTCATCTTCACCTCCTCTCCTTTTATTCTTAGAGCCATCACTCTCTCTCTCTCCTTTTCTCAGATGTATCTCTCTGTCTGTCCATCCCTTCCTCTCTCTCCTTCTTTCTTCTCTGAACAAATGCTCTCTCGCTCTCCCTCTCTGTCCTTTCACCAAACCCACCAAACACTATTTTCTCTCTCTCTCTCTGTCTCTATGTTTTTCTTTCGCTCATTTTTTTCCTGAGGGAAGGATAGGGGAGAAAAAAAGCAGGGAGGCAGGTGTGGAGGATGCAGTGATATGTGTGTGTGTGTGTTTGGGTCATTGGCCATTTCCAAGCTTCTACAGTACCACCCCTGTTAACTAAGCTGTGTTTGAGTGTGAGAGAGAAGAAGAGTGTGGAAGTGTGCAGTGGAATTTGGAAAGAATGCCGATATGCGAAGATAAAAAAATCTTTCTTATATCTTATTAAAACATTAGCTCATTAAAAACCCAGAACAGGCACTATCTGATCATTACTTGGTTGAACCACCTGAGAAAGATCGTCTTTTTATCAAGATCCCAATGTCTAGCTGTAAGACCAGCGAGCCGTTTCACGCTGTCTTACTCTCCACTGCAGTTGCAGCAGAGCTCTATTGGATTTCTTCTGTTTTTTTTAGAAGGTTATTAAGCCTGAGAGGAGCCACTGGTGACCACTGCATTTGATGCTGGCTAATGCTGAGCTAAGTGAGGAAGACTCTACAAAAAGAAAAGTCATCCTACTGTTTTCCACATCTACTATAATGGGATCATGTTTCATCCAAGAGGTGATTTTTTCATTTCGCACATATTCAAGAAAATGATGTATGAACTGTGTGTAATTTTAACAATATGAAAGTAAAACCACAGCACTGAAGGGATGAAACAGACAAGTTGGAACACAGTGATTTCACCACTCAGGAACAGAGGAAGAAAGCAGCAATTGCCATCAATGACAGGTTGCAACGCTCCTGTCAGCGCCAACTGCAAATCATCGTTGTCAGGTAAAAACTGTTTTTGCAAAAAGCGCAATTTACAGGAACGAAGAAAAGATCTTCCGTTGAATTTTTCTGAAATTGTAATATCAAGCTTTCAGTTTAAGCAAGCAAAAAGAAAAATACTAGAATTACAATCTACGTGGATTTCAGTGCAGTGCAATCTCCCAAATACAGAAAGTGAAACCACCAGCTGACTGCACATCTGTTATGTGTGGTTCCAAGATGACAGTAAGTGGTAATCACAGCAGCAATCAGACACATAGACACCAATGCAGTGTTAAGGAAACAAAAAGATAAAGATACCAAACATTACAGAGCTCCATTTAATTTTTCCTCAAGTTAAATTATTTATCAAACTGTAAAAAACTGTTAAACAAACTGAAAAACAAGAAGACACCTACCTTTTAAAAATACATGCACATTATTTTCTTTTCTGTGTTGTGTTGCTGTCATTTTGGACAAGTCAAGATATGTGAATGCTTGAGTCCACTAGGCAGTGTCAAGGTCAACAGTGTCACATCGTAAAGAATATAGAAAAAATTTGCAGTCTCTTCTTTTTGTGCCTCTGTGGGCCCTGTTTTTATAATATGGGTCATTTTGTACTCACATATAGTGTGCGTCACAGAGGGATGAATCATAATGGACAATGTTACAAAGTGTGTATGTGCCTGTGTGTCCATGTCCATGTGTGTCTTTTTTTCCTTGACCCACATCAATGTGCTATAATGATCTCAGTGGAGAAACATGTGCTTAAGACAGAGACAGCCGAATGCCAAACAAACAACACAAGAACTGTTCACTGCCAACATGGAAAGTGTCCAAACTACCAAACCAATTCAGGCGGGTTCTGAATCAGTGTCACGGCTGACATCTTTTGACTGGTTGGTCGACTGGTTGGTCGTTATGCTGTTGTCGTTACTTCAATGAGAGCTTCTTAATGCGTTAGCTCTGCTCTCACCGGAGGACCTACTTCACTCTATCACCTGTCAGTGTCAGCAGTCTTCAGGGTTATTAGGATACTTGCGACATGTTAGCAATCAGACAGTGCTGAAGACGGGACACTGAGCGAAACTACAGTGTGGTGACTACAGACAGCAGTGGAGCATCAGGTTGTCCAGAGTTGCCCTTTCATGCATGTAGCAACACACAACAGGAGACTGTCTGTCCCTGTGAGACACGTTCTTCACTACCACAGTATAAATACTCCGTTTGGTTTAGGGGAGGGCCGGCACCTGGGCAGAGCATGCCTCCTGCACACGGGGTTGCAGTGTGTGTGTGTATGTGTATGTGTGTGTGTGTGTGTGTGTGTGTGTGTGTGTGTGTGTGTGTGTGTGTGTGTAAGAGAGAGAGAGAGAGAGAAAGAAAGGCAGCTGCATCAGCCAAAAGTAGCACATTTTCAGTTAATCTAAAAATAACCTGTAGACCTGTTCCCACCCAGCAGAAATATAAATACTCTGGTTGGTTTTGGCAAAGGCTGGCACCTGAGTGTGCCTCCTGCAAGCTTCAGAATGTGTGTGTGCATGCGTGTGTGTGTGTGAGTGAGAGAGAGAGGAGACTGCATCAGAGCCACAATAGTGCATTTTTAATTGATCTTGAGATAACGTGTAGATTTTTTTTTTTTTATTACAGCCCTGCATCACTCTTATCTGTGTGAAGTTTCAGCCATGGTGATTTTGTAGCCTCAGCACACAATATAGGCCAATCTGAAAAATTGAAAACACTGCAAAGTCAGTGACTACACACACCTCAGAAGTTAGAACAACCATTAACAGCTAGCTTAGCATTGGCCCTAAGAGGGTGGAAGTCTTTCTCCATTTGCTGGATAACCTTCAGGCCAGCTCAATCAACCATCAATTGGGATGCTTTCAAAACAAACTGCAGCCCATTATCAACAAGAATGCCCCAAACACAAGCAGTGGGTTAAATGTCAGATGCTTAAAAAAAATTGTTTTCCTGCTTCATGTATCCTTGGACTTTGTGAGGCCCTGCATCTTCTCGAGGAATGTTACTTTAAGCTTTTCTATGAAAATAAAAAAAAGAAACAAACAAACAAAAAAAACACATATTTGTATGTTTTCCGAGCATAATGTGTGTGGAATGTAGCGTTTATAATGCGGAAATTTTCTTTTTATTATTTTTTCGCCCTGAATGGGTGTTTATTAATCGCTGAGTGTCCTCCGCAGGCTAACAGTGCTGTGCTGGGACAATGGTGGTATTTTTCTTTTTAATGAAAGCATACTTATTGTCAGTAAATTGTTCATTCATTGTATTCGTTCACTGCTTCACATACAAATTGAAGGACAACGTGTGTTTGTGCTCTCCGGTACACTTCTTTTGTTAGTGGATCATATATAAGATGTGCCTTCGAATAAAAGCAATTAATAAGTCACCTCATGAAATAAGTTAGGAGTCAGGAGAACATTAACTTGACACTTAAAACCCACAAAAGGTCGTCTCCTGCACCAAAAATGAAAATTTTTTTTATTTCTAGTGTTCTTACAGATATATGAATAAGAAGAGCTACACACACTTAAATCCTTTGCCCAACACAAACACAAGCCGAATCCGCCAAAATCATCACAGCCTTCCTCACTGACAATACGCTCAAACACAAGGAGCCTCCCAATCCTATTAATCCACTCATCCACTCAATGTCAAGTCCACCGTCTGTGCGTCCGTCTGGCTAGCTGACCCAGGCCCCACCCACCTTGACCCTGACCCCGAGAACGCAGCACCATCCCCCAAAGCAGGCCTCTCAGTGGAGGCTACAATGGACCCTCTCGGCAGAAACGGAAGTCAGTCAAAGAGCACACATATAATATGTGTGTAAATTCTTTATTTATTAAAATAAGAGAAATTATACATGAGTTTGGTTGAGATTATTTTACTTTACACACACACACACACACACACACACACACACACATATATATATATATATAGATATATAAATATATATAGATATATATATATATATACATTCATGGAAAACTGAGTTCACATCATCTATTCTAAATATCTGAACCAATTTAAAGGACCTGAAAGTCAAACAACCACATTTAATAACCAAATAAGTTTCACTGGCAGATTCAATCACTAGTGAAAACAAATATGTTGGTCAGAGTGAAGCTGACCCCAACGTGTGACCCCCCATCTCCAAAACGCCGTCTGACCATTTCTCTCTGACCCCCGATACAAAATGAGCAGCAAAACATGGGTTACCCTCCCACCCCCGATCCCTACTGCCAGCTGGGTCTGGTCTGTTGCGGTCTGACATGGCTGTGGATGCCCTGGCCTGTCCAAGGACTTGAACTTGAGACGTGACACAACAGCCTGACCAGGCGTGGACAGATGAAAGGGAAGAAAAGGCGGGTGACGGGTCGCTTGCATATGAATCACTGGGGCAACGGAGACAGGAGGGGTGGGGTTAGGGGTGAAGAGCAAAGGTCAACCCCCCGCATCCCAGGGTCCTGCACAGACCGATCCCTAACTGACGAGCAGACAAAGGAGATGAGGAGGGGGCTCAGGATGACACGGGGCGCTGGGCGCTCGGACCCCTGCCAGCCCCCACCCAACCAGGAGGAGGGGGGTTCACACACACAGAGGCAGATGCACTATGCAAACACACTTAGGCTCACATGTGCCACAGCTGAAGGACAAAAACATTCGGACACACACACACTGTTACAACCTGACACCCACACACACTTAAGTCCATTTCATCTGATAACACACACTTGGGCCTCAACTCACATGAGTGAGCACACTGAGGGCATTTGCATCAATATTTTATCAGGGCTAAATTCAAATGCTAACATTTGCGGAGACTGTTGCGATGAGCTGTGAGGGAGCACTTTACTCTGTGATCTTTGATTAATAAAATGCACAAAATTATCATCAAGCCACTTACAGTATTTGAAGCTCGTTACACGTTTACATACCTTTAGCTTCTGCAGTGCTGGCCACATAAAGCACAGGGCTCATGATAAATAAGCAGCTCTTTCAAGTTTCTAAATGACCACGCTAATGCATATTCCAAATATTAAAAAAACTAATCCTCATCAGTCTTAATCTGTAGGTTTCAGTTCATGTTTCCTAATAGTCTTACCAGAATTTGTCAGGTGATTAGAGAAACTGTAACTCATCTAAGAGGTCACAGTATTGATTCTACATACAGGTCATGTGTCCTTGGGCATGACACCAAATTTCTATCTCTCCACAGCCTGACTCTAATAAATGTTTAATTTTACAAGCCTAGGTGATTAAGATTTACACACAAGCTGTATATTGCATGAATAGCTAGATCACTTACTGAGTAGAACGTGGAAATATATCAATTTAATGGCAATATCTTGATGTAATGACTTTATGTCTTCTGGGACTGCGGTTATTGTAATCATAATGAGCTCAAATGTTACCTCCTGGCTGCATTACAATTAAGCTGAACTAGTCTGTGGTTGGCCATAAAACTCATCTTACTAACCCCTTTTTTCTCACCTCAAAGACCATATTATACCATGTAGTTTGATTAAATACAGTGTGAAAGTGCCAATAATTACACCCAGGAGCAAGTCGCATTACTGACACTGAAGTACCGAATTGGAAATATTGTGCTGTTTGATTGTCAGTATTTCCCGACTCTACGGTGGAGGCCAACTAGGTGCAAATAAACTGAATGCTTTGTCTTCTCCAGTAATGGATGACTGACAGACTGTCTGAGTGAGCTGCCATCCAACCATGTTCTCTGACCTCGACAAGACTGGAGCTGCAGAGCTGGTAGCAGAAATCACCTCTGTATGTGTGTGTGTGTGTGTGTGTATATGTGTAACACAACATGACGATGGTCATCGGTGATCCCTCACTGCCTCGGGCGAACACTAGTCAGCGAGACACTGACATGGAAAGAGGCTCTGCGTGTTTGTGTGTGTGTGTGTGTGTGTGTGAGAGAGAGAGAGAGAGAGAGAGTGTAAAAGCCATGCATCCAGATAGTGATAGCTGTGTAGCTCCAGCCACCATGTTTAAGCTGAGCTGCTGTGTTGTGTGCTATCACTGCTGCTGCTGCTGCGGTGGTGAGATAGATAGGAGGATTGGGGCAGGCCGGGGCTCTTTCAAACCCCCAGAGAGCAGAAAGGGAGTGAGTGCTGGGCCTAAATGCAGAATCTCCTTAGCTTATACCCCCGAGGGACGCAGACACAGAGCCATTTTCTGGGAGAGAATCATACCGCCAAGCGGACAGCGGATTTACCATATTCATACCACTCTTTAGAGAGGAGGAGGAGGAGGAGGGAGAGGATCTTCACCTGTCCCATTTCACTGCTATGACTGTATGTGACTGCACCAGCTCACACGGCCACTAAAACCCCTAGGGGGAACCATTAAGGAGAACCTCGCTCACTCCCAACATTTCTCTCCCTCATCCCCAGTTTCTCCCTCCCCTCTCCGCATCTCCCTGCCTCCCTTTTTCATATGAAGTATGGAGCCTCTCTCATTCATTCGATATCCCCACTAATAAGGCAGGGTGGTTCAGCCAAGGCCAAAGCTAAAATCCGGCAATATCGCCTGTCTCTATGTAGAAGTGGCAGGAATAAAAGGGTGGAGGTGGGGGTGGCTGTAAACAGCTATTTTCCAGGCACAGGCCCTGATGAAAGATGTGTAGCTGCTAAAAAGTACAGCTGGTATATTGCTGCTGCTGCCAGTATGGAGAAACAGCCCAGATTCATATCAATGGCTTTGATTGAAGCACTGGGAGAAACCCGCCAGAGGACCGTTTGTCATAGATGTCAACGTGTGTGTGTGTGTCTGCACGCGCGCACACGTGTGTGAGGATTTGGATTTGTCAAAAGATTTGTTTAGATACCTGTGTGGAATGAAGTGTGAGTGTGAGTGAGTACAGCGTTTGTACATGCTTACATTCGCCACAGTGTGTGTGTGTGCGTGTGTGTGTATGCATGAGCGTAAATAAGTGTGCCTTTGTGTGTGTATTTGTGTACATGCACTTCCCTGTGTGTGCATGAACTATGTGGATTGAGGTGGGGAGTGTTAGAGAGAGGGGCAGGCAGGCTAACAGATTCATATCCAATATGAAGAGGTTAAAGTGACGAGTTCAATCCTCCCCACACAGCAAAGAGAGAATGAGATTGAGATGCGAGAGGAGGAGGGAAAGCAGGGAGGAAAACGAAGAGGAGGAGGAGGAAGAAGGGAGGGGTGTAGTACAACAGATTAATTTCATTTCTGGATCGAGCTCTCCTCTGCTGAAGAAAAAACCAGAGGATAATAACAGAGGATAAAAAAGAAGGGAGGAGGAGGGGGCAGCGATAAGCAGAAGACCTGGGAGGAGAGAAAAAAGGGGGAAAGAAAAGAGTTTTTCTGCTCCTTTATCTGATACAGTAAATGTGTGTGTACTGCATGTGGGAGAGATTGGAGTCGCGGACTGTGAGGACGATTATGTGTTCAAAACTGCTTGTGAGAATGTCTGGCCTGTGTGCAGCGCGACTTCACAGGCTCACTAAAGCACTTTACATCATGCAGAGCGGCTGGAGAAACAACACTTGGCAGCAGCTCTGACAGTGAAGCCTAACCTTCAAATCTGTCATATTTTAAACCACACAACATCATACTTAAAACTGAGTTATGCTTAAGGAGGGCAGGGTGTTTCAGATATACCTTTCAATTCAATCAATTTTGAATGTTTTATTTTGCATCTTTTTTTCTGTTCCTCAACAAATGTCTACATATGTCTAAAGATTTTCATAGAAATACAGTGTCTTATGAAGGTTAGGGTCTTCAGCTGAGACGCAGTGTGGTAGATTTAAGCATCAGTTTAATGTCAGCAGCCCACATTGAACCAGTAACCTTTTGGTTGCTAGGTAACCCTCCTAACCAAACAGCTGATACGTGTCTGTTATTTATGGTTAAAGATGCAGGTACTGGAACGCATGCTATCAATGAAAGTTTAACCAGTGTCTCACCTGAATAAATACTGCATTCAGGTGTAAATGTGAGCTTCTTCAGGTGAAAATGCAATACTCCAGCATTTGAGGAGCGACTGCATGATGAAGTTGTGTTATCTGTTTTTTCTTTCCCTCACCAGCCTTAACCTACTGCTGCTCAGGTTTGTGATTTCTTCATGCATTTTCCCAGAGTGCCTGTTGACAGCGCCCAGAGAATGAGCCTGAACTTTGTGGGTTTTAAGCGTCAGTTTCATGTGTCACATGGACAGCAACAGTGATAACCACAGCGACAGCGTTTCCAGTCCAGAGAGATTTTGGTGGGATGCCGTGTTTTGTGACTACTGTAACATGTTGCTGAGGACTCTACTCTGCAAAGCTACAAAATGGTGGGTGCACAGAGAGGCCTTTGCTTTTCCCCTCTGAGCGTCTGACACCAAAACCTGATGTTTAATGTTGATCTTTTAAAGATCTTCTGCTATTAGAATCCACTGTAGCTGCTGGAGAAGTCTCAGCATGACATCATACCATCTGTACCGAGCCAGTTATCGATGACCAACAAGAAAGACCATCAAACAAGAAAGTGGACCCAGAAATGCAACCTACGTAGCCATCAGCTGTTTTCTATTGTATTTGTGTCAATGTTTTGGGGTTTTTTTTGTATTCACCAAACACTCACAGAGCATTCAAACTGGATTCACATGCAGTACCCACAGCCCATCCAAGCACTTGAAGGGAATAGAAAGCATTGCTCTTAGTTGGTTATGCATGTTGAAATTGCATATCTGCAGTTCCACTTTAACTTTCTGTAGTATGTTGATAACAGAGGCAGCGAAGAAGACGGTCAAAGATCAAAAGAAGGAAAAAAACATAAGAAATCCAAACTATTATTAAAACAACAAACACTAAACACTTGTTGTTCATACTTTTGTGTCCACGTCTGGTGGACGGTACATTTGGGAGCAGCTGTATAGTCCTCCAAAAACATCTTCTAAAAGCCCTTGAGCTTGCAGTCTGGCGACAGCATTATGTGGGTGAAAATGAGTCACAGGAAATAAGTGCATGTATGTACTTGAAAGTGTGTGTATGTGTGTGTGTTTGTGTGTGTGTGTGTAATGTGGGTAGGAGGTTAGTTGAGCACAGCAGATTGAAGCACTAACCAGAGCACTCAGATTTATTAAAAAGGGCTGGACCCAGTGCCTGTCTACCCCAAGACCCCTCCTCTCTCTCCATCCTCTATTGTTGTCACTTTACTTCTGTCTCCGTGCATACATAGCCCCCCCCCCACACACACACACACATCCTGCATGATATTACATTTTTTACTAAAAACCCTTCGCAGTCACCGCTGGTCCCTCAATAAGACAGGCTCAAGGAAAGGACGGGTCAGGGGGAGGAGGGAGAGGAGGGATGTGGTATTCCTGAGGTAAATGGGGACCCACCCCTCCTACCCTCTCCTTCTCACACGCCCCCTACTCTCTCCCTCACCTTCATTATCATAACTCCTGTCCACTGAATTAAATTGGGGGATCTAAATCTCTCCTCTTCCCCCGAAAACAGTGCTGACCACCAGCCAAGGGGATGGCTGGGGTGGAGAGAGGAGACAAAAGAGGTGCAATCCAATCTAACTAACCCCACTTTTGTCATCCGACTTTATTAGCTAAATGTATCAGCGGCTGGGAGAAACATATTGTTGGCTGCAGGGATTCATGCTGCTCAGGAACATGTGCACACACAGTTGCAGACATGCAAAAAGGCTGCACAAAGGACACGCGTTGGCTCTCTGTGTGTGGCTTATTCAATACAAACTATGTTGGCGGGCATAAAACGTCCCGGCGGCACAGCAAACGGCGAGATTACATTACAGTGGGCTCACATAAACATGCAAACACTCAGAGAGAACAGTGAACTCGGCCACACATACACACACAGGCACGAGAATATACACATTCACAAACACACACCCTTCTACTTATCCTCGGCCTTGTCATTTTAATCTCTATGAAAAAGTCCTAAAGCTTTGAGACTGCAGAAGTGCGCATCAAGACGAGCTTACTCGCGCTTACACTGAAAGGTTGTGCGTGAGATCACACACTGGCTTCATTATGTCAGAGACCTGTGAAGGAGGACAGGAGCCTTTCCTAAGCCCTGTTCTCTCTATTCATGCAAGCAGGGGAACAAGATCACTGCCTTCAGGTTGGCACAAAAGACCAGCACTTCTGTATTACACACACCAGCAGCAGGCAGCGGCACACATTGGATAATCACACACACCTGCTGGAGATTACACACACACACACACAAAACTACAGTGTGACCTTCTATACACCCATGAGCATACACAGAATACAGCATCACTTGTTCTTTTAACATCTGATATACTGTGCTTGGCAATTTCTGACTTCTAAAAAAGTGACGGCGAAATACTTAAAAAATATCAAATACGAGTACAAATACAAATTTAACATGTGAAATTGTGCTTCAATGCAGGACTGAAATTTATTTCCCCTTGCCTGAGGGATATTTTGTCCTGACAGCAGAATGTTTCAAAAACAGATGTTTATGGTGTTCAGACTGCTCTCGGACCTAAAGATTATACACCAGTCCAGTTCTGGGCCTGGGATTAAGAGGATAAGATTGATATAATTTTTTTTTTGCCATAACACTGAAGTTTAAATCGTTAATTCTGAGGGTACGTATGGTCAAGTGATATCTCCACTCCACAGTCACTACATACACACACAGTTTATACAAAGACAAGCAATAAAAAACAAAAAAACCAACAGGTGCTACGAAACCTCACAAAAAAGGAACACTTGTTTACCCTGACACACACATGCTCTGATTCATGTGTAGTGTGAAACCTAATTATTCTGCATCATTAGAAGGTGAGCAGCAGCCCTGACCTCAGATCAGCCGCTAATCAGTTGAACAGCCTTCAGGCCTTTCTCATTCTCTCCCACCTTCAGATTTTCTTTTCTTTCTGCCTTCCCTTCTTCCAGCTAACACACCCAATGGCACGCCGGGCCAAAGCAGGGAATTTGAGTGATGGAGGGAAAGAAAGGAGGTATGGAGAGGAGCGTGAAGAGAAGGAATGTGAGCTATGTGCCAAATGAATGGGCACGAGATTCTTGATGGCATTTATGTGCACTGAGGAGAAAGTCTATTGATGGACACCATGTCAGACAAAGGGGCAGCACAAACTGAGTGCATTCGATTAGGGCTGTGCATTGGTGTTAAAACCAAAAAAGGTCCCCTGCTGTGCCCAGGAGTCATTATTTAGCAAGAGTGTAAAATAGTCACTGGCCTGTATATACACACAAGAACTGAGCCATCAGGGAAACACCAATTTTCACATGCACGGGCGCGCACACACACACACACAGAACAGTGAGTGCCTCATGTTTACACACAGATATATCTGAGATGTTCTGACAAACAGCCACAAACACACTAACACACACACTTACATATGACTGGCGATTACAAACTCAAAGAGAGCGAGACACATGTCAAATATAGCCTGAGCACAACCAATTTAGTCCCTAATGGTCTTTGTGACCATCGAGAGTGTAAGACGCAGATGACTGTCCAATGGAGGGTGCATGTATGTGTGTCTGTCTTTATGTGGAGGAGGACGGTGTTTACCTGGGTTCCTTATATGTGTGTCTAATGGCCTATGAATGTTTCCACGGTAACAATGACAGTTTGAGCTGGTTGGATGGACCCACACACGGACAAGCAGCAGAGGGGAAGCAGAGTTCAAGTGACCATATTTGGCTGTGGGGGATTTTTATTTCATATCTGCACAGCAGGAAGCATCCATGGTGTGAAATGACTCTTATCATCTACATGAAACAAAGACAAAAGGTCTGCATGTGTGTTTGTGCATGTGTGTTCACTGCTGAATACACAGGTTTGTGCATGTGTGAAATTAATGTGCAGTGCATGTGTGTGAAGGATGGATAACATATAGGACTCTTTAGCTCTTGTATATCAACAGTAACGGTGCACCAAGTTAAATATATGCTCTTAATCATAAGTAGCCTCATCACAGAAAGTTCATGCCTATGCGTCGTGTTTTCAATTTAAAACATACAAAAAGTCCAGTCTTCCTGTTACAGGGGCAGCTCCTAAACTCACGGCTTTGTCCAATCATCTCAGAGCTCTTACCTTCTCTTTAAGAAACTAACATCTCTGTCTGCTCGTCTCTGTACACGAGACTGCCTGTATCCATGACAATGGCTGTTCCACTTCATTTGTCACTGGCTAGCTAGCTTGATGTAATCGATGGCAGCACGAACATTTGCTAAAAGTATGACACTGGAACGTTCTCCAGTGACTGCGTGCAGTACATAGGTGAGGCACATAATCACACAGTGTACCTGCCAAAAGAGTGTGCATGTTTGTGTGAAGGTAGTGACGCGTGAAACCTGGTTTGACAGCGAGACCAGTCAGTGTGCATGTATGTGTGTGCATGAGGTGTAAATACATTAATATGTGCATGCATGTGTTTCAGGCAACAACTACAGAGCAGATACATCCTCAGATAGAGACTGTGTGTGTATGTGTGTGTGTGCAGAGCCCAGGGTGGGGGTGAGGCGGCTTAACGCAATAAAGCATGTTGTATTGACATCTGTGTTGTGTCTATTGATTCCCCATTATGGAGCTAACAAACCCGCCTGGACGCTTTGTCATTCGCAATCACGTTAGCACCGGGACTCACTGACAATGCTGCCCCTTTTAAAATCTGATCCATGCACACACGCGTGTACACACACACACACACGCAGTGGCAGAAGCATGCACACACTTCCCCGAATTCCTACACATCCACGGCAATCATTCACATCACCACACACACCTAGTTCACCCACACACACATCAGAACCACAAATTCTCATCCACACATGTGAACTTTTCACACACACACACACACACTAATGGGGTGGCAGGAGAGTAGTCAATGCCGGCTAATCAATAGTGGTGGAAGGTTAAAACCACTCACACAATGGGCAGCTATGAACGACTTGTGGTTTCCAGATAAACCACACATGCCAGACAGATCCATAACTGACCTCAACATGCAATTATTGAATCATTTACCTGTCTGCCTGCTCACACACAGGACTGGCAGCTTCACACACACACCCACACACCAAATTCCTGCTGTCTCTTCTACGCTTACTTTCCGACATATGCACATATACACGCTCAAAAGTACACACTGATACAACTCTGTACATTATGCACAAACACAAGAAATGCTGCTCCAACCTGAACAAGTTCTTGACCTTCCTTGCACAAACACCAATACTTGCTTAACGAGGCAAGTAAACAGGTTAGGGGGGAAAAAAAAAAAGGTGAGAACACTGCATGGATAGAGAAAACCGGGTACAACTGGAGGGCCTGAGGGCATGTCCCCTGGAAGAAAATGTTGTCAATTTCAACAATAACACACATCAATCTGGCCTAAACTGAAAGGAAAAGTGAAAGATTGGTTTTACTTTAATTTATTATTTACCCACACACCTTGTCAGCAGGCTAAATACAATAGGCATATAGAAATTGCTCAAAAGAGTAGCTCAAATAAATGAGGGGTCCTGCCTACCGCTCACTGACTGCACTGGGTTTACTTGAGAAATGTCACATAGTAGGCTCTTGATACTGATGAAAAAATGTGAGAGACAGTGACAGAGCATTTACCCATACGGCTAGTTTCGATGTTAAACTGACGCTGAGGATGTTCAAAAACATCCCGTTAAGCCTGTATTCGAGAATGGATGTGAAATATGTGCAATTTGCAATTGTGTCCTCTCTGACAGCTCCAATATAGCTAGCAAGATGATAATAAACACTCATACACAAGCACAAAACACAGACACACACAGCCAATTAATCCAGGCACAGGAGCCTTTGCTCAGGCCGAGTTTGTTGTGGCCCAGACACCACAACCCCCTCCCTACACACCACGAGGTGAAGATCCTGGGTGGGAGAGGAGGTAGTTATCGAGCAGCATGGAGCACCTTGTGTGTTTGTGTGTGGACGCTTGTGCTTTTTGTGCTTTGAACTGTACAATAAAAGTCTCTGCACTGCAGTTAAACAATAGAACAGCACACACCACACAGCCTTGGTGTTTACTTTATCTTCATCTTTTTGTGCTAATTTGGATTTAACAACCCAACCATTAGATTTGGCTGTTTGTTGTATTTTAAATGTTATCTACATGAAATGTAGACGTGTGTCACCACGGCTTTCCTCACCTCTGCAGAGGAGCAGAACAGAGTTGGACCAGAGAATAAAATCGGCACTGTACTGAATAACTACAACTCAGATAAGAGGCCTCTCAGTGTAAATAAAGCATCCCTCTCAAACCAGACACGTGCCCCCTCCCGGTGAATCTGACAGCTCTCGGTTTTATATGGGCCACAGTGGCCCTGAAGGATTTTACAGCAGTGTACATAAAATAAAAGAGCATTTAGATTTCCTTTGTTGCGGTGCAGAGCAGGGACAGAGCGGCGGCAGCTACAGGTCCCCCTCCGCCCCGCCTGCCCTCTGAAAACCACACAGCAGAGCAGACCTTCTGGTCAAATCTCTGAGCTGCAAAAAAGCTTTGTGAATCTTTCTGGCAAACATGTGATAGTCAAAATGAACTAAGGAGCATCACTCTGTGCTCCTCAGGAGTGAATCTGTGCGGTTGCATGGAATAAGCATATTAATGACCAACAAACAAGAATGCCGTTGGACAATGGATGCAGCTTTTCCTCTCCTTTTTTAGAGTAGAGAAACTATGTGCTGTACACAAAGTGAGAAATTAAAACCTCAGATGATCACATTTGCGCCTTCCCAATTACAGCCATACTCGGAGCCAGCATTGCAGCTGAAAAGCTTGAATTTTAAAAATAACTCAAGCGTAAATGCTATTAAAGTTAACATAAATCTAGCGCATCTTCAAAAATAAGTGGGTCAAAATTATTTACTGTTGTCCTTTTATTATTCCTGAGATTTGATTTTTTAGTCAACTACAACAATATGCCAAAAAGTAAGAAAAACAGAACTTGGAATATCTTTATGTGGTGAAAGGCTTTAATTCACTAAACACATTTGAGATGTAAACCTAACGGGATTTCCTGCATATCTGTTGAGTTGATGAATCCACTGTCTGTAATAATGTACGCAGTCGTATGGTTTAATAATAGTTCAAACTTTGGTCAATCAGTTTTTTTCTCAAAGCCTTTCCATTTTTATGCATGGTGATAAGATTTCCATTAGTAGATGGAGCTTCTAAAACTGCATTTAGACTGTCGTAAGACATTAAAACATTAAAACTCAGACTAATGGACTTCCTTTAGTGTTTGCAGTTAAAACCATGATCTGATACATCGACTGAATGGCAGAAGACAGCCTGAGACAGTCTGTGTTCAGCCTGTCTTCAAATTAACAATTTATTTACGACAACGCACCAGCGATCAATTACAAGAAAATATAAAATGTGCAAATATCATTGATCTCTGAAAACAAACTCAATCCAGTGGCTGTTTAAAAGCGTTTCACTGCGGTGATGTGTCTTAGGCCCAGCTGAGCTGAGGCCAGCGGTCTCAACACTGTAGTGTTAAGGAGTCGAGCTCACAAGGAAAAAAAACCCCCATAAGCCCTCAGTTCAGATCCACTGTAAAACCGCTGTCTGCTAACGTCTGCTGTTTGAGTCCCCTCTCGCTCCTCCTCCACTCACCTCATCTTAGACTTTTGACACCCCGTCTTTGCTCACACTAAAAGCAAACACACCCACACACACACACACACACATACACACACACACACACACTCACAGGTGTAGGCAATCGTATAGATGCACACATGCACACCTTGGTCAAAGGCGCAGATCAGAGAGACACAGAGAATTGTGGGTAACAGACTTAGCTAAAGTGGCTTATGGGGCCCGGCCAAACCACACCAGGCAAATCCAATTCAACAACCTCCTCGTCCGTAGGGAACGAGAGAGTGGGAGACACACAGAGAAAGAAGGAGAGAGTGAGAGAAAGAGAGGAGAGTTTGCATTTTACTGAAAAGGCTTTCGTGTCAAGTGAATACTTCACAGAAATGAGAAAGAATGAGAAACAGAGGATTCGGAGTTTCTTTCTCTCCAGAGATTAAGGATGAAAGACGGAGAAGAGACAAGAAAAAAACTGAAGGGGAAATGAGGGATGAATGCCGGCCTTTGCTCTCCTACCAGGTTTATTTCTCTCATGTGCATTGGCTGCTGCTTATATATGTTTATATATATGCATATATATATATGTATGTATATATACATACATAAAAAAAGCAGACCGTAAATGCACTTTGACCATCTGACACGAGGAAAAAAACACGAAGAAGACAGAAGACTGGGGCTCACTCATACACTCATCATTTATTTTTAAACCATTAACTTTCTAATTTATTCATCCTCATATTCAGTCATATACTCATGCAGTCATTCTTAAAACTGTGAATGGTCCATTAAAATACTGATTCTCTTACCAAATCATTAATTTACTCCATGTGTTCAATCAGTGTTTATTCATTTTTCAACCATTAAACCTCCTTCATTCTTTCACTCTCAGTCACCGCTTCTTTCGCTGATTTTATTAATTCAATTCACTGACACTTTCACCTTCTCATTCACTTATTATTCATTTATGCACTCACTCATTCTGTTATTCATTCAATCATCCATTCACTCCCTCAGCCTCCACCTCTCCTTCCTCGTGTTCTCTCACTTTGTCTTTTACTTTAATTTCTTAAAGGACCGACAGAGAAATTGACCCACCCCCTAAACAGAAGCCAGTGGTTATATGTCGCCTGTCAAAGCCGCCAGGACCAGCTCTCATTAAAACCTCAACCGTTTTTTCTCCTCCTGACACCTACTTAAGGTGATAGCCTGAATTACCCCTTCACGGCTCGGCATACACACCTACCCCCCACATCTGTCATTTTAAATTTCCGCCTGGTTGGATTAAACCAGTGGGGACGGGGAAAGGGGAGCCGCTGGCTCTGTCACCCTCTGAGAAGCCCACTCAAACATGTGGACACACCTCAGCACACACACACACACACACACACACACACACACTTTACGCTGAAACACTGACTGACAAGTCGCACGCTCAAGTTTTTAAACTCTCACAGGTGGTGAGAAAAACTAACGCAGGTGAGTCGCAGTCAAGGTAAAGAAAAATCCAACGCGCTGACGGAAGAATGTTCACTTTAAATAAATTCTGTTTTGTGCTATAGTTAATTTGTGTTATCATTCAATGTTTGTTATGATGCAGAGCAAATACCACAGACAGGTGATAAGAGTCCCTTATGAACATTATGGGAGAAGGAAAAACACCACAACTGCAAGTCATCACACTGAAGCAATATTATAGTGATCGCAGGGTATTAAAGCCTATTAAAGCATGATATGGTTATTATAGTTAGTACTATTGATTAACAAACTGACAGCAAGGTCCTGTAGTGACAGGCCAATTATAGAATTCCAGTTTTATTACAGTAAATATAAAAGTGATGTATAAACAATACTTGTGTTTTAGTGAAAAATATAAACTTTATTTTGGCCATCTCCAGTGAAGCCAAACTTTCTCCCTCAGCCAACTTGACTGTGCTGACGTTTTCCCAATGTGGCCCCAGTCAGAGATCAATACGTTCTGATCGATAGATGACCATGAATATTCCCCCCTAACCTGACTGAGAAAGGAGAGGAGACGAGTGAGGAGAGGAGAGGAGAGGAGACAGATGGGATGGAGGCTGAGATGGATAGATTGCCCTGAATGAAAGAAGAAAAGATGAGGAGTGTGGCGCCTCTGTGACACTGTGATGGATGCTAATGAGCCATATATTCATGCATCCAATTTTGGGTGTGGATTTATAAGCAAGTAAGTATTTTAATTAAAATCTCTGCCTTTTTCATGATGAATTCAGCAAATTTCTTTTTGCAGAGGGGAAAGGTTGCAGTAGAGAAAAATACGCACCTTACTTTTATTTACTTAATTTTTGTCAGATAATTTAACTTTAAAAGCAGTTTGACTTTTCAAAATTCAAACAAAGCAGAATAAGGCAAATCATAAGAAACTCTTCAGTAATTTAGGACACCAGATTTGAATTTTACACAAATGAAACAATCCAAACACATTGGCAGATTTGTTTGCTTGAAGAAATTAGAGACTGTAGGACATTAAGGTGCACAAAGCCGCTGTAAAATAACTTTCAAACACGGAAAAATGCTTGCTGTGAGTTACGTTGTGTATGAAGTAAAATACAGAAAGGATCAAAGTCCTGTCATTTCTCTGATCTTTGTAAGTTTACTGCACCTTTAGTTAAATCTGAGATCAAACTTACGGTAGAAGATGACGTGTCCTGTAAATAATCAGAGGCAAATCTAGCGGTAAAGAAGTTCAAATGTGTTAAAGTTGGGACAATCACCGGGTTTTATTCTTTGTGTAGGTGCAGTGTGGGGATAACTTGAGCGGCGGGGAAGCGTCTTACCGGGGCTGGACCGCGGAGCCAGCGAGGACTTGAGTCTCCAGGCGCTGAAGTCGGACGCTGTTCTCTGAAAGACGAAGGGGACCGGCAGGGGGACAAACATGGTCCTCTGTCGACCTGGGGGTCGTTGTGATTTTTTTTATTTTAGTCTCACTTGTCTTCTTTTCTTATCCGTCGTCCTTCCGTCGTTCGTCGGCCTTTCTTCGTATGCTTTTCCAGGTTTGTGGACAGTCGTGTGTAAAGAAGCTTGGACGGATTGAGAAAAAAGGAGACTCAGTATTTGGCTTTTTCTTCCGTGGATAGACTTGACTTTGTCTCAGTGGATTCACATCTCCTGGTTTGTGTAGCTTTGGGATACAAGACGGATTATTACGGTCCCCTCACTTGTGTCTTCTCGGAGTCAACTAGTCCGGCACACACACATTACACACACACACATACACACACAGTGATGTGCAGGACGCGCAACGACGACTGTTCAGCTTTGGGACAAGATATAAAGCTACCAGAGGTTATCCATAGAGGCTAACGCGGGCGGAAGGTGACTGGACAGCGGACATCTGCTACCGCTGCACCTCTTGTGAATCTAGTGCAGTTGGCGCTCCTCTCTCAGCTGCTCTCCGCTGGATGTAACACAGACACAATTACACTCCATTTATTGTGTCCAGACAGCTGTGCGTAAAGACCGCAGTGGCTCTCTGTCTCTGTCTGTCCTCCTCGGCAGGATTTGCTTTGGTTTCGGTTTGGAAAAGAGAGATTTATCCCGCTGCACTGTCATGAAAAGTGGACAAACTGTATCCACCGGTGAATCCTCCGCGCAGAGAAACGGGGAAAACAGTCCGTGTAACACAGGAGTTGCTTCTTTTTGGTTCTCGTAAAGATTTGGTTAGTAGCTGGCTGGTCTTCTGGAGAATACATGCCCACAAAGCGACACAATAATAAAACGCAAAAGCATTATTTGGTAAAAGATGGAAATAATCAAATAATAAAGTAAGGCTACGCAGGCACCTCCTGTCTGACTTTCGCTCCTCCCTCTCCTCCCCTCGTTGTTTCTCTCTCGCTCTTTCTCTACCGCGGGTCTCTAATTAAAGCAAAATCAATAGATAAATAAATGAATAAATCCATATCAATAAGTACACCTGTCTCCTGCTTTGCTCCTCCACTGACGCACGAGCGAAAGCAGGAAAAAGAGGTGGGGAGAGCGATACACGCTTTTCTTTTTACGCTGTGGAGTCTTTTCTTTGGCTCTGCTCCGCCATCCGCCGGTGTGTGTGCCTCTCTCTCACTCTTCAGCCTGCCTCTGTGTGTATCCTACGTGTGTGTGTGTGTGTGTGTGTGTGCGTATCTGCGTCCCCTCAGTTTATTCTGGGAACCCCGGCGGTTTCGGTCCGACACCGCGCAGCCTGAACGCACTCTGGCACGGCGAAGCGCTCCGGCCAGGAAACAGACAGATTCCCCCCCCCACTTCCCTCCCCTCCTTACCGCTAGCCCCCTTTCTCCCTCACCCCCATCACCCCAGCACACAGGCATAAACACAACCCCACTTTCTCCGTCCGCTTTCTGCGACACACAGCTTTCTTGCATGAGTTGAAGTTACACACGGGGGCAACGAGATTGTCACACAAGCCGATCCAAAAGACAGCGTGTGTGTGTGTGTGTGTGAGCGCGTACGTGAAATCCATTTCATTAAAAATAATTTATTCTCAAAGAGTCTTGAATTAGGCCTACAGTATTTTAAAACATGCATCTCCTCTACACACACACACACACACACACACACACAATGGCCACTACAATCCCGCACAAGACGAGCACAGATCTTCTCAGCAAATTGATCTTCTGATTACTTCATTATAATGAAGCCAATAATCACATCATCGCCGGCCTCAGAAAAATCGATCTGCTGCTCACAATGTGCGGACATGAACTCAAAGGGGGAGAACCTTTGATGTATATTTCAGCAGGAGGATCTCTCTCCCTCTCCATCTCATATAAATGTGCGTGAGGGCCTACGCAAGGTCACCTGCAGCACTCGACTAATGTGTTTTTTTCCCCACGCAGAGGCGAATAATCAAAGCCCGCAGAGCCAAGGGTGTTAAATTAGTAATTATTTGAGCCTCGGTGAGGCTACGGATGTGTGTGCGTAAAATGTCAGTTGAGATGAATCTAAATTGCACGTTTTTCCTATTAAGTATCGGTGAGAATGTTTTACAGGAGCTGCCGCGGTGCCTCCCGGCCTTCCTCTGCTCTCCTCCCTTCTCTTCCACCCGGCTGTCAGACGCACCGGCCAGCCTGCGCCGCGCATTTACACTCAAGATTATCGCCAACATAGATTTTTTAAAATAGAAAAATCTATACGCTAAATATCGCAGTCAATAAAAGAAAATCGACCACGGCGCACACACGCCCCTCTCTCTCTCCCTCTCTGTACTCACTCCGAGCTGGGACCGAGCTGTTAATAAGTTATCGATCAATTATGGCCCTCATATATGTGGGAAGGCCTCGGGCTCTTTGCTGATGCTAATGTCTATGCAGGAAAGAGAAAGAAAACGTCAAATATAAACGAACTGCTGCGCGAATCAAACGCCCCCAGAAGCGTCCGGATCCACTGACTTCACAGCCGCAGTACTCACACTGTGTCTGTGATTATTGATACTACCAGAACCTGTAGCAGGCCAGCTGCAGCTGACGGTGTCACTTCTCTGATAAAACACGTCTGCTGCTGCTGCTATGATTACCACTATTTAGACTGCTGTAAGCGCCCTTACTAATGCAGACACGTCAGATAATGTGGTCTTACCGCTGCTAGTTTACCACAACTGTTACAACAAGGGAACAAATAACCCCCCCCTTCTCTAGTACTACTACTACTATTACTACCTTTGTGTTTATACAGCTCATATTACCATTACTGCAACTGGTAATGCCACAACCACCTTTCTAAGTTTGGGTTACTACTGCTTCCAGTATTGAGAGCAGTTTATGTTCTCCCTATACCTCCATCACTGCTAACACTGCAAGAAATACTTTGACTATTACCACTGTTGTGGTTTTTACTTCAACTACTAACCCACCTCTCTATTATTACTGCAACCACTTGCACAACTTAAATTTCTATTACACCAGCTAATAATAGTACTGTTATTGCCATTAATGCTGCTATCCCATCTATTATTATAATTGGTACTAATACTGTGACTACTACTGGTGCTATGGCCTCTACTTCAACTACTATGACTCTTTCAGTAATACTACAGCCACTTTTATAACTTCTAATATAACCACTAATTCCTATCATACGTGCTTGTTGTATACATAACAGTACCGTTAGTAATACTAATACTGTTATTTCCTACATTTCTGCCACTGCGTCCACTACTACCACCAGTACTGCTGCTGAGGTCTCCGTTGCTACGACTTCAGTACTTGTCCTTCGTCTTGAGTCTGTGTCCTACGATTCAGAGCGTTTCGGTTACCCGCAGCAGCTTTTGATGTCATCTATGCACGGACCCACGTCACATCACAAAGGAAGCCCCCCCACCCCCACCCCCACCCCATAAAAAAAGCCCACTCCCCATTGACAGATGACATCCGCGAGTCCACCAGGCGAGGGAGGGAGGAAAAAGACAAGGAGGAGGAGGAGGAGGAGGAGGACATATAAAGAAACGACCGGTTGTCCCTCAAGAGTCCCCCTCTCTCCAGTTGAGGGTGAGCGCAGAGGAGCCCCGATCCAAACTCCTTCCAGACAAAAGCAATTATTTCTTGTAGAATATAGTGTGTTTTGTGCGTCCATCGTGGAGGGGGGGGTGTAGATTTGAAGGAGAGGTGAAGAATATGGCGCACGGCGGGCCTCATCAATAGCAATATGTTCTTTTTCCCTTCTGTAATATCTATCCTTTTATAACTACCCTGCAACCTGCTGTGGTGGTTGCTTTGTCTGACATCGTGGGCTTATAGGCCATAGTGGACTTTTGATCAGTTACAGACATACACACACACATAGAAACACAAACACACACACACACACACACACACACAGACAGCAGTATAAAAGGATACCGAAATAGATTCTGTATCGTACCTTTCAAACCAAACCTGTTGTTTCTGCTTGCAGTCCTTAAACTAAATGGTTGGAGTATTTACAAAAGTATTCAAAAACAATGAAATTTAATTGAAATTTCTGCTCAAATTATTGAACTGCTTCAGCTGAGACAGGCTTCAAAAGTATAAAAGAAAAAAATGTTTATGCCAGTCAATTTTTCATAAAAGAAGATTATTTTTGAGATGGACGAGTGTTCTATCAATCTGAATCTGAATAAGTGAACTCAACCTTTTCAGTACAGGAAGTCTATTGCAGAATTATATCTTATTGTATTCTATCTGTCTGCTCTGGGTGCGTGTGTGTATGTGTGTGTGTGTGAGAGAGAGAGAGAGAGAGAGAGAGAAAGAGAAAGAGAAAGAGAGAGAGAGAGAGAGTTCATTGTTAAATGGCAGTGTCATGTTGACAAACGAGTTGGTTGAATTAAATTCTCCCTCATCAATAACAAGAGGGGAGCAATCAATACCAGCTTACAATTATATCACCACCTACCCCTCTGCTGCCGCTGTAACCAACCACACACACACACACACACACACACACACACAGATAGCACGAGAGAGGTAAGAATCATTACTTTGTTGTAACTTGGGGCTTAATAAATGCTAAAATACTTACTCTCTCTTACACACACGCATACACACACACACACACACACACAGAAGAATAAATTATTAGTTTGATGGTACAAGTACACACACCCCTTCAGATGGACACATTCATGTGACCCTAAACAATACACATACACACAGACACATTCTATATACACATTATTGTTGCGTGTGACGCTTTATCAACTTTCAGCATCCTTCTCTCTCTCTCCCTCTCTCTCTCTCTGTCCCTCTCATTCTCTATGTCTCTCTCCTTTTCCTCTTGCGGCCTGACTAAGTAATCAATGCTGACAGATTGTCAATAGGCCGGTCCGGGCCCTGCCAATACCTCTCCTACATATCCATTATTGGTCTTAATGCCGCGGAGGACAAACACAGAATAGAGTAAAACATGATGCTGTCGATACGCCACCTTGATATGATCATTGAGGCAGATCAATGCTCTTGCTTACAGCTCGTGAGCTCGCCTCGACCTCGAGCGCGCTGGAAATAACGGTTAGCGTGAAAATTGGTTTGTGAATAAGTTACTTCTCTCTGGATGTCTTATCTTCACAGGCCGAGGATTTTTTTCATGTATATTCTCTTTTTATTTCATACATAATTTTATTTCGACTTTGAAGATACTTTCTCCTCCCTGTTCATATTTCACCCGTGTTCTGCATCCTATTTCATCCCGGATTGGTTGTAATGGATTTAAGATGTAAAACGCAAGGCAGCACTGAGGTGCGGAAGGGGGGAGCGGGCGCAAGATCGCCTTTTTGCTGCCATTCCTGCTATCAGGTTCACACACAATCCTGTAGTCCACACACACACACACAGACTCAAGTGCTGGTACACGCACAGACACAAATTTATGTACATGCTTAGCAGCACACACATACAAGCAAACCGTAACATGCTAGAAAGCACGGAAACACCAAACCAAAACACTTATGCAAGATTATTCACGTACATGCAAACACACCGTAACGTGCATGAACGCACGAAAAGTACTCTCACACACAAACTCACACAAACACACACAGCCTCTGGTTCTCGTGCTCAGAGAGGTGCAAACAGCTTAGCTTAGCACAAATGCAGCATCAAGGCTCGAGGTAATGCCAATGACATGGATGGAGCTTTCCAGCCCGTGCAGCCTGGAGTGAGTGAGTGTGTTTGTGTGTGTTTGTGTGTGTGTGTGTGTGTGTGTGTGTGTTCATATGCGTGTTCGTTGCAGACGTGGGGGGAGATGAGAGCCTTAAACACTGAGAGGATCAGACCCAGCTCTCCTGGACACCATGGAATACGATCAAGAGGAAAGAGTGTGTGTGTGTGTGTGTGTGAACGTGTTTGAGTGCGTGTGTGTGTGTGTGTGTGTGTGTGAGTCTGTACAAGACTGATAGGAAGACGGCTGCAAAAAATAGTCCAAATACAAGCACTGAAGTCTTTCAAACGTTGTCTTTCACAAACATTTTGCACTGAAATGTCACACAGTTCTATCCATTATATTCTAAGTTTAAAAACTTTGAAGCCAAAGCCATTTATATTTTCCTGCAAACCTTTTTTTGAACATTAAAATATAGAGGGAATTCATTAAAAACTAAGCAGAAAAAGGCATCTGAACCCAAGTGCTCCTTATGTCAAAATGGTACTGATAAGTTGTGTATGTTGTATGTGAGGCAGTGAGAGATGAATGTATTGAAAAAAAGTCAATTAAATTACAAATGCGATATCCATCAAACACACACACACACACACACAGCATCTCTTCTGTAAGATGTGTATTTTATTCAACAAATCTTATAATCCCATTTGTTGGAATACATAAACACAACTGACTAAACTCTGATCACTTTTCTGTGTCTTTTTTCCTATACTTCCCTCCATCTTTCACTCACTCACACACACACACACACACACTGACAAACACACACACGTTAATGCTCAGCCTGCATGGTGTTCATGTAGAGAAAGAGGGAGACAGACACAGAGTGTGTATGTGGGTAGATTTAGAAGCGGGGATCAATGAGAAATGTAGAAATCAATGCACTTAGCAGTGGGAAATCAATGGGGCCTAATCGGGATGCCAATGGCACAAGTCAAAACAATTAAGAAGGAAGAAAAATGTTTAACAACCCCCCACCCCCCAACCCCAATGCTTACACAGAGGGCGAGGAGAGATGGGGGGAGCAAAGGGAGGAAAGAAAAAGAGAGGGCTGAAATAACCTGTAAAAACGATGGAGAAAACACACGCTGGATAAAGAGGAGGGAATCAAATTCAGAAGAAGACAAACACAATGAGACAAATGTGCAGTACAGATGTCATTCAAATATTAAATTGGTAACAAATTAATTCAACATTATGTCCCATGCGCCCTTCAGAGTGAGTGATGGGAGCTTGTGAGCAAGTGTAAAAGCTTATGAGTGGATTTAACCAATCAGTTAATTTCAAACTGTCTCACGAAGGATAGATGGCTGAAGATGATAAAAACATAGACCCTGCAGTTTTGGAATAAAAATTAGAATAACTTTGTCATTCATTCGTCCATTTTTTGCTGCACTTTCCAGCTGTGGTAATAAATCATAATCATTTATGTTAAATTGATCAGATTTAATTTTTTTTCCTCTGTGAATATATATGCCACAAACTAAAATCACTGTAACTGACAGCTGCTTTCTCTGAGAAGAATGAACAATACATATGTTTTCACAGGCACCTTTCAAGTCTACAGGTTTTTGATACTCAAAAGATTTCCCGAGGAGTATCGCTTTAAAGTACTGGTGGAGATATGAAAGGATGCGAAGGTATCGACAGTGGGGCAGAGCAGAGGGAGAGAGAGAGGCAGTTTTGTTAGATGCCTCCTACAACTCATAAAATCTGTCAATAAAAATATTTCACTCTTAAAAAAAATTGACTGATGGAGATGACACCACAACATGACACAAATATACCCAAAGGCACACAAGGAGAGAGACAGAAGTCAGATAGATAGCAAGAGGAGAGCCATAGAAATGTAGACAGATACTATCTGAAGGTATGGTAAGGCTGCATGCCATAGGACTGCGGTTGGGTTTCGTGAGTGTGTGCGTGTGTGTGTGTGTTATGGGGAGGTGGTGGTGGGGTTGATCCGGGGCCAATCAATAGCGGCAGGCTCTCTTACGACCCCTGAGTTCCTCCTGGCTTGGCCGGCAGGCTGGAAATCAATGGGCCGGGCCAATAACTCAGGATGGTGTGTGGATTAGTGAACTGTCAACTAATCAGAGAGTTACTGAATCTGACACCACAGCTATTAACCTATCGATATGACACTTGGCACTGACACACACTCACAGCCGTAGATATATATGTATTGATGAACACACACGCACACAGAAACATGGATGTGAAGGCCTGAAGTGCATGCACACGTGTGGAGCGACACACAAGTGCAGAATAGTTGTTGACACACACACACACTTCCTTTCTGGTGGATATGCAGTAGACATATGCACACTCATGCATAGACCTGGATAGTGTGTGTACAGACACACACAGCTGTAAGCACGAAAACGTACTGTTCTCGCACAGATTAATACTGATTAACTGTACACACAGACAAAAATGAACATTAAGAGCGAAGATAATGCTGCTGAACGGAAGAGACACAGACTTAACAGAACTTGTGATTTTTTGCAGAAAAGCACATTTGTCCAGCTTCTCAGTTCTTATTCTGGAATACGGTCACACTCGTACAAGAGCTTCATTTACACAGCACGGGCACTGATCCCTGTTCAGTAGTCGCAGTTCATTTAAGGATCATTTCAAACAAACAGCCATCATTCCGTTTTATTACCGTGCAGACGCCGCTGCTTTGACCTTTGGCCTCCACCCCGCTAACGGCTTTGAATGTCGGTGAACCTGAAATTTCAATGTGCGTCACTGTCCGAGACGTTGCACTTCATCTCGACGTGCCAATTGTGCTGCGAGTGTTGATGGTGACTCAGCCCTGTTCTCTGCATACTAAAAACATCATTAGTACAGAAATACATCTGTTTCTGCTTTGAGGTGAACAACCACTAATGTCATATTCAAAATGCTCTTTTGTTTCGCTCCCTTTTCTAACTAGCAGTTCCATGCACCAAAAATTTAATCCCTGAACATTTCCGTTGACATAAAAAGTGAGTAATCTCCATTCTCCTCTTAACAAGCAAGGCAAGATGAGTTTAGGCTTTACTCTGCAATACATCTCCGCTTTTATCCACAATTCATATCCAGACTCCTTGGTGCTTCTTTAACATGTAGACTCTCTGATCTTTTGATATTTTCATGTTCCTCTAGTGTGGAACTACAGGCTTATTCTGTGTCAAGGGTGCTGGTTCATTTTACATTATTCTCTTCTATTCTTCGCTCCTTTTCTACATTTTTGGGGGGAGCAAAAGGAGATTATTTTGGGGGGTAATTCCATTGAAACCGCTCTGAAATAACTTGACTTGGCATGTGCCTATACAAGGCTCTACAAAAGGCTCCGGGAATACTATTCAGTAATGGGCTAAAGCAAAAGAAGAAGCAGGACAAAAAGCTCGCGTGTGCGTGTGTGTGTGTGCGTGCGTGTGTGTGTGTGTGTGTGTGTGTGTGTGTGTGTGTGTGTTACAAGAGCAGCTGAAATGAGGGAGAAGAGAGAGAACGAAATCACCTGAGAGAAAATAAGACAGCTAGTGGGAGAGGAAAAAAGGATGAATGAGCAGCAGAAAACCCAGCAAAGAAAAGAAGATGCACTATAGTTTGGTATCCTATAAAAATAACAACATTTTACAAATCATTCATCATTCATTAAGTGATAGTACAGAAAAAAGTTTTATGTATAATCAACTTAACAAATGTCATAAATTTTCATTTAGTGTGACATAAAAGAGCAAGCAACTGAATCCTTATATTCTGTAATTTTAGTCTTTACACGTTTCAGTGTAATCTCACAGGCTAAAAGAAGGGAAGACACTACAAAACCACCAGTGCACTGAAGAGAAAAGGCGAGACACAAACAAATACAAAAAGAGGAAAAAAAAGAGAGGCAAAAAGACTCCAGAAGTCAGAGGAGGGGAAGAAGAGAAGGAGTTGGTTTGGGGGCAGGCAAGTTCATACTGCTGTCTAACGATAAGAGCTGCAGAAAGAAAGGCAGAGAGCGAGAGCAGGGCTGAAAGAAAGACGAATGGAGGCAGGTTACAGCATTACAGCCACCAAGAGAAAGGCAAGGGTGGAGGCGGGCGAGGAGGAGGAGGCGGGGGGGCTGTCTTTGGGCCTCCCACACACTCCGGATTAGGAAACATATGCAGTGGAGTAGCGAGGGATTAGGGGGTGAAGGAGAGCTGGAAGAGGGAAAAGAATGTTTTTTGGGTGAGGAGAGGAGGGGTGAAGGGGAGGGATGGAGCACACAAGTGCTCGGCCAGGCGTATTTCCAGCCCGCTTTCATCCTGCATCCCCTCCCCTACCGTCCTCCTCCACCCACTCACTCACCTTCATCTTTGAACCTCTGGGATGACGAGATTGGTGTGCAAGGACTCGGAGGGAGACGAGGGAGGAGGCCGCTTGCTGGCGCCATCCTTTGATTGTGGTTACTTGCTGCAAAGACAAGAAGCATATTGAGAAAACTGTTAGAATGAGTAAAACATCTTTGTGAAAACGTGTATGACATGTGGGACCGTTGGACACAACTTTTAAAATAGTACATAAACTTCACTCTGAGTATTTGGATCCTGAACTAAAACAGCAGACAGTAAATACAGCGCAGCATGCAGCACCACTCACTGAACGGATCATGTCAAAATAAGTAGAGATATAACTCACATCCTTCATTGGGTGTTTTGACTTAAAATACACTTAAAATAACATAGGCCAATTAAAAGACATTTGTTGTTCCTATTATATTTAATGTTGTTAATCTAAAATGTAAACTTTTATGTGCCCATCGGCCCCTGTTTGTGGATAATAAAGTTGACCACATTGAAACTCATTCAAATGTAAATACCAAATTCTTCTCTTTTTTCCCCCCACATGGCTTGTCAGACTCAAATATCAAACAAATCCTGTAAACCTACTGGGCTTCCTCTCTCTAAACACAACATTAGCATGCATGTAATCCTACTGTGCTGAATTATATTTGACAGTACCAATATTTGGACCTTTTATTAAACATCACTGTAAACTTATGAAGAATTCCAAATACATTTTAAAATTACTTTCACAAACGCTCTCAAAATAAAGATTTCAAGAATAAAATTTCAGGGAATCTCTGATATCCGTCTGAACGAGCACATCAGTCAAAAACATCTGAAACACGTTGAGGAACCTGCTGTAACTGACGGCAGTAGTGTGTGTGTGTGTGTGTGTGTGTGTGTGTGTGAGTGTGTGAGAGAGAGAGAGCTTGGTCTGCTCCACACAGGAGAGTATGTGTGTGTTGTAAGCCTGAATGTGTATTTCTGCGTGTGTCCGTGTGTGCCACAGGAGGTCACGAGACAAGGTCGGCTAAACTCAGCAGAAAAGCTGAGGAGAGGTGAAGGACTGGAGGAAGAGCGGAGCAAAAAGGAGAGGGAAGAAACATGCAAAAGAGAAGCGAGAGATGAGAGAAAAGTGAGAGTGAGAAGGAAGAAGAAAACCTGCAGTTGCATCTCTCTGTCATTGTTCTCTCTGGGCCAGTTTGTCCGGGGAAACTTTGCCTCTAATATTTCTACTTTTCTCATTTCATTCACGTTCTGTCTCTGTTTCCCATCACTCATCTTCAGTGGATTGTGATTACAACACCACATTTGGTGGAAAAAAAATGTAAATAAACACACACTTCAATAAGCTTTGCTGCCTTAAAATCATAAATATCTTAAAATCCTCCAACCTGCCGTCCTCAGTCAAACACCAGCTTTTATATTATATAACTGACACTATATTTCACTTGTGCTTTTCACCTCATTGTCCACCAAATTTCACCCTCGTTCTCTTCCACCCTGAACACCCTGCCTCTCTCTCTACACACACACACACACACACACACACACGCTCCTGGCCCTGAGGTCAACCTTTGGTGGATGAGGTCAGGCGTCTGGGATGAAGTTGACCTTTGACCTGAAGGGCACGGCTGCCTGCTTGCATCCTAACCAGCTGGACAACGAGCAATCCGTCCAATCATCTCCGTGTCTGTTTACATTCATGTGTGCGCACGCGAGTGTATATTTTTGTCTGTGTGCGTGTGTTTTCATGATGTGTGTGTGCTTCAGAGTCTGAAAATGCGTGTTCTAATGCCTGTGGTTGACTGTGTGAGCGTGTCTATACTGAGAAATTGGATTTACCGCCACAGTCTCAAAGGGGACGCGCCACGCTGCTTGTTACAGACGCAGAGTAACAGAACAATATTGATCAGGCCGGGGTCATCCATTGACGAATCCTATCTTTAGTCTTTCCCACAAATGCTCATCACTTCCTGTCTTCTTCCTTACTCGGGGTTAATATCTCATTAACTGCTATTATCTCCACACTGGTCACCACGGCAACAGCCAGCGGGACAAGAGCTGACAATTCCCTGTAGCCTGCATCCTGTGGATCAGACAGGCGATGACCAGATTATTGGAAATCAATCGAGGGGAGTTACTGTTTCCCTGACCTCCCAAGCTTCATTTCCACTATTTATTGAGGAATGCTGGTCAAACGTCGACTACTGTGAGGTTTACACAGATGTCAATACGTGCGCCGACGAGAATCTATATGCAGTGGGTATCATGATTGTGGTTAATTATTTTGAGGTTCATAAATCAGATGTTAGCTGGAAGCCATTTGATGTAAAACCAGAGGACTTAGTCACAATTGTACTAAGAAGATTATTTTTCTCCTGGGGTTGTTGTTTCTAGTTTGCTGATTGCACATTTTTTGCTACAGTAAAATGTCAAGCAGAAATTAAAAATATACTCACAGATTTTATCAGTTAATTTGGAATTAATTCATTTTAGAGTACCGAGCTACACAGGGATGACAGTGAACCACAGGGGGTAGGAGCAGGGGTACATGTGAGGGGCTTTTTTCCTTATCAGGCACTCTACAGTCCTGATCCTTATTTTCCACGGAGCAATAGAGGAAATATTATTTAACGGCCCACAGTTTGAGCTTAGCTACACAAATGTACTGTCACAGCACTTTGATGATTACACAACTCTTTCATTGTAAGTGGTTGATAAAAATCTGCTTCCCTTTTTGATTACATCATTTGTGTATTTAAGGTGCGATGGTTTAACTTAGGATGATCACTTAAAAAACTATACTAACAACCATAAAAAACAGGCCAGAGCAACCAATAATTATGGATAAATGATACAGTCATGGAAATGCAAGAGCAGCTTTTTGTTCTGAAGCCAAGCTTAAACTGTAAACAATATTTTCTCAACTGCTCAGCTTCAGGCTTCAGTGCCCTGCACTTGCTCACTTCTAACTAGCTAAACACACGGCAAATTAGGGGAATTAGCTATTCAGTTAGCTTTGTAAACAACTTAACAGAGTAAGTAATAGAACAAACATTTTTACATAACTATAATTTACCTGAGGTTGAGACAGGCTGAATGGATCAATGAAGCCAATGAAGCTTTGTTGGCGAGTTAAACGTCGACTGACCCACGAGTCCGTTACTTGCGTGGCTAACTGAAACCTAGCCATAGCCTAGCATAGATAACTTATTTCCGCTTTTGTTGTTGTTAAGAACACGTCCTTTCTGCTGCTTACACCTTGTGCAGTTTGACCGTTTGATAGCAGAGGACATGGTGCAACACTTTGGACTGTACTGCGGCCTTTACCTCTAAAATTAGCTGACGGGTAGGGGGTCTCACAGAAGCTAACGGCTAATTCCAATTAATTACGGCGTTGACCAAAATTCACCTTTCACGCTTCTGTGTCGCATAGCAACCACGCAGTTCTGTAAGTACACTGCTGCTCAGGGGGGGTGCCGTCTAATTAATGAAAACTAAAGGCTACAGCTAACATTTGAGATGACTGCGCTACAGCGTGTTCCCTTTGTTTACAGCACAACACGTTAAACCTCCGCGTCTCGCAGCTTCAGAACAAACAAACGGTTGTTACTGGGCCTACAGGCAACATACCCACAATTAAATATCCAGCACTCTTCGCCTGATGTTTGCAGGAAGCTGATGAGTTGCGGTAATGGCAGAGTGGCCGGCTGACCTTTGACCCAGGGGTCGGGCCGGCGGGGCCTGGCCCCGGGGCCCGCAGTGACAGGAGCTCCCCCTCCAAACTGATGAAAAGCCAATAGAGTCTGTAATAAAACCAAACGGCCGCCGTCACCAAATAATCACACAATCGCCTCAGAGGCAACGTTTTGCAGCGCAGGTTTCATGTGGGTAACAGTTTATTGGAGAATATTTATATTTGCACACATTCCTGCAGATTAGGACTGTGCTCATGTCTCATGAGCTGTGAATGGGGTTTGTAGTGTTTTCATAAAAGCTAATAAATAATTCACTTCATAGCAACATGTTTGCATGCGCCTCTCGTTTTTATTTTCTCTGAATATATTTTGTAGGCCTTAACAATATTTATTTGAGATCCAGAATTTCAAGAAGCTGCCTAACAACTTATAGGTCAAGTTTAAATATTAATTTCGATAATAAATTGCATGAAACGACAGGAAAAACGTTTATTTTTCGATCAGAAGGCTGTGGAAACTGTTTTATGCACCAGAGGACGCGCAGCCCTGCAGATATGAAATTGTTGTTATTATTCATCAGTTCAAATGAAAGTCAGACTGTTAGGGTTCAGATGGAAAATCGATCGATGACAAATGGACATTTGAAAGCGCTGGCAATTTTCAGACTCGGTGAGGACGTTTCGTTTCCAGAGGTGAGTCTTTAACTTGATTCCCAAAATAATATTAAAATCCACACAGTGAAGCCTAATGCATACTACTGAAATTCATTTTCATTTATGCAAAAAGCTGAATAGCTGAACTGAATAAATATATAAACATCACAGTCTGGGAGTGGTCGGCCCTACAACTTAGCTGATTGTCTTTTATAAAGCGATATCTTCTGATTTCTTTGAGTTAATTTATTCATACGTTTAATTTCGTTTACTATCACTTTGCTTCTTTTAATAACACCTTCTTCTGTGCGATTTTAAATATTTTGCAGTGACAAATAATCGAAATGTTTCTCGTTGTTCCGGCGCCTTGGCGACAGGCCATTTACATCCGATGCATAAATCCAAATTTTACTGAAATAAACGCAAATACGGGAAGATTGACTAGAAATCGTGTGTAATATTGCTGTTTGGTATTTATTCTAACTAATGAGAGCATAAATTTCACTTTCCACCGACTGTGCCTTATTTGCATATAAGCCAAAATATTTAAATTCAGGGAATAAACGGGAGGTTTGTTGCTTTTTGACAACATTTGACCGCATTTTTACATCCCAAACGAAAAATAATAAAATACTTCAAATAAGTGTTTGTGTAAAATATCGAGAACTTAAAATAAGAAAAACACGTACATTTAGAGAAAAAAAGGTCAACGCTGGTTTTTGTTTGATTTCTCCGGAGGCCTGAGAGAGCAGATGAAGGTGCAGCTTCTGGTTTGCCTGAAACACTGAAGATTTGCCCACCGACTGCAGGTCACACTGAAACCGTCCTGATGGGCTGAAGCGACTGCAGTGTTCCAGGTTAACACTTTAATTGTGTTAAAGTGTTTGGGAATAATTCTGGGTTGTTTCTGTCTCCCTTTCAGCCACTGACAGTTTGAATGATCCTGGTGGGCATTAAATTCTAACATTAAAAAACCTAAAGAACACACTGACCACAATATAAATATATTCAGATTATATTCTGACGTTTCAGTTGATTTAGGCCGCATTTTTGAAGCTGAGTTTAAATCGTAAAAGCTGATAAAAGAAACGTGTGCACACGGTGAAGTGTGCATGGCAATGAACTGATTACAGCTTGTGCAATTTATTGATCGGGAATTAGCTGTATTAGTGGGATCAATGGCTCATATGTCTCCATGACCATGCGGGGCTCAGATAGCAGATTTTGGACCGAGCGTGTTTACCCTGCGACTCAAGATCAGGGTGAAAATCCCATTTCACTCCGCGTGTGTGTGTGTGTGTGTGTGTGTGTGTGTGTGTGTGTGTGTGTGTGTGTGTGTGTGTGTGTGTGTGTGTGTGTGTGCGTGTGTGCGCGTCCCTGACCGATAGGATTTCCATTAATTTACCTGCAGCCTCGGAGTTTTGGGAGGAAAACCAAACATGTGTCACGGATGCATCTGAGTGTGCGGGATGAGCCTCAGAAGAAGAAGGAGGGGAGGAAGAGGGGGAGGAAGAGGGGGAGGAGGGAGGTGCTTTTGTTTGATGTCAATTGCTGTCAAGTGTGAGCACGTGTGGGTGTGTTTTAAAGAGATAGAGAAAGAAAAATCTGGATCATAAAACAAACTGATTGGAGGGCTCGTAAAAAAGAGAGAAAAATAAAGGAAGCAACATCTCGTTCTGGTGCAAGAAGAGAGAGAGGACATCACTCTCACATCTTTTCTCCCCCTCTCCGCCCCTCTCCGGCCGGCGGGGTGCTCCTCTCAAAGCGCACCCTTCCTCCTTTTAATTGATTTCTCATAATTAACTCAGTGTGTTCATCGATCTCCCTGCGACCCGCCCAGCGCCGCCTCCAGATCGGCAACCTCATTATTTCCACGTTAACCCGAATAATCCCGAATAAATAGCCGACCACATTCAATAACAATTAGCCCGGGACAGCACTAAATAATCCCGCTTCCTCTGGATGACCCGCGCACTGAGAAAGAGGCCCAGAAAAAAGTCTTTCAGTCTTGATTTTTGATTTTACAAAAGACAGATTTAGTCAGATCTGCTTTTGAACTTCATCCTGCTCTTAAAAAAATGCACACTGAAGGGCCAAATAAAGTCAAGACAATTTAAAGGAACTAAAAATGACACAAAGTGCAGTGAAGGCATCTCATTGAACCTAATTAAACCCCCAGTCAATTAAAAGGCCTGCTGTGCACATCAGTCACTTTGACTCTGGTCACTTGGTGAAATGTCAAGCTGCAGCCTCTCTGTGCCAGGCTCAGCGGCTTTGTGAGAGCAGGAGGAAGAGGAGGAGGAGGAGGAGGAGGAGGAGGAGGAGGATGAGGATGCGGAAGAGGATGCGGAAGAGGAGGATGAGGATGAGGACGAGGAGGATGAGGAGGAGGATGAGGATGAGGAGGAGGATGAGGAGGAGGATGAGGATGAGGAGGAGGATGAGGAGGAGGATGAGGAAGAGGAGGATGAGGATGAGGATGAGGATGAGGAGGAGGAGGATGAGGAGGAGGAGGATGAGGAGGATGAGGAGGAGGAGGATGAGGATGAGGATGAGGAGGATGAGGATGCGGAAGAGGAGGATGAGGAGGAGGAGGATGAGGAGGAGGAGGATGAGGATGAGGATGATAAGGATGCGGAAGAGGAGGTCAGACAAGCTTTCAGGCTGCGGTTCAGCCAGCTGCCCTCCACCTTCGTGTTCTCCTCCTGAAAAACACAAATGAAGAAACTGCTTTTAAAATACATATCAGGTCATAAACAGGTCTGACTGACTGACTGACATGCTGCCCTGCACTTTAGTTACTTCAGTACAGGAACTGATTTCTGCTCATGTCATGATCCACCTGCTGACCATCTGCACTGTTTACCTCACCTACTTGCACTACACCTCCACTTTTGGACTACCTCCAGAACCATATTTATTTTACTTATTTTATTTGGTTTTGCATTATTCTATTTTATTCTACTATTATATGTTACTCGTTCTTATGTTCTATGTTTGCACCAATCACCAAGACAAATTCCTGGTAATGTGAAACCTCTTCACTTACAGTGGCAATAAAGACGATTGTGATTCTGATTCTACAGCGTCATCTCGCTACGTACAAAACGTGTTCTTGTGTGTTTTAGAAAGAACTTCCACCTGCTTGACCTCTGACCCGACGACTGACAAAACTCATTTCACAACCGAATTCTTGCATTTCTTCACGTGTGGTGAGAAACCAGACGTGTGCATTGCAGATGTTTAGTGTCAGATTAAAATTTGAGACGAACATTTGAAATCTGACACATTCACATCAGTGAACACGTGTCCCTCCTGAAGCCGAGCTCAGTCTGGAAAGAGAATCCTCCTCAGGAGATGGAGTTCCCTCAAAATCAGTTCATCAGATGAAAACACACCAAACCGGAGTCAAACTTGGGGAAAATGACAGAACTTTGGAGAGAAGACAGTAGAAAAATAAAGAGAAGAGCACGTGAAACAAAAACGCAACAAAGCAGAGCAGAGAAGGACAGGACAGAAGAGAAACTGAAGACAGGACAACAGACTAGGACAGAGGGAGGGAGGACAGAGAGCGGGTGGGGGGAGGGGGTGATGGTGTTGGTCACGGGGGTTAAAAGAAGGGGGCGTCTAAAGCGTGTGAATTAAACGCTGTGAGGCCCGGTGTCCTCGGCACGTGCACCGGGCCACGAGAATAGAAAAGGAGCTCCAGCCCATCTGGCTTTTCAGAGGCAGGAAGAAAGGGGGAGAGAGAGAGAGAGGGGGGGGGGGGGGGGGGGGGGGGGAGAAGGAGGGAGAGAGGGAGGCCCTGTGCTGTTCACTGGAGAGACCGTGGCATTAACACAGCCCTGTGGGTGTCTCCGATGGTGAAAATATAGGCTCTCATTGTAATGTAAGGTGCTGCTCTGAAAGGGTTGGGGCTCGAGGTCACCGCGAGCCGGTGGGAAGGAGAAAACACCTGAGAGACAGAGGAAGAGGAAGAGGAAGAGGATGTCAAAGAGAAGAAGAGCGGAGGTCAGAGAGGTTCAAGAAAAACTGTAGAAAGAGTCGGAGGGAAGTGAAAGATATTTGCTTGTGTGCGGAGGTGAAAAGAAAAACACACAAAGAAATCAGTTAAATGAACTGTGCAGAGTGTGATCACGTGCCGGAGAGGGCGGGCAGGTAGTCACGCGCAGTGTCGATAAAACACACACTCACCTTTAATCTATACGTGTCCTTCAGAAGATTTTTCTATACCTTCAGTCTCCCTCACACACACACACACACGCACACGCACACACACCTCTCCTGCACTCGGCATCTTAGCTGTTTCCATGACGACGGAGTTGAGACTGCAACCAGAAAAGGGGAGGCGTGTGTGTGTGTGTGTGTGTGTGTGTGTCGGCAGGTGATGAGGCTCAGCTCATGGCAGGCTCCTCTGCTTCAGCGTGGGAGACGGGATTTCTCTCCCGTCCAGTCAAAGTTACACCGAGGCCATTAAAAACACGGGAGAAACTGACCTTCCGCGCAGGCGTGAAGAAAAGCACGCAGAAGTGAAACGAGCCACAGGACGCTCGTGTCAGAGGCTGCAAAGGCCCCCCGTGCTAATTTGTAGTTTTCTCAAGTTTTAATCACATGTCGGCTAACTGACAGAAGACACGCGACGAGTCTTTTCATCTCCACCTCCCAAAGTCGGTGAATCACATGAACAGTCCCGCGTGGCTTCAGAGGGACGTGGATGTGAGCTGGGACGCTAACATGTGGACCACCACGAGGACCACCGTGAGGGCCCAGAACTGCACAGCACACAGTTTGACTTGTGACGAGCGGGAATGCTGAGGCTGCAGCCCACCTGCTCAGGTGTGTGAGGGGGTGGGGGCGGGGCTGCTGTGCTGAGAGCTGATCAGTAGCGGTTATTGGTGACGTGGCTGCTGTCATAACGCGGTCAAGTTCATGTGAGACAATAGATTTTTATCTGTCTGAGGCAGAATCCTGAAGCTTCCGGTCTCCACGGAGAAACTCAAAGCGTTTTACAGGCTTTGCTTCCAGCTTGTGGGTCTTCAGGAGGTGCTGGGTTGTGGGTTGTGGGCAGTTCGGTTGTGGTTTGTCACACACACCGACACACATACACACACACTAATTAGCAGACTCTAATAAAGAGGGAGACTCGTTTTCCCCCGTCAGAAAGTAGACTCGAAGTGAACATTTGCAGGCAGCTGAGTGGACTGCACGGTTAACGGACGCGCCCGCGAGCCTTCACGTTGCAGCCAGCGTCCGTTGTGTGACACTTTTCCTCCTCCCACTGCTTCACGTGGGCAGAAACTTCCCGTCAGTGAGATCTGCTGTCGGTTAGGACGTTGTACCCCGGAAAAAACGGCGCTTTCGCCACGAACAGATGATTAAAAGCTTTTAAAACGTCTGCAGCAGGTGAGACGAACGCGGGGGCTCACATGGGGGATGTGGAGATCTCCATAAACGAGGACGGTGCTCTACAGGTCGTCCAGCATTATGATCTGAGGTACGTAAACACGACAGTCTGAGCAAAACAAAACTGCTATAATATCCCGAGACATCCCTGTGGGGCCGTAGGACGTGTTTACAGCTGCTTCGTGACCTTACCTTTATATTAAGAGCACATATCGCCACTTCATATGAAATATAAGCCATTAAAAACGTAATAATAATCATGTATATTTCATATTTCCGGGAATCAAACGCACAGCGAATGTTTTATGTTTTATTCGACTGAGTTCAAAAGTCCCACTTGAGAAAGCTTTGTTTTTAAATCGAGCCCGTTGCTTGTGGCCTTCGTGCAGGGTTTGGCTCAGAGGGCTGCGGCGGGAGGGCTTCGGGCGCCACCGTGCGGTCAAATGGCCGAACTGCAGCCGTGTGTTCAAAAATGTCCCGGAAGACAAGTTCAACCGCGTCCTGCTCTTCTTCTTCCTCCTCTGCCTCAGTTTGGCTGTAATCAAGTAAGCGGATTCACTGCTTGTTCGGTTATGCCTGCTTCACGAGCCCAAGTGTCGGTGTGAATAAAAGACCGGAAGAAGCTGCGACCTCCAGGTCACAAAGGACAACATTTTCATTTGATGAAGTCATGGATTAGATTGACTGATGTATTTTAAATATTTTACTATAATTTATATATTTAACATATCTTGTTGCTTGTCCATTTGTTTGGCTTGTGGAGTGTCCACAAACACAAAGGTCCATCACTGTTCCCCAGAGGGCAAAGCTGACGCTGATCTCATTTTGTCCAACCAGCAGCCAAAAACACAAAGATGTTCACTTTACAAAGAAACAGGTGCAAACCTTCACACCTGAGCAGCTAGAACTCGATTATGAGGCTCTGGTGCTAAATCAGCCCATCGACTTCTTGTTCCAAAGTGTGTTTTATGATTTTAAACCACAAATTCACTGCGTCAAACTGGATTTTCTTATGTCCATCGTGACGTGAGTGAATTAATGCATCTGATCTGTTTGCTCTTCTCTCCTCAACAGTTTGATCATTTGTGAACAAGTTTTAACACATGGACGCCCCCCAAATGGTGAGTATTTAGTAGAATTTGAACTTACAATTCGCTCTAAATAAAATTCTGCTATTACATCATTGCTTTGCATATTAAAGCAAACTGTGGTGTTCTGTCTCCTCCTGCAGATCCTTCTACCTGGGAGCATGTGTTTGGGCGAACGTGGCTGCTGGGGCATTTCCAGGTGGAGCAGAGGGGAATCGTAGTGCTAGCGATGTTTGGTGAGGTTTGGTCTTTGTGCTGTTTAGACGTGGTTTTGCATTCGTGTCCTGCCACAAAGTTTTCCTAAACACACACGGAACGAACACGAACAGCAGCTCTGAAACGCGTCTGAAATCAGTCACACGGATGCGGTCGTCCAAGCTGCACGGGGGACTGCTTGATAACCCTGCAGCTGTAATGCAGGATATCGGAGGGGAAGGGGCTGCGGGGCTGCGGCGCTCAGAGATTGGCTTTGCACGGACGCCTTGTGACTTTAAGATCCTATTTGGTCCACTGGCTTAAAAATCTAAAAAAAGGAAATCTTGGTACTAAGGTGCTTTTGACCAGATAAGTCAAGCTGGATGTGAATTTGTATTCTGAACCACAGGCTGGCAACATTTTTCACTTCTCTAAACACTGAGGCGTCCTTGTTCCGTCTGACAGACCTGAACCCAGGGTGAAAACTGGCAAACACACGACAGGGTGGACACAATGTCAGCAACACACAGAAAGAAAACAGCCCTACAATTAGTTTGGCCTTCGAGAAGCTCGTAAATTTCCATGTTTTTGATGCCATTGTTTGAAGAAATGTCAGGCTGTGTATTATACTGGAAGGGGTTTGTTCTTTTGAGCCACATAAATCAATAGAAGGGCTGTGTGGACGACAGGCATGAGGCTCACCTCGCATCACACACCTCAAAATTTCCCGCTCACATCTCTTTTATCTCAACAAACATGGATATTTTTTCCATGTTAAGTTGGAGCGTGTGAGAGGAAGTTCTTTTGTGTTAAATCGTTCACAATTTTCTCCATTTTGTGGCGTCGCGCAGCCCCTGCGTGCGACGGGTGGGCTTAAACTGCAGCGACGTGGCGACACGAGCTCAGAGAATCTCACCCGGACTGTTTCTTGCTTTTCTTTTCTCCCCCCGTGTGTCTCCTGTAGCTGCTGTCCTTGCCGTCGGTGTGGTGGCGAAGAAGGCGACGACGTCCGCGACGCCGAGGAGGGAAGTGCAAACAGTCTCAGCTCTCGTCCAGCAGGTTTAATTAAACACAACTTAAGCGTAAGCACGAGAGGGGAATCGGGACTCTCGCCGTTGCCACGACAGTTGAGGGAGCGCAGAAGTGATTGTAACACGGCCAGAATCAGTTTTAGAGTTGTGTGATGTTTGTACACACTTGATGATGTTTTTCTATCACACTGACGTTAGTATTGATCCTGCTCTTCCATAGCGTGTGTGTTGCTGCTCTAATAAAACCCAGTGATTCGTTTGGGATTTTTCCTCAATAACGGAAGCTCAGGCCTTTTTCTGTGGCTTTTCAAATTAACTGGACAAACTACTATGGAGCACATTTCTGTCACTAAAATATTTTCCTCCGGTGTTAATTTGCCAAAATTGGGAAAATGAAAATTCAGTGTTCAGTTCAAGAGCTTTGATTTGATGTCGATTGCTGACTTGATTTATTTTCATTATCGATTAATATCTGAAGATTATTTTCAAAATTCATCAATTAATCTACAAAATGTCCCAGAAATTGTGAAAAATGCTCGCCACATTTTTCTCTTCAGACGAATTCTTCTTCTGTCCATAAATGACATTTAAGAAGCTGAAACCAGATTATCAAAATATTTGGTAGCTAATTTTCTCCCAGTTACTGCTTGTGTTGGTTTACAGTAAATATACTCACAGTATGTGCCAGTGAGTACAACACACCAACGTCCTGTTCGATGGCGTGTTTCATAAATGAGTTGTGTGAAGTCTGCAACTAAGCATGAAAAATAAAGATGTTGAAGGTAAAGAAAAGGAGAATGACTCAACCTCCAGTCAGACGACAGAATCCTGGAGCAAAAGCTAAACATACGTTTTATGTTTCAATATAAAAATTTACATTTTTAGCTTTTTAACAAAACTTTTTATTTTTTTTATTTTTTACACGCAGGAAAGGTCGAACCACATCGTTCGTCAGCTGGATGCGGTCGGTTTAGCTCAGACGTACAAAACAAAATTAAATGTAGTAATCATGTCTGGGTTGTTTTATTTCATCATAAATTGCCTCAGTGGGCCTGATGTTTTTATATATATGTGTAAGTGTATGGCAAGCGTGTGTGTGTGTGTGTGTGTGTGTGTGTGTGTGTGTGTGTGTGTGTGTGAGACATCTGCACACAAATCATTAAATGAAATTAAACAGAGAGGGAAGCTGCACACTGCTGTCGTATATTCACTACATTCCAAGTCTTCTTTGATTTTCCTCCTGTATGATGTTTAAAATGATGACGATGATGATGATGATGATGATGATGATGTGTGTGAGTCAGCTGTCTCATGGATATGATGTCACCTCTGAAAAGAGTTGAGTCTTTGTTCTGCTTATTTTAGTCTCGATTTTTTACATCCGTCTCTGCGTTGTTAAGCACCGACTTCTTAATAAAGTTTATTTTTAAATAAATAAAATGGACTTTTGAATGGAGTACGCACACACACACACACACACACACACACACACACACACACAGAGGGAGAGGGAGACACAGATGGAGGGAGAGAGAAAGAGACAGCGACCACATACAACACCATTCATTATTAACACACCCAATATAGCTAGACTGGACACCTCTCTCTCCACCCGCCCGCCTCCTCCCTCCCTCTCTATCAACACACACACACACACACACACACACAAAAGGAGAGTACGAGAGCCCTCCAGGACCCTCCCCCTGACCCTGCGACCTAGGTGCCATGGCAACCCTCTGACCCATCCCGCTGTTGCTGTGGTAACAACCTTGGAGCATGTCTGACCACTGCCCCCCAACACACACACACACACACACACACACACACACACACACACTCCCTTTAGCCCTACAGCCGTCCACCCCCCTCCTCCTCCTGCTGCTCCACGCCGAGTCGAGGCAAACCGATCGATATTCTATCACACAGAACAGTGGAGCGAGAGAGAGGAGGCCACGGGCCAGCCAGATTACTGTGAGGAGGGGGGGGGGGGGGGGGGGAGGGGAGGGGAGGGAGGGGGTTCACAAAAAGAGAGCCTGTGTGTGTGTGTGTGTGTGTGTGTGTGTGTGTGTCAGAGGAAACGAAAAGGGTTTTAGGGAAGGCAGGAGATGTGTGTGTGTGTGTGTTGTGCAAAAAGGGGTTTAGCGTGCGGGTGTAATCGGGTAGGAGATTGAGGGAAGGTGTGTGTGTGTGTGTGTGTGTGTGTGCGTGTGTGTGTGTATGATTTGGAAGAAAGGGAGTAGCAGGAGGGGGCTGAGAATGTAAGTGGGTAGAAGATTGAGAGAAGGTGTGTGTGTGTGTCACAGGAAAGGTGTTTTAGTGTGGTTGTTACAGTGGATAGGAAAGGGAGGTGTGTGTGTGTGTGTGTGTGTGTCATTATGAGTCGAGTGGAGCTGCATCGCTATAAGGCATCTCCACCCTTTTTTATTCTAACAGATGTTTGTGTGTGTGTGTGTGTGTGTGCGTCCTTATGAACTGAATACCTTTATTTGTGTGTCACACACCTGAGGGTTTCGCCCCCACGTGGGCTCGCAGGACCTTCACAAGGAGACAGAAGAGAAGAACCAAAGGAGAACCAAAGGAGAACCAGCAGAACGCAGGGAGAACCAGCGACACGTGGAGTCAGAAGCTCAGCAGATGTGACCTGTTGAGACGTCCAACAGCTGGATTGTAAAGATGTTTTGTGTCGTATTGTCATTTAAATGGACACACACACACATCACACACACAAGTATTTTATATACAAGTACTTTGCCACTGAACTACGGACCTGAACCCAAATGCACGACTATCAAAGTTTCAAAATAGAAAAACAGAAAATCACCTGAACAAAGTAACAAAATAACAAGACCTGGCAAAGGCAAAGCCAAAGGCACAGGCAGTGGACATGGAGATGACGCTGGATGTCTGACACAAGGGACAAGACGGACTGGCACAGGACAAAGGGAGACGAGGACTACACACACACACACACACACACACACACACACACAAGGTAAGGGCACAGGTGGAAACAATCAGGGCGGAGACAGGTAATCCCAAAGGAGGGAAAACAGACAAAGGGAAAAGGCAAAGCTGACGACAACAGACACAGACAGGAAGTAGTGACAAAATAAAACAGGAAATCACCAGACAACACAGACAGGAGACAAAAACTGCAAGTACATGTTACGTATTGGCTTCATGTATGAGCTTTTGAAAATTATAATTATTGGTTCTCTTGGTTATAATTATTGGTTCTTTAAGATACAAGAGTATCATTTAAGAAAACTTCTTTAGTGCCTGCAGTACTACTACTCAATAATGACGGGGTACTGCAGTATTATTACTGCGTAATGAGGGACAGTGAAATTAATTATTGTTTATCATCAGTTAGGTTAAAAACTGTACTGTAAAGTCTTCACACATGGATTATTATTATCATTATCATTATTTATTATCATTAATAAATATTATTATTTATTATTATCATTAACTCAGCTGCTGAAACAAAATGTTTTTATAACAGTAAAATAATTGAGAGTATTATGGGATATTTGGTGGTAATATGGTGACTAAAAACTAAAATAAAGTGTTCATCTCTTTTCACTGAAGGTAATTATGAATATTTACTGAAGTACTGTAGGTAAGTACAATTTTGAGGTACTTTTACATGCTCTGTTACTGTAGGTACTAATTACTTTTCAGCTTTGGTTTAAATAAAATGAGATATGATGGTGTAAGCTGAGATTAGATGAAGATAAAACTTTTGTGATCCCAGCAGAAAAACCACACAAAGACCTCAAACCACTTCCAGCTTCAGCACTGAAGTCCTGACAGCATCAGTACATCAAAACTTTAATTCAGTGTTATTCTCAAATATGCTCGTCTACACCACCAGTACTTTTACTTCTGGCACCTTAAGTATATTTTGAATGTAATACTTTTGTACTTTTACTTGAGCAAAATTCAAATGTGTGACTTTTACTTCTCATAGAGTATTTTTAAGCTGTGGTATCACGACTTTTACATAAATGTAAGATCTGAGTACTTCTGGTTTCAGGGCACAAAGTAAAAGTAAAAGTTGATGTCAGTTTACCTCACTGCACTTCAGGACAGCAGTGGAGTAACGACGACGGCTCTGAATCAGCTTCCATACATACTGATGCTTCACGTTTACATTTGATTATTTATTTATTTATCTGTTTTTGTATTTTGTATGAAGCGCAGAGAGGAGCCACCATCCAAATCAAAGAGCCAGTGGATGACATGTTTGTACGACCGATCAGCTGAACACAAAAACAAAGCGTCTGTTAGTGAGTGAACGACAGGAGGAAACCGTAACACCAACGCCAAACTCCACGGACAACCAAACAGAAGAGAGAAAAACAATGAAGCCACAAAAGAGGTGACCTACACCCCTGGGTTAGGCGGGTGTGTGAGTGAGTGTGTGTGTGTGTGTGAGTGTGTGTGTGAGTGTGTGTGTGAGAGTGTGTGTGAGTGTCAAGTGGGCAGGAGCTCTCATTTGCTCTGTGAGGCTTGTAATAGTATTCATGAAACACAGTTGCTCTCAGTCACTGTGCGTGTGCGTGTAGACAAACACACACGCATAATGACTCATCCATTCACAAGAAGAAGAAGAAGGAGGAGAAGAAGAAGAAGAAGGAGAAGAAGAAGAAGCCTTAAACAACCGAAGCCAAACCGAGTCTGTTTGTGAAAGGGACTGCAGCTAACACACAAGCGCCTGAGCTACGAGGGTCGCGTTCAGCATAACCAAACACATCAGTGTTACATATGACAGCTGAGTAGTTGATCAGAGTGCAGAGCAGGGCTGTAATATATCGCACTGATGATAAGTAAATACTGAAGTCATGTAAATAGTACACACATGACGGTATCATCGTGTGGTAATCCAGTGCAGATGTTAGGCCTTGTTGAAGCCTGTCAGTCCATCTTCGTCTTTTTGCTGTTCACGAGGTGTCTTCATCTTTCCACACTTTAAAGAATATTTTCCCCCAGATTTTCTATACACACAATAACAATGTTATCATGAATTCTTCCAGTTGTGATAATCGTGTGGTGAAAAGCTGACAGCCGTAGAGCAAACAATAAAACAAAGGTAATCATTTTCCACTGGAGTCATTCTGATGTGTGACGGTCTCTAAACTACTGGTTTTATTGTGTTAAAGTTTTACATTAAAATTCATGAAGACCAATCTCCTGTACATCCAGTCGTGATGTTGTGCTGAGTTAAGTTACTATTCATATTCTGTGTCAACTTAAAGGTTTCACCCAAAGTACGTCATTAAACATGTTCAAACGGACGTCCAAAAATGATACAGAAAATAAACACAAAATATTATAACTAAGAAAGCTGAGTCTTATTTAAGATGGATTACACTATTTTATATCTTGAGCCTAATTCCTGCTCTTTACGAGCACATACAGCCAACAGTAAAAACATTCATCTTAACGCGGGTTTATTTTTACTGGAACGGGTTGAGAAGTCTGATCACTTCAAGTGCAGCAGTAAAAGTGACGCTCTGATTCAGTTTGATGATTTTTATGCTCTAAAGTTAACTTAATCTGACACATAATCTGTTGTGAACTCACTTATATTAAAATAAGGTGCAGGGTATGAAGTTAATTTTCTTTTAGTGCGGTGATGGACTCCACAAACCTGTAAGCCATTGGAACGGTTTTCCAAGCCACGACGACGTACAGCGCAGGGCGGAGACATCGTTTCTGTGCTGCTTTATGATGGCTGCAGCCCGTGTAACATGAAGACGTCCTCTTTGTGTCTTTATGAGCCTCACCCAACCTCAAACCAAACATGATCCTGCTTCTCCTGTTCATAGTTTCCCCCGGAGGCTGCAGAAGCAACACGTGAGCCCTGACCCCCTGGTGATGGTGTGAATAAGTAAAGCAGCACGGCTCACACTACAATACTTCACACTGACTACACGACTCAACACTTCAGTTTCTGAGATTAAAAGTGCATTCTCGACGTTTGGAAACAGTAGCTCACAACTTTGCCTGCATGTTCTTCTTCAGCAGATGTGGGATGCTGAGACCCAAAACCCAAAGTTTCAGCTTCTGGTCCCAACTTTACAGTTTCAGTTCACTCTTACTGCTCTGCAGCGGGCACAAGCTGGTGGACACAGTGGACCATCTAATAGCTAAAGAATCAGGCATTTCCCTCAGGAGTTGGTGGAGTCCAAAAACAGAGAGTGAATACTGGACTTAAATTCAGACCTGGCAGAATAAATGATAATGTTGATCCACGACTGCTGTATGTGTGAATAAGCAGCTGCTTCTTATATATCAACTTACAAGATATTCTGTCAATGTTGTGCTCACTGCGACTAAACGGACCAGAGGGCCAGACTCAGACTACAAGGCTTATGCTCTTGAAAACTTGAGTCTGATACCTTTTGTGAGCTGCTGAAGTCCGGTGTTGAACTGACGGATGCTCGGTTCTTTTTGCCCCATGAATCTTCTTCCAGCAACTTGAGCCACAAACTTTCTATTAAGTCACGTTTCATAATGTTCATGTGTTAGCGTTTCCTCTGACGCGGTGAAACTCGGAAGGGGAGGAAACAGATGACTTGACAAAACTGCCATACATAAGAGTTGGTCACAGCATTTATTTCCATTTTCTGACAAAACTCCACACAAAAACAAACTCGAGACCAAGCTGAAAAAAGAGAGATCCTTCTCATTTTATTTCATTTCTCTGTTTTTCTTTTTTTTGGCTGCTGTTTCGCAATTTAAGGTGCAGTGCCTTATTCCACATTTCCACTGATTTAAATAATGAAATTGGAGAGAAATCTCTTTTTCCGAGGACACAGAAAGATTGTATTTTTTTAACGGGGGTGAGGATGGGTGGGGCTGTGGGCGTGGGTGCCGGAGAATAAGAGGAGGAGGCGGTGAAGGTGGGTGGGAGTTTTACGAGGACGGAGGGTTTTTGCACGGTGTTCACAAACAGACAGACAAACAGGGACAGATAGACAGGCAGGGTGAGGAGGGGGGTAAAGGAGTGTGTGAGAAGAGAAGAGAAGAAGAAGAAGAAGAAGAAGAAGAGGGAGAGACGTGTGCTTTGCCATGTCTGAATGAAAACAAGCAGCTCTCAGACCCACTCCAAACTTAAAAAAAAGAAAACATATAACTTTTACCAACAATTTTGTTTTTTAAAAAAGACCCAGTTGTCTATTAGAAAACAACAACAACACAAGCAGAAAATAACACATGGAGAGGAGGAGGGGGGAGGGAGGGGGAGGAGGGGAGGGAGGGAAGGAGTCTGAGGAGGAAACCTTTTTTTCCCCACCCTGTTGAGGGCAAGTGAGTGTGGATGTTTAAGTTTTATTGTGAGATTGATTTTTTTGTCATTGACAGGGGAGCAGAGAGAAGAGGAGGACGAGACTGGCAGTGAGTAAATAGAAAGAGAAAGAGAGAAAAGGAGGGAAGAAGAGGGAGAGAAGTGAAGCCATAGTAGGCGAATGGCAGGAAATGGCAGTGATTAAAGAGCTGGATCTGCTTTTCACGCTCAAATCGCCAGTCAGGAGTCTAGACAGGAGCTGCCATGTTGTTGATCGCAGTGGAACAGTCAGGGTTTGTCTTTATTCTTGTAATTACATCCTTTATTCACTTCTACACGGCAGTGTAGTCGCACACATATGAAGAGTGGCTGCAGCTAACAGCGCAGTAATAAGCATCGGCACAACAGTGTTACTGGCAGACTAGTGCTGTAGAGACTTTGGATAGAAAAAAGGGAGACAGAGGGACAGAGAGGACAGGGAAGTCTAACAAAGCCACCCCTCCCTCCCCCACCCTCTCCTCCACTGTCGTTGGTCCTCTCGTCGTCTTGGCGTTTGATTTTTTGTTTCTGTAGGGGATGAGGATGGTAGGATGGAGAGGAGAAATAAACATAGTTTTCTTGTTGACAGGAGAGGAGGGATGGATGAAGGGAAAGGGGAAAGCGAGAGGGAGACAGAGAAGGGGGGATGAGTTCGGGGGAGGAGGATGGGGTGAGAAGTAAAGGATGCTTTGATAATTTAATAGTAAGTCTCTTTTTCCACCCAGCCTGTAGAGACGCAGAGGAGAAAAGAAGAGAGAAACAAGAGAGAGAAGAGAGAGGAAGTTATCCATCAAAACAAGTTTATTTAGAGACTGATATCACATTAGAGTAGTATTTAAAACTATACCGTCCTGGATGATATTCACCTGTTTAAACTGACTGCTGCTAAATTATGAATGAAGCTAGTGTTTGTTTCATCAAATCTGTTATTTGTTGTTTTCACGCTTTAAAGCAGTGATTCCCATCCGCTGTGCCGCGGAGCTGCTGTCGTTTGTGCTGCGGCGGGCCATCCGGCTTCACCCGATCGGCGCTCTGTGCGTGCGGCGTGCGGTGACAAGCGGAGCGGCCAACTGATCCAAACATTTTTGCGATCACAATCTTTCTAATGTAAAATATGCACCGCGGGTTGGGAAACACTGCTTTAAAGATCCACGCTGTCATTCAAAAGAGTGTAATATCAAATGTCCACAAATGTATCTGTAGGCAGCAGTTTAGTGGCAGCTTCGTCTACTTTTTAAATATGTCAAAGTGGGGAAACTTAGTGTACTTCTTTTCTGCACCAGGCAGCAGGTTCATACACAGAGTGAAAACACTGCAGCTGAAACACGTGACGCGCGCGCGCGCGTGTGTGTGTGTGTGTGTTATCTCACCTCCAGGGTTTCGGCGCAGGATGAGTTTTCGGATCTCATCGTAAACAAAGATGAGGAAACTGTACGGGAACGCACAGAACCACCAACTGGGCCTGAGAGAGAACAGACGGATGACGAAGAGGAAGAGCAGAGTCAAAAAGGAATGAAGAAGACAGGACTCATTCAGGACTCAGGAAGGCTGTGATCTGTGCTGCTGTGGGCCTCTGTAGCCCACTGAAACATCATGTGTGATACTGGACAATACAAACAAGTTTAGCACAAAGGGGGCTGCATGTAATGTAAGTGTACTTTGATTTGACTGCACATCGTGGTACTGTGATGATGCCGATGTCACTCACTTGAGTGGGTACATCCGCAGTGCCACGTCCATGCCCGGGCAGTAGGACAGGAAGGCAGCCAGAGCTGTTTCCTCAAACAGGCCAAAGATCAAAATCTTGTTCCTGACAGAAAATAAATGCCAGAAGATGAGAGTTAATCGAAGGACACACACAGAAAGACGTGGCAGACAAAGTAAGCAAAGTAAAGGGTGGTAGGTCAGAGATGATGAGGGGACATGTGGGCTCATGTGGGTCTGCTGAGCTCTTTTAGAAGCAGAGAACTCTGTGGTTACTATCATAAAACGGCCTCAAAGCTGAATCCTGCAGGCAGAATTTGAGGAGAGCTGCAGCAGCACCAGAATCTGGGTTTGTGTTCCTGGACTGTAAACGCTGCCTGCAGAACAGAGTGACATCTAGTGGCAGCAGAACTGCAACAACCAAAGCAATGAAGCACCACCAGTTTTCCTCTTCAGGTTTCACAGACAAACGATGTACTGTACAGCGACGGTGGAAGAAGTGTTCAGACGCTTTACTTGACACAATATTGTAAAGATCAAAGAATTTCATTCCCAACAGCTGCTTTACTGTAACTGCTGTGTACATGATAATAAAGAGCAAGATTCATCCAAAATTAAAGGTATTAAACGAAGTAAACGCATTCTGAGAGAAAATGACCTCTGCAGTTGAGATCTTACTGCTTCATCATTATTATCCACATTATAGGTCGTTTGCCTGTCGAATGAATAAAAAGTCTGAAGCTCCTTGCAGATTTTGGGTTGTATTATTCATTTAATTTTTCGACTCACTTCATGCCCTGCTGGAACACAGAGTTACGCCTGGTCTTGCAGATGATGACATCTGCCCACTGCACCACCACAATACTGACAAAGAAGGCTGTGTGGCAAGTAAACTCCACAATCTTACGCTGCTCGTAGGTCTGCAGAGAAAGAGGGAGAAACAGAAACAGAATGTGCGGCTTGAAATACTTTGAGTAACCTCACAACACGCAAGAGAGGAGTGAGAAATCGGGTTACTTAAACAAAGCTTTCCCATATATTACTGAAGCGGAGGAACACTGAAGTCGTGCCAGGCCGCTCGTACCCATTGCTGCCCGTAGCTGTCCTCCAGGTCGTTGGTGGAGCGATCGTCCCAGTTGAGCCGAATCCCGACAAGCAAAGAGGGCAGAAAACCATTTTCAGCCATGATGACAAAATAGGCGAAGAAGCCGCCAAGAGCTTGGATCATACCTGCAGAGACAGAGTTTAGCCACTCACTGGTTAGGATTTTCTGACACTGTAAAATCCAGTAGAAGCACAATAATCATTCTGTATTATGATATTATGGTAAACTGCAATCTGCAATCATGCTGGTACCAAGAAGCAGTGGGACATGCAGTGAGCTAACAGTGTAAGGCAGTGAGTTTGGTTTATGAGTTCCTGGACATAAAACATTACAAACAGAACCAGACTGTATAGACTGAACAGCATAAACATGGCAGCTACCAATCTGTCCATAGGCAATGCTGATGAGTCTCTCGTTGACCAGTTTGTCCCTCAGCGGGTTCCTGGGCTGGCGCTTCATGATGTCACTCTCTGCTGCTTCATAAGCCAGAGAGATGGCTGGGACCTGACAGAGAAACACTGTTGTTACCGCGGTGACCACAGCTTGCTTTGTATACGATGAGGCATTTATTTCTGGAGTGTTTTGCTTTGGGTTAATCTAACATGCTACACTTTGCCAACGTGAAAAACTGGACTGGTCCGACACTGCCACCTAGTGTTCGTTTGTGCACATACTTTTAAGGCATCATTCAATGTTTTGTAATGTGATGCTTAAACAATCATTTAGGATGGAGATGAAGAATGTGACAAATAGTGGATATGACTGGTGACAGAGAATTTGACCATGTACATGTTTTCATTCTATTAAATATACAGTTACTGTTTGTACATTTTCACTGAATTCAACCTTCCACAATCCCCTTTAACTGTTGGAAATTAATTGTGAAATTGCATTTAGTATCACTGGCTGTATTTCATTAAATTCCCCACAAACTGTGCTCAGCATCCCCTTCTGTCACATTCAGAATATTCCCAGACTGAATCTGACGACGCTGAACTGAATGAATGAATTTCTACAGTTCACATGTTTGTGTACAGCTGAGCTTTACTGGTTCACAATGCACACACGCATGAGCGTTCAAAGATCAAGCATGTGAAAGAGCTGAACGTGTGGGGCCACCTGTGATTGTAACACTGGCTTCACATGTTGGCTTCTGCATTTCTATTGCCTGACTGGACATAAACACATGAGAACTGCAGTAACTCTACAGGCACTACCCGGTTGTGTTATTTGCTTGTGTCTCTCACCATGTCAGTTCCCAGGTCGATGCAGAGGATGGTGATGGTGCCCAGAGGCAGTGGGATGTTGACCAAGATGAAGAACAGGAAGGGTGTGATCTCTGGGATGTTGCTGGTCAGAGTGTATGCAATGGACTTTTTCAGGTTGTCAAAGATCAGACGGCCTGTAAGGATAAAGGAGGAGAATAAACGAATGCAGGAAGCTGAAGAGGTGGAGCCACATGCAAGTATGCAAAACACAAATGAATTTCAGGTTTTGTTATTATTTTCTATTATTCTTAGGCACGATTCTAAAAAACATTGTAGCTCGCCTTTCTTTCTTCACATTCACCCTCCACCTCTCCACTCTTTCAAACCCTTTGCAGCCCTTTTCTTTTCTGCTCTCTTCTACCTTCCCTTCTTTCGCTTATCCCTCACCTTCCTCTACTCCAGTGACGATGGAGGCAAAGTTGTCGTCGAGCAGGATCATGTCGGCAGCTTGTTTGGACACGTCTGAGCCAGAGATTCCCATGGCAACGCCGATGTCAGCCTTCTTCAGGGCAGGAGAGTCATTCACACCATCACCTGTCACAGCCACGATGGCTCCCTGACACAGAAAAGAAGGATACGGTTTAGGGTTCAGATTTCCACCGTCGCAAAACTCATGCACTTATTATTGTTATTAATATTATTATTAGCAGTAGTACTAGTATATCTACATTTAACCGGGAGTACATGTATATGTACTGTGTATGTATGTACACTAAAGGTACCTGTCTCTGGCAACCTTCTACAATGATAAGTTTCTGCTGTGGGGAGGTTCTGGCGAAGACGATCTCTGTGTGGTTCCTCAGAATATCGTCCATCTGATCCTGAGAGAGGTCTTTCAGATCTGTGCCGTGGATCACACAGGCCTTGGCATCCCTACACAGCGCAGATAAGGAAAAACAAAAATGATGAAAGCTCCTGCCACATAAAGGAGCTGCAAAGTAAACGCCTACAGTGAGTTACTTCTGTATGAAAGGACGTTCTAGTAATGCAGATGAGGCCACAAGAAAACTTGTCTGAATTTCGGTCTCACCTGGGGTTGACCTGGCTGACAGGGATGTTGAGGCGCGCAGCAATGTCTTCCACTGTCTCGTTACCCTCAGAGATGATGCCCACACCTTTAGCGATGGCCTTGGCTGTGATTGGGTGGTCACCAGTTACCATAATAACCTGAAATACAGGAGGAGGAAGATGATGATGAAGAAGAAGAGGTTGGAAATGAACGGAAAGAAGGAGTCAAAATTTAGGAACACATAAGAGCAGAAAAGAGCAGGTAGAAATGAGATGAGAAGAACAGCGAAAGGGAGGGGAGAGAAGATGTCAAAGCAGAATAAGAGAAAAAAATCCTATTTCTAAAACACTGTTTCTTGTTTCTGTTCAATGTTTAAAGTGTGCGTGACAGCCGTCCACAGCCTTCACATTCAGGTGGGCGCTACATTCTGCTTTTCCTGTCCTTTAAATGCCAGCTTTGAAAGGTGCCCACCTTGATGCCCGCAGAGCGGCATTTGCCCACGGCGTCAGGCACGGCAGCACGGGGAGGGTCAATCATGGACATGAGACCTACAAAGCAGAGGTTGTCTGTCTGGAAGTTGACGTCATCTGTGTCAAAGGCAAAACCTTTGGGATACTTGTCCTCCGGCAGGAACACGTGGCAGAAACCTGGAGGAACGAGGGACAAAGAAGAAAAAATGAACAAAGAAGACGATACCAAAACTTCATTGATTGGCTCAAATTCAAATTCCAGATCATGGCCTTCTGTTAAATTAGCACCACTGATCCTCACCCAGTACTCTCTCCCCCAGTCCTCCCAGTTCCAGATAAGCATTCTGGAAGGCCTCTTTCATCTCGTCGTCCATTGGTTGCTCCTTGCCCTGCATCATGATGGTGGAGCAGCGGTCGAGGATCCTCTCTGGGGCCCCCTTCATCACCAGCAGGTAGCGGTTGTCATTTTCATCTTCACTCTCATGAATTGAGAGCTGCAGGGAACATGTTTGAGTTAGCAGTAGAACAATTCAAAAATGATGTAGTGTTTTGCATGTTTTAAGGCATTTACTAAAAATCTTCATATACTTTATTTGTTAGTTGGACAAGTAAGCAAAGGGTAGAAACCTGGTATTTGTTGGTGGAGTTGAAGGGGATCTCAGCCACCTTCTTGTTCTTGTCCCTCATGGCTTTGACGGAGCCACAGGACAGCTCGATACACTTCAGTAGGGCTGACTCAGAGGCGTCGCCGGCCACCTCACGCTTCAGGATGGGCAAAGATTCCTGGCCAGCCTTAAACACAGCACGGTTGCAGAGAGCAGCAATGCGTGCCAAGGACACCCATGTCGTAGAGCTTTTGTCAAAAGAGGAGCCTAAAGAAATGATCAAAAAACATTTATTAGGAGGCGTCTCAGCCTATTGGACTGAGCAGGCAGCTCTGTGTCCCACCTCAACTACACCCACAGACCCTGCACTCTTCCCAAAATTGTATTTCCTGTGACAGCAAGCAGTAAATTTAAATCCCAGCCAGAAAACATTTCTTCAGCTCTTCTCATCTATGGTTTCAAATCAGTAATCTGAAAATGTAAACAAAATTGCGGAGTTCCATTCATGAACTGAAAACGGAACTCAGTGAAAGGCCTGTTCAAAGTGCATTGCTTTTGCTTTGATTTAACTGGTGGTCAGCAAGGGCAATCTCATCAATTACTCGACAGAAAACGAAAAAGTAATGATCAGAGTTTGAGCATTTGACACTTGGCAGATGTTCATTTTGATGCTGAGCAGTAATAAACTGCAGCCACAAACAAACTAAGGAAAACACTGTCTTAATACAAGATGAAAATCGCACCAGACTGGTCCTCAGTGGTATCAGCCTCGTGGATCTGGTTGTCGAACCACATGTGGGCCACGGTCATCCTGTTCTGGGTCAGGGTGCCCGTCTTGTCGGAGCAGATGGTGGAGGTGGAGCCCAGTGTTTCCACAGCCTCCAAGTTCTTTACCAGGCAGTTCTTACGAGCCATTCGCTTAGCAGTCAGCGTCAGACACACCTGAGAGTGGAGAGACGAAAGAGACGAAAGAGACGAAAGAGACAAAAGCAAAGACGGAAACAGAGGAATGACAGAGAGAAGACAGAACAGCAAGGAAAGAAGGAAAAACGGAAGGAAAGGAATCGTTGACGACAGAATAAAACAAAAGAAGAGAAAAGAAACAACGGAAAGAAACAAAACAGAGTATTAGTGTCTATGTGGTAAACTAACAGCACAGGTGAACATCTCCAGGTGCTAAGTGAACTCCTGATGATGAGCAGACACAGTATGGAACATCAGTGCCATACTGTTCCTGAAACGGTTAATAAATTCTACAACCAAACCAACACCTGGAGATGTTTATCCTGTTCACAAGAAAGACTCTCCCTAGCAAAATGCACTAAAATCTACACTCCCCCCCGAAAAAAACCCCCAAACACAGCGCAAACAGCGATGCAGAGAGAACATGAGGCATGAATGAGTGAAGCGGTGAAGCAGAGCAGCGGTGCATTATGTCATCATGCCAAGTATGGCAAGACCCATGGGCCAAACAGAACTAGCCAAGGCCAAGCAGAGGAGGCCGAATTCGGTCTTAAACTAATATCATTACATTAGCTAGCCGTTGTCTTTGCAGACGGCACCGCAACTGGCCTGGAAGAGAGAAAGAGACATACAAAGAGGATGATGGAGAGAGAGAAAGAGACACACAGACACACGTGGGGCCGCCTTGGGAGAGAGAAGAGAGAGATGGAAAGAGAGATATACAAACAGAGACAATACAGCACCTTCACCACAGACCCCTACTGACACAGAGACAATGTCAAAGCACAGAAATACAAACAAACACACAGAGATGCACACAGACACACAGCAACGTGACAACACACTGGAAAAAACTCCCACCAGCACAGACAAACAGGAAGCAGAGACAAAATCACACAACAAGACATCATCAGCTGAAACACTACACGCCATCAGACATGGGTGAAACTGCAAACTACAGGTGCTACTAATATATTTAGCAATGAAAAATCACAAATCACAAAATCTACAGTTGAGTGTGGCTTATGTATGGGCTACGACAAATCACGAATACTGTCCAGTATTAATGTCAATGATCGTGAGTTGGATGCTGTGACTGTTTTACAAAGACGTCATTTGGGCCAAAAGAATGTCGATATTCTCTGATTTAGATTGGCTTCTCAGATTTCTCTAGTATATGAAGTACATAAAAATACAGTTTGACCCAAGTCTGTGCAAAACACCAAGGAAAAAACAAAACACACAACTATAAAGACACACAAGAAAAACAGCTGAAATTGAAAGAATCAAACAGCTGGACAACAACACACACGTACATAAGAAATACTAACATTTCTGGCCCTCTCAGATTAGCACAAAACAGTCACTCTCTACTCACAGTGACTGTGGCCAGCAGTCCCTCGGGAACATTGGCAACAATGATACCGATGAGGAAGATGACAGCCTCCAGCCAGCTGTAACCCAGGATGAGTGACAGGACAAAGAAGGTCACGCCAAGGAAGACGGCCACGCCTGTGATGATGTGGATGAAGTGCTCGATCTCCTTAGCAATCGGTGTCTGAAGAGTAGAAGAAGAACAGGAAGGATTGGACAGACTGTTTTCACTGGAATGCCAGCAGTCATTCTTAAACTAAGAAGCTGTGACACTTCAGTGGAGGCCTGATGCATGAAATCACTGGTTTGGCTGCTCTTACAGGCCAGCTGACCCTGAACACAGGAATGAACACCAGGAACGAATGAATGCAAGAGCAACTGAATGACTGGACGAATATATTCAAGGTTGTTAGTCAGTAACTGCCACCATGTGGCTTGACACAAATGAGAGAAGAGTCCATCGTCAGATAATGAATCATAATGATAGTACCTTGCCAGTCTCCAGGCCTGAGGTGAGAGTAGCGATGCGGCCCATCACTGTACGGTCGCCAGTGCACACAACGATGCCACGCGCCGTTCCTGAGGAAAGGGAGGAACAGTTTCTGTAAAACGATTCTTTATCATCAAGTCTCCAAATCGGGACAGTGTGCAGACAGTGAGTACAGATGCATTTAAGTTCAGAGCGATGACGCTTGGACCCACAGTGCAGGACTTAATGCAATATGACAATGAGTCCACATGAGGGCGCTGTACATTATTGTTTTCCTCTTCTGTCACTGTCAGGAGCACTATGTGCCTACCAGTGATCTGACAAACTGAACGGGAGGGGAACAGGTACGAGGCTAAATGGGTTCACATTTCACCAGGCTCCCCTGCAGACCTGTGATGTCACTAATCACGCCTTCTTTAGACCAGACGCTTTGACCTTGGCCTACAGCCAAAGCTGATGTGCAGCATCTTTGTTTGCAGATCTATGTGAGCACCGACCCAGAACAATACAAACACACACATGCAACCATACGGATGAAAGCACACACACATTAGAAATGTTTATGCAAAGGAGGAGAGTGGCTGGCACGTGGTCAACATGATGCTGATGATGAGGATTTTGGGTTTGGACAGAAGATCTTACCCTCGACACAGTTGGTGGAGAAGAAGGCGATGTTGCGGGTTTCCAGTGGGTTGTCATGGGTACAGTCAGGTGACCTGGTCTGGGGCTCTGATTCACCAGTCAGGGATGAGTTGTCCACCTGAACAGAGCAGGAGGAAACCAGTGGGTTAGTGTGTGAGAGCGACAGAGTGAGAAAAAGAGCAGAAGGAAGACGAGGGAGTAACTGGCTGAGTGCTTTCACGATAAGCACAGAACCATAGAGAGAGACAGACTGTGTTTTTCTGTGGTTTGACTGCTTTCTTTCAAGCTTGATGTGTCTCTAATGACTGTTTGTGTTGCTGTGCAGAGGGTTTTGTGTTTCCTTTCAAAGATCACACTTCATTAATGTCTGTATTACATTCTGAGATTAATTCAGGCTTGTATGAAGACCTGCAGAAATCAGGACATGGATAGCAACCAGGGCAAGTTACAAAGCTGTTTTGTTATGAAGTTTGAATGATTATCAAACTGTGAAGTTTTAGTTAATAGTTTAGTTAATAGTGGTGATTTCTTTAATTACTTGCACCTTTACTAGTTTCTATAGTGCAACCACATTTTTACAGTTGGCAAATGGAATTGAATGAGCTGAAATATAATTTACTTTTGATACGTTAAAATATTTTTCTGTGAGTCCAAATACTTTGCAGCTGACTCAACTCAACCCAAACTCTCAAGAGGATCTTTACAGTAGGTGCTGGTTTCTCCTTTGGTGTGTATAATCAGTGTATGTGTGCCTGTAGGCCACCTTGCAGCCGTGGGAGGAGATGATACGGAGGTCAGCAGGGATCCTGTCTCCTCCTTTCACCTCCACCAGGTCTCCTGCCACCACCTGCTCAGCATTGATCTGCATCTTCTCTCCCTCACGGATCACCAGGGCTTGCTGGGAACAGAAAGAGAGAGAGAGGGAGAGAAGGAGATAAAGATGTGCAATGCCCAAAATAACCCAAAATCTCTGTAAATAAACTACTGAGAGAGGTGAGAGAAAGGGTGAAACAGCACATCAGTGTAAAATCTAAAACAATCCAAAAGGTACATCACAGACTGGAGAAAAAAGGAAATAAACTGTATGAAAGCTGTGACAGGATGAAACTGTGGCATGAAGCCTCATAAAAATAGAATTTTCCACTTAATAAATGTGCAAAATTTGGGAACCCAACATATTACACGCACTATAATCCTACTTACTGACAAAAAAAAATCATATCACAATCATGGTTGAACTATTGAGTGTCGAGTACCTGAGGGACCATGTTCTTAAAGGATTCCATGATCTTGGAGCTCTTAGCCTCCTGGAAGTAGGAGAAGCAGCCAGTGATGATGACGACCGCTGACAGCACGATACCCAGATACAACTACAACGAGAGGAAGAAAAAAGATGAGCCTTTCATATTTAATGCAGAAATAAATTGACTGACTTCACCTTTATCTAAAAATGTATCACAAAGAAAGAAAAAAACAGACAAGCAGACAGACTCGGAGACACACAGAGAGACGAACATGAAAAATCATCAGGAAGACATTCTGACAACAATCTGGACTTTAGTTAAGAAGTTATTTCAGGAGGTTGAGGCTTCTGTAAAGTTTAAATTCTAGAAATAACACGAATGGTCTTAAAGAATTCCCTTTACGTTTTTCATCCTGTACCTGACAGCAGCGTGCGGTTGGATCTGGACACCTGGATGTCTCTGCGCTATTAGTGGCACTATGCCTGTGAGTCTATCATTTCATGTTTTATAGCTTTAATGGCTACAAGGTCTAAGTCCAGCATTTCAAATAACCTTCCCATGCAGCACTGGACAACAATGTGTCCTGTGCCATGTGACCTAACTAACTGGGTGTGATACAGTCTTGGTTATTCATGCTGACTTGAGGCTGAGGTCATTTTACTATGAGTCCCCCTGTGGTCTGAACAAAGCACCTTGTTCTGTCATGCTGTGTGCATCATCGACGTTTAGCCTCAGTCCCCTGCTCTACGCTGCGCTCTGACCCAGCACCAAACAGTGTTGACCCATGAACGCCCTTCTCTTACCCTGCCAGGAGTCACATGCTCCCTGTGGTGGGCCCAAAATGGATGTTAACAGGACGGTGTCTGTCACACTACAGATGCACCGGCTGGTGTGATCTGGACAAACAGCTGACACATCCTTTATCACTGACACAGCCACAACCCTAAGGAGTAGTGACTCAGCAAATCGCTGTTTGAGCGATGTGCTGGCAGACAGGGAGCATGCACACACAAACACACACAAGCAGCAAGTCATCACTCTCTATGTGCTTAGCCCTCCAGACGTTTCTGATATCTGTCTTCTTTCACAAACACTAGTGGACTGAGATTTCATCCTATCATCACCCCCCCGCTTACGTTATCCCCAGCGGGCTCGTCCTCTGTGGCAGCCTGGATGGCGTAGGCCAGGAAGCAGAGGATGGCACCGATCCACAGCAGGATGGAGAAGCCACCGAACAGCTGGCGACAGAACTTCACCCACTCTGGGGTGGTGGGGGGTGGAGTCAGGGCGTTGGGGCCATCCCTGGCCAGGTACTCTGCTGCCTTGGCATTGGTCAAACCCTGGGAGGGGTAGAGGAAAAGAATGAAGAGATGGATTAAAGGAGAGATGGGTGAGCAGAGGCAGTAAAGGAAAAAGAAAAAGTAAGTAAGTAAGTAAGAAAAGAAGGACAGAGGTGAACAGAGGAAAATTAGCTGGGAGAAACTGTGTCAAATTTCTGGTCCAAAGTCCAACAACTTACCTGGACGATATCAGTGCTGTACTTCCTGCAAACCTCCTCAACTGACATTTTGTGTTCAGTCTACAAAGAATTAAAACATTAAACTGTCAGTTATCATGTCAAGTAAAAAATGACATTTAAGATAAATTCACTGATACCATTAAGCAATGTAAAACGTTAAGAAGAATACTAATTTCAGGGCAAATGTGTTAGTGTCAGGAGAGGGTGTCTTACTTTCCAAAAATATCATTTATGAACTGAAGGAACTGAACTGAAAGCAGGAAATGAATTCAAATGCTTAAGATAGAACCCCGCCGTCCTGTGGGTCTTTGGCAGGTCAAAAACAATTACGATACCAGTACCCTTAAAGGGATACCAATACCAGCACAATACTTCATACGATGTCTTGGCCAATCAAAAGTAACATTAAATCAAAGAAGGCTTGCAGTGATTGGCTGCAAGCAAAAGTAAACATAAGGTAAAGATTTTCTGTAGCTCTGGGAACAAAAAAAAAAATGCTGGATGCCGGATGCTGGTATTGTTTGACTGGAGAAGTTTCAGCCCTACTTGGTTATTTGTTTTACAGAAATGTTCATCAGAGAAGCATTTCAAGACTCTTTGAAAATACTTTGAGATCAATGTATCTGACCCACCCAATGTGGTTTTTTTAAACAAGGGGATATCCTGAGGGTTTGGCTTCCTACCCCATCCAGGAGCAAATCCTCCCACAGCATGATTAAATTGCTCAGGCATATTAACTGACACCACACTGTAGCAATACTGTGCACCAGCTGCTACAGAGTACCATGTCTCTGTTATCTCCTTTTCAAACAGAGAGATTATATTACAGCTGGATCGGAGCTCTCTGCATGCTGGAGAGAGGCCAGGATACTCTTTCTATGAACTCCTCACTATTCAGCTGGGACGTCAAGGCCTTTGTTATGCCTGACTACTTATGTTTTGATTTTAAATGTGATTTTTCAGGCGCTTCTGTGCAAGCAATCAGATATCCAAGTGGGTGAAAAGATACAACCAAAGTTACATGACAAGTTACAGTGAGGCCACAGTAAGCAGGAAGTGGTGTACTTACTATGGGAACTTCCTTCTTGAGGTCATCCAGATCTTTGCCTCCCTTCTTCTTGGGCGACTCCTTCTCATCCTTGTCCTGCGTGGTGGCCACGCGGTAGCTGTCCGACCGTCCATACTGTAACACGCAAAGACAAGATCATATTACTTCAACATCATTTCATTTTTAACAACTGACACTCTTAACCTGACAACATTAATTACTACAGACTGCTACAGACACTCGATGAAGTCGAATCACCAACTCAAAGAAAAAGCATCAAAGCCATGAAGTTGCACTAAGCACTGGTGTATCATGAACATTTTTACTTTTACTTTATACATTTCAAGTGATATTAAGAACACGCTTAGCTGTCAACTTCAACTTTTCCACCATTATAAGACCCAGAAAAAACATCTAGATTGAAATCCAAACTTAGATGCAATCCCCTGGTGTGGGAAGGGGAAACTTGACACTTCTTGATTAGATCTGGCATCATTAGAGCACAGGCTTGGCTCAAGAGCTCCACTTAAACTGCAATTTACACTGCTGCTCTGCTGACTGCAGATGCTGCTGTGTCTGAGGAGAAGGGAAAAGAAATGCAGTCAGGAGAAAATGAGATCCAAAGAAAATGAAGGGCCAGATGGTGGACAGAAAGAAAGAATCAGACTGCAACTGTAATGTGCATCATCTGATATTCACGATTGTGTCAAGCGTGTCCTTGTGAGTGTTGAAGCCCTTTCTAGCTACTGTATGTTTGACATACTACACATACACATTGGCATTGGTGGTCAATGGAAATCTGGCATAACCAGGAACTTTGAGTAGAATTTCATTATTCTGAGATTCAGTGGTCGAAACTTGTCTTAATGTCAGGGTTTTTAAAAATTGTGAAGAATAATATTCTCGGGGAAAACACTAATATAAATTGTAATTCTTTATATAACTACAACTTCAGTCTAAAACATGAAGTTTATTCGGATGATTGAGATAAGACAGCAACAACAACTCACAATGAGCAAAAGTAAACACTGCAAAGCTTTAGGTCTCGAGAAGTATCAGGTTAAATCCATTTTTAGAGTGTGATGGGTGCATTGACTCATCTCTGGCAAGTCTTAGTGTTGGCAAGTGAGTGTTCTCTGCATTAAGATTATAAGGATGAAACTACTGCTCATATGCTCCTGGGGGATTAGTACCTTTTTCTCAAATCTCCATGTTACCCAGCATGCACCACTCAGGATGAACAGCCCGAGGGTTTCTAGTAAAGGACTAAAATGTCAGACAGCTGCTCGGCTCACACTGAGACAGGAAAAAGGACAGAATGAAAGGCAGGATCTGAACATTTCTATGAGGAAATCTTCATGGTGTTCATGTTGTTTTGATTTGTTTCAAACGACTAAATCAAACGCTGAACTTTTCTCGCCCAGGCTCCCATTAGGGCTCTACTGCAGAAGTACATTAAACACATAATACTTCTGTGAGATTACCCATCTCTATTCGTTTAAAGGTAATGGAATCTTTGCGCTTCGAAGCAAAGATGCATTGAGACCATTTATTACATGTGATACGATTTAGGAAACAGGAGGAAGTATGGATAATTAAATGAATCCACTGATAGAGAATATCTAATCTACAAATTCAGCCTTCTTGACCTCATGAAATTCATTTAAATTTCACTTTAAGCCTGAACTCAAACTTAGCTGATATTTCCAAAGAGTATTTTCATGGCGTGTAGCAAAATGTGTGACTACTTTCTACTGGAAATGCACTCTGCAGATGTTCACTTCCATCCAGCCCTCATGCAAATGTGAGAACACGTACTGTGAAAAAACACATATTGAGATTCATAATCTGCATAATCCTGCATGATGAGAAGGGAGAGCAGACTTATTTTGGGAAAGCTCTTATGTGGATGAGTCTCGGCTGAGAGGTTTCGCACTGATTTGATGGCTGATTTATGCTGTTTCCCAAAGCCAGCATGATGATTTATCAAGAATCAACCGAACAGCCAACTTGCTTTACATCCTTTCCCCTTCATACATCTCTCTCTCTCTGCATTAATATTTTACTTAGAGTGTGTGCGCACGTGAAATTGTTTTTCAATTATTTATTTAAGTGTAGGCATGAAATTAACCTTGTTCATGTGAGTGTACCGATGTCACAGAAACCGATGCTTCTTGTTCCAAGTGGATGCTGAAATTCTGAAAATGTGACAGTACTTGTTTTTCTGCAGTACCAAAGGTACCAGGATGCAGCATGTAAGCCTAACAAGTGTTGCAAGTGTTCTAGTCTGCTATTAGAAGAAGAAGAAGAAGGACGCCTACCAGCACGGAACCACAACAGCAACACGCGGAAGATGGAGGCGCAACAAGAACTGTGATACTGGCTTCAAGAACAGAAGAATCCATATTGGTATTTTCGTTGCATAGTGTTTATACTGGTATATATATAGTTTTCTGTTATATATGACGGCTTTTTAGTTTTCTTGAGGGAGCGATTTTATTCCATCTGTGCAGGTGTGCACGTTTATTTTCTGTCTGACTGCACATGTGCACATTTTTCCATGCTTGTGTTTTGCTTTTTGTACCCGTGGATCTGCGTGCACTGTGTGTTTATGTGTGTGTGTGTGTGTGTGTGTGTGAGCGTGTGCGCGCTGCCATCTGTCAGGAGGTGCAGTGTTCCCCGGGCAGTTGCGTCCAGTAGGCCATCAGATTACTGCTGTTTACTACACTGACAGATTAACCCACTGAACAACAATAATCCCCTCCCCATCACTCTCTCCCTCTTCCTCTCTTCTCTCGTTTCATCCCAGGCTTCCATTCATCCTTACTCATTCACTTGTTTACAGTGCTGCAACATCTTCTGCATTTCTCTGGCACAACTGCACTGAATATGACATGAACATGTTTAAAATCAACACAAGTATTAATTCAATCAGGTAAAATGTTCAGTTACAATAAGCCACACATTCACTGTTTCTGCCTTTCTCCACCTTCCTAACTTCCTGTTAACATGTTCAACTGTTAACTGTTAGAGAGTGCATCTCACATCCTAATTTCATAATAAACGTATTTTTAATGCAAGTGTTTTGTGTCCCATTGAAAACATTTAACTAAATGACTTGTTAGTTATAAACCACCAGTCAGATTTCTGTGCTACAACTTCAACTGAGAAGAAAAGATGAGAACATTTTACAGTTTAGCATAACTTTTAATTTGAAAGATTACCTACCAAGATAACAATCCTTGACAACAAAACCTCACTGCTCTCACTGCCAACAACAAACAAAAACCTTGATGACTGAAAACTGTGAAACTGCACATGCAGAGTAGCTGCTCTGCTCTCTCTATGAGCTTTTATTTATTTATTTTTTTGGACATTTGCTACTTCAGTTCGTCCTCTCTTCTGCTCTAATGCTCATGTGTGCACACATCCATTCAGTATGATGACTGCAGAGGTGACAAGGCCAGCAGCAAGTCAAGCACGAAAACAGACCCTTCAGTGCTGCTCAATCTTAAGATGCATGAAGTCACAGAAGCGCCAGAAAGAAGCCTCATACATCTGAACACCAGCAAACACAACAACGAACAATGGCACATAATTTCTACACTTTGCATTATCACAGTTGTTCAGTTTTGTTTTTGTAGCTGGAAACTGGCAGCTGGCCTAACTAAAGTTTTTTTTGTCAGTGCTATCTATATCCATCTTGTGTTGGTTTTGGTTTTTCCCAAATGGCAGTGGCCACGGAAATGAAATCTCCTGGGTTGTACTGAATCACCTACAGACCCACAGGGGACACAGGTCATATTGTGACCATTCAGGGAAATGTATATGAGTGAAACGGAAAAAAAATGAACTCCTAATTACCCTTATCCCTGTCAACTCAAAGTGTCTTTGAGTTTCAAGGACATTACTGAACTACACCAGAATAATTAATAATATTTCATAATGTTGCAAGATCATTTCAGGATTATCATTTCATCATCATTTCCATGCACTGTATTATATACATGTCATGTCATGCATGATTAAACTGAATTAACACAAGGGTATTTTCCTGCATATACTTCCACCTTTTGCTCATGTACATACATTGTTCTCCGTTTGGTTACAGGCTGTAAAATCTGAGGAGGTTTAGCAGCATCCAGATGTTCTGTGCTGAGCTACAGGACAGATTGTATACGTTTGGATAATATTTGTGGTCTGCTTTATCTGCATCCTGCAGGGCCGGCAGTGCAGGGCAGCACAGGTCTGAAGAAGGCTGGATGAACCTGCTGAAACAACTGTTCAGATCTCATATATCAAACAGGAACAATTTGATCTGTGCATCCCAGTTTGAAAACTAACTACATTAATTAATAAGTCAAAGATTAATTAAAAGGCACAGATCAGAAAACAGAACATATCAAAGTGAGCATTAAGTTGATTTCATATCAGGGAAAGCATCTTAAAACAAGCAGTAATGAGAAAAGGGCATCAGTTCTGAAGCTCAGTATTTCTAAGACAGATTTCCTAATTAACTTTCATATTTTGAATTTAGTTTATTATGTTATGTCATTTTACATGAAAGCAGCAGATGGCTGCATTGTTGCCTGTTATTGATTATTCATAGCCAATCAAATGAAAACTCTAACAACGATAATATACGACCTTGCAGACATATCCACCAGCTGGCAGCTGAATCATAAGGTATTTAGCCAGATTCAGTGTGTGGTATTTTGCCTACTTTACAACTAAATATGATGATGTTCCAATGACCAAAATATCACAAGTTTATCTTGCTGCTTTGCTCGTTTGTTGCCTCCAGGATAGTTTGGTAGCTCTTGTGGTACCACAGTGGATCATTGTAACCAAACACATAAAGAAATGGATTATAACACAGATCAGTGGACTGACCGACCTAGAAAATACTGACACACACACACACACACACACACACACACACATACAGTTATAGACGTCCTCCATCATCTATCCCTCCCTTCACCCTCCCACTTTGTTTACATTCTCCTCCCTCCAGGCTGCCCATCTGTTTCTCTGCTCTCTCCTACTCTGATCTACTCATCTGCACCGAGGTTTAATCAGGAGGAGACAGTCTGAACCACTCTCATGATGCAGACTGCGTGATGATGAAGTTGTGTTTTAACTTGCATGTATGCATGTGGATCCAGTGACAATCGCTGATTAGTAACGTCATTTGGATTTGTTTTTGATTTTATTCTGTAAAGTATCTGAACAGTGGACGCTTGGATGGCTGTCAGCACAGTAAAAAACACAGACTACAGATTTTGTGCTGTTCCCCACCATTTAACAGTTTGTCACTCTGCAGTGCAGTGTGTCTGACAGAGCGATGTAAAATGGCAGTTGTTGACAGAATCAGATTGACAGCGTCTACTTCCAGTGGGTTTATAGATGGGGGATGTGAGGTTTCCTAGCAACATCCAATCCACTGGGTCCATCTAAATAATTGAAGTCAACAGTGGGGGAGGGAAATGAGGGGGGTATTGGAATTTTTTTAATGATGCACTTAATGTGAAGGTGTATTATGTAATACTGCAGTGAGGTTTATGGAGACTAACTGTTCAGTGTGCAGTGTATTCTCACTCTCTCATCCTCCCTGTCATTTCTGTATGGTAGATACAGCTTTATTCGTACATGTACAGGTGTCCTGTCATTTCATAAAATTTGATAAAATTCAGGTGCTGGTCATAGGCCCTGCTTGACAAAGACGCTAGCCTGACTAAGTAACAGTAACCCCCGACGACTAGCTGGCTCTTAACTAAAATTGCAAGATTTTTCCATATTACATCACATGTACTTTAGCTTTACTTGACTGGCACCCTATCCACATCAGATCAGACTGTAAGGTGCTTCCGATGGCTTTGGTACATGGTCTTGCTTCTTTATAAATGACTGATATCTTTGTACCTGATATCCCTTCCCATGCTCTCATCTCACAGAACACAGAGTTCCCGTCAGTCCCCTGAGCTCAAAAGAAGTCATGTGGCTGCAGGTTCTTTTACTGTCGTGCTCCTTTCCTCTGCATTAACCTCCCTGTTTATATCTTAGTCTGATTCTGTTAAGGTCTTTAAATCACAGTAGTGGACCACCACAGTAAGAACATGACTACCACAGCCCGATAAAATGTGAAATTGAATATCATAATCCAGATAATAAAACAAGCAAGTAAAACACAAACAAGCAGAAAGACCAGTGCTTAGCAGTCCTTTCTGCACTCCTGTTCCGTCTCGTATGGTAGTGCTAATAGTAGTGTTGTGTACCCTTGACAACTAAATGACCCCGCAAACAGGAAGTGATGTCAAAGTGACCTCAACATGCTTTCCAGGAAGTGCACAATGCACTACAGAGCTAACAGAATCAATGGCATTGGAAAACCCTGATAAGTGATTTGCAGTGGTATGGATCCACACTATTTCACACACACACACACACACACACACAGATGGAAACTAGTAAGGACAGGCTAGGAGTTAGTATTGATGAAATACTGACTGGAACAATTATGCAACAGAGTCTATGAATAGGAGATCATACAGTATATGATGTGTCTACAGTTAGCTGTACATAAGCGAGTGATCTCAGCTCTGTGAAACAGCAGGATTAGTGTGCCTTCATTCCAGTCTCTAAAGCTCAGCTTCTGTCATATCAAAAGAGGGCAATAAGATTACTGAGCATGCACCTGTTTATGCCTGCATAAAAAAAATCACAATCTTTTTAACTGCAATCATGATCCATAAACTGAAATCTTTTGTCTCAACTTTGAAATGGAAATAGACTATAGCCAGACTTGAAATACACTACCAATTTCAACTTGATATTGCATTAAAGATAGTTATTTTTCTGAACAAGCTCCTCAACAGCCATGTTGCAAGGTAGAACTCATGTTGAATTGTTGACAGTCAGCACAGTTGTTTAGTTGGCTACATTAACCTGTTGGTTTGTACTGCAAATCTGCTGCTTAATGATTGTATTTGAAGTCTGGAAACAGAAGAGGATAATAAACATTAAACTCTTCAGCGGACACAGGCCACCAGCAGGTGCTGCAAACCAAGCTGCTAACTGCTAATGTTAGCTCAGCTCGTTTCTTTGCTACCTTAACATGCAGATACCCAAAGAGTAAAAAGTGACAGGACCAGAAAAGATCAGCTGAGAAAGTTTTAATTAGCGGCCATCCAGTTGACAGCTAGTACTTATGGTGAACTCTGAAGATAAAATGATAAACCTGCACACCAATGGCCATTTGTAAATATAATCCAATCACCTGACCTTTTTATGTGGTGACCTTGCATTGCCATTTCAGACTGACAAAATGTTACCATTTTTCACATGGTGAAAATGTTGAAAATAATCAGCATTTTATAGACTAAGCGATTAATGGCGAAAATAATCAGCATCATAATGACAATCATTAGTCGTAGCCTTAATCAAGGCACCACTTGCTTAAGGCCCCCAGTGACTCAGTGTAAAAAAAAAATGAAGTCAACACATCCTCACACTGGTGCTCATTACGGTAATTTACCACAGGAAATGTGCCAGGCCTAAACCAACAACTGCTTTAGCTAGTGGGAAAACTTACATACATTAGATAACACAAAAATGTTTGTTTTCACACCTAGAATGAGTCACTTAACAGGATAACAATCACCTTAAATTAGTAATACATCTCGGTAGATGTGTTTTCTACATGACTCTGTACACTGAATTCAGTGATTGCAGTAAAGACAATTGTTATTGGAGATCCCATCATCATTTAGCCTGAAGAGAGCCTCCTCATACAAACACACATCACACAGAACCACACCACACACTCTTCATCCTCCAGAGTGATTTGCATCCATGCTTGTATATCCCCTTTTCTCCATCTGTATCTCAATGTTCACCTCTCTGTTTTTCTCCTCAATCTCCACCTTTTTTCCTCCCTCTGTGACATCACTGCACATGAGCAGCATCTCTTCCTGCATTCCTCCACTCCTCCATCTTTCCCAGTATTCTTGCTCTTCAAGGTGACTCACCACAAAAGCATCTCATTCTGTCTCCCTCTCTCTCTGTTTCTCTCTCTCTCTCACTATCATTCCTTTCACCGCCATTATTCAGTGTCAGTCACTGGATCTTGGTCAGTTTTTCTCCACAGTGGCTGACCTTCGCTTCATCTCTACCTTCCATCCTCTTACCCACCAACCCGATCATTCCCTCCTGCAGCAAGAGCTCCTGTTAGTCAATTGGCCCAGCTCAAATGGCCCCAGCTGCCTTGCCAACTGAACCTCCCTCGGCTCTCTCCCACCTCCACTGCCATCCTTTTCACCAGACTCTCCTCTCGCTCCCTGTCTCCACCACTCTCAGTGGCAAATCACACACACACACACACACCACTTGCATTCTTTCTTTGCAGTAGTCAGAGCTGTGCACGGGTTTCCCTCTGGCAATCTAATGGGCAGCATTGCAAACCGTGACAGAGCTGCACCACTGCCACGACTCCAGCCTGAAAGCTCTCTCATCCCAGCCCCCCCCCCCCCCTCCCCCCCCCCACTTCATTAGCCATGACGGCCCACAACACAATGGATACTGAGGAAATGTAGCTACAGTGACCCTACAGTATCTGTTAGCATAGATTTATAGGCACCACGTACCACAAGAAAACTTGCTGCTGGATGCAATTCCATAAAGTAATATAACGTTGTAATCCCTCACTACTAAGTACAGGCACTGGATAAAACCCTATCATAATGCTACATGTATCAGTGTGTTTTTTTCCATTAAGAATGACATCATGCAGACTAAATTTAGTGGCTGGAACAGAATGTCCTTCGTGACCTGACATCAGTGAGATTTTGTGATGCTGCTGGGGTAAAGCTAGACGGTGGAGGTGTTGCCTGTGTCAGTCCTGGTGGAGAGCACCTTCCTTTGGGACCCACCCGTAGACATTTATAGGAGGGGGGGGGTGACCAAGGCTGAGGAACCATTTTGACGCACTCGTCTGTGCCCATTTCTGAGCCAGACCTCAGCTGCCTCTGCATCCTCACCAAGCCCAGCACCGTCAGTGGCAGCAGCACGACGCACCGTCGCATTATGTAACGTTTGAATGAAAATGCACCAAAGGCTTAGGAAGGAAATCAAGAGAACAAAACCACAGAAACCATAGATCATCATAGATGGTTTTGATTCTCAGCCCCCACGTTCACAGCATTTGGGTTTCCCACTTTGCTGCCTCATATTCCAAATAATAATAAATTCACGACTTCCTGAGAGCCCTCCTTTGTTAGGAATAACAGAGAAGGCACACGGCTGCGCGTATCTATTTGATTGTTAAGAGTTGCTGCAGTCAGATTTGGAGGAATGACATGATATTCCGCAGTCAGGGCTGCGGCTTTCACCACCGGTAGGTTTCATATTCCCGTGCGTAACTGCGCATTTCACCTTTTATATTTACAAACGATTTAATTTCTGAATGGACTCTTGTCATTATGCAGTCTGACCAATACTTAAGAGCTGTGAATTTCCTTAACCGACTACGGCGGGTCCAGCGCCTGGTGCCAGATGTTCGCTGGGTGTAATCTGGCGTTCTGGAAGCGGTGAATGAACCGGCGCGTCTTCCCGCCGCTCCCTGACCGAAGCTCGTCAAAACCCCATCGATCGCTTGTTCCTGGTGTTAAGAAATGGCGTTGTTCGGCACACTGGGCCCATTCTCTGATCAGGCTGAGATGCCCGTTACGTTACTTTCACGTTACAGCGCCCAAAAAGCGTCTCTGACATCTCAAAGATCAATATGACCGATGTGTGTTTGCTGTGAATGATGAGGAAACTAAACCGTGTGGCTGTCAAACGTTCATCATCTCCGCTGAGTGATCAAATCCACAGTAACTGCAGCCCGTCAAAGCACACCTCACTGCCTCTTATCCACTGAGCGAAATTAGGAAAAAAACAAGGTCAGGAAATTATATTTTGCGGATGGGAAATGGCTATTTGATTGATAAACTTCATCGTGACGTATTTGTCATTTGGTTTACAGATGTAAAAAACTAGGGAGGACCGTTACTGTAACGCTGACCACCGCGCACCGGTTCTGTCGGAGTCGAGGCTCACATAATCCGGCACATACTCTTCAGAGAAAGGCGTCAATTCAGGCATCAAGCAACCCTTTTGCTGTCCGATAATCCCACCTGCTATCACAATTTGCCACGCACTGATTTCGTGTGACAACTAATGTCAACAGCAGATAGCTACCTAACGTTACTTAATGACCTGCCGGGAGCGATTACAGCCGTTTGACAGACAACAAAGATAAACTGCGTCGCTGAATGAACCTTCACACAACCTCAACAGGCAGAGCTAGCTTAGACGATTCATACACGTCCCTTCGTGTTCAATGTCATTTTAACATCGTGCTTGTGCCACCGTGCACTTTAACCCGTTCCTTAACGGAGAAACTCAGTGGCCGTTAACGTTCCCAAATCCAGACAGGAGAGCTAAGGTTAACTTTAACAGAGCCGACATTTTACAGGGTAACGGTTAAATAAATCAAGAGATTTGGCTCTTACCCCCATCTTGGCGCAGTCAGTCGGGTCTCCTCAGAAGATGGATCGCTTTCGGGTCTGATTCAGTCGGAATATCTTGATTTTAAGGCGGGGAGACGGGACAGAAAACAGTTTCTTCTCTGATAGTAAAAATAAAGAATGTCTCCCTTCAGATAAAAGCTATTGCTCTACTGACAAAATTAACTAGCTAACATAATATTCTAAAATGTCATTATTAAGAGGAACGGGACTAAGGTGTCTTTACAAGGCAAAATTTCATCGAAGCTGCACCCCGTTCAGATGGAAATCTAACGGTCTAATTTTTTAATACATGAAATGTAAAAATTATACGCAGCCGTTGGTGATACTTCACCAACCTTCTCCCTGTAAGGCGCAAATGATGCCGGTGGAAAGTAGACCCCGGGAGCAAGCTTCTTCTTCGGATTTTGTCTCCCTCCGCGGCTGTGCTCAGGCCACCGCAGCACTACAGGATGCTCTGGTAGCCACTCCGCGGAGGAAACAAGAACGAACGACGTCCGTGCCCTGAGAAAGTTTTACTGCGTCCTGAAATACAGGATGTACTTGATCAAACAAGCTTAAAAAATACCCGTAATTTCAGCTTTTAGGTGGAAAAAGGGTTTGGAAACAAGGTGATGAAATCAAATTTCACTGTTGTCATAGAGGAATACTATTATGCTGCCTTATGTAGGTATTTGATAGTTGAAACAGTGATTTACAGGGCAAATAATAAAATACAAAACCAAATAAATTTGTAGTCTCAGACATGAATTAGTACATGTGACTAGCACACATGTGCTGCATAAACTGAAACAACAAAATGCTTAAAACTAAAGTTTGACACAGCGTCCCTCGATGAGACACACCCTCAGAATGATTCAAGGACACAGGACCTGTTTTGGGTTAATATTGTACTTTAGAAGTGAAAACCCTCCACCAAATTTGCATTTCATGAAATGACCAAAACTACAGACAAAGTAAATTTGGTCCCTCTGGGGCCCATCAGGATTTGGAGCCCTGTGGGTACTACAGCTCTGTTTATGACCGAAACTGTCACAAAATGCTAAAGGTGAATGAAAATGACATAACTGACTAGAAGTGTCCATTCTAGTATAATTATCAATTATTAGGCAGTAAATGTTGCTTTGTCTTAGCCTACAGATGTGTCATATTTCTTGGGAAACTGCAGTAAACAGTACATTTTTATCACACAGTAATGTCTCTGATCTTGATTGTTCAGTTAGATGAAATGAAGCATCTTTCTTCCTGGAGTTTTGTTCAGCTGACAGCAGTTGTTCTGATTGCAGCTTTTCTGTTCCTGTGAAAAAAATAAAAAACAAAACGTCAGCAAAGTACGCAGCTGCATCATTAGTGCCATAAAGGGAAAAGACTCATAACCCAGATGTAGGATGTAGTCTGCATCAGTGTGGCGATATCTGTCAAACACATGTGAGCAGCAGTGTAGCACAGCAAACATGCATTGTTTTAAGAGGAGGACAGCGCAGGGAGCAGAGCTGAAGAGGAGGTCAGAGAACAGGAAAACATGAACAGAAAGGAGGAACAAGAAGACTGAGGCACAAAGAAACCAACGGCCATTCTTTCACTGGAATAAATGTGGCTTACACAGCGCTAACCTGGGGATTGAAGACTCTGGTCAAGGCCCACAGGGCAAGCAGCACACACTGAAAGCAGAAATCACCTGGAAACAATGTGATGTTCGTGGAGGGTCAGAGAAAAGCCGTGGCTTTGCATGCTTTATTTCTGTATGCACCACCTGCTGTGCAAGATTAGATAATTACACTGCTGTTTTTAGAGTCTTCAAATGGAGCAAGAGGCTATGAATATTGTGCAGCTGCCACACGCACACACACACACACACACGCCTGCACCCATCCTAACTGAGGTGAATGAAGGGGGAAGCATGCTATATTGCATGACACATGGGAAAATGAAACAGTGATCAAGTGAGTGGCGTGTAAATGTCTGGTTGTCACTGCACACGTAGACGTGTGTGTTGCTATGCAAATATCTGCCTGTGAATGCCGATGAGGCTGTGTGCAGGCTCGTCTGTGTGTGTGTGTGACTGTGTGTGTGTGTGTTGTGTAGCTTTGAGGCAGCCACTGTGTCCAGATGGGATCAATACTCCCTCTATTATAATTGAAGTGTGGCCTGGTTTCTGCACTGCCTTGTCATCCCCCCACCAGCCAGCCAGCACCATCCACCACCAAGTTTTTTTCTTCTCGCAAATTCTAAAACTGAGAAAAAATGTGTCAGTACTCACACATGCTGCTTCAGAAAGTAAAGCTGGAGATGCAGGACAGTGAAAAAAGGCAAAAAATCAGTTTAATACCCTAGCCACATGGGCCACATGGGCCACATGGGCCACACTGGCCACATTGGCATGAAACAGCAAACCAGGAAGCAAGAAAAAGATCAAATCAGAACATCAAATCCCATCAAATCCCTGCAGGTCAGGTTATTTATTCTGCCTTCATAATGACACCAATGATAACTTTGCTATGTTGCAGCTGCAGCGTGTCTCATCTTTATCCTGCCAGCTGCTAAATGGCAGCGTTGGAACATATGGTGTTGAAGAGATTAATGTACGTCACAACAGTGAATCAGTCGGATTAGCCATCAAGATTTCAACCAGTTTCATTTTAATCTAGCAAATCTCTGCGCAGGTTACGAGTTACTAAGCCAGTAGCAGTTCTCAGGAAGAGACTGGGCTCTATCCATGTCCAGTGTGGTCAGTCTGCCACCACTGTGGATTCACTGGTCTCTGTAATCTTGCACTATCATTACATTAAAATTTAGATTCATCTATTTAACAGACAGATTTTCTTAACATTCTGAACATTACTCCCAGAATAACATGGCTATAGACTTAAATGGTTGTGTATGATTTCCAGTTCCAGGTTCGAATCCCAGTCTGGGCCCTTCTATGTGGAGTTTGCATGTTCTCCCTGTGCCTGCGTGGGTTTTCTCCGGGTTCTCCGGCTTCCTCCCACAATACCAAAAACATGCACATTAGGTTAATTGGCTGCTCTAAATTGCCCCTAGGTGTGAGTGTGAGAGTGTGTGGTTGTCTGTCTTTGTGTGTTGGCCCTGCGATTGACTGGTGACCAGTCCAGGGTGAACCCCGCCTCTCGCCCGTAGTCAGCTGCGATAGGCTCCAGCTCCCCCACGACCCTGACGGATAAGCGGTATAGAAAATGGATGGATGGATGAATGACGTGCTCTCTTGTGTGCCTCTAAGGTAGATAAAATATGACCAAGTGCCCTCTAAGGTGTCCCGATATGCAAACAACATGATTAAGTGTTTTTCAGCTTCACTTAAAAACAAAATACATTGTACCCCCCTCCATAAAAAGACAGAATACCAGCTCTGCTTATTGCACACCACCACCCACCTTTCTTTCTTCCTCTCCATCAGTCGGTTGTTCTGGGCAGCTCTCAGGTCTGTGCTGTGCTGCTGAAAATGCTCAGTACATCTTTACAAAAGCAGAGACTCGGCAGAAAGAGGAGAGGACAGAACAAAAACATTTCCAGACCTGGTCACCATAGCAACAACTGTCAGGTAACTGCAGCTCCCTAATCATCTGACACAGAACACAATCGAGGAAATTGGAAACAGATGAAGGGGTGGAGGGAGATGAAAGCAGACCAAAAGCGAAAAAGAAGCAAAAAAAAGTAAAAGAAGCCATGTAGTTTTGTCTTGTTTTGTCAAACCTTCCCAATGCTGATGATGCTTAAATTATCTGAATCAGATTAATGGATGTGAAAAGATCTTATGAGGGAAAAATGCTTCGTCACTGCTTCTGCTGGAGACAAATGAAGCTGCATTTCATCTGTAATCACACAGGATCTCAGGATTGATTTCTTATCAGAGCTGAGTCCAGTCTGTCACACAGCAGGAGACAGCTGCTGTGAGTGGACACACACACACACACACACACACACACACACATACGCGCACACATCAAACTATCTAACTTTTAAAGGGATTATGTGGAAAAGGGAAGTGATGAGGACAGATGTCACCACCTAAAGCCTTTAATTCATTGTGTTAGTGAAGGGAATCAGCAATTTCCCAGCAGAAATTCTATTATTGTGTCTGCTCTTATTTCGAGTGCCATTTTGTGGGTATTAACAGTTAGCTAAAATGTTACCCTGACTCATCTGCTTTTTCTTACAAACACAGCACAAGAATCAAACAAGGACAAACAAGGACTTTCTGCAATCAGTGTGATTTAAGGCTATAAGCATTCACATCCTCCCAATACAACCACAGTCCTATGAGCAGCTCTGCCAGAGCAGCCGTCGGGTTGCATGCCTTGCTCGAGGGACCTCTGGGGTATTCACCAATGCAGTGCAGGGCGTTACTCGCTCATTTCCCCTGCCAAGACTTTCCCAGCATGTCTGGGGATTCAGGCCACAAACCCTAACCTTAAGCTCACAGACTCTGTAAATGCCACAGTGTGAAATGTCCTGCTGAGAGGTCTAATGGTGTCTGTGTTGGATCACCAGTCAGTAATTTCAGTTTAATTGTACAATAAGAAGTCAGTTACCAAGACAGAAACAAAATCCTTAAACTTGCCTTTCAGCCTAACTGCAGATTGGAAAGTTGTCTGAAATCTTGACTCAAAAACTGGGTCTAAAAGAGCACAATATGTTTGAAGAAGATGGAACATGCAGAAATTTAAATATAACAGAAAGTGTGTTGTTTTAACATCACTCACCAAAACTAAAACATAAATAATAAAAACATGTTAATTTGGTCACTACCATTGCCACAGTTGTTCCTGTAGAAATCCCATCCCTGCCATCACAGTGAACACAGTGTGTGTGTGTGTGTACCTGTAAATGGATGCCATGCATGCTCAGGTGAACATCATCGCAGCACAGACACGTCGTGCAGATATGAACAGTTAAGGTTTTTCTGGGAGTTTTTCCTTAGTCGATGTGAGGGTCGAAGGGCAGAGGATGTTGCTGATGTTATGTTAAGCCCTTTGAGACAAACTGCTTGTAAAAATGGGCTATACAAATAAAGTTGACTTGACTTGACTTGACTATGAACAACGCAACACAAACACACACACCTGAGAGGTAAAAGAGCAGACACTGAGCCATACGAATATGACAGGTGTTTGCATGGTTCAGGTGACATGACTGCACAGACATACAGGCAGTGGGAGCAGGAACACACACACACACACACACACACACACACACACACACCTGCTCACAGATCCACTGCTGAGTGTTGTGTCATACCATGTGGGAATGAGGGGCCTTTCTGCTGCCCTTTAGCCTGAAGGGTCTGGTGAGTGTTACAACAGGGAGACAAACACACACACACACACACACACGCACAGAGTCAGTGATTTAGTTCAACGTTTGTGACACGTCTGCTGTAAAGAGAGTTAATCTGCGGGATTTTGTAAACTAAACTAAGAAAGCTGTCTCAATAACAACACGACATGAGGTTTGTTTGGACGTGAAAACATATGAACGGTAGTTTAAGAGTGAACACCTCGGGGATATTTAGCTCTGACTACGTGCTCCACTTCAGTGGCCTCCTTCCTTCCTCTCGTGTTGCTTTCTGCTGTTTTTCTTTGTCTCTCTGGTACCTAATCTGCCTCCCAGCTGTTTTCATCTCTCTCTTCGCTTTCTCCTCTTTTTGCTCGCATCCCTCCTGCTTCAGTAGCGTCTCTCCTGCCACTGTTACTTCAGGCAAGAGAGCCAGCACTTCTGGGAAGAAGAGCACTTTGTCCAGTCTTTCTGTTTTTCAGCTGTATGTTTTCACGTAGTTGGTTTTAGAAGGAGTGAAACATCCAGTGGAGTCACCAGCCAGTGAGAAAGTCACCTCCACCTAATGAAAGCAGTTTTATTTTGTATGCATGACATTCAGTCTAAAGTCTATTATTTTTTTCATATGCAAAATGTTTTTCCATCTCAATCTGAACCCTTTGTGAGACTATTCTGCAACTACACTGGATGTTTTAAGGTATTTTGTGTCTTCACAATCCTTTGCAACAGATTTCATGTATCTAAATGTACATGGCAAATGTTCGTCATTCTACACAGCTGATGTAAGAAACAAAACAAGACACACCAGACAACAAGATTTTTTTCGTGCCTCCCCAGTGGATTTTCTAATGTGTTTGGTCTGCAGAATGAAATGGCAATTAGTCTCCATGAAAGCTGTCAGGTACCATTTCTGCCTCACTATTTCATCCTAATAGAAACTGCGGTGTGCTTTTCATGCCTTTCTGTCCCTTCTTTGACACTCACGTAGTTTGAAAACCAAATGCAAACCTTCATAAAGATTCACTCTTTCAGCTGCTCTGCACTCCGCTGTTGAATTTAAAAACACTTCCAGTTCCAGGCTACGTGTTTTAAGGAGCATGATTTCACTCTTATTGCATGTTGTGAGGCCACACAGCTGATTGTTAAAGTGTTGCATCTATAAATACACAGCGGTTGAAAACAAATGATCAATAACTACTGGAGGGCAGGAAGTCGCTCTGACCTTGTTCTCTCTTAAAGGCCCAAACAGGAAAATAAAAACAGCATCCATCGTCTGCTCTAAATGCTACGTGATAAATATTTCAGGGGAAGGAAAAAAGGCATTTTGGGAAAATCCGTGAGTGTGAGGCAGCACTTGTCAAACAGAGTCACGCCCCCCCGACTGGTACTTTGCTGTGGCAAAGATGGCTGCTGTCCGGGCCAACAAAAAAAACAAGCTACCCTGCTTTCTCTTTAAAACCCTGCTCTGCTGTGACAGCCAATCACAGGCCAGGAAACGTGGCTAGACCGTCCTTGTCGACGACCTTCATGGAGGGAGAGAGGAAGAACAGAGGATGCGTGAGAGCGGAAGGGAATGATGAATGGAAGAGGAGGATGGAGGGAGAGGTTCATAAACAAAGTCTCTCCCTGCCTGTTTCTCTATTTTACACTCACACTCACTCTAATCTCTCTTTCTTTTTCCATCCGTCTAACTCCATCACACACACACACACACACACACGTACACAGTTTTCTCCCTCCCAATGGCCCTGCAGAGTGTTGCATAATTCCCAGCGTGGGGGGGAGGAAGGACAAGATGGAGGGAGGGAGGGACGGAGGTGAGGAAGGGGCGAGAGAGGGAGCAGAGAGAATGACTCACAATGCAACATGTTCAGATGAACTGCTGAAACCATCTAATACTTCAACACGTTATCACCCACAGGCGTGAATGTCACACCTATAAAGCAGCCTGCGAGTTCGAACGACGGCGGCGTTGTTTTTACTGCATATTCTTCTGCATTCAGGCTGTTGGGCGAATCATTTAGCGTCCTTTTAAAAGCAGAAACGTGTCTCTGGCTAATGAAGACTTCTTCTCAGTACTGCACGTTGATGCTGGAAAACAAAGAGATGCACGTCTGCTTGGTTATGAGCAGTGAAAGATGATCTCTCAATAGAGACAGGACGAACACAGACTATGAATAAGGGATGACACGTCTGCTGTCACTGTGGTGTGAAACCACATTATCTTTACATTTGAGATATTAAACCCACAGTGACTTAAGATTGCATGAGCGCCTGCTATTATTCTCCAGCATGTAAATATTTCAACCGCAGGGGCGTGTGCGGTTACAGGGCTGAATGAGAAATCTGTGTGTTAGTTTAAGGCTTAGAACGGATACAGTAACAAAATTAGGATGTTGAACAATAAGCTTAAATCTTTAGAATTTGACAAGATGGTCAACAGCAAACTGGTGAAAATAAAATGCATCACCAGCCCAGAGTTTCATGTTAGAGTTTCCAATCATGTTTGTGGTGACAAAACCAGGTGTTTCATAGTTTCAGTTTATCAAATTAAAAGGTTTAACACATCAATTCTGGCAATTCGGTTGAACAATATGTGTGTTATTTAATGCAAATATGGAAATCACCAAAGCATTTTTGCACATTAGGAGATGTCACATTTTAAAACAGTCACACATTGTCACAAAAAAGTGCATTTACAAGGTTTGTTCTTATTCAAAATTATACTGAATGACGAGTTTTAAGAGGGAAACAGCAGTACTGTATGTATTTGGTTCATCTTTTTTCTGTTTGTTAGGAGTGCAGTCCTTCAGCCACGCACCTGAGTGATGAAGCCACTTCACACATCCGTCTCTCTCTCTCTTTCTCCTTATCTTCCACAATGTTGATGTTTCATTTGGCCTGCAAACAAATACCATCTCTGTTTCCCTGGGAACACACACACACACACACACACACAGAGGGATATTTAGAGGTGTCAGGATGACCTTGTAGAGGAAATCACCGGCTATTCATCATGTTACGGCTCCAGCGGTGCGAAGAACAGGAGATTTGATAAGACCTTGAGATAAACTTGGTCGATTTTCCACTGCAGGGCCACACGAGGCTTAGGAAGGCAGGAGGAAAGCTGAGACCCTGAAGCAGTTATCATTCACTATTTGTCACGTTTCTCTCATGCTTAAGCATTTCAGGTAGTCATGAGCATTTATGTAACATATTGTAGGTGTTGTGTGCGTTTTGCACTTGATGTAGCACAAAAACGAACCCAAAACTTGATTTGTTTTTCTGGTTTATCCCTGGAAATCCCTCCGGATGCCATCTGTGTAGTAGAATTTCTATGAAAATTTGCAAATATATATTTAAAATGACCGTTGAACATGAGCACTGAGAACTTTGTTCCAAACCTCTTTTTGCAGTGGTGGTTTCTGTGAGAACATGAAGAATTTATTATTTATTCTTCACAGTCGGTGCATTTATCAGTCGTTATTAATGGCCTCACATACGACCGAACCGTGGACTGAACGTCATTTATTATTAAATAATACAGGCTTGACACACAGCATAAACTGCCTGCACTTCAGATGCAGAATTGGGTTTCTAATATTAACTCGGCAGTGTTTTATTATTAAAATGCATACTGGATGTTTTATTATTGTGAAACATCTTGTTGCAACCAACTCAGTGATGTTTCGCTGGTCAGAAACTTTGTCCAAACACAAAGCTGCTGAGGGACACTCCAGCGTTGCGTACCTGCTCAGCGTTTGTCGGAGACCAGAGGAATGAGCAGGTCTTGGTTAAGCCCCGTTTGGCCCCGTCGTAAACCTCACTGCTGAACACTCTGATGGGGTTACCGGACCTTTCCTCCAGAGTAATGGGGCGAAGCGGCACTTGGACACGTTCTGTAATGCCTGCACATTTGTCTTGTGTGACGAGTCGCGTAAATATACACGGAGTGGACAACAGTAACACCTTATAATTAAATGTGACTCAGTGTAACGACATGCAGTGCAGTCGTAGTAACTGTACATACACAGTATGTTTTCAGTGTCTGAATGGGCCTCACTTTGTGTCATTGTGAAGGTGGCAGATTCAGCGGACAGAAAGAGAAGTAGGTAGAGATACGTCAGGACAAACACAAACGAATGAAAGAAAGTGTCGTGTGGTTGCTGTCTAAGCTCGTTGTTACTTTGACTTGAAGTAATTCTCAAAATGAGTACGAGCGCCCTGACACGTTGAAGAGCTTCTCTGAAGAGCCTGGAGTGAACTCAAGTGCTACAAACAGTCATGACAAATATTTCTCACCACAAACCCGTGAACTGTGAACAAAACAACAAACTTCAGTCAGCGAACAAAGGAGCACGACTTCCCACTTCAGCTCGTTCATCTTAAACGTGCCAGCTGTAACTCTTTAGCCCTCTTTTGTGTGTATGAATTTTTATGTACTTTGAATTTTGAATTTCAATTTATTTATATAGCACCTTATACAAGCAAAATTGTCTCTAGATGCTTTACAGAGACCCTGAACCTGAACCCCTGAGCAAGCAGACAGTGGCAAGGAAAAACTCCCTTTTAACAGGAAGAGACCTCGAGTAGGACCCGACTCACAAGGGAGAACCATCCTGCTGATAGTCGACTGGGTGGAGGAGGAGAAGAAGAGGTAGACAGGACAGAGAGGATGAAAGAGAGAGAGAGAGAGAGAGAGAGAGAGAGAGAGAGAGAGAGAGAGAGAAACATACATGCAATAAACATCATAAATTACAAGGACAGACATGACAGGTTGTTATAATTGGAATTTTGAAGACTATGTATTGTAAGTATTTGTTTTTTAGCTGATATGTTGTTTAAGTTAATTATAATAACTTTGGTATCAGTTTGTCAATATGACAGGCCTCTGTATGGAGAAGGAGTGAGATTCAGAGCTGCTGGTAGACAGATTTTGAGACAGAGGTTGGTTAGTGATTTTGTCCAGTTTTCATGCTAGGAGCCGCAGTCGATCAAGCCAAGCTGATTGGCTGCTGTGCGCAGCTTCAAAAAGCTTGTAGGCGTATTTCCCAAATTTGGAACTACTCCTTTAATAAGCAATGATTCCAACCTCCTTTTAGGTCGCAGTGTTTTTTAACAGGTCATCATATGGATGGATGGTTGAATGAATGGAAGAAACGCATGAGTACAGTACCAGCTGTCTTTTTCTGTTTGCCTGCACTTTTCAATCAATCCATCCTTCTCTTTCTCTGTAAATGTGCTTTACCACAAACCTATTAGTCACTCTCTCCTTCTGTCTCCACACATCTTTCACATCAGCCCAGCACCCTGTCATCCCATCCATCCATTACAAGGACAGCTGCGGTTACGGTCCGACGGGCTCTCTATTTTAACACCAGTTCCTGCACGGCCCGTTTAAAATGGTTCCCCTTCGCAGGACTCATGGGATGTGCAAGCTGCAGGACAATTTAACTCTGGAGCGAAGGCGGCTGTGACAGGAACGTTAATGGGGAAAGTCTATGATTTAGTACTTTATGGTTTCTGTTTTAGAAACTTTTATGACAGGCGGCAAATCTCTGCTGCTGTGCAACTCATAAAGATAAGAGTATTATTTTTTCAAATGCACATTTAGATGCGCACATTTGCATATTTCAAATTAATGAGTAGACATGCAGCTGCGTCAAGATGAAATACAATTGCTAATATCGGGTTATAAAATGAGCTATCTGTATGGATTGGATAATAGCTCACAACTGCGTCTTCTTGCTTCTCACTCCCACACTCCTCATGCATCCTTGTCATCTTATCTCACTCCTCTCCTCACTGCATCTATGAATGAATCTGCCAGAGAAAATGAGTGATCAAAGAAAGAGAGAGAGACAGAGAGAGAGACAGAGAGGGAGACAGAGAGGGAGACAGAGAGGGAGACAGAGAGGGAGAGAGAGAGGGAGAGAGAGGGAGAGAGTGCAGGGGAGATGGCAAGTGTAATTTTAGACTCAACACGTAATTCCCCCTCTTTTGCCACGGCTTCTATAAATAAACTTTGCTCTCTCTCTCTCTCAGCCCCCCTCCACCCACACAATCACTGTTTGATGGACTAAAACAGGGTGGGAGGGAGGGAGGATGTTGCTTAGCAACCGTATCCTGACTTGGCAGGTCATGTGATCAGGGAATGACTCGCACGGAATGTGGTAGTAACACACTTGTGCCTGGGAGTCTAGTCACACACACACACTGTACAGCACAGTTTATAGCCTGTACTGATATGATCACTGACATATCAACAGCCATGTGATTAATTATTTTGTAATTCATTTATAATTCAGTGAAACACAGCAGCATAATGACTTAACCGATGGAGAAAACTCTCCTCCATGTGGGACTGCCTGATGGTTTAAGTGCAGTGTTATGTAATGTTGGGGGGACTTAAGGCTTTTCAGAGGTGGGACAAATGGGTGCGTCTTTCCTTTCCTGACCAGCACCTGAGCCTGTCAGATCTGTCACATCGCTTCAACTTACGTTCTGACTCACAAACAGGACAGGGAATCTGAAACGGACAGAGACAGAAACTATTGTGAGAACTACAAAGAATGTAGTGTAATTAAAACTGTCCAAGTGAACTAGAACAAATAGGATTTGCAACTGTGAAACATGAATTTGATCTGCTATAAAAGGTTTCAGATTTGTGAGTTTCCTTTCGACAGCTGATAGATATGTTGACATTTTGGCAATCAAATTATCTCCATTGACATACACAGCAAGTGCAAAGCAACACTGTGCAAACTGTAAACTAAGAGTTGCATCCGAAAACGTGTCCCATAATCCTTTGAAAGGAGGCTTCCCCGTGATGTGATCAGCCAGAGTCCCAGCCAGGTTGAAGGGATTCAGTGAGACAGAAATAGCAGCTCTAATGTGCATCATCAGTCTTGCTAACTGTCAGGTGTTGTAACTATTTTCCTGTGAGCAAAGTCACTCCTCAACAGAAAATTTGTTTAAAATTTGAATGTAATTTTTGTTTTTTTAATTTTCCAAATTACCCTTGTCGATTCTTACATCCCTCCCCTCACGTCTACACTGTCTACACTACAATGCCGATGCTCTCAGTCCAACCAGGAAGTGAGCGGTCCTGATCACGCCTCCCTGAGCATTCACCTTGACAGGCCCACGACAACCGCCCCCCCCCCAGCCTCTCGCATTGGATGAGACGAAGAGCTGGAGTGGGCTCTGATTGGATGCCAGCACGAAGCCTGTTGCTGGGCTGTTTCCATGGAGATCACTATCACCATTTTCCCTCGCCTAAGTGTGAGGAGGTGAGACAGGAAGAGGGAGAGATGGATGGAGAGGAGAGACAAATGATGACAATGAAAGGAGAGAAAGATTAGATTAGGGGATGGGAGAGTAATGTGAGTGTGTGTGTGTGTGTGTGTCCGAATGAAATCAGTGCAGCTGTAAGGGGATGTAAAAAAAACCAAACAAACAGAGGAGGGGGACACTGAGCGATTAAATGGTGGAGAATTTTGGGATTGCTGCAGTTAAAGATGGCGCATTTTTCTCAGATGATGTCTCGCACTGCATCCTAATTTTGCTCTTGCAGAATCCGAGTCGTGCTACAGGCGTGCCCTCACATACTAATTTTACATTTCTCGATCCTGGAAAGCAGAGCACTTCTGCACTAAAGAAGAACTATGGTAACATTCAAAAGGTTCTGCTCGCTTTGAAGCGTCTCGCGGCCTCTTGTTTCTGTAAGTGCACTGTTGAATCAATCAGAGTTTGTATTTTACCAGAGAGAGGAGTTTAGCTGTTCCACTCACACATTAAACAGATTAATTGCTGTTTAATGTTCTAATATTAGACATCAGAGGAGCCAAGCCCACACATCGATTTGCCAGAACATAAAATTGTCTCCACACAGACAATCTGCCCCCTCAGAGAGATGGTGGAAGTTAGTGTTTAAAATGTGAATTATCGCGGTAAGCTTTAATCATCTGCAGTACTTATCCACCACTATCCCTCCTTTATGAGCACTATTTCCTCCATCGGGACTTTTCGCTGTATCTCAGCTCATTGGGTTCCTTCCATCAAGACATTTTAATGGCTGGATGTGGCCGCGAGGTGTCTGCTGTGATCCATCTGAACCCACAGTGCAGAACAAACTGAAAAAAACCAACACCTGTTTCGGCAAGACGAGAACAGTATCAGATTTAGTTATTTAGCCAATGGACATCGCTTGCTCACACAAATTTGAAGGATAAAGTGGAGAGGAAGGATAAGGAGTGATACACGGATAAATGGATAAGCAGAAGACAAGAGGCAGTTACAGGTGATGTACTACAGAAAGGTAGTGAGACTGAAGATGTGACAGAAGAAGAGTCTGCATTTACTTCCTGGGAGCAGCAGAATGAAAAGCAGACGTCTGATTTAGAGTCACTTGTTAAAGAAAGTTTTACAGTTTTCAGTCTCACACACACAGCCTCTGTAATTTACAGTGCTGATTCATGTGCTTGTTGTACAGCAAACATACAGTAGATGCCTGCTGACCTAAAAATATGGGATGCACCTTCCTTCACTTGTGTAAATCACTTCGCGTTTCCCCATTGGACAGAATATTGCTATTAGCCTTGAGACTGGAGGTCGTCCATCAGCCTCCGCGTCGTTAGAATAAAAGTCAAGTTTTGCCATTTGTTTTGTTGTTGTCTCTTAATTGATGAGACAGCAGACAGCCTCACTCACAGGGACCTTGTTGGAAAATGAGAATGTTGCTTATGATGCTATTTGCTTACACGCAGACGTTCCAGATTTGTGATAAGGTTAAAGGTCTGTAGCATTTGGGTAATGATAAGCCTGTGATGCTCACTGCACACCAGAAAAAAACTGTCAGATGGATGAGACGTAAAGCAAACTTTCTTTGGCCTGAGCTTGGCACAAACTGGTTATCTGCGGTAGCCATTTTACAACATTTGAGGCTCGGCTTGTCAAGCTGAGCTGAACATCAGTCTGAGCCGCAACTTGTCAGCCTCACTCACGCATATCCTCAACCAACACACCAACGCCTGTCAGCGTCATCCAGACACACGAGGTTCACTCCAGACTCATAGAAGAAGAACGATACCTTTAGAAGCACTGTTTTGTAATTAGTAGAGCTGTAATTAGTGAAGGGCGCTTCCTGAGACTCTTAATGGAGACGCTGAGAAATGGGCACTTGGAGATAATTAAGGGGTCAACATTCTGCTTTTTCAGCAGCAGTTTGTACAGCTGATGTTAATGGTCATCCTCGTGTCAGTGCTCACTGCTGCTTTAACCTCACTGATTAACAACATGATATTTAGGGGGCATTTTTGAAGACCACTTTGAGAGACGCTAAAATTGACTCACAGTTCATGCCTCGGCGAACACAGCAGCATGAATTCCCAAATGTGCTTTATGTTTGCAACAATGTGAGTTAAATGTGTTGCATAATGCCTTACATCACAAGGTGGAGCCATCGCTTTTGCTGCTCTGCAGAAAGGCTGCATGAGGGAGGCCAGTTATACGATTCCAGCTTGTGTTTGCCGATATGCCGAGAGTTCGTCACAATGGACCGGAGGCAACTGTAACATGACAGGCAGGAACAAGAGAGACGAAGAGGGGCAGAATCCCTCCTGCCATTCCTGTCTGAGTGTGTTTATGGGTGACCTTCAGGCATACCTGAAGAGACATTTTCATTCAGGGTGTGTGGAGGTGTGAAGGGGCTCTCCCTTGTTTCCTCCCCCTGCTTTGTGTCCTTCTGTCCCTCTCTGGGGGACACCCTCTCTCTCCCCCTGCCTCTTTCTTCCTGATACTCTCTTGTCAGTCTCCATCGCAGATGCAGTGTGGACACTGTAGTGTAGGTTACTGCTCTCTCTGCTGGAGGACTGTTGAAACAACACCTTGGAGCTCGAGCTCTCCAGGTTTATCATAGACTTTACGTCTCAACCTCCGTGGTGTTTCTTCGGGTTCTACTTCTCGCTGAACTTTAAAGCTTCACCAGGAAACTTCAGGTTAACAGGACATTTAGACACAACACTATTGATTGGTCACTTCATGTGCTGATACCTGATGTCATAATATAATTAAGGGAAAAAGCAGTAAGTTTACAGTCAAAACAGAGAAAGGAACTTCTTTGTTAAATCCACAGACTGTGCAGATGAGTATAATTTGAGCTAAAAACTGAGTTAAGTCACTTTAAACTTACAATACAGACCATATAAACAATAGGAGAACACGCCATAATGCAAAATGCAAGCAATATTCAATTGTAGTTGTATTCCCTGTTAATTACATTATTGAGCGTTAGAAGTGCAGGGAGTCAGACTTTTTGTCACCGTTGGAGTGAGGCAGGCCAGCCGTCTCACGAAGTCTTTGTGCTAAGCTAAGTGTGTCTGCTTTCTGTAGATTCATATTCACCGTGCAGACGTGAAGCTAGCATCAATGTTCTCATCTCACTTTCGGAAATAAATCAAAAAAGCTTATTTTCCAAAATGTCAGTCTGTTCTCACTGAGACAGACAATATAATCTTGGCTAAGATTAGCAGAAGTGTTCATCTTTTAGCTCAGATATTTGACTGTGATCCATTAAATGAAGCGCATGGGGGTTTACAGCACCAACTTTTCTTGTGTAAAGTTTAAAAGGAATATATTTCACTGAGTGAGTGTCACCTCTCGCAAAGTGTTGTTACTAAGAGGCTTCCTGCATGCATTACAGCTGCAACCTAAATTACTTTTCACAATATGATTATTTCATTCAAAGCCAGATTAACCAATATAAATGTTCCTCTAACCCTGACACAGATTGTGAATCATTCCCACCACAATCCAAGAGAGTCATTAAAGCAACTGTTTCAGGCAGAAAATCTAATTCATGAAATATACAGTCATTTTCTCTCTCATTTGAATACAGTTGACTAATTGGTTTACAGCTGAGTAACGGCTCAAGCAAGCAGACAGAATGTGAATTACGGATGTCATGTTAATGACTTAAACTTTGAGCTATGAAGGAAAAGAAGCAGATAGAGCAATTAACCCGATGAAATTAGCAAACGTGGAGGCATCAAGAGACTGTAATGGCTCTTAGATGGCAGAAATGACTGCACAGTAAAGCCTGAGAGATGAGAGACCCGTCAGAAAACTTAGCAGCCTGTGTGTGTGTGTGTGTGTGTGTGTGTGTGTGTGTGTGTGTGTGTGTGTGTGAGAGAGAGAGAGAGAGAGAGAGAGAGAATGCCTGGTGTTAGTTTGATTGGCTAAACCTAATACACACCAGCCAGAAAATTAATTTATGGAGGGAATTACTGCTTAATGGCTGAAGTTCATGAAGTAATGATGTGATTTCACTTATTTTTACTTGATTTTGCAGATTTTCGGGAAACTGGATGAAAGCAATTTAGTATTTTAATATTTGTTAATAAGCACTAAACCCAAATTAAAACCCTTCACCGGTAGGTATTTGATCGGTAAACTATGTTTGGACAAATTTATATTTTTGATCTGATGTTGACGCTGGACAGAAAGTCATGAGGTCTTCAAAGTCATTAGAATTCATCACATGGGGAACAGTTATGTCTGTCCAAACCGAATGGCACTCAATCAGTCTACACTCAAAACCACAAAATGAAAACCACACGGTTCAACACTGTTTTGTAACACAGCATTAATTCACGAGAGAGTGATTGAGAAACAAGCCTGTGAGTGCACAAGGAAGGAGAGTGCTATTCATTAAAATGAACCCCTATAGAGGGAACGCAACCAAAGGTTTCATTAGATCAGCTGGAACCTCCTCACCTTTTGTTTCCCTCATTACTTTTGAGCTTGCACTTAAAATGGAAGTGGCAGGGCTGGAAGAGGTTTGTAACACATGAAAAACAAAACCTAAAAATTCATATCGCGTGAAAGATGCACACTATACATGTAGTACTTTTATTGTTGTACAATAAACACGTCTCACCTTTTTGTTGTTGACAGTTTTGATCGCTTTCCTGTTTTATTTTTAGCGGGAACGATTTATGATCTCTTTTGTTGTTAATCTCTCTTTCTGTTTTCTTTATTTCTTGTGGTGCTTGTACATTATGACACTTCAGTCTAATATAAACTTTAAGCAAATTTGATTTGACAGGGCAATTAGATGAGAAAAGCCTCAGGGTGGCGACCAACACTTTCTTCACTCTGACACAAGGGGGCAGTGTTACCATAGATGGCTGTTTAGCGTACAGACTGGCAACCGCACACACACACTCTCTCTCTCTCTCTCACACACACACACACACAGTCTATAGTGTCTGTTGTGTTTGGGTCCATTACGCCAGCTCACAGTGTGTCACCCTTGTCCTCTTTTCTTTACTAAAATTGCTACCTGTTTATCATCTCTGGGATGCGTGTGTGTTTGGAGTGTGTGTGTGAATCAATGTGCATGTGTGGGCAGGTACAGTGTGTGTGTGTCAAAGTGCACTTGTGTGTGAGTAAATGCTGTTAGGTGTATGGGAGTGCATGAACAAGCGTGTGTAGGGGTGGTAAGCAGAGGATTTGTGAAATGAAAATGGTTTTTATGTGAGTATCTGAATGTCAGCATGGTGGGTTTTGTGTGTGTGTGTGTGTGTGTGTGTGTGTTATAGCATCTAAGAGATTTCTGCACATAACACTTTCACATGTTGTTCTTGCTGAGACAGACAGAACTAATCTACCTGGATTTGTCAGAGAGGAAAAAACAGCATAGCAGCCACCCAGTTTGTGATTACCATGCACACACACGCACACACACACACACACGCAAGCACACACGCATACATACAAACACAAACACATTTTTAATGCTCGGCACCTACTGAATTAAACTGCAGAATTCAAACATTTAGCACGCTTTCTCTTTGTGTTTGGGTCGTCTGATATTTGAGTAAAACATTTTTGCTTTTGACAGCTGGGGTTCATGGCTTTTGTCCCCAGTTGGACAAGCTGTCACCAGTTAACTGGATTTCAGTCTCAAATGTGTCCCCTAACACATTCAAATGAACGGAAGACACACACCTGAGACAGGTAGAGACATCAGTAGACGTCGGACGTGACGTGAAATGGATATTCAGTGTACAGACCGCTGGGACTCGCTGCTTCCTCTCCACAAAAGAAAGACTAAACTCCAAAATCACAGCAGAGCCTACAATCCATCATCGATTTTTACCTGGCAAATCATGAAGGGGAAATGTAAACGCAGGAAGAGACAGCTCAGAAGAGGACATTTAAACTTCCAGATAAAGACTGCGTCCTCCTCCGCCTGGGGACTTCTTTGAGACGGCCTGTCGTGCTGAGGAGCAGCTGTTGTTCTGACTGCGGCTTTTTCTTTCCCATTTCTCTTGTCAGTGTGGAGAGAGAGAGAGAGAGGGAGAAAATGTCAGCCATCAAGTGTAAACATTACAGCTAATCCCAATCTGAAAGGTTATGAAGTCTGCGTAGACCAAACATGACAAAACATATATTTTTTAAAAAATATGTTTTTAAGTAACATAAATGATCTGCCAGGCTTTAAAGACAAGGAGGCTGAGGCCACTTACTGTCACTACGAAGGAGGCGGAGGCCACTTACTCAGCTGCAGCTCATGAATATTATCAGCTATTCTGCTAACTAGTCTTCTTGATTAATCACTTCTTTTAGACCAAGAGCTAAAAAACAGCCAAGGAAAGAGTCAATACTTTGATTAGAATATAACGTCTTTACTGTCCTGTACAGGACACGATGAGACTGAAACCTCAGTAACCTCAGTCATACTGCCTATGCACTGAGTCATCCATCATTCAGAAAACTGACTACATGCTGGCACATGCTCCTTAGGGATGGCATTTGGTCTGTCACTGTGTCCATCACTTTGATCTGGACTGAAATACCACAGAAAATATTGGACTTTTCCTGGTGCAACCATCACGTCAGACCTCAGTCTTCAGTTCATTGTTCTTTGCTTCATGACTGAACACCTATCGACCTTGGCTGCAGGTTACTTTGTGTTTTGTGTCGATTTAACATGGCTGCATGCTAAATTAAGTCAGTGAACATGGCAAACATCTTACCTGCTGACCACCAGTATGTTAGCATAGCTGTAGATCACTGCTGTCAATGCCCTCTTGCAAAGATACAAGAACGTCCATCTTTATCAGAGTTTTATGGACAAATCAAGTCTGACACAGACTTGATTTGTCTCACGAGCGTAAGCCTCGTCTGGCATAGCTGTTGTCTGTGAATTAGTCTGGAAACTCTCAGTTCATTTTCGATTTCCAACAGTCGTCATTAGAGGGACCAAAATGCCTCTGAATGCAATTGGAAAGACCTACAAAGAGTCAGAGCAACAAAAACTGTAACGTAGCACTGAGGTAGTTCAAACCCCAATGACTCACGGCATGTTATATCAAACCATAGACTGTACACAAAGTCAATGAAATAAAACCACCCCGTATTGGATAAATGGTTGTGATTAACCAGTCACAAACCAGGGCAGAGGGAAACCTGTGTGAACGGGAAGGAGGCCAGATGGATCCTCCAGAACAAATTCCCAGGCTCGCATAAGCCTGTGATACACAATATACATACTGGACAGTTGGGCAGAAGAATAAAGTTGCTTCAGACGAATGAACATAATAAACTGCTCCTGAGGAAGACCAAGTGGGAAGATCCACTGAGCTCACTTTGATAATGATGGCAAGTGTCAGCGGGTGATATTTTAACAAGGTGCTCTTTCCTCTCTGAATTACAACAAGGCTCCATTTTTGCTATGACAACCTGCAGATGTAGATTTAGTTTTTCAAGGAGTGATTTCATTACTTTCCAGTGCATGTAATCAGTCATTCCCCTTCATCTCTGTTACAGGAAATAGCAAAATTCCCTTTATAGGTGAGCACGTGTCATTCACTCAGATTAACAAAATTCTTGGAGCTTTATTCTAAAGCAGTAGAAATGACAAGGTTCAGGTTGTCATCCCTCCACGGCTTCATCCGAAGGTAACAAGGGAAATCAGTTGCAATGTTTCTGTAAGGCATTTGGCATTTTTTAAAAGTCAGCCAACATCCTTGAGTCTGTGTCTGATTTTCAAAATGCCTCGGCACAGATGGTTTGGTGTCACGATTATCTGTTCACTTCTGCCTGCTAGTTTGCTCCATTTTAACAAAGAGAAGTTCCAGTTTAAAGACTCAAGATTTCTTCATTTGTCCCTATGGAATTCTGTCCTGGACGTCACAGACTCCCAACCCTGACTTGTAAAGGGAATGGGAGGGGACACTCTGATTGGTTCGATTCATGTCAAGCCTAAAACACGTGATGATGAATTAAGAGACTTAATACGACCATCAGATACGGCCCATAAAGTGCATAGCACACACAAGTGCAGACATCAGTACATTCAAGTACATTTCACATTTCACACCCTCGTAATGTCCTCAGTTTAGGAGCTTCACTCATAGAGGCTCCTGTGCATTAACACAGAACAGAAACAAAACTAAGGATCGGGACCAGAGCCGCCATGTTTACTGACGAAGCACCAAGGAATGCAGAAGATCCACGGTAACAAAGAGATTTTTGTGAACGCCCAGCCTCGTTCATCACACCCTCAGCTTTGAATGTGGACAGATCAGTACGGACCGACCGACCGATGTCTTCCCACATACAGACGGCGATTGGAAAGAAGTGGCAGACATCCTGCTCTGACAGTGTTTCACTACTAAAAACCCACAATATATGGTATGTACAAAGAGTTGTACAATCAATGTCAACATTTTTCAAAGACTTCAGTGAGACTATTTTACATTAAAAGCTTGGGATTTTTATATGAACTTCAGAGAGTCTGGTCATCTTTTTCCCTGAACATTAGACAGAACTGTGTAACAGCGGTATTTAACGACGTGATTTTGCAAAAAGATGTGGTCCTGAGTGCTCTACTGAATTAAAACACCTGTTAGTTATGTTCACCTAAAGACTGGAAGTGCATTTTAAAAATCAGACTTGCACTTTTATCTAAACGCTTCATACTGTTGCTTTTGTGTGTTCTCTGTAATTATCAGTTGTCAGCCGTAATAACCCCAGGCATTGTGCTTCACAGCTCTCATTATATTTTTGTACATCCATCCATTCTCTCTATCTAGCAGGCTGTCCACCGTCCTAACCACAGCAATTAAGCCTCTACTGAGATTAAGGATTTATTGTCCGTAGATCTTTATAATATTTTAACTCAAACATGAAACTTCTATTACGCGATGATTTTTCCGATGGATCCCTGGGAATAATGACTGTCACCAAATTATCTTCCATCTGTACCTGTTCTGGATGATAAGACAAAATAAAAAAGGCTTTTGTCGAGTGCCGTGGATTCTCATTTTCTCTAGGGCCATTTTTCTCGACGGGGCTCCGGCACAACAGGGGGCGTTTTCCTCCTCCTACTCCTCCATGCCATTTTTCTCTCTCATCACATCTCTCCCACTCACTATCGACTCGCTCATTGATTCAGCGGCCCACTCTCCCTCGGTGTGTCTCACTCTCTTAATCTCTCGGAGTCTACCTCTCTACCTGCTTACACTAATCCCTCTATCTTCCAATTTCTTTTCTTTCCCTTTCTCACGTCTCTACTCTCAGTCACAGACCCTTTTGCTCTCTCTTCATCTCAGCCATCATTCTTCTTTCTCTACATTTTTCTTTAATTTACTCCTCGCTCACGGCTTTGGGAGTCAGAGCACTAAGTGGTTTCATTAGACTGAGTAATTGCGAGCTCATTGTGGCGAGCAGAGGTTGGTCGCTACAGAAGAAAGACCGCACTTAATGCAAGCAAAGCCACGAAAAAGTAAACTTAAGTTCAGTCAAAATTATATAGATTGAGACGGTTCTGTTCGTGAAGTACAACTGGGAATGGGAATTTGACATCATCGACAGCAGACCTCGTTTGGTCAACTTGTCGGGATGTAATATTTTCTCATTTCAAAGCATTAGCACACATGAGCTACTTATATTTTATCGGATTCGCTGCCCGCATCACTAAGGCAGCTTGATTGCTTCTTCTGTCTGTGCAGCATGTCCACTGTGTGCTACAGGTGCAGCTGAGGCAAGTTAAAAGTTGTGAATTGTTGCCTCCATTTCAGTTTGAACACAGCCTTTAAAATCTGCTCTCCAAAGCAGCAGTCAGCCTAATTCTTAAAGACGAGAACAAATTGCACACGTTGCCTCAAAGGTTTGTCAAAATCAAACCTGAAATACCACCTGAGATCTGATGGTTGGCTGATGTCAGAGGATGGAGAACAAAAATGAGCCTCTCCACACTGACTCTGCCTTGTGGTTTCATCATCCTCGCCATTTAACATTTAACGTGATCGTCCATCACATGACAGCATGTGCCTCGTTCTCATTTGAGTCAAACCACTCCTGATTGTCGACCCGCTTTTCACTCACTTGACATCTTTGTCAAAAGCAAAGCCCTGCAGGGACCAGGATGAACTTAACAATATGGTTAATTAGCCACAAAAGTGCACAAATGCTCGCTGACAATCGAGCTTGTCTCATCTCATCCGATGTGACAGGGCGCCGCTAAAGAGCGAATGCTACACTGGCTTAAAATAAATCGTACATGTGCTTCCATAGAGCAGCAACCTTAAATCTTTCTGAGATCCAAAATTTCACAGTATAAAAACAGATTAATTAAAATCTACAGGAGAGGCAGTTTTATCGACACCACACTGAATAACTTCTGTGTACTGAGGTCTCAAACAGTTTGCTCCTTTTCTACATCCAGGCCTGCAGGCTCACTGAAAGCACTGCAATTTGTATTTTTGTGGATGTAACTGGAGGTTAAAGTGAAGGTTCAAGCGCTGACATCTGAGTGTTTTTGAGTGCATGAAGATGAAAACATTATATAATGTAGGCACAGTGTAGGTTTGTGGATTTAAAGGTGGACACTTGATAATTTGACAGTGTTTTTCTGTCTGATACTTTGCTTTGGCAGGGCAGACGCTGGCCTTGGTCAGTGCTGAGTGTTGAGTGGAGGTGCTTTTACGAGGGCTGCAGTTTCCTCTTAGTATATGAGTTGAAAGTGGATGTTGTTCTTCCATGATGTATAAGCAAAGATGCTGGCACTCTTTGCAGTAATTGATGAAAGTGCCAGTATTAAAGCCCAGAAATGTCACAATGTTTAAAAATATCTTAGCGAGGTGCATCATCCATTACAGTCATCTAACAGTTCTGTGTATTATCTAATGGTTGCCTGGAAACCTCACAGGAATGGCAAGACCCGCCGTTTTTTGGTCACCCAGCAGGGACCTTCCGCCATAACTTTCTTCAGAACGCCAAACGTCAGTCATGGAAATGCTTTTACGTAAGCGTTTGATCAAAAAAGACGAGCTATGATGAGATTTAGAGGTGTTGGTAGGTGTTTATTTAAACACTGGACAGAGCCATGCTAGCTGGTGTGCCCTGATTTAAGTTTGCATGCTAAGCTAGGCTAATCAGCTGAACACATAACACACAGCCAAAGAGTGGTGTCGAATTTTTTTTGTTTAACTCTCGCAAGGAAGGCGAATAAAAAAAAAAGAAATCACAAAATACTGAGCTTTTCCTTCAACAGGATTTTGTTTAAAATTAAACAATCGTCAAGACGAGGGCCAGCAGCAGAAGTCAACAGCTCCAAGATGAAACTTTAATTCAGCTCTAGTTTTTAGCCCAGTTTCTTCAAAGTTAAACATGATATTGCTTTAAAAATCCCTTAAGATGCTCCACAGCTTTAAACTTTGAGAAGGTGTTTGGACTTACCAGGTGTGCTGCTCTGCTGTTTCTTCTGGGATTCTTCTGGGAAAACAACCACAAAGACCTCTTGTCCTTTTGGTTTACATTTTATTTGACAAGACAATGATCTGTAAAACAGGTACAATATAGGTTTCCCAAAAAGCATACAAAATGATAAGTGACCTGTGATAAACAAGATAAACGAAAGAAAATCAATAAACACCCACAAAAATTTGATTACATCTCCAGTGTGTTTTTTTAAGCATTGCCATCATCATAGTCAAACCATCCCATGTTTGTGTGCTCCCCCCCACTCTCATCATCTGTTCTATTGTCAGACAAGAAGTGTGAGAATTGAAAAGCTAAAAATAACTTAAGGAAGGCACGTCTGGCTCTGTGATGAAAAGCTGTGATGACAATGGATGAATGAGAGAGAACGGGGGGGGCAAAATAAAAAGAAAGAGAGGGCAAACGGATTCAACTCCAAGAGCGTCTCCGCCGACAGTCGCAGCTTGTGGCCTCTGGCGTTGAATCTGTGAAGAGGGGGTAGCGGGGAGGTGGAGCGAAGCACCTTGGCCGAAATGCAATGCTGCAGCTTTCTCAGAAGAGAGGGACCAGAGTCTTGATTGAACAGCTAATCCATCTGAAATCATTGTACTTCTCCCACATTTACCCTCTTCGAACTGTTGACCCATGCTTTTGGTCAAAAGCCGCCTGTCAGCTGTGTGTGGCCTAACGTTTCTTTGCAATTTCCGTTCTAGCTGGCAGATTCAGGACCGAATTCCTGGTGGTGTCAAGATTTGAAGATATCTCAGAATGAAGCAACTCTATTAAAAGTAAGGCTGTGGGTAAAACCGAATGATCCTCCAAATGAGACGGCAGAGCTGAAACTCAATCCCACACGCCTGCTGAGTCATTGGTCTCTGATATAATGGACCCCAATGATTGTCTTTTTCCCTTTCGCTCAATCCATCAACAGTGACCTGCTGGCAAACATATTAATCCGCAGAAAACTAAATATTCATTCATTTTAGGAAATTAACTTACAGACAAGAGGACGAAACCATCACATTTAATTCCCCTTTAGGACAGTTTTTTTCTTTCTGTGGCAGGGCTATTAAACACACCATACGTGATTGTCTGACACTGCACCACATAAGCGAGTCAAAAAGCCGTAATACACTCGTCACGGTGGTCCGACTCTTCTTGTAAAACAAGGAAATAGCTTTTATCCCATAGGTCCATGCAGCATGCAGACAGTCTCTTTAATCAAAATAAACATCTCAGACATGAAAAGCAGACACACAAAGGAAACCATTAGCTATTGTAGAAGTCATTTTTCATCCTGCAGCCGTCCTGAACTTATACCGCAGATTCATTCTTTTGAATATTACAGACCAAACCAAATATCGCAGCTACACTAACATCATGAGTTCATCATATTATGATAAATCAAATAAAAAAGGCAAAACAACAAGTGGTGACGTAGTTGTTTTAAAATCTTTTTAAAGTCTCCTTTCAGGAGGGACCAAATGTGCAGCAGTATTTCAGTCAGCATGCAGCAAAAAGTGGTACAAATAAAGATAAAAACCCTCTCCAGCAAAGCTCATGGTGGTCAAATATCAACAGATGATTGTCATACGTCAGAAGAACAAAAAACATTGCATTTGGCGCCGACCTCACAGAACGTGAAAGCGGTGATGAGAAATGAAAGGTTTGTTGTTGTGGTCCTTCCTGTGCATATGAACATCTCATCAGGCTTCACTTCTCCCTTTATGTGCCTCTCCTGCTGCTTAAATCTTTAGCTCGCCAGCTCTACCAACTTTCAAACCTGTTTGCAAAGTGTTTACAAGTCTGCAGTATATCCACCACCTGACTGTGTGCTTCTGTGGCGCGGTCCGCCACAGCCCGCCGTCCAACCGTCCAACCGTCAGCGTTTTAACCCAGGAGGGTTTGTGCGCCTCGCAGGGGCTCAAGATTAGAGAGGAGAGGGAAACATTGCACCTCTGTGTGTATTGCACTGCTGTGGCCGCGAGAGACGAATGACGATTCCACGCCGAGCAAATTTTCGGATCAGCGCTAAAGACAAAAACAGGCAGCCCGCCGAGTCGGCACATGACAAACAAAGAAAAAGAAAATCCCGCTCTCTCAACTTAAACTGGGCTTGTGCTCGTGCGCGTGGCGGTGATGCACTGAGACGGTGATTTAAAACAAACAAACAAACAAACAAAAAAACAACAAACCCAAAACAAAACAGCTCCCTTTTTTGACATTCAAGAGTGTTTTAACAAATGGAGAAGATTATCCAGCAAACAGCCTTGGGAAAGTGTTTCAACAAGCCACCGATCATGCCATGCAGAGTTAATATGAACAAGGAGTAAAATCCACACCTTTTTTTCTTTTTTTGAAATATTCAAATAAAACATTTTAGTATTAAGTAACAACCTCAATGTACCCTTGAAAAGTAAAATAATAATATACACTTTTTTTTTAAATTGCTCAATTTGACATTTAACAAACTTCCATCCCCTGTACAGAGGCACCGATAACACCTACACTTGTTTGTTTTTTATGTGTACACATTTCACCAACAATATATTATTCATCAATATTATCAATACTATTTACACTGCTTGTTGATCATTTGGTACCATCTGACATCTCTGAAGACCAATTTTTGATTCAGCCAGGCATAGTTGATCATCATCTTTGTTGCTGCTGTTTCTACATATGCAAGATGTTCTGCATATACCACAGTTGTTTGACCATTTTAATCCGTCAAAATGGCCATAATGGCAGTATTTCTCTAATATGTGCTGAACATGTTCATGCTCTCAAAATACATTCCTTGCAATGCATTAAACAGCCTTAATAGGGTGATTTATTAGAGGAGGACTGAATACAAACATTGGTGCTTTTATGTGTGTGTGTGTGTGTGTGTGTGCACATGTAAGAACCCTGTGGCACGTGTGTGTGTGTGTGCGAGTGTGTGCGCGTGTGTGCTTTGCTGTAAACAGAGTCTCATCTCCCGAACAACACAGCCTCACCAATTCTTGCAATTAACAACAGCAAATATGAATCGTGGAATGTTAATCATGTAATGTCGACGGGTTATGGAGCTTCAGAATGATGTCACTTCCTCTCTGTTAGTGCTAACGAGCGCCTCTGATGCCTGCTGCGGTCCAGGGGCGGACGAGGCCCTTGGACAACATAATAAAGTGGAATGTTTCTTTATTAGACGGCAGCCTGGGGAAGAATGGGGAAGGCTGTTTTTGTCGGAGTCGATACATAACTGAAATACTTTCAAACATCTTGGGCGATTAATTGAAGCTGCCCAGAGGGCCAGATGATCAGGCTTTGGAATCCCAGGGACCGAATTCAGCTGTGCGTAATTCAAACCCAACCAACCGTGGAAGAAGAAGAGGAGGACTTTGAAATGGTTTCAAAGATGGTATTCTTAATTTCTCTGTAGCACAAGGCTGCGAGGGGAGACCGACGTTTAACGCTTACTTGGAGAAGAAAAGAAGTTCAAATCACTTTCCACGGCTGTAAACAGACGGACTGGCAGCTTCACACGTAAGGATAATTTTGTTGTGTGTTCATGGCACAAAACGTTGCATAAAATATTTCATATGGAATCCACTGATAATGTTGTTGTCTTTTTTTTTCTTTTCTTTTTTTTCTTTTGGTGACAATTTATAATTGCAAGCATCACAACAGGCAGAGTGCTGTGTGTTAATTAGCTGAGGCGAGTGTTCCAGTTCACCTACATTGCAACCCCTCTCAACCATGTAATTAACATATTGTTAAAGCCCGCCTCATCATGTGCAGTACACACATGCTTTCAATGGCTTGTCAGACATCATGAGTGTGAGCGTGTGTATGTGCACTCATCTACTTTATTTTTGCTTTTCTTCAGCAGACATTTGAAATATAATGAGAATATTTTTTTAAAAAAGAACTTGTTATCCTTGCTGACATTCCTCAGTCATCACAAGTGGCTTCACAAGAAATTAAGACACTGCTAAAAATCTGTTTTGAACGCAGCCCCTGACACCCCCCTGAATGTGCCTCATAAAGAAAAATAAACTTAGATGCAAACATCACCGCTATGTGGGTTAAAAGTTAATTTTAAAAAATGTTTCATGTACAATAGATAGAATTTGTTGTGTGGAAACAAGTGAGCTCGCCTTTGCTTTCCATGCAAATTTAGGTGACCTGGAACTTGCCCGTACGCCCATGATGTGGTGTTACGTTCGCCATGGCTACACATACATGGCGGAAGACACGAAGCTCTCGCCGTGAGAGATGTTGGCAGTTGGCGCGTCGTGATTGGATGAATCCAAGTCGTTGCCATGGTGGCCGTCGGCGGCGTGCTCTTTGAGTTCGTTGACGTTGTCGTATTTGACTGTGTCGTCCAGGACCGGGGGGGCGCCGCCGTTCAGCGCTCCGGTGGTCTCATCATCCAGGTTCTGCAACATTCAACAGACGGCAGACACCATCTTTAGAAGGACAGCAAATGTGTTTAATGACATAAATCAGATCCCATGCAGACTCACCTGACGTGAAACTCCTTTACATACCAGGATAATTATGAAATATTAAGAGAAAGATGCAAATGCTTTCACTGCTCTGTTAAATCTACACAACACAACAATTTCAGACAGTTTTACTAATCACATACAGCCTGCTATTAATTTCATTTGATTGATTTGTACAAAGTGCAAACACCATGACGTCCCCACAGCACAGCGTGGAGCTGTCCAAACACACACGGAGCCCACTGCGGCTAAATGTGGCTCACGTGTCGGCGAGCAGAAACACGCCTTTGTGTTGGTGCGTGTTAGTTACCGTGACAGGCTCTCCCCCCGTGGGCTCGTAGTAAACCTCTCCCCGGCTGAGAGGTGCCGTCTCCAAGGCCGTGTGGGAGTCTGACGGCTTGTTCAGCTACACACACACACACAAACCACATCAGCACAGGCGGTAAGACGCAACACACAACAATGCAGCACAACACAGTGAACAGCAAACTTATGTCGTATGTGTGATAACAGAGCTGTGGGCCTCGAGTCACAGACAGACAATACGAACACGCAGCTGAATTCATGAGCGACACAACAGGCACGTCTTCCAATACATCACGTGTGGTTTTGTCACACATTTAGGCTCGTGCTGGCGCTTCAGACAGGACGCTCGCTCACGCAGCAGCGCGTTTGGCGGACTTCGGTTTGAGAAGGCGTAAATAACGTGTTCTCAGCTCAGTGTGTGATCTCTCTGGAGAGTCGGACTACGTCGGCCCGAGTTGTGCTCGTTGAACACAGACTTAAGTCTTGACTTGATGCTTGAGACCGGAACAACGAAAAACGAGTCTGGAGTAGACATTAACATTTAAAGTTTACATAATCTGCAAAAACATTTCAAAAGAAATGAATGGATTGGATTGTGTTTTATTTCATCATAATGAGGAAATGTTGATACTGTTAACACTGGCAGAAGTCGGCGAAAGTCGGGGAAGGTTTGCCGTTTGGTGACTCGAGACACACCGTGTTTAAACGTGACCACAAACAGGACTCAGGATGCGAACCCCAGACTCTGATGTCCTGTGTTTTGCACATGCACACAACTTGCTTAAAGAAAGCTTGCAGCTGGATGTGAACTCAAAGGCCAAAGGTTTGGTCTGGACAGATGGTGCTTTCTGACACATTGGACATCTAATAAACTTTCACCGCTGAAGCCTGTGAAGCCCATTTCAGTCTGGGCATTCGCAGGCATTTAAACATCTTTTATACATCTAATCAACATAAAATTGCGGCATTTTAGTCTCATTACATAATGTGGTACAAGCACAACAAATGTGATAAAATGATGGAATAAAATCTGTGGAGACGAGAGGAGGAGGAGGAGAGAAGTGCTCTAATGGAGCTCTTTACAAACCAAGCTAATTATTTTGACACATAAGCCAACTCAGATCTCCAATCAATAGCCATTAGCGCCATTATGACTGCCCAAATGGACTCTGCCTGTTGGTGTGTGTGTGTTCCATGCGTGTGTGGAATATAATTGCAGACACAATAAAGATTGATTTGAAGCCATGTCGACCACTCACCATCTCCGTTGAGCTGCCTGCCTTCACGGGGGGAGGGGGCTTGTGCTTGGGGGGGGCCCTGGTCAGAAATAAAAGGCAAAGATAATGTGATATTGATCACAGATTTATTAAGACACCAGATTTCTTTGTGCTAAACAAAAGTTGTGCCCCAAGAGCGAACAGACACAGAAAGTCTTGGGCTGCCAGCCAGTCATCCCATTGTGTCGTAACTCAGGATTGCAGAAATAAAGCTTTTAATGTCCAGACACGCAGACAGAAACATCATTTTTTCACGTTGGTGTCAATTTTGTGGGCTGTTTTGTTTCCATGAATCATCTTCTTTCAGACTAGTGGAGAGAAAACATGCAAAATACAAATGAGCTCTTGTTTAATTGGATAATGGCTCCGCGTACCCGCCATCCAAAGCTGCGTTCAATTCGCTAGATAACAGGATAAACAAATGTACAATGCATTACTTTGTTTTCATGTATTCAGTGCAAATTATAAAAACAGGCCGCTGGTGGACGGATGCCGTCTGGGCCAAAGAAGAGCCCATTACATGTTGAATTCGATCTGAATCACAGGGCGGGTACACTAATTATTTTCCACTTTCGTTAAAATTGTGAAATGGAGTATTTGGCTGAGGATGGATAGCAGCAAAGTTCAACAGTGGCTAACATGTGGCTATGGAAACATGAACACACACGTCTTCCATCTAATGACACTAACAAGGGTTTTTTTTTAGCCAAATTCAAATTTGATTAAAATCCTCCTGAACATGCAGGTTTTTTTGCAACTGTTTTTTGTTTCTGTTAACAAGCTGCCAGTTCACAAAGTTATTTCAGCTGAAGCAATCTGATATTTGACATTTATACAAATATTCATGATATTTAAATGTTTTATGGTTTTCATAAATATCTGTTTATGTGAGATATTTCTGCTTTAGAAGTTCATAGTGAATACACGTCTGACGATGATGACGCCATGTTTTTGACCTCATTCTAATGGTTTTGCACGTGTACCCAGACACTCAGTGGTTGCACTCCCGGATTTGCAGCCATGAAAGAGACGACTGTTGGCTCTGGTGGAGGTCTTTGCTCTCTGAGCTTCCTTTTGTTTAAAACATCCCCCCATTCAGCATAACTGTGCATCATCATCCTGCTTGCAGGATGTCCTGAGTTCTTCTGGACTGCTCTTACAAGGCCGTGTGTCTGTCTGTCTGTCTGTGCTGTCTGTCTGTGCTGTTGTAAGCATAGCCAAAGAAAACGTTGTTGCAGAGATGCAGAAGGTGCATATAATTTAGAGATCACAGTGAAAGCCACAGCATACATATATTTTCCTCTTTTTCTTTTCTCTCACTATGACTGTTGTGACTGTTTAGGCAATTTCTTTGCATGTGAAAACCTACTTGTACATGTTGTTTTTTTTTCATGTGATAGAGACAAGTAGGACAAGAGGAATGAGAGTTACAGACAGGTGGAAGGATTTTCTGTTCCGAGTGTTTGCAGAAGTTGTGCTAAAGTGATGCTAGAGATCTTGAGAATTATCCAAGATGCTTATGGGAGAACACTTGTGGTTCAGTGTCTGTTGTCACCCAGCAGGCTCAGTAACTGTCACCTCATTAGTGCTTTTTATCTAAAATGTCAGGATTTGAGAGCAAACAGCCCCTCCCCCACAAAGCTATGATAAAAATATATTCTACATACTCGACGGCAAACTTTAGCAGAAAAGTGGCAGAAAAGGTCCATGTGATAATACCATTAAACCCTGCACACACCAGCATACTCAGCCCACACGTCCTCCTGGTGAGGAGCAGATGAGAACAAGAGGAACACATGGAAATCCAACTGGAAATCCACACAGACTCAGAGACAACAAATCTAATGGCGTTCTCTGCTTTTGGCCCGCCCACTCAGGTGCATCTTTCTCTGCAGAAGGACACAGATGCTTTAATACGTGGTGATGCCTCGGTGGCTGCACACCTCGTTTGGACATTTTGTGTACAGCTGCTTTTAGAAAAATATTGCAGGTTCATTACTTCAAGGCTAGTTTCAGTCTTCCTGATAGACTGAAGTTCAACATTAACGCTACTTTTAGCTCTAATATGATCTCCTCCCACTCCTGTTCACAATATGTGGATCTGTAGCTGCCAGATGTTTCACCATCTTTAACTTTTGTACCTTTGACTCATTAAACAGTTATTAACTTTGTATGTCTACTGTCTGGAGGCGTGAAGGCAGGATATACATATACATATGGATATTTTTTAAATCTCATAGCTTGTATGGTAGACACGACTTCCTAGACACAATATACCACACAGCAGCCTACATGTGACTTTGTAAAAGCAAAACAAGCTAAAACAGGAAAAATCTCTGACTTTGGCACTGTTTAAGTTGACATTAAGCCTGGACATTCATCCCTTTAATCCAATTTCAGACCAATGAGTGGGTGTAATGGAGTCATAATAAATTTCCTATAGTTGTGGTCTACATTTTAAAGATTAAGAGTTGAACACAGAGCTCACACTTTAGTGTCAGCGTCTTACGGGCTGGGAGCGAAAATCTCGGGAGCTGGAGCAAAGCCTTTTCTGAAGCAACGACTTTCCCGTCTGTTAAACACTCTGTTAAAATGCTGTGTCTTCTGTGTGAACTCTGCAGCATCCACAGAGAGCAGAAGTGATGCTGGGAACACATCGTGGCCTTCAGGAATGTGAATTATGTGCTCAAAACAGAGCCAGGGGTCATTTTATTATGATTCATTCTATTAAGGAGACAGACTCATGTAGTGCACACATTTTTCATGAATTCCATCTTAATGCATCTTTTCATCACATTGAGTCGTCTTCAACTGTGTGTCTGTAACCCACAGTCTACAAACATATTAACTTGACTTTATAGGCTGTAAAACAATGGATGTTGGTTAATATATGATATACCCTGTTGTTCCACAGGAAGTCTCAGTTAGGAAAGTCACCGCTTGAAATGGAGCTACAGTGAGGAAGGTTTACTACATTCCTGTTTACTGCTGCAGGGCTGAATGCAGGGGCCAAGCACTTTGGGAGTAAAATGTCCAGAAGGCGTCTCGCTACAAACTTCAGGTCAGGATTTGTGACCGAAGGAGCTCTGCTGGGTCCCCCCATGACGTGTAATAAGTTTTAATGAGCCTCAGTGCCAGAGGGGCAGATTAATCCGGCTCAGGAGTTTTAATAAACGATGAAGCAGATAGAGGATTGCTAATGAAGACTTACTCTCCTTCCTCTCGGCGCTTGCGGATGAAGAAGACGACGCCAACGATGAGGCCGATGAAGATGAGGGCGCCGAGGATCCCACCGATTACTGCGCCAGTCGATGGGGCCGAAGTGAATTCTCTCTTCTCCTCTTGTATGGGTGAAAGACACAGAGAAGAAGACAAAGAGGAGAGAGAGAATTTTATTGCAGACTCATTTAAATTTCATGTGAATGCTCCTGGCAGTTTTATGTTGCTCACTTGCAATATTTGTATTTCTCTATGTGTTTCAGTGCTGAAGTGTGTGTGTGAGAGAAAGCAGTTTGTGGCTGTGTGAGTCAGCAGCGTTTCATTATTAATTGTATATGTAAAACAAACACACACGCAGAAACAGTTTGGTTTAATAATTTAATGGAATATGAAATGTAGAAGCAGATCATCCAAAGTCAAATTTCCATTCCACGTCCGTATTGTATGAGTTGCTGCGTTGTAACCTTGAAGCACGGTCACATGACGGTGAAGAACGCAACTCTGTTGTTCACCGACACTCACAAATGTCGTAAATCTTTGCATTGCAGCTTCATGTCCTTCATAACCTCCACATCTCCTTTCAATTAAAGGGCAGTTTATGACTTCCGGATGTCGCGAGGCATCTAAATTGACTGTAAAAGCCTCTCATTAGTGTACAGCTCTTATTTAAAAGCAAAAAATTGCTGCTGAGAGCAGCTGTGTACAGCACACAATAACCACCACGGATGGTTCTTCAAAATCACTGACTTCGACAGGAGCTTTGGCGGAAACAACAAAGCGAGGGCTGAATGATTTTCACAGGTTGATTGGTCATTTTTTTTATGAAATGGTATTTCATCACTACCACTGAAGTAAAAGCTCTCCACCACATTTGATACAGAGACGATAAAAGAGTAATTACCTCTACGTTTTCCACTGATTTAGCTTCACTACATGCATTCAGCTGATTTGTATGAGTGTTTATCTAAAAACGAAGCCAATTTGCTGCTGCTTCTGCTACAATAAAAAAGCACTGCACTATTCTTGCTGCGCACAGTCATTCGAGTCTCCCCTTAAGCTGCTGAAACACATCAAGATGCAGTTGTATACATTTAAAACACATTTACATCAATCGAGAACACAGTTCTTTCTTCACTGTTACAAAGAAAGTTTTTTTTCTCATCTGTCAACTGTGATATCATCCTCATCCTTTACTGTCTGTTCTGAGACCAAGAAACCATCAGCCTGGAGGGAGCAGAGGAAGAACCATCTGGATTCAAACCAGAAGTACCACCTCGCCTTGTGCAACCAGGCAGGCTGTGGTGGAGTTCACACACATGTTCAACCTTGGGCTACAGCCAAGAAAAAAGGAAGGTCACAGTGATTTTGGATGTCAAAAGTGACCTTTGACCACCAAAATCTGGTTAGCTCATCTTTGAGTTCAAGTCCAGTGACTTCTGGAGATCACGAGAATCTTACATACAGATGAAGAGACAACCTGAACAATCCGGCCAGCATGGAGGCATAAGAAGATAATTAAAGGTTCTTTTATTCCCCAAATCAAGAGAAATAAATACTGTGGTTTTACCGATTGGGAAAAAAAAACGTTCCTTTAGCTTAAATAAGATGCCTTTAAGCATTTAATTGTTGAGTTTTGGATCTTCCAAAATAATATTCATCTTACCTTTAACACATTTGAAAGTTTTAGATGCTGATAAACTAATGAAACTACATGCACAGCCAGATACTACAAGTGATAAGTGAGAAAATATGGGCAAGAAGGATAATTTGAGAGTGAGATTGTGTCTCAGATCACATTAAGATGGGCTGCAGTTACTACTTGTAGCCAGCAGGTGGCGTTGTGTTTGTTCCAAGCTTAGATCGATAAATAAATAGATAGATGGATGGATGGATGGGAGATAGACAGATAGATAGATTAGCACGTCTCTATTATGTATGATCACAAACAGGAAGGAGGGAGGGAAGAGAACGAAAACGGGGAGGAGAGAAACAGAGGAAAGATGAGGGTGAGGAAGGATGAGTTAGGAAAGGAAGATGGTGTGTCTGTGGGAGAGAAAAAAGTAGGAATACACAATGACGACATGGAGAGACAGATGGAGGTAATGACACTGTCCTTTCCTCACAGCTGGAGACACACACACACACCCATGTGAACTGAGGCAATTCCTTCCTCCTTGTGCTTGAGTCAAAAGCTCATTTGATGTGTGCCGTGGTGTTATCAAAGTTTACACTGGCAATGTTTGCCATTGATGTTTGTGGCTGATAACCAAGTGCCTTTTCAATAAACAATGAGTCGTGATGCTGCATGAGAAATGCCACACGGGCAACACGGGAGGGGTGGGGAGGAAGAGGAGGACGGCGGGACCTGCTGCAGGGAGAGAAGAGAAGAGAAACAGGCGGCGAGCATCAGACACTCCTGTTCCTGCAGGCAAACCCAGAGGTGGCTGCACCCTGCGACAACAAGTGTGTAGCCCCTCCACCTGTGTTCATGCTGCAAGGCAGATAAAAACCCTGAGTAAACACAGCTGTTGGAGAAGTTGGGTTCCTAATAAGAAAGATGCGATACTTTTTTCTATTAAATAATGTCAACACAAATTTAGTTTCTACATTTTTTGGACAGCAGCCTACCCTGATGTGGCTTCCCTCCAACAGGAAGGAAGGAATTAAAAAAGCAGCAAATGGGGGATGGCATCCGTGGACACAGGAGAGAAATTAATGTGCATAAATATTAATGTTTATTGATAACAAAACTATTGAGCAGGCCCCAAACTACCCCAAGCTATTCTCACCCCGCAAGCCAGGATTACACAGTGCACAAGGTCAGAATGCGAGAGCAGAATCCTCATTTTGTGGGACCTCCTTTACAGTCTGATCTCAGGATTTAGTTGAATGTGTTTCGTAAGTTTTTAGAAGTTTGAGAGGGTAAGGGGGCTTTCACCAACCGGTTTCAAAAGGATGCAGCTTCATTTGACTCCTGGGTAAATGAAAACGATGATGGAGCACACAGGGAAGCCGCCTTCTCGAGATTTAAAGGGACAATGCTTCACTTCCATGTCAAAGCCAGTCGAGTTCGCTCTGCTCTTGGAAGGCGTTTGCATGCAAGGATTCCAAAACCTGCCAAAATGCACCCACAACTCTGGAGGACACTGGAAAAGGAGCGAGGCGGCTCTATACAGTCAGCGATACAGTCAGACCTTTGTTATTGCTTACTCACGACGATGACACCTACTGTCCCGTTGTCCTGCTCGCTCTCAAAACCTACTCTGCACTTTAATAGCTGTGAGGTAAACACTGTCAGATCTTAACTGGCTGACTAATTACTGCTCACGTCTGCTGCGTTCACCTGGAGGCTTTGATATTGATTAAGTTCCACACACACACACACACACACACAGCTGCCATGTCGCAGAAGCAGATCTGTAGATCTCAGGCGTTCCTGGACAGCACAGGAACCAGTGTGGAGACTAAAGTAAGGGATCTTGAGGTTTGGTGATCAGGTTATGCAAAAGTCCTGCGGTGGTGTTTTAATGGAGAACATTTGCATGTGGAAAGTCCAACCCACGTGTGGAACACAACGTTATACACATGTGAAAATGTACATTTCTTAGGCGGAAACTTTCATTTATAAATTGCTTTACTTTCACATGTTAAACATTTAGTTTACATGGAAAAGAAAAAGTGTTAAAATGTGAAATTCACATGCTAATTTAATGTGCTTTCATGTGATTTGCATCCACGTGGAAAAATCCCAGTTCTCATGTGACATTATTTTCTTTTCACATCATACAGTTTTAGTTCGCACGTGAAATGAGGGCAGTTAATGAAAATTCACTCATTCAGCTTTCACCAATGCTTTGATAACGAGCTCAAAGTTCGCCTCAACTATTGGCTTCTGACCAGACTTTGGTTCAAGTTCAGAGTGAGAAAAGCAAAAGTTTTCATCAATGTGTCACCGAGCTGCAGGAGAGGATGATTCACATGATGCTCCACGTGTTTGTCCACGCCAATTACTCAAATCTCCCTCCTGCTGGTTGCACTGAATCAACACACCCGCTGAGAGACTTCCTGTCTGTCCCGGGTTCACCTCATCCTCATCAGTCGTTACACATCTGAAAACCTTAAAGAACCCCAGCTTTCACGTTCATTCACCTCCATCCATGAGAGTTACGTAACACGAAGCTCGATTTCCTCATCAGTGAGTCATTGCTGATTGCTGCTGGAGTTGTAGAATATTTATGTGAATTATCAAACATTTATACTGTTAAATCAATAGCCTGGGCTTCGTGCTGTAAAACTGCTTTTTATTATGTAAAAGGAGTGGGTGGGAATACACTGGTGTACACAGACACACTACAGCAGACCTTCACTCCTGCTCAGCTCTGTCTGCTTCTGTCCATCTCTCACTCCATCAGCTGGTAGCAAAACACCCCAAATGTGCAGATATAATGCTATTATCCATGTGACACTCAAGTGGTGAGAAATTGCTACCGAATCACACGCAATTTAAATGAAATTGAAACAACAATCCCTGTCTAAAGCGCTCCATTGCTCTCTCTTATCAAACGCTTCAGTGTGTGGGCTGCGTTACTGTATTAGCCGTCAGAGAAACACATTGTGCCCAAGGCCTGCACTTAACTATCTCTCCCTGGTACACAACATGTAGAAAACACACACACACACGAACACACACACACACACACACACACACACACACACACATTTGATAAAAAGGCAAACAAACACCCACAGACACAGATACACATACATGTGCATCACAGCAACACAAAGTACTAAAAGTAGCAGTAAAAGGTAGCTTGTAAAGTTCAGGAATTTAAACTGCTTACTACACTATATAGACAAAAGTATTGGGACACCTGACCATCATACCAACAGGGACTCATTGTAAACACACAGACAGCTTTGCAGCTCTAACAGCTTCCACTCTTCTGTGAAGGCTTTCCACAACATGTTGGAGTGTTTCTGTGGGAATTTGTGCCCATTCATGCAGCAGAGCATTTGTGAGGTCACACACTGATGTTGGACCAAAAGGCCTGGCTCACAATCTCCGTTCCAGTTCATCCCAAAGGTGTTGTATGGGGTTGAGGTCAGGGCTCTGTGTGGGCCAGTCAAGTTCTTCCACACCAAACTCATCCAACCATGTCTTTATGGAGCTTTGCTTTGTGCACTGGGGCACAGTCATGCTGGAATAGAAAAGGGCCTTCAACAAACTGTTGCCACAAAGTTGGAAGCATAGCATTGTCCAAAATGTCTTGGTGTGCTGAAGCATTAAGATTCCCCTTCACTGGAAGTCAGAGGCCGAGCCCAAACCCTGAGAAACAGTCCCATCCAACACCCGAATTCAAAAACAAAGAGGAGTGTCCCAATACCTGACAGAAGAGCATCCCATTATCAGCACGCTGTACTGTCAATTGCAAAATCAGCAGCTGGAAGGTTCAATGATGCATTATTGATCCTGGTGTCAATAGGATCCAAACAAAAACACATATCACCTCGTTCAGTTCAGAGACTTCACACAGAGAAGTCACACTTGTTATGTGTAACACAAAATGGTCCAGTCTTTCTGCATGAGAATGCTAACGAGAAACGCTGTTTGACACTCATTACAGTGAATTAGGAAGAAGCAGACTCGGGCGTTTACCTCAAAGCGCTGCATGACAGCGCAGTAGCTGCTTGTAGTACTAAAAAGTAGACGTGTTGATGTTAGAGATCCTGTACATGGCATAACTTGGTTTGGGATCAGAGCCAAATTTTCTCTCCTTCCTGGCAGCCACGTCAAAAGATCAAGTCTACTTTTGCTAGTATTAATACTTTAAACTGCTGGCCAGTCTTGTGACTCTCACAGGAAGCTTTTGAAACACTAAGCACTCAAAGACTGCTGCTGCTCTTCAGCCATCATTTCAGTATTTTTAAATTAATGGCTGCCTCAGACCTTTTAAGCTTCTGTCAGCCAATCGTTTTTGACCCAAAATATCTCAAGACGTCCATGAGCTAAAAGAGACATTTTGTGACAAAACACTTCAGCCGCGTACCTGAAATGTAACATGACAGTAATGCAGTATGTCTGAATGAATCTGCAGCCAGACACAAACACACAACAACTGACGCACTTCCTGTCATTCTGTTTCTCTCCCTGAACGTCAATTTATAAATAGCTGCTTCAGTGTTGGAGGGAAGGTGGGAAACAAGAGGGAAGACGGGAAAAGAATGAGAGGATCTGCGAGTCGGTGGGAAGGAAAACAAAAGAGGAGAGGAAGAAAGGAAAACGGAGGAGGAGGAGGAGGAGAGTCAAGGTGAAGCAGTGATGGAGGAGAGCAAACTGAGCTGGGTGTGGGTTCAAGGAGGAGGGAGGGACGAGGAGCGATAACCGAGGGAGGGAAGGTGGCAGGGAAGGAGAGCTGGGGCGGGTGGGTGGGGGGGTGATAGGAGTGTTGGTGGCCTGCGGAAAAGAGGAGGAGATTTTAAAGGTCTAAACAGTCCCGAGGGAGGCCATGAGTGACACTGGAACAACAACTGCCTCGTCCTCAGTTTCTCACTATCCTCGTTTCCTCTCTTTTTCTTCTCAGTTTCCTGTTTTATTTTTCACTCTCTCTCTCTCGTCGTCCTCCTTTGCTACTCTCTTTTCTCTCATTCCTTTCATGTTCATCCTTCAGCTCTTCATCAGACTGCTGCACTCAGTACTTCTATACGCCTCCAGTTAAGACACACTCTCTCAATCACTCTGCTTTTTTATTCCTTTTCACAGCCGCTCTGTCGCCTTGTACCGCAGTCTGTTGCTCACTTGCTCTTTGCTGCTGTGCCAACATGAAAAAATGCCCCCGCTGCTTTGTCCTTCCTCTACAAAAACACCTATATTTCTCACCCCCCCCCCCTCGCCTTAAAACTCTGACTCACAGACGGCGACATTAGCGCGCCCTCTCGCATTTATACTGACTCTGAAAAGAGAAACTGACTCACATACAGGCACAAAGAAAACACAAATTCATAAACACAGCGAGCGTATGTGTGCGCGGCCACCGAGCACTAAAAAAGACCACTAAATTTATGAGTGCACGGAATTACTGCAATCAGTGGGCAATTATGATGAATAAAAAAGGAATGATTATAATCTTAGAGGCTAAAAGCTTCTTTATTCCTTCCAGAAAGGCACTTGAGAAGAGAGGTACGAGAAGCTGAGAGAGGGAGGGGAGAGGAGAGAAGAGACAGGAGAAGGTGAGTGGGAGAAGAAACACAAACGTGAGAGCTCCATGAAGATCAGCATAATTGAGTAGTGTGTTGCACACTGAAGCTGATTTTATGTAAAACTGGAGCTGTTTTACATTGCAAAACCACAGGTCCCCTGCAGTGAAAATCTTTGCCTCGTATTATTTTTTGTTTGCTACAATGCAAGTGAACAAAAGGGATAAATTGGCTGAAAGTGATAAAAATTTTGCCAGTAGCCTTTCAATGACAGTATTATAAATCCATTCAGAGGATGCATTTCATTTCCCCGAAGTCTCAACACCAACAAACAAGATGTCAGAAGAGTTTTACATGAGCCATGTCTGCAAATACAACCATCTGCCTCCATATGCCTCTGATTAAATCACAGAAAATGGATTTTCAATTGGTTACTTTTCAATTTCAGTTCAGTTTATATTAGTGTTACAACTTGCTCCCTGCTTTGTTTGAAGATAGTTGTACTAATTCCTAAACCAAGAGAAACGGCACTGGGAGCAACTGCTGTAAGCATCTACTGGCTGCAAAAGAAGCCTGGAAGGCTGGCCATGAGGGCTGTGAGAGACCAGTGAACACGGTTGGTCTTTGTTCTGTTAACAGAGATGCTGCAGCTTTTTGGCAAATTCAGAAGCTTGTTTTGTGTCCCTCACAAAATGATTTCATAAGAACAACCACTTCATCACAGTTCCCAGTTTCCAGAGTTTTCATTTTCTCTGTGGAGGAAGAGCAAAGGACATGGAGTGCAGCCACAGCACAAAGTGGCTGACAGAACAGAAACGACTGTAGTTGTTTAAATTATCAATGCTAAATGTCAGGAATTTGGTATCAGTCCTTCAATAAAGCTGCACTCATTGACCTACAGACAAAGTCCCCAAGGCTGATCGGAGATGCTCTGTAACTGTGCATAAGCGTGTGTTAGAGAGGGTTGAATTTTCATTTTCATGCCTGAAGAGCAGTTTTGAATAAAAAGGAAAAAACAAGGAGAAACAAGGGAGAACAAAGGATGAGGAAACAGGAATTATTTGCCAATCGAGGATGATGACTCGGCTGGCGAGAACAAGTGGGACAGCGGAGGAATCATAAATAAATCAAGGCAGCTCCATCACTGTGCACTCAGTGTAATTAGCCTTCTGAGACGAGACAAGAGCCACCCAACCCAGCACGGCTTACAGGACGTGACGGATTTCAGCAGCCTGCAGAGAAAACAAAACACACGTGATGTGCACCTATGTCTGTCGCTAATGGGAGAAGCAGGTCTGATGGGATCTTTTAAGTCCCACTGCACAGCGCACATGACACACACACACACACACACACACACAAGCTGAAGCATGGCGTGACCTTTCTGAATAAATCTGCCTATCAGTGCTCCCTCTGTTTGTGTGACAGATATCTTCGGATATGCAACACTTCACAACCTTATCTGAAGCCAGAGATCCCCTTTCATTTTCTGACAGCTTGGTGTGTGAGCTGTTTTCTGCCCTTTCTCCCCATATGTCTCTACTCACTTAACAGATTAAAGAACACACAAATGCACAATAACCCACACACGCACTCACACACACACACTTATACTCGCATGCAGACACATTCTGTTGCTTGCTTCCCCAAATAACATCGGGGTGGGGGTGGGGTGGGGGGAGTGAAATGGCATTGCTCTCTAAATGATCCAGAGCAAATGAGTTTATCTCAGAGACAGACAGCCCCCAAACCATTCAGGATCAAACTAGGTCACACCGAGAGACTGAGAGAGAGAGGGAGAGAGAGAGAGAGGGAGAGAGAGAGAGAGAGGGAGAGAGTGGAGGAGAAAACAGGGAGAAAATACAAACGATGAAGGTGAAAAAAGAGGAAGGGCAGAAGTAGAGTAAGAAGAGAAAAGACGATGAAGAACGATCTCGGGTGAATTTCTCTCTTTGGTCTTCACTCTCTGCCTCCACCTCCACCTCCACCTCCACCCCCTCTGCATGTTCTCTTCTCTTTGTGTATGCTGACATTTCGAGATGTCCCCTCTCCTAAAAGAGCTGTCAACCACCTAGTCAAATTACATCATATCACTTAGAGGAGGGGAGGCAGGGAGGCAGGCGGGGAGTGAAGCGAGTCCATCAAAAGAGGTTTTTCAACAGGGCCGAGAGGACTGAGGACGTGCGCCTTCTGGAGTGGAGTATCTGCTGTTTAACCCGACAAAAGAGCGAGCGGTTTCTTTCAGGTGGCACTTCAGCAGTTTAAAGGGATTAGGCCACAGCGTGAGTGCAGCACACTATCAGAACTTTGCTGTTCTTGTGCTGGGAATAACATCCTTCAAGTCTGGAGGGAACAACATGCTGTCACTATCTGGCACTGGGGCCCGACGGGTAGCACCCCTCTGCACACAGAATCATGATGTGGCATCTTGATTACATTTTAAGGGCTTTAGATTCGATTTTTAACACGTAATATTCCCCCCCCTGCTGTAAGAAATCAAATAATAAAGGTGCGGTGACAGAAATTTATCACGGACCATCTCATCATCTTTCAGCTTGTTGTTTTGGTTCTCTTGGTCACATCAGGCAGCCGTTCTCAGCAGAACATCTCTAAAAACTCACTGTGACGACACCTGCTCAGCGCCACACGGCCATGAGACAAAGTTAGAGAGCAGACGGGGAAGGAAATGAAGCTTTCAACAGGCAGATTTCCCCAGGGAACGCAGAGCTAAAAGGAGAGCGAGTATCAGACTTTGGATGGATGTTGCTTCATGTCTGCTGAATGTGCAAATAGGAAAACGTTCACCACATCAACTTAAAAAGTGATTATATAAACACCCTTACCATTACGCTCACTATTTCTAATTTTTGTGCATTATTATTGACTTCATCCTAAGCAGGTTTGACAGTTTGGTGGGAGTTTTTGTCCCGTTTTGTTTCTGTCCAGCACATCGAAGGCGACAGATCGAAGCACCTTGGTACATTTTGTTTGTTAATTTTCTTTCTAATTCTTCTTCAAACTTACTTCTCAGGCTGTGAATGCGCCAAAGACCGAACAGCTGTAGGTTCTGTCAATAATATCTTAAGTTTTAATAGAATTTCGGACAGAGTTGGAGAGTATTGATGGGAAGAAAAGAGAGCGAGGCCAGAAACGCACAAAGCTGCATGTATTTAAAGAAACCAGAATTAAAGGTATTGAATTTCAATTTTAGCTGTTGAAAAGGTGCACGCAGCTATTGAGGGATTAATGTGTTGCAGCGGGTTCAAACGAGTTAAAAGCTTATAATTTTCACTTGTGTTTGACTTTATAATGAAGCCACTACGTGATCATTTTAAAGAGGGATTTTCAAACCTAAAGCATCTGTTCTGTACCGGGACATCTCAGGACTGATTTTTCAGACATTTTTTATGTATTTTTTCCTTTATTTCCCCAGGATGTGTTTCTTTGTTTTTGTCAAGAGCTCAGGCTAGGTCAGGAACTAATGCTGTTCTGATCCTGTAAAAACCCACCGAGACTCTGGATCAGATGTTGGGATGAACTGAAAAATCCGATAAAAGAAACATAAAATGCAGCAATCAAAGTGAAGCTCTTTCACTGTGATAATTCAGTAAAACTTGAGAACAAAGAGAATTAAACATGTTTTTACATGTTCAGAAAAAGAAATGTGAAATCCCTCATGAACAGCTGATACTTAAAGAGTCTATGTGACGACGCTGAAGGAGTTCTTGCGGGGTTTCAGCCTTGTTTTCTGCAGCGGCAGGCAGCTGTTTTCTTTGAAAAAGCTCGAAAAACAAACTTTGTGCTGCTCACTCAGCAGCCAACAGCAGTTAGAGACAAGCTGATGAATTTAGTGGCGCTTTGAGCAGCTAAACAGCTAAAAGAGATTGAGTGGATTCTCCACATCGCTGGGAGCTAAATAAGAAGCAGTTTGCATTAAGTCCACCATATCAGCTGAAAAGGTGATGATATGCCAGTGATGTGCTCAATAGTTGATCCGATTGCCTCCAGGAGGCCAAACAAATCATTCGGTCAGAGCTTTGGTCCAGTTTGTTTGTTTGTGGTGAGAAATCAAAATGCACCAACCAGCACTTCTGTGAAAGCTAAGCTAAACCGTCAACTGCTGAGTGTAAACTACAAAGAATGTGATCTTATGAGAAATTGCTCATTAAAACGAGACTGAGACGCGCTCAGCAGACAACAACCATCTCCCCTCAGCTCACAACACGCCTCTTTTTTTGTTTTCAGCTCTATGTGACACTAGAAGGTCTGATGGTTTGATTTCCCCATGTGGGTCCATGCAGCACGGATGACACAGGATTCCAGTCACCTAAACTGTCCAGTGAATTTACGTCTGGTTAACTTTATGATTACAACTCTTGTCTTGTTTGTACCAAATGAACAACAGAAGCACAAGAACTCTGTTGCTGCTATCAAAATATTGTAGTTTGAGCTTCACTATTCACGACAAGCTGCTAATGACAACAAACCCGAGTCACGGCGAGCGTCTGACTTCTGTTTGCCAACTGCACACTCATCCACTCCTCTTTAGCTTTTCACACTGGCACAAGAGAGAAAGAACTGCAGAGTCAATTTGGCACTCGGCATCGTCTGGCTGAGCAGCGTGGTTAAGAGGCTGAGCTACGAGGGTAATACCTGCAAGAGAATGGGGGGATGCAGAAGTAGGCTGCGATATTTGAAGGACTTGGGGTGCGCTCAATTTCAGCCTCACCAGAAAGCTGGATTGGCCTCGAGAGTGGAGGCCAGAGATGAGCTATATCAAACTCTCCGCGGGTTATTTCAAGCGTTTGGAATTTATTCAAGTGCTATTTTGCCCAGGTCTGAAGCCAAGGGAGCACTTTTAATATTCAACCTACTTCATCACTCAGTTCACTCACTCCTGCACATATGGGCACGCACACGCACACACACATACTCACACACACACACACACACACACCACATGTCACTTCAAGCCACTTCAAACACACTTCACGCTACAACTTCAAGTCCCGCAGGCCCAAATCGGGGTCATGTTCTCCTGACAACCAATCATCACGCCCATGAGTGTGAGGAAGTGACTGTGTGTGTGTGTGTGTGTCTCCCTATCATTGGGACTCAAATCATGTTTATATGCATCTGTTTATGTGGAAGAGAAAGAGAGAGAGAGAGAGAGAGAGAGAGAGAGTGAGAGAGAGAGAGAGGGGAATAAGAGAGCCAATCATTGGCAGCCAATCATTTGTCATTCAGACAGCTATTTGGACACCTGGGTGCCCCGGCAGTGCCATGGCAACAGCAGCTATCTGTTACCAGGTAACTCTGCATGAGCAATGAGCTCAGGGAGCAGGTGATAGCAGAGAGGCATTGTGGGAGATGAAGAGGTCAAGAGAGGCGTACTCACACACAGGAGAGGGTGGAAGTCTGACATGCAGACAGGTGGCCTGCAGAGGTCACTGACTCACACACACACACACACACACACGCATGCACGTACACACACACACGTTCAAAGATACATAAACCCCCCCAAAAAACAAGATAACCATAAAACATATAAAATTGCACAAATGCACACAACTTACAGTTAAAACACAGTATAATCATGTGGCACACACTCACTAATTCACTCTCCCACACATCTGCATGCACACACACACACACACACACACACACACACACACTCTCTGACTAATCCTCTCACCCTTTTAGATGCTCTGTTGCATTTAAACTGTTTGGGGACTGGGTATTACACTGATGGCTGCAAAATGCTGTGTGTGAGAGTGATTCAGTGTGTACAAAGAGGGAAGGAAAAATAGACACACACACACACACACACACACACACACACACACACACAGATACAGTCTGTATTTGTGAGTGTAACTAACAAACCTCATACTTAACAGGCAGGAAAATTATTTTCATGTTGCCAAAGCCGTTCTGTTATCAAGAATCGAGGTGTGAACGTGCACACAATCACGCCGGGTTGTTGGAGTTATTATATTTTGCATTAGTAAAGATCGTATCGTGGGTTCAGAGACCGGGATAAGGCCCTGCATGCCTGCCTGGCATTGAGAGATGCAATGATATAGATTTTACCATTTATATATTTTTCCAGTCACTTTTCTAATTATCAGTGGCCTGCAGCTTTAAGTTAGCAGGTGGTCTCAGCTGTATAAACACACATTTAATACATTATAGAACACAAAGGAGGTCTGAGACCAAATTATCTGTGCTGCCTTAGTTCACCTTCGCTAACAATAAAAAACATTCCGAATGTCATGGCCTTTTCTTCTGTCTCCGTGATGAATGTTTTTGTCAGACCTTCTTCACTCATGACAGAAGAAAAGAAGGTGGTCGAGTGTAGCGCAGCTCCTTCATGTCAATGTCGAAGAACTTCAAACTGAAACTCTGAAATCCTACAAGAGCAGCTTGTTGGAGAATCTGAATCCCTGAAGTCTCAGACAAGAGTTTTATTAGAGTGGGTGTGCGTTAATAAGCATGTGTGTAATAGAGGAACAGCAAGGGTATATGTGTGTGTGGCAGGGTCGGTTTTCTCTCACTGTGAAAGAATACACTATATAGACAAAAGTATTGGGACACATGACCTTCACACCAACAGGGACTTTGATGTCGTCTCAGTCTAAACACACAGACAGCTTTGCAGCTCTAACAGCTTCCACTCTTCTGTGAAGGCTTTCCACAACATGTTGGAGTGTTTCTGTGGGAATTTGTGCCCATTCATGCAGTAGAGCATTTGTGAGGTCACACACTGATGTTGGACCAAAAGGCCTGGCTCACAATCTCCGTTCCAGTTCATCCCAAAGGTGTTGGATGGGGTTGAGGTCAGGGCTCTGTGTGGGCCAGTCAAGTTCTTCCACACCAAACTCATCCAACCATGTCTTTATGGAGCTTTGCTTTGTGCACTGGGGCACAGTCATGCTGGAATAGAAAAGGGCCTTCAACAAACTGTTGCCACAAAGTTGGAAGCATAGCATTGTCCAAAATGTCTTGGTATGCTGAAGCATTAAGATTTCCCTTCACTGGAAGTCAGGAGCTGAGCCCAAACCCTGAGAAACAGCCTCAGAAAGAGGGGTGTCTGGATACTTCTGTCTGTATAGTGTATATGTGAATAACGGTTTACACCTCTATATGTGTGTGTGTGTGTGTTTTGTTAGTAGAGTATTTTTGCCCTTTTTGTGTGTCTGTGTGTGTGTGTGTTAGCTCCGCTCCCTGTGACACTGTTCTCTGCTGGCGGGGAACCGTATGCTTCCTGCCATCCACTGCCACACCGAATCACTCACACACACGCACAAACAAAAAGCCCAAGGCCCTCGTGGCCTCCCTGTCCTTGGAACCTTATCGGTCATCTGTCCCCCTCGCTGCTGACCTACACACATACACACTGTCTCACACACACAAAACAAATCAACGCATGCATACAGCAACAAGGTGAATAAACCCACAGCCACAATCCCAAAATAGTACACATCATAATATCACACACACGCACACACACATTTGCACACAAAGGGCAGAGAGATAAACAGAAATATAAAAAGGGACAGAGACAATGTGTACACAGACATCTACACACAGGGGACACAGGAGCAGAGTGCAGATGTGCACACACACACACACACACACACACACACAGCGGCCCACTGTATTGCAGATTTAATGTGTCCATGTAAGCTTTAATACAGACACAACGTGCTCCTCTCGCTGCGTGAAGGAGCCATGTGTGACCTCCAGTAAACCTGAGTTACGTTTCTATCTGGTCCAGCAGCTACGTGAGGCTAACTTGCTTTACATTTGCAAATCGCTCCATGTTTTTAGCTCAGTTTGGAAGAAGAAGCCTTCAGGTGACGGGATGCACGCTTCAAACTTCTGCTGCTGTCACACTCAGTCCGTGTGAGAATCAAAATCAGACCACGATTGCTCACAAAATGTTGGAAATGTTTATTAAAAATGTGTTGCCCTGAAAGACTGGGGGACCTGCAGTTGTGACCACCAGTGACCACACGTGTGAAATCTTAATAATCACCACTTTAACAAGCAGCTCATCATCGTCATCCACTGGCTGTGCACTGAAATCACAAACTCCAACCCCCAAGTGAGTGCAAAAGGTAAAACTTAAGTGAGGAAACAACACTTCTGCTTCCTGCCATGGTTGAAACAAGCCTAAACAGGAAATTTTCACTGAACATACGGAAAGTTCAGACTGACTGTGTGATTACTTTAATAAGTGTCATTTTGAATTTTCCTCTTTTTCAGGGCTAGAGGCGGTTAATGAAAGAATAAAGCTCTGAACCATCTGTACTTTCAGTTAAATTCCACATTTTCAAGGACTGGACACTCTGACAATGGTCTGATGAAAAAAGCCCCGAATAATTGAAGCACTAAAACACTTTAAATCTGCACTTCCAAACCTTTATGGTTTGCTACTCTTTAAAATGAGGCTGTTTCAGCTTGAGCCGACAAATAAAGCAGCGATGGAGGAAAATATAAAAATGTAAACGTCATTCAGTGGAGCAGAAATATGACTTATGTTTTCTCATTACTGGAAAGTGCAGTTTTGAAGTAGTTTACTGAGGTATTCTCATTTAATGTTAGCCCACTACATTTATTTGACAGCTTACAGATTAAGAGGAGCTTATAAATTATGATGCAGTGCTTTACTATTAAACTACAAAATACTCAGTTCTGATGACCAGTAAAGTATACTCAGTAATAATCTCCAATAATACACAATGTATTACTCATAATATAACACTCTCTTACTTTCCATGCTCAGATGTTGCTGATAGTAGTTTCTGCACTTCTACCACAGAAAGTCACATTTTGAATTTAGGACTTACACTTTAATGGAATATTTTTAGACTGAATTAAATTATTTAATACTTTAATACTTAAAGCTTATACACACAGCTTCTCTTTTGATATTCTGCCTCAGCGGTCGTGTGATGGATGTGCATTACCAGAAAACTGTCACATCCAGAAGTCGGGCAACATTCAGTGGGCTCATATTTGGTACTTTTCTCACTCTGATATTTGAGCACTTTCTTGTTATATCGCATGTTATGGAGCGCAGTACTTTTGTGTCTTCTCGTGTTTTACATTCACAATGTGAGGGCTCCAGCAGGCTTAATGCCACACACATGTGTTAAGTGTACAGATGTGCTCAGAAAACTGAAAGCGGTGAAGTAATTAAGATAATTACCTGGTGGGGATTAAGCCACATTAACCTCTTACGTCACTAATCTCACGGTTGCCTCTGGAACAGTAGGACCTCATAGGTGTGGAAAAACAAAATGGCTGTCCTCTTTGTTTTTTTTTTAAATGACATTAAAGTCGGAGACACATTAGAGCCCTGTTTGCTGCCTGACTTCTGCTGCTGATGTTGTTCACATCTCAGATCTGTGCGACCACTCGGCAGCGGTGCACCTCGTGACTCTCTGCTGGTATTTCTGTTCACTCGCATGATGAGGTTGTTATGCCATTACACACTGAAGGACATGTTTGTGCATCTTTCATTCAAATACTCCACTCCCCGTTTCAGCGCTTCTGCAAAAGCACCGTAACACTTTGAAGGCGGAATATAAAGTCATCAAGAAAACTCATAACCTCATATGCGGTAGTAATTCTTGTCTTGGCCCTGAACGTTTTCTCTGCGACTGCTGAGGTGAAGCCGTCACAGCCTCATCGTTCCTGCGGCAGATTCCAGGGCTGCAGGTAATCTTTAATGTACTGCACTGATTTGCTGTGTGTGTGTGTGTGTGTGTACAGGCAACACTGTCTTCTTGGAATTTAAACCTCACTTGCTGAATCTGTCGTCAGGACGAGGGCATCACCACTAGCAAACATCTGAGTTTAGACTTGGTGAACTGCACGCTTTACAATCCACAGCTTGCTTGTACGTGATCACTGTGAATGTATTTGTGTCGACAAAGCAGTCGCACTGTTGCTGTCGAGGGAGCTGGCTTTGGTGTGTGTGTGTGTGTGTGTGTGTGTGTGTGTGTGTGCGTGCGTGCGAACCTGTTTGTGTGTTTGTCTGGAAGTGATTTGTTGCAGCCCCAACAGCTAGCAATGAACTTTTTGACCTCAGACAATATCCTGCCTTGACTCAATGCTCCTGGGTGAACACACACACACACACACACACACACTCCAGGGCTAACAGCTGATTTTTCTTCTCTGGCTTTTCAGCACCAAAGAGACCATTTTCTCATTCTGTACACTTCCTGCACGCTCATCCATCACCTCGTTCCTCTGTTAAAGACTCCCCACCTTAAGTCTTTTTCTGTTCTCTCGCTCTTCCTGACCTCATTTCCTCCCTTCATCCCTCCTTCTCGACGCCTTCTCTCCCTCCCCCTCTGCCTTCCCCTCTTCTGTTTCATATCCTCTTTGTTTATCTGGCTTGTCGTCAGTTTCTCTGCCTCCTCCTCCCTCCTTTCTTATATCTTCCCTCCTTTCTCCACCTCCGTCAGTCTCTTCCCTCATCCCTTATCCCTTTTGGCCTCCAATGCCTGCGCCCTACACGCCGTCGTCAGTCTCCAACCCCCTCTAACTGAAGCATTCTTTCCGTCGATGAAGAAACTCTGTCTGAAGCAATGATGCAAACTCATCTCTCAGATAAACAATTGTTGTCTTGATGAATGACTCCGCGTCAGTTGGAAATTGGCTTTGGACTTTGTGAAATGTCATCTGTAAAATATCCGTCCACCAGTAAGTTGTCAGACTTTCTGCTGCGCCTGACGTGACTACGACTGGTTTCTATAGCCAAGAACGCTTTGTTTTTCTTGCTCGATGAAACATGAAACATGAAACATGGACACCTTCCAGCCTCAGGTGGAGGTGCTTCTTAATTCAGAGTGAACTCCCTTCAGGATGAGAGCAGAAAAAAGTTGGAGAAGAAGAAAGTAGAGAAGGAGATTACGAAAGAGGGATCAAAAGACAAGACAGGAGAGGAAGAGAAAAGCCTGCGCTCTTCTGTTCTCAACAGAAAGTGAAGTATTAAGTGTGAGCTCTGGAGGACGAACGAGAGGAGGAGAGGGAATAGAAAAGAGATAAAAACAAGTGAGTAAAAGAGAGAGAGCGATGAAAAGAAAGAAAGAAAAGAGAGGAGCAGAGGGAGATGAACTCTTCCCTGAGCGCTCTTAAGCTCTTGTTGTGTACTGTGATGAGCGATAGTGTTTGCAGGGTTAACAGCCCAAAGCCCTGGGATGGAGGGAATACAGAATACAAACACACACACACACACACGTTCACAAAGCTACAGGGAGGGGGAGCAGGGCAGAGCGACTGTATACACACATCAGCGAGGGATAAGGACGGCAGCGAAGGCTAAGACCCACAAGGATACGACTGAAGACCATCTGATGGGGAGACAGAAAGAAAGGTCAAGAGACACGATTGAGACAGGAAGAGAAGAGAGAGTTGGTGCACATGAAGAAGAGGTTTGCAATAAAGTCACTCAGCCGACAGAGATTAACAGCCCGGCCTGAGCAGCTTTTACAAACAACATCATTTCACACTGAAATTAGTTCATTTAATTTCTTTGCACAGGGAAAATACATTTGGATTGTTTGCAAACGACTGGAATGAAGAACTAGAAAGTCCAAAATGAAGGAAGCTATTATGTTAATCCTATTGCATCATCCTGCTTTTATATGCCTGCTTCACAGTACACTATATGGACAAAAGTATCCAGACACGGCTCTTTATGGGGCTGTTCCTCAGGGTTTGGGCTCGGCCCCTGACTTCCAGTGGAGGGAAATCTTAATGCTTCAGCACACCAAGACATTTTGGACAATGCTATGCTTCCAACTTTGTGGCAACAGTTTGTTGAAGGCCCTTTTCTATTCCAGCATGACTGTGCCCCAGTGCACAAAGCAAAGCTCCATAAAGACATGGTTGGATGAGTTTGGTGTGGAAGAACTTGACTGTCCCACACAGAGCCCTGACCTCAACCCCATCCAACACCTTTGGGATGAACTGGAAGGGAGATTGTGAGCCAGGCCTTTTGGTCCAACATCAGTGTGTGACCTCACAAATGCTCTACTGCATGAATGGACAAAAATTCCCCACAGAAACACCCTAAACTCTTATAGAAATCCTTCTCAGAAGAGCATCTATTGGTATTATTTTTACATTCACAATGTAAAACGTCTTTTGGCTTATTGTTTCACTGCCCTCTACAACAACTTCAGTGGTCTGGTTGAGCCTCTGATTTTTTTTGAGGCTCTGATAAACCCAAAATGAGTGTGCTGAAATGTGTCGAAAGCCACATTTGATGTGATTTCTAAGAACTGGATGTCCTCGTTCCGTGAGTGCACATTTGTGCAGTTATAAGCAGAATGACAAGCACACTGATGCAAAGCCAAAATCAATCCTGAGACTGAAAGTGCTGGTGAGACGGATCTATTAAATGCAGCCTCTGATGTCGCCGATCAGAGACTGAAGCATGAAATAAAAAAGAAAAAGAAATGATAAACAAGCCAGAAAGCTGCATGCTAGTCATTTTGTTTATTCTTCTCTTCCATTTCCAAAGCTTTTAAAGGCAAGTGTTTAATGTGCACTGCAATGAGCCTCGTCTGTAAAAGCCCATATTGCTCTGAGGTGGAAGATTCAGCAAATTACACTGCTGTCTCTAACCGTGTGAAGCAACGCTCCCTTTGCCGTAATTGTTTACCCGCAACAGCGGAGGAATACTAACAACCTGATTGTGTGGAAGGAGAGGGTTAACGGCAGGGGCGTTATTTACTCATCCTGCAGGATTAGCTTTGAGCTCACATTTTCCACCAGCTTCCATTTTAAAGAGAAAAAAACAGAAACCTGAAAACCAAGAGAAAAAAAGACCCAACCCCATAACAACCATATGGAGGATGAGGTAATGAGAACGGCAGCAGGTTTGGTAGCAAAATAATGTTTGCACATAGAAGGAATTCAATTTGGCGGTTTCCTTCCCTGTAGTTTCCGACTCCACAGAAATCAATAGAGAATTACACACCACAGCTGGAACCTGAGGAAATGCAGGGGTGGGAAGCTATCTAAGACAGGAGTGGAGACATTTAATAACAGTGAGGGCAATTAAAAAAGACATTGCACTGACTATCCAGTGAACGCGAACTGTGAAAAGTGCCAAACACGATTGGCAAAACATTGACTTAAATTTAATTGATGAATAAAAGACGCTAAACATGTTTGGAGGCTTTGAATTCAGCTGTAACTGCTGTTTCTTTGTAGCTGCAACTTCCACTTACTTTTCATACTAAAAATGATGTTATTGCTGATTAACTGAGAATGAAGAGGAGGGCAAACTCTGTAAACGTGAATGCTGCCCACACAACCATAACCCCCTGGAGTCGAGGGGGCGAGGCCCATCGGAGCACCGGGGCCCAGTGCCGCCAGGCACTACAGCTGGATCTCAAAGTCAAGGATGCTTCCCTGGTAGGACGAGTCCTGTAGAGACTCCTTCCCAGTATGGGGATCAGGGTAGCAAGTGTGCATCATTTTGTTATTGACAAGTGGTGCAAAGCAAAAATCATTATGGCTTGAACGTATGAATTTTTTGCAGCTCGGTCTACATCTGAGTACAAAAGACGAGTTACTAAAAACAGCAGAACATTATAAAACTGAAACTGGAAGAAAAGGCTGACAGAAAATTAATCTGTTCTAGAGGCAAATCTTGAAATGAAAGCTTGGAGTGCAAATAAGGCAGATGCTGATGGTTGTTTGTGTGGTGCTCCGGTGTCGCAGGACTCCGGACTCCTTTTAAACAACTCATTCATTTCTTATGAACTGTTGTTGCTTCAGATAGAACAGGAAAGACTAAAGCACAAAGCTGATGTGGCGAAGAGGATATCTGAAGCTGACAAGGAAGCAGTTTGGAAAAAATGAGATTTGAAATTGAGCAGGTAAAAATAACCTTGGAAGGAGAGAAAATGAATGTGGGGAGGGTGAGTCCCCCACTTTTATTTCAAGTCAAATAATCTACTGAAAATTTTAATAACACTGAGGATAGACTTGCATTTGGAAAAATTAAAATAAAGGGCTGAGTTCCCCCTCCTTCCCCTTATCATCATAACAGTATATAAAATTATAAAAATGGAATAATAACATGTTCTGATTAAATATTCATAGTTTTATGACTGAAAACATACTTCAAAATAATTTCAAATTCATAGGAAAACCTCGATGGTAAGACTGAAGATTAAATTCAGAGCAGAGGTGTTATTTTTTTACTGAATAAACTTACAGTAACGAAGTACTTGGGTCCACGTTACGCCATTAGAACAGAGCAGAAGCGTGAGGTGAGGCACAAACAAACAGTTTAGAGTTACCCGACGCTCTCAGTCTTTCCACATACATTTACATTCAATACAAAACAAAGTTAATAATGCATTACTAATCCCAGCTATGCAAACAAAAATCCTGCCTGTGTGAACCTCCACAACACACGGACACACACAAAAGAGCTGCCTTTAAAGCAGAAACTCAACAAAGGCGAGTTACACTAATCACCTCCCAGGGGGAAACTCAGGAGGGACTGAACATGCTTTCTCTTTCTCTGTCTCACGCACGCACATGCACACACGCGCACACACACACACATGCACGCACGTATGCTAACGTATTGACCCACTAATCAACACCCCAAACACAACTCCAGCTAATCAACATGTTTCTGTGGAGCACTGGGAAAGAAAAGTAAATTTAACGGTTGGTGGGGTCCAGCAAAATAATAATAAAAAAAAAAAAAAAAAATGAAAATGTTGGGATTCTGGAAAACTAACTTTTGTGTAATTGAGATTAAAAATGCTCCATTTTCCCAATTGATGGCCATGTAATTATCACGTTACGACTTATTAGCAGTGGCTTGGTTTGGTCACGGCACATTTCATCCACATGGGAAATAATTCCACTTGTTAATTACAGCAAAATGAAAAGCTGGAGATAGAGCACACAGTCTCTGCTCCGAAGACACAACTACAAGGAAATGCTGCTGGTGGAGGAAGTATTTACTGAGTAAAAGTACGACTACCACACTGGGAAACGATTCGGTAACAGTATGAAAAGTAAAAGTACTCATTGTGCGATAAAATGCTGCCGGTCTGTCTTTTACTCTTATATCTGATGTGTTGGGATTAAAACTGCCAAATGAAGTGAAGTACCTCAAATTTGTACTTGACTTGTGTATGTGTGCTGTATCCCGCCACTGGGATGTGTTTGTGTGGCGAGGATCACTGGTCTGATCCCCTTTTCCCTTCATCTGGGAGGCTCTGGGAGCCACATAAGACCACATCCTTGATTTGGTGCTCTACGTGTTGAACAGATGGATGATTTGGGGGGTAATGAATACTTATTAACATTCATTTGTCTAATATGACCATTATGTTTAACTATCCTGAGATATGACAGGAAGATTAGAGATCAGAGTTTGTTCCAAAGGCTTTCAGGTGCTGCTGGGGATCAGTATTCTTCTCCCCTCTCAGTAACATCGGACATGTGATCTATTAAAGCAATTTCCACAGCATAACCTGATCATCGCTCTCTCTGTCGCAAACTGAATAAAAGAATGTACAGTAAACACAATTACCTTGGGTGATAATTACAGCCATATTTTAACCTCCAGTTCAGTAGTGAGACAAGGCAAATCCATCTGCTGCTGCTTCATATCACCAAGTTGGTAAAAGAACACGAGCTGGCGAAGATATTTAAAGTATGTAGCTGATAACATACAGCCCACCATAGTGCTGTGCTGGTGATACCTGCTCATAACTGTGGTGCTGAACACAGTATAAATCTACCTTCAAGTTTAATTTATAAAATACCTGCTTTTGCCAGCTACTGCCGTGCTACCACTGTCACTGTACAATTAAAACTACTCGTTGACTAGTGACTGCCACCCTGAGAGACAGACAGAATAACAACCGACAAATGCTCCACTTCAAGCGCAGGAATGATTAAGAATTTCCTGCCTACCTTTTACAAAGTTTATCGAGTTCCTCCTCACTCAGCTTCTCTCAGAACAGTGAGGCGGCCTGACAGGCAGCCTCGTCCAGGGTGTAGCGCCCAGGGCCAGTCGGGATCTGCATGGATGGATGTGTGGAAAGAAAGCACCAGTGGGGGTAACTACGCCCTCCAACATGCTCCGAGCAACACCACTTTTCTCTCCATAACTAATAGGCTATTGGATTACCTTTAATATCGATTCCTCACTGTCTAATGTCCTGTCCCGATGCGGTGCTTCAAAAGGAAATCCATCATATTAAGGTGCTGATATAATTTCATGGGACCTTTAAAAGAAACCAAGTTAGCATGTTGTTTGGACACAGGATGTGAAACCTCAGCGAGTTTATTTGCTCATCCATCCTCCCTGACTTCCCACCACAGGCTTTTTACAGCCGTATTAAAATGTCAGGTTCACTTCCTGCTTCGCCACTAAACGTAAACATTTCAGACCTGCTGCCATTTCTCTGAAGAAAACAGGGAGGAGGAGACATCTGCGAGACGCCCTGAAGAGGTCCCCTGGAAATGTAAACGCGGGTCCTCTTCAGTCGTTTGAACAAATGATGAGCGCTGTCGTTTTTCCTCGCAGAACACAAGAGAGGCATTTCCTCTCGCTCTTTCATTTTCTATCTCTGCATCTCAATCCTATTACCTTTTATCTTCTCGCGCTCCGTCTTCCTCTCTAACCAACTATTTATCATGCAGAGAACACAAGCAACACAAGCAAGTTGTTTGGTAATATCTGCATTCCTCCATCCTGTGTTTTTCATATCTATTACTCTGTGTCTTTCTCTGCCTTCACGCTTGCTGCCACTAAAGATGGCAGGAGTGACGCTCACTAATGTCTGTAAATGAGAGAGAGCAACAGGTTTTATTATAACGGAATGAAAATCAGCCCAGTGGAGCTGAGCACGATGCACGCACACACACATGCACACACACACACACACTTTGAGTTTAAACAGAAATGTTCCATCAGAGCACATTAGAAAGAATATTGCAATCAGGAACACAGACAGAAGTCACAGCCAAGCTATCACACAGTGGGACTGAGATCTGTGAGGGGAAGCACTGAATATGTAGCTGCGATTAGAAGCAATGCAGGCATGACCTTAAACAGACCGCAAATATCCCAGACTCTCACAAAGAACTTAAATATATCAAAAAGTGGAAGTGGACTCTGAGACGGTTTTCACAGAGGATACTCAAAGGGGACTGAAACTGGATGTGAAGCAACACAAAGCGAACACAGCAATGAAAAAAAAAGAAAAGCAAATTGAGCACAGAAGCTCATCGTGCACAACCTGCAGCTCCACATTACAACACAAGTGGGAAGCACCGGGAAGGCAAGACAAAATGAAGGACTGGACTCGCTCCCAGAACACATCGCCAAAAATCCCTCTAAAGCGTTTTAACACCCATGAGAAGCTCTTTACTTGTTTAGGTCACATCACACAGAGGCGGTCTGCCACAGCAGAAGGAGAGCAGGTCCGGCCTCGAGCCCTTGGCAGCTCAAATCTCATGTTGCAGGAGGCAGACAGTAATTAGCTCTTCAACTTCAGAAGACAAACACTTAGCCAGACAGACAGCCTCAGCCTGCCTAAAGGAGCGGAAAAGAGTGTGGCATTGACACGATTCAGATGCATTCACACACACACACACACGCGCATGCACACAGAGCGCACACGCAGCGTGCAGGTACTAACGCGGCCATGAAAACAGGAGGGGATTTAGGAAAGTCAGGCTCTGTGTGTGTGTGTGTGTGTGTGTGTGTGTGTGTCCTCTAAATGCAGCCACCAGCTCGTTTGATGTTTTCTTGACCAATTGCGTCGCACCAAAGTTGTTATTAATGAGGGACTTGATGAGCCCTTACCAGCTCCCTGCCACAGTGTGTGTGTGTGTGTGTGTCATCAACGCCTGCTTGATGTTAATGGGGGGTAATGATACGGACTATAATTGTTATGGTGCCTAACCTAGCATGAAGGGACACATCTTTTCTGAAATACAGACCCCCAACACACACACACACACACACCAAACCACTGATGACAAACACAGTCAACACTCTCCACACACTAAAGTGTTTGCATCTGTGCACTTTGATCAATGAGAGCCTCACAGCCCTTTGGACAGAAAGCTAATGTAGCTTAAAGATGCTTTATGTTGGCCGCCGCAGAAAAAAAAAAAAATCACATACTCAAATTTGATTCATTCTTCTAGTTAAGTGAAATAAAATAATAAGAAAAAAAAAACCAAAACCATAAACAATAACTCAAAGCTGCTTATAGAAACAGGAATAAATTAACCTGAGTTAACATTCAGGCATATTCATTTAAAAATAAAGAGAAATATATTAGCTGTCAATTCTGAAATGAAATATCAAATTCAGTTTTAACGTTAAAAGGAAATCATCCACATGCATTCGTGTATCATATACACTTGAATGTAAGATTAAAACAGTGTGCAGACGTCTTGCTTCCTTTCTTTAAATCAACCAAAGTGATGCCTCTTGAGTCTAACAGACAGGGCGAGCGAGTCTCCGACGTCTCTGGAGTTTCCTGCTGTCTTCCGGCCCGTGTGCTGCTGTCAGCTTCAGGGAACGTCCAGTCCGGAGTGGACAGGAAGGAGTTGGAGAATAACCTGATTCTGCAGAGCAGGTGTGCTATGAATTACAGACTTTTCGGCTCATTGCCAGAGGTTGGCCAGCGAACTGAGGCACTGAGCCTCTTGCAGTGATGAGGGAGAGACTGTAGCATGTAGTGCGTGCTGTTCCAGCAGGTCTGCACATCTCGCTGGACTGGTATCAGGTACGAATACGAGTACACGAGCACAGTATCGGACCGAGAGCTGATGCTGGCATAGCTGCATCCTGCAAGTCAAGCTCTTCAGTGATGCTTGCGAATACGCCACATTCGTGGATAAACTAATGACACGCAGGTGGCCTTAATGCCGCTGTTTTCAACCAGCTCTCATTGGACCAGTTAGACCTGCTAAGTGTGGCATTTTTAACCACAATAAATCACTGCCACTTTCACAGAAACATTAGTTGTGTTACGAAATACAAGATCAGCAGCCTCATTAAGTGTATCTCCCAGCCATGTGGAGACAGTGGCAAAGGGGTTCATGGAGAACATGGCATTAATCCTGAGAAATATAACCACTGATATTACATGAACAGTGAGACACGGACTCCCTACTTTCCCTGCCGGGTTCCCTTCTTTCTTACGATAATTACACAGAACTATGACAGCTAATTTGACAGTGACGCATTGATGTTTGGATTGCAGCGTTTAGTAGCTTTAATGTGAAGACAACCACGGCTGGATGGCATCAAAATGAAAACCTGTGCCGGTGACGACCTGCTTATGTACTGTAATGTAACGGAAGTGACAGCTGATGGGTCTGTTTACACAAGCATGAAGGAAAAAAACATCCGCTTTGCAGAAGGGAAACATACGGGAAATGAAAAAACAACAGTAAACCTGAGCAGAAGGATATACATGTGCACCTATAGGAAGACCAGCAGGGCTGCATAAGTAGTGTTTCTGTGTGTGACCCATAAGGACACGGACACACACACACACACACACACACACACACACACACACTCTGTCCGTGCTAATCAGATGGCTCATTAACATAAGAAAAGGGTGTGGTGTCAATTGGACTAATGCATGCTGACTTATCCTCTGGTCACCTTGTCACCCTGCTGACAGAAGGTGTGTGTGTGTGTGTGTGTGTGTGTGTGTGTGTGTGTGTGTGTGTGTGTGTGAGCGTGAGAGAGGGACAGAGATGATCTCAACCACACGCTACTTTTTGCCAACTAAAAGTCTCTTATTTGGGAGAAAAAGAAACGAGAGGGAAGCGGAGGCGTTGTACCTTTTCGGGCTCAGGTGCTTTCCTCTCCTTTCATTCCCGTGACATTTACTTCCCAGCTGGTGTTTGCATGCAGCTGTTAGGGAAGATGTGCTTAAGTGTATGCGTGCATCAGGTTAAGTAAGTCTGCAGGTGTGTGGGCGCAGGTTTGTCCCAGCACTGCCCTCAGGGTCAAAGCTATTCAAACTGCCAGCTCGTATAGGATGCAACCATCAGCCCGTGTGAAACAAACAGGAAACACAGACAGTAGGAGACGTCTGTACAGTCATGCGTTCATATTGACACACAGACTGAAAGGTATCTACACAAACACAGAGGCAGCCAATACGTATGTGCTAAATATTCACACAAACAAACAATAATGTGGAGGAATTCGAGCTGCAGCCCCCGGGAGCTCAGCTTCAGCTGAAAATGCCTGTCAAACCATTTTTACCTGCGCAGAACGTGATAACACAACATGATTCACACACACACACAGGAAGAGAACAGGAGGGATGCCCTACAGACAAGCACAGACAAAGGGACAACACACTGAAAACATGTTCTGTGTGAGTGTACACTTCGTTGACAAAACAGCACACACAATGTTTTTGTTGAAGACACACACAGCAGTGTGTCCACCAACACAAGGACATGTTCGTGTAAAAAGATTGTCCTCATTGTGAGGAAATAAACTCTTTAACCAGTAAATGCTTGAATGCACACTAACTCACATGCAAACTGTTTTCGATTGTGGAAAACGAGCCACACAAATCGCACACACACACACGCACAACAAGATACACATATATGGATGAACACACACACACTCACACACACACACACACGGGCTTCAGGCTTCACAAGCAGCAGCTGCCATCGCAAAGTAAGAACCAAAACAAAGTAAGTCTCTCTCTCTCTCACACACACACACACACACAGCCAGAGACACACAAACACAAACATCACATGTGATCCTGAGTTTTCCCGTTTCTCTCTGGATGAGGTTTCCTTCACAAAATCCCCTCGGGGACAAGCATTGCCTCAGGTGCACCACATACGACGTTATTATGGTACAGAGGTGAGCACTGTCGCCTCACAGCAAGAGGGTTCCAGGCTTGAATCCCGGTCTGGGATTCTGGGCCCTTCTGTGTGGAGTCTGCATGTTCTCCCTGTGCCTGCGTGGGTTTTCTCTGGGTTCTCCAGCTTCCTCCCACAATCCCCAAAACATGCACATCAGGTTAACTGGCTGCTCTACATTGACCCTCGGTGTGAGTGTGTGATTCTCTGTCTTTGTGTGCCCTGTGATTGACCGGCGACCTGTCCAGGGTGAACCCCGCCTCTCGTCCGTAGTCAGCAGGGAAAGGCTCCAGACCCCCCAGTGACCCCGACGGATGAAATGGGTGTAGAAAATGGATGGATGGAGTACACAGTACACACACACACAGGCAGGCACACACTACTCACACTTTGTCATATTTACCCTAATGTTGACCACATTTTCAAAACACGTCCAGATCCTCTCCTGATCTTTTGCCGGTAGCCCTCTGACATCAATAAATCATTACAATGATAATATTTGCATAATTACTGTAAAACAACAAGTCTGCTGATGAAAAGTTCAGCAGTTACCGTCCGCCTACACGGCTCTTGTCTCTGCTGTGTCGCCTTCATTGAAAAGTCGAATGACGGTGATTGCAGTTCGCAGTCCACTGTTTACTGCTGTTTGACTTTCACATGAGCTTATCTCATCGAGCCGCACTTATCCAGTGCAGCAGGCATCATGGGAAATGTGGTCAAACATAATGCTAACACGTGACATCTTCTGAGGGAATCTGGTTTCTCCTCAGTGGTCAATAAAGACAGGATAAAGAAAAGACTGACAGCTAAATGTGAAGCTACAGCAAGCAACTGGTTAGCTCAGCTTAGCACAAAGAGCTGTAAGCCCCTGCAAAGAAATACTCTGGCACTAATCACCCAAAAAATGAAAACCTTTCACTTGTACAGATTATACAAAAATTACAAAATCAAGTGAGATTCAGAAATGCTGCTCGGCAGTCTTTGTCACCTTTGTTCAAATCCAGGCTAGCAACTGTTTCCTCTCTTTATGCTACGCTAAGCTAACGAGCTGCTGCCAGTAGTTTCACATTTATCGTACAGACATGAGAGCTGCATCAATCATCTCATCTCACTCTGCAAGAAAGCAAATAATCATATTCATCTCATCGTGACCTTTTGATGGGTCGACTCAACCTGTGTTGCATCCATTCATTCAGTGCTTCAGTGAGGGGCCCATCACAATGTGCACTATCCGGAAGGCGGGCAAACACCTTGGACAAGTTGTCAGTCCACGAAAGCATGTTTGGCGCTTGATTTGCAATCTAATAACAAATAAAATCTGTCAGCTGAGGTTTTGTGAGTATCTGACACGAGCTGCACCCCCGTCTGACAGGGCTGTGACTTTTCTGAAGTTAACTGTGAATGGCTCGCTTACCGTCACGCCATGCTCCGCATTTAAATTCAGCATGAGTTCTCTGCGTGGCAGATGGTTGGTGTGTTGTGTGCGCAGCATATGAACTGTTGATTGCAGCATTTGCATGAATTATTTGACTTCCCGTTCTGTCTGGAAAAACTGGGTTTTTTTTGGTTTTTGGCAAGACACAATCTGCTGCACTATAATTCTTCTTGGCAGTTGAAATAACAAATGCAAAAAAACCCATCTAAAACATCTAAAATCAACGTTGGTGCTGCTTTTCAAAATACAGAAGTCAGTACATAAACTAAGTTAGCACAGACAGAAAAACAAGATGGAAGTGCTGCTTCTGCCTCAGTCGATGCTGCTGCTTCTGGTTACCTCTAAAGTCATCACTGTCATACATGTGCTGTGTGCAGATTTGTGCTTGGATGTTAGCTCAGTTCTGTGTGTGTTTGTGGGTGGGTGTGCGTGTGTTCATTTGTGTGTGTGTGTGTGTGTGGGTTTGGTTTCTTTGTTTGTGTGATCCTGGTTTAAAGGACTGAAAAAGAAAAACACTCATGATGGTACAAAGTGTCAAATACTCACAAAAGTGGGGAAGAACATGAGTGGGAGTTGAGCGTGTGGGCATGTGTGTGTGTGTGTGTGTTGTGTACCGACAAGGTTGGGTAGGATAAGCTGAAGCAGAGGGAGGGAAGGAGGATGAAGGGAGGAGGAGGAGGAGTAAGAGGCAGAGAGGTTGGGCAGGTGAGGGCATCAAACAGAAAGGATTTCTGTCTCTCTGCGGTCCTGCCTGCTGAACAGCTAACTGCGGTTGAAATTCAAGGCTACGTTCGGTTCAGCTAGTGAGCAGCAAGGCCCAGGGGTGTGAGTGTTTGTGTGTATGCATGTGTGTGTGCCCTGGTGCACTAAGTGTGTGTGTTGCACTGTAACATGTTAAGGTTGAAGAGCAGAGAAGTTTTGTGCAGTCTGCTAGTTGCGTATGCAGATATACACGAAAGACTCTCGATCTTCAGCCTCACAGCGGGAGCAGGTTTCAAAGAGAGGAGGAACGAGTAGAGAAGGTGAGAGGAAGAGAAGAGAAATTCAGCAAGAAGAAAAGTGACGGATTAGATGAGAGAGGAAGAGAGTAAAGGAGATAAAAGACGAGGGAAGAAAAGAGTAAGAAAGAGGAGGTGAAGGAACGAGAAGATGAGGGAGCTGAAAGAGGAAGGTGATGGACTAAGGGTTGAGAAGGGGAGAAGAAGAAGAGAGGGAAGCAGATGAAAGAAGAGAGTTGAAATGACAAAGAACAGAGGAGAAAAGAGGAAAGGTGAAGAGAGCAGGAGATGAAATGAATAGTAATTGCAGTTTTAACACAGCCAAGGTTAGGTCTCCCGTTCCCACTGTGGCAGCCCATGCTAACAATGTGCAGCCTTTGTCCAGCAGAGTGGATAAATGCCTTCACCAACAGCAGACGTAAACGAGGTGCATAAGAGTAAAGACACACGACGAAGAGCTGCAGCCCCGACTGGCGGCTCCCATAAGCAACAGCTGTGACCTCTCTGTGGATGTCTGATTCCCTCCCCTGCAGTTTATTTTCTACCTCTCAACCACATGTATATAAAGATAGATTACATGACAGTTTGCCAAAAGTGAAGTCAAAACATTGACGGTATCTCTCAGACGCCCCCTGGTGGCAGGTCATAAACTCCTCCGCACTCAGACGAGACATGGGCCAAACTAAAAGCTAACTAAAAGGTGCAGGTCAAATACATTTTTTCCAAAGATGGTTTCTGTCTTTTTAGGTAGATCAGACAGGAGTATGGGCAGGACTCGATACTGCAGCTCCGCCTCCCAATCACCACTGCACACACTCTGGCTCCAAATGACATCATCCTGGATATTTTAGCTTCACTTTCACACAGTAGGACCTGGAGATGTGCCATCCGTGCCTCCATCTTTAGAGCTTCTCTCACCTCCTGTGTGTGAATGTGGAGGCGCCGTGGCAGGAAGAGGATGTGGATTCTCCTCCATGTTTGCTCACTGGATATCATGTAAGCACATCAGTAGGGAGCTGATGTTCAATAAATGAATGATGCTGCTTGTGAAATCCACTTTCTCAAAGGGGATAATCAGGACAGCAAAGCATCTGAGAAGCAAAGCGTATTGAGGGATAATTTTGGGAAACATCTTCCCTCTGATGAAGCTGTCAGCTGTGTTAGTTTGTCACCTCAAATCTGAGCAAAGTCAAACGTGCAGAACAACTGTGGATTAGGATACAAGACAACGAACATAGACAAAACAAAAAACTCAAGGAATAAACTCAAAGAACAATCAGAGCTGTAAATAGTAAGACTTTCCACTGAACTCCTTGACGGATGGATCACTCAGGTGTTTCTGACAACCTGCATTTCAAACTTGGCCCCTCTGCCTGCGGTCTTTGTAAAATTCATACTCTGACGGCCTTGAAAACCAAACCTCAGCCTGATCTCTGTGGCCCTCACCTCCATCCTTCATCCTCCTCCTCCTCCTCCTCCTCTCCCTGCTGTTCTCCTGCTCCTCAGCGTTCTCACTGTACTCACCATCTGCCACATACGCTGTGTGCATGTGTGTTTATGTCGCTCCCTGTTATTATTCATGTGGGTTTTGCATGTGATATACATTATAACGCCTTTAGGTGTGTATGTGCATACCACAGGACCACAGATGAAATGGTGTTTTGCCCTCATTCTGTCATTTTCTCTTTTCACTCTCACACATGCACACATCACTTTAAATGCAGAGTCAAACAACACACAGCATGGACCTCGCCGGGCAGAAATGTTAATGGAAACAGCCACAATCAACAAACACACGTCTCTGTGGTGTTTACTGTAGCTGCTTCACAGTGCCAGAAGGACACACCTTTCTCCTCTCTCACACACACACACACACACACACACACACACACACACACACACACACACACACACAACCCTCGTGGGGGATGCAGATCGTCAGGCTGAGGTGTAACTCTGCGGAGGCATCCTGATTACAGCAGGGGAGGGAGGGAGGGAGGGTGAGGGGAGAAGAGAGAAGGAAGAGAGGGAGGGAGGGAGGGAGAGAAAGGCGAGAAGGGAGGGAGGGAGCGGGGAGGAGGGATGAAGGGAGGGAGGGAGGGAGGGTGAGGGGAGAAGAGAGAAGGGAGAGAGGGAGGGAGGGAGAGAGGGAGAGGGGAGAAGGGAGGGGGGAGGAGGGAGGGAGGGAGGGAGAGAGAGGCGAGAAGGGAGGGATGGAGGGAGTGATGGAGGAAGGGTGGGAGAGGGGAGGAGGGAGGGAGGAGGGAGGGAGGGAGAAGGGAATTCGTAAAGCGCTCCATAACTTTTCGTTATTTCATAGGCAGCCTTGGGTGAATGGATTATTCATGGGTGGGGAAGGAGGGAGCAGTGCACGGAGCTACATGGAGAGAGCAGGTTTTGAATTAGTGAGAAAGAAAGAAGGAAAAAAGAATGAAAGAAAGAAAGATAAACAAAATAGCAGACAGAAAAAGAGAACAGGGAGAAATGATGGAGCTGAGAAGCTGAAATCATTACATGAGCCACCAATCAATCACACAAACACACCTGAATAAACATGATGTACTCTGAACGGATCCATCAAACACGCAGGTGCAACTGCACAAACACGAGCAGCTTAAAGACCTCGTGTTTCCATACACGTTTAGGGTGAACGAACCGCCGCCGACGCTCGCCGTGCATCCAGCTGATTACGCTGCTGCAGAGCTGAGGCTGTTGTTTTCGTGTGTCGTCGAGTACACAGTCGTGGTGTGAAGTGTGCGTTGTGTTGTGTACACACAATCGAGTGTTACAGCGGAGATAAGCAAACGTCAAGCACGCACACACACACACACACACACACACACACACACACACACACACACACACTCAACTCCAACTGCCGTGGACACTGAGAGCTTTGCTCCCCGACTGTATCGTTCACGTACAAGGACACACGGGTAGTGAATTACACTACATGTGGGAAGACACTTATAACACACACACACACACACACACACACACACACACACACACACACACACACACACTGTCAAGAAGAATCACACAACCAGTGATATAAAATGGCAAAATTAATAAAGAAAAGAAAACTATACAATATCTCTTTGCACTGCTGCTCATCCTAAAAATCCTCTCCTCTGTCTCAAGATCTCAATCGGACTCGGCAAACACACACGCACACATGCGCACACACACACACACTCCAGACAGACTGAAGCAAATAACACAGGGCAGTAACAGTAATAATCTCAGTGTCGCTATGAGTGCAAGGCCCCAGCAGAATGCCAATGACCTGAAGGTACAGCTGGAGAGAGACGAAATAGAGAAAGACAGGAATACACACACGCACGCACGCACGCACGCACACACACACACACACACACACACACACACACAAACATATCTATCTAAAGTACATTAATGATTGCAGACATACAGACAAACCAACACAGAAATTAAACAAAACAGAGAAAGACAGAAAACACACACACACACACACGTAAGCACAAAAAGGTCAGTGGTGTAATTCTTTGCCGACAGAGTCAGTGTGACCGTTCTGATTGCTGTAGACAGAGGCAAGCTGACCAATTGTAATTTGTAGTGACCTTTACTTTGCTGGATAACCCGATGAAGAGCCTGCAGGCCGGCATCTGTTCTCACTAATACGTGTGTGTGCTGAACACATGACACTCCCGACAGCCTGTATGGTGGCAAATAATAATAAAGATAAAAAAAAAACAGGCTGAAAGTTCCCAAAGTTTCTGGAATGAAGTGCACAAAGAGGCCAGGACTATTGACTGAGTCACACTCCGCTTCGTTTCCTCTTGTAAATCGATTGAAGGAGCCTGGCACCGACGCTGCCAGGGTTAGAGGTTTCGCTTCCACCAGGGTCAACCAAGATTGAAAATGTGTTTGCTCAAGACGCTGCAAGGCATTGTGAGTAAAAGGTCTGTGTCGAGGCATTTAGTTTAAGTGCTCACATCCGTTTTCTGCTGTTTGGATGTCTCAGGATGTAACCCGTTCAGTGTCAGGATGAACGGACTGGACGTCTCCTCCTTCTGTTTTCTACGCTTTGACCTGTTTCCATAATGTGCCTTCCTTTTGACTTCCACTCACAAAAACACACCACATAGACTGCGAGAGCTGTTAGAACTCTACAGGTGAAGATGTTCCTCATTAGAATTACGCATCGGAAGGTTTTGTTTTATGTCTACACATGACTGAGTGTTGGTTCTGATTAATTACATGTTCAAGTTTTGGTTCTTCATTTTTTATTGTTTCATTCAAAACAATGAACATTTTAGGAATTTTATTCACGTTCGTCAACTTCCTTCCTCACTCTGACTCACCTGGTTAGCTTGAATAAAATTACAGATTTCTCTGGGTTTGAAAATTATTGAAAGCATTAGGAATAATATATGCAACACAACAAAATATACAACAAAGGTCAAGTTCTTTGGAGACATCCTGATGCACAAGTGTAAGCTATTACAATGTCAAGTCAAGTCCAAAGTTTGTCCAATCTCACAGCACTCAAGACCAATCAAGCACTGATATGTTATATTTTAAAATTTTTTTGTTAAATTTCAGCTGATAAATAATTCTTTTTCCTTCTGTTTGGCCTTATTGTCTTTCTCTGGGAAATCAAAATGGTTTTAAAGTTTGCTGTCGTTTGTTTCTTATTTTTGTTTTGTTCCTTGTTCAAAGACCTTTGGGTCGCTTGTTGGCTCAGTCTTGGATCTTGCAGTGTGATGTTACTTTTGTGCAGGCTATTAGATTTCTGTATTGTGATGGCAACACTTTGTCTGGTTTGAGAAATTGAAACTGACACCTTGACCCACATCATCTGGTGTGACTCTGGATCTTCCAGCGCAGCAGCAAAAATGTTACTGCTGAAAAGTTCCAAACGAAACATATCTGAAAGAGCCAGAAAAATTAACATGCAAACTGAGCATCTCCTCCTCTCACAGAAATATCAGACTGGGCTCCGGGGTCTTTGGTCAAGTGCTTTTAACAGCTTCTGTGAGAATTTTTCATGCAAGGGCTCAGACGTGGACTACACAGCTTAATTATAATTGGCATGAATTCTTCATGCCAATTTTCATGAGTCATTAAAGCCAAAACACTATGTCCATTTTGAAAAATTGGTGCTCCAGGAAATGAAATATTTGAAAAACAGATGATTGTGTCCTCAAGGTTATTAGCACTTAGTAAGCAAAGGTTTTTACAAAGACTCTAAGCCTTAAAAGCGGCCGGCGTGATTTATATTCACACCATCAATCACTTTTTAAATGGGTTCAGCTCCTTTCAAAAGCTCCGTGTCACTCCTGAATGAAAAGGTCTTTGGATGACTCACAGTTTTAAAAACATAACCCAGAGAGTGTTTCTTGCTCATGCTGCCAGTAACTATCTAATTGCAGGAGACACATTCCTTTTAAAAATGGAGATATCTCATTTACAATTTAGAAGCCATAGAAAAGAAATGCCTTAAGAAGTCACTATGAGTCTTTCTTCTGCTGTGGAGTGGACAAAAGATAAAAGTACGCACAGAATCCAATTCAGTCTACTGCAAAAAAATATGTTTTGAAAATTAATGCATGTATTATGTTCAGACCCTGCAGACCCGACTTCCTCTGCTGTCTCCAAGTGTGGAAGAAAGTGCAGGCGACTGTTTTCATCCAGCAAAGGAACGTGATGAAGCACCCGGAAGCTAAAACGCCAGATAAGAACAAGTGGAACCTGGACTGGAGCCAAACAGTGAATACTGAACTTATATTCATCAGGTGGCCTGAAACAGGACTTTGAATGAATACTGATGTTGCTCCATGTCTGTTGCTCAGTGCAGCTTTACTGAGTGTGGAAGAGTCAGAGTCATCACTGACTTCTTCAGTGGTTATACTGAATATTTTCCTAACCGCTAACCAAGATTTCTGACTTGACTAAACCGTGAAGATGCTAAATCAAGGTCAGGGAAACATGTAGCATTTTTTAGTAAG